>NC_138186.1:92683751-93352501 GCF_964194105.1 Spermophilus citellus | reverse complement strand
TCTTCGCTTAGGGTAGAACCACATCTCTGTGAGAACTCAGAGCTTCTTAACCCTTTCATTCCCCGCCCCCACACACCTCTGATGGCAAATTGAATCAAGAAATGAAACACAGTTACATTATTGAAGCCGAACAAGAAGTCTTCCTGAAATCAAACACTTTTCTGGCTCTCTACAACAGTAGGTTGCTAATGATGAGGACAGAGAATAGTTAAATTGAGTCATCCTCCCTCCTCCATCTTCTTGCCTTAGTGACATGGCAACTGGGTAATCACCTTAGTTCTCCTCCTCCTCCCCCTGCTGTGCCCTCCTCCTTCATCCTGGATGCTTCTCCATTGTTTGAGACCATATTACTCATTATATAATGTGTTTCCTTTCAAACTGGTATTTCTGTTGTGAGTCATCAATTGACTTGAGTGTGACTTTTAATGTTATAATTCTTTGGATGGGCAAATTTCCCCATCTTAATGAAGGACGGAACAATTGGAGTGTGGTGCATGTGCCTTTATCTTCATAAATAGGTCTTCATGGTTTTCCCCTTATTTCCCCATGTTTCAAGATTTCCTGAAAATTTAATAAATATTAAGCCTATACAGTCCAATTAGGCAAACAAAGATAAACATGATCTGTCAGAAGCAGACTATAGGATTTTCCTCCACATTCTAAAAAAAAATATTCTTTAATTATTTAAACTGCACATTTCTATTGAGCATTTACTATGTGACCAACATTATCTAGGAATTTAAAGAAAAACAAAGAGGGGGAGAAGGAAGAGAAGGAGGAGACATGAGCTTGTAATCTTTTGAGAAAATTCATAATTCAAAATCACTAAATAATTAGGCAGTTCAAATGGTTTAGTACAAATGGGATACATTTAGGAAGAATAAGTATGAGGTGTATTTTGAACATTTGATTTTAAACTTATGGTGAGCCTTTGAGGAGATCTGCCCTTCAGCTGGATGGGAAGATGAAAGTGGAACATGATTAAAGGGTAAGGTGGGAGTTTGAAATTTAGAAATCAACCACTGTAGAGGTCACAGCTAGAACCACCAGATCTGAGAGCACTCTCTGGAGCTCAAGAGGCCATGAGTACAGAGAACTGAGGGGATCACAGCGGTGTGATCATTAACTTGAAATGTGATAAGAAGATCAAGTCGGATGAGAATTGAGGAATACTGGTTGAATGTTATCACATTCAAGAGAGCAATTTCAATGTGATGGAGCTGAAAGTCAGAATGCAAAGCGCTGACACTGAAAATACAAGGAGGTGGCCAGATTTGAGCAGAAAAGGGATGAAAAAGATGAAAGAAATCAGAAGCAAAGGTAAATTTCAGGAGAAGCTAAGGAAATTTAAGTTTCAGGGACCCTCACTTACATGGACCCCTTGCAAGGCCTGGTGAGGAGCCCTACATATGTAATCATGTGATCAAGTTTTATGAGCTTCACAGTAGTAAAATGTTTTAACTGTAATTAATTATAAGACCTTTCTCTTTGCACTGTAATTCCTTCTCCCCTTACTGTGAATTGCAATTAAGAGGAAGTTGAATTGTAGACACTTTAGTTTGGATTTACTAGGAATTGTGGGGTACAAAGTCACATGTAGGCATATTGCTGGCTGAATAGATGTAAAAATACTTTATCTAAATACTACTGCCCATTCTATCCAAATCATGACAAGAGACTATCAACCCAAAATTGGTCAAGTGTTGTCTATTTAAAAGTTTGTAAAATGTGTCACTTAAAACTTCAAATTCCCTCTAATCTTGCAACTTATATATCAAGGAAATGATGTAAAATTTCCTAAAGTGAGCAACAATTCTAAAGTTTAACATGCAACTACCAAATATGGTTCTGAGCCTGAAAAAAAAGACAACTTTCCCAGACTAGATGTAATTAAAAACCAAAGCTTAATCAACTATGCTAGGAGAAAAATCTGAATTGTTCTTCTCTTCTTGATATAAAAAAAAAGTACAATTATAATATTGTCAGATGAAAAGTTCTTCAAAAAGCATGATGCTTCATCTAGATTTTTAAATTAGCTTTTTAAAGGACTTTAACTTGTTATAACTTGTTTTTGTCCTTCTAAATATATATTTATTGTATTTTATCTTATTCCTCTTGCTATGCTTAAATACCACAGACTGGGTAATTTATAGGTAGAGTCCAAGAGCATGATGCCAGCACTGGGCAAGGGCCTTCTTGCTGCATCAGGACATGCAGGAAAGCATTTGAATGGTGAGACAAGAGTAAGCTGAGAAAGCTCACTTTTCAACCTATTCACTCTCTTCATAACTCATTGACCCACTAAACTGTAAATGGATTAGTCTATTCATGAGGACATAAGACCCAATATTCTGTTCCAAAATATCCCACCTCTCAACATGCTGCATGGGAGATGGAGTTTCTAACACATGAAATTTTGTGGACACATCAAAACCATAGCACTTTTTAAACAAATTTTGTATACTTAAGCTTTACTCAAAACAAGGATATATTAGAAGTGCCCAGATTTGGGTGGTCTTCTGTTTTGTTTTGTTTGATTTGTTTGGGTTTTTTGTTTTTGTATTTAATGGAAGGAGAATTTTAAGGGAAATGGCACTTAACTGAATTCGTACCAAGTGTGACAAATATCCTGATTTCATCCTCATAACAGCCCCTCTCTTTAAACAGTGTTGTACTTGTGTAAATGATGGAACTGAGGATCAGTTTCCAAGGTCGCTCTGTTGGTGAGTGGTATAACTAGGTTTGGAGGCAGAGCTCTCAATTTTCAGAGCCCACACCTTTTCCATCATACTACACAGTCAGCTGGAAATGTGCTGATGAGCAGAACAACTTGGGGGAACCCTAAGCACACAACACACACACAAAAAAAACATAGTATTGAGGGATTAAAATTATTTGCATAAAACTTGATATTAATTTTTTTTTTACTAATTGATCATCCCCCTGAAAATAGTTTCTCACTGTATCTCAAAAAGCAACACTGGCCAGGTGCAGTGGCACACTACTAATCCTAGATATTAGGGAAGATGAGGCAGGAGGATCACAAGTTCAAGGCCAGCCTGGTCAATTTAGTGAGCCTCTGTCTCAAGACAAAAAGTAAAAAGGGCTGGGGATGTGGTAGTGTGCTTGCCTAGCATTAGCCATAAGTCCGATTCTCAGTTATGGGTGGAAAAAAAAAAGCAAAAGTGTATGCCTATAATACTAAAATATTCAGTATTTCTCGACATCGACCATATTACAGTTCATTTTAACTATATAATAAAATGGAACATTGCATTTATGAAAGCAAGTATACTAATTACTAATAAGAAACTTCAAGGAAGTGGGCAATAAAATGTGTCCAGAAAGTCATAAGGCCAACATCAAAACTGGAAAACTAGTTAAATATCTTTCTTTAAAGCAAATGTCTTGTCCAGAGTTAATGTAAAGTGTGCCAATTTGGACTTCCTGGCTTGTTTCCACTTTTACTCTGCAAGCATCTGTCAATTCTCTGAGGCAAGATGTCCATTGGCTGACTCCCATGTCCTTATATAACAGGAAGAAAACAGCTCAAGCAAATGTGTGCTTTTCTAGAATGAGAACTTCTGTTATGTATAAATATATTCCCTCCAAGGTCTTCCATTCTATTAAATGCTTCCACATCTATAAAGGTACTTTTAGCACTTTACACATTGGACAATAGAATGTTTTATAAACATTGACGCGATTATCCTCTTGGGGTTCTTGAGTGTTTATAGAAAGACCAAATTAAAAATATGTGATTATATTTCACTATTTTTAGTCACAACAAATGTCAATCAAGATGCCATAGCATGACATTTCTAGCCATGGATTTATTTATACCATCTGAACATACCTGGACTACAGGAAATAAATTATGACAGACGAGAACTTTATTGGAGGTGATTGTTATTGGATTGAGACCAATTCTTCCCCGCATGTGAATTTCTGGGTAATTGAATTCTCTTATAGTAATTCACATTTCCTGTGTTAATCTATATAGATTAACATTTTTATAATGAATTTGCCAAGTTAGGCTATTTTTGAAAGCTTATCAAAATGATTCATTTTTATCAATATTTTTACAAGATAGAAATAATAGCTGAAGTACTCTGAGAATAGAACTAAATATAGTATCTATTTGTAGTTAATTAAATGCAGAAACTTCTTCTGGGTGTCTATATGGAAAATTCTTTAATTCTTCTTGTCTTGTGCCTTAATATAGAACTACAATGTAGATGATTAAAGCTTCTGTAGTAAGTTAGCATCACATGTTGCAATTGGTTTGAATGTGGGGAAGTCATTGCCCTCATAACAGTATTAAGAGGTAGAACTTTTAGGAGGTGATTAGATCATAAGGGCTCTATCAAACAGTTGGGTTTGTTCTTGCTAGTGGGTTGTTGTAAGAGTGAGTTTGGCCCTATCTTATTTCCTCTGTTCACCTATGATGCCTTCTGCCATGTTGTGATATGGAAAAAAAGTCCTCACCAGATGTGACAGTCTTGAACTTGGCCTTTCCAGCCTGTAGAACCAAAACCAAGTAAACTTCCATTGTTTATGATTTACCACCTCTGTGGTATCCTGTTAAAGCAGCAGGAGACGGGCTAAGACACATATTTCAACTTCAGTGAATTTCACTAGCATCAAGGTCAAATACCTTTCCACTCTTAGAAGAGCAATATTTGAACATTTTTTTCTGTATTTGTTTTGGTTCATTATAATTGTAAATAATGGTGGAATTTGTTGTTACATATTCATGCATGCACACAATATAACAATATAATTTCACTACTATCTTTCCTCAGTATTTTCCACTTTCCCTCCCCTCCTCCCTCTCCCTAAACCTTTTCTTCTCCTCTACTGATATCCCTTCAATTTTCAGGTGACATCTTGCCTAAATCTTTCTTTAGCTTTTCTGATTTTTTTTTCAATTTACTGGTTCTGTTTAGTTAAACACGATAGTAGAATGCAATATATCTTATTCTAGTTAGGACCTACATCTTGCAGATGTACGCAATTGTGGGATTCAATATTTGAACACTTTGATGACTTTTTAAATTTTATTTTCTATGTATATGAGAAATCAATAAAAGTTAAATGACTCTATAGCAACATACTTTGGTGTGAATCCAGATATAATCTTAATAGTGTTGCTTTATTTTCTTAAGTGACTTTGTTCTTAAATTGAATTTGATTTAAATTTTGAGTACATGTTGTCAGGCACCATGATGACTGAATCAACTGCTTAGTACCAAACAGTTAACCAAAGAATTCATTTTGTTTAGTGTGGAGCATTAACATTTAAAAAACAAGTTTAGTTATTAAATTAATTGCTAGATTGTAACCTTAGCATTCACATACTGCCCAGTGCCTACTAGAAGCCAATAACTATTATTTAAACTAAGGACTGAATGGTGATGCTATTATGCAACTATATCTACTTGGTGGCGGCCATAGTGAGGCAAATGCAAAACAGACCATCAATGGAAATACTTATATGGAATGGGGATTAATTTGTAGCATAAATTACGTGCCATATGTTATTTAATTTTTCCACTTCAATAGTGTTTTTAAAGATTATATCCTGGGGCACTGAGTTTGTGGCTCAGCAGTAGAGCGCTTGCCTAGCATGTGTGGAGGCACTGGGTTCAATCCACAGCACCACATATTAATTAATTAGTTAATTAATTAATAATATATTTTTAAAAAATTGTATCCAGGGAAGGGAGTGGAGTCTGAAAAAACAGTTATACACAGGAAAGTGAAACTGCTCAAGAGGACTCGGGAACCAACTACAATGGGCAATTTAAACTTAGGTCAGTCTTCTCTTTCTGACCACAAGACATAGGTTTAGCTATGATCAAAGAAATGGACTTAATCATTTCTCAAGGAGACTTTAATGTCTTGATTCTTGATTCCACTTTGCTTCATTTAGCAGAATTTATTTCTTATACGACTTTTTTTTCTCTCCTGGCACTGTGGATTGAACCCAGAGGCTCTTAACCACTAAGCCATATCCCCAGGACTTTAATTTTTCTTCTGTAAATTTTGAGACAAGGTCTCACTAAATTGCTTAGGGCCTTGTTGAGACTGGCCTTGAAATTGTGATCCTCCTGTCTCAGCCTCCCAAGTTGTTGGGATTATAGGTATGTGCCTCCATACCCAGCTCTTGTACAACATTGAAGCATAAACTGGAAAATGTTATTCAGGATCCACATACATTGTAGTGTGTCTTAACAACTACAAAAAACTTAGACATATAAAATATTTATTATATTATATATTAACACCTTATATTTAACATATTATATTATATATTAATATCTAATATTAATAATGAGGAAAACCATGTGAACAACAATTTCCCATGCCCAGCTGAAGGATATAGGGTAAGGACTCTGACAGAATCTACCTGTATCTGTCGGGTACAGTGGTGCACATCTGTAATCCCATGTGTCTATGGAGGCTAAGGCAGAAGGATCAAAGCCAGCCTCAGCAATTGTGAGATGCTTTGCATCTCAGTGAGACCCTATCTCTAAATAAAATACTAAATAGGGCTGGGGATGTGGCTCAGTGCTCAAGTACTCCTGAGTTCAATCCCCAGTACCAAAAAGAAGGAGAAGGAGGAGAAGGAGATGAAAAAAATCTACCTATATGTATATTTGCTTATCAAAAACAAGAACAGATAGGATCAAGAGTTTATTGTACTCACAGTAATGGCTTACTTCCATAACTCTTGAATTCTAATGACCCAAGGCAATGTAAACATCATGAACAATAGGAATATTCAAAGAATGTTCTTCTGTGGCACTTATTGGCCTGAATTATGCTAACAAGCCTCTAGTGTTAACAGGGTTATATGATTTCATGAGGTGCAGACAGGACTTTAATATAGATGTTAAAGTATGCCAGATCTTTTCACAGACTTTCAGGGACTCTAAAAATTGTTCACTACTTAGAAACAATGCAATTTGATAGGTAACCTCAATTAAGGAAACAAACAATGAAGAAATATCTGACTACTTCATAATTTTACAGATAAGAAAGGGAAGACACAGACAGCTCATTTGTTTGTCTAGCCTCACAATTCACTGGTGAAATAGCACAAACATCAGTCCTCTCTGTTTTGCAACATTGCATAGCTTCCTATCTACATTGTCTATTAGATTTTTTTTCTTAAACACACACACACATACATATGCACAAATTGCTACAGTGAAGGAGAATGGACTAGACATTTTCCATGATGGGTGTTTCTGGATCCTGAACATTATTGGCAGAACACAGCTATTTCCTACAATGTTGTGGCATTGCCTCATCCTGTAAGAGTTCTATTTTGGTCTCTTAATTGATTGTAAAGATACAGTTGTGTGAGGGCTTGGACTGTGGCTCAGTGGTAAAGCATTTGCCTAGCACATGCAAGGTGCTGGGTTTGATCCTCAGCACCACATAAAATAAATAAATTAAATAAAGGCATTGTGTCCAACTACAACTAAAAAAAAACATATTAAAAAAAAATACAGTTGTGTGTAGTGGCTTGTCAGTAGTTACAATGCATGTAGTAGCCCAGGGTGAAAAAAATAACCATAGCATTAAGAACAACTGCATCTCTGTAAATATTTGATAAAAGTAATGTCTAATACATATTTGAAGCCTTCTGAAAGTAAACACCTACATGGTTGTATTGCTTGATTCACTCCTTTACTGCAGACACAGGTGTAAAGCAGAAATCTCTCTTCTGGATTGACATAGGTAAAGGGCTTATTAGAAGGAATGAAAGGAGCTATATATCCCCACCTCCTTTTTAAATCTGTGCTTCTTTTATTTAAAAAGCCATCCATCTTTCTAAATCATAAATGCTGTGCCATATGTATTTTTAGTTAATTCCTGTCTCTTCAAGGCATGTTCTAACCTCCAAAAAATGGTGGGAATATGACTATTTGTAATACAAATAGACCCCACTAGAGTGCACCATATGAGCCAACAAACCAATTAGATAAGTGTTTTAAATCTCAGGATGGAATCATTAATCATAACTTTAATCATCAAAGAAGAATTTCTGAACATTAAGCAAATATGCACATTGAAGCGGTTGGCTTGGAATCTTATTAAGAACAAGACCACAAAATGTATGTTTACTGAATTTATAACTGTTCTGCACTATGTAACTTGGCTCAAGGGAACATTAACATCACATTTTTTCAAAGGAAAAATTACTTTAACATGCCTGTCACATCTTAGGCAAGCACAGGCTATTTGAATGTAACTTATTACAGACTTTTTACTAAGGGTTTGATGGGCATCCGTTTTATGTTCTGATGGACTGAAAAGGAGAGGAGAGGATGTGTTCCAAGACAAAGCAAAAACAAAACAAACACCAGAAAACCTGGGCATTGAAATGGGGATCGTGGAAGGCTCACTTAGTTGAAGGAATACAACATGAAAACTTGGTCCCCTGTTATAGATAGTCTTAAGTGAGGAGTGCTCCCAGGGCCTTTATGGAAAAAAGTACCCAAAATGAGAAACCCAGCTGGACTGACACCACAGGGATAGCAAGGATGGATGGGGGCTCAGGAGGAGCAGCGGGAACCATGGTCCTGGAACACCATGTCATCCTCTGAACTCTTAGAAACCTGGTGTGATTTTAATGCTAACAAAGAGAGATGGTGAGAGGCAGTGAGTTGATATAGAGGAATATCTCAGAGCAGGAAAATGAAAAGAGGTGGCTGAACTTTTACAGGAAGAAAAGAAGTGGCTTACAAACCCCACCAAAGAGGTCCTTACACAGCTCATCCCACTACCAAAGCACTGAAATCCTGTTCAGGAGGCAAATCATGCTTCCGCAAACCACTCCTCAGGAGTAAAGAAGAATCACAAAACTCTCAAAAGTTTTAGAGAGAAATGCTAATGATGTGTTAAAAATGCTTCTCCAGTCAGATGGATTCAATTGCTGAATAGACCACAAGGAGAAAAAATAACAAGGATATACAAATAAAATCAAAGAACATCAAAAGCATGGACTGTTCTCGAGGAAATTGTGTCAAAACAGCACCCATAACATTTCCCACAAATTCTATTGGTTATTTTTAAACAAGATACATAATTATACTACAAAGGACCTAGAAGCAGCCACATGTACCAGTTTAAGTTCTGTAAAAGCAGTAAAGTGTTATAACACAGTTACTGAATGTAGTGGCTCATCCAGAAGAGTCTGAAACTATTGAAACCAAGATTATATTATGCAAGGAAAACATTTATTATGTGATAGTTACAAGATATTTTTATAGACTATGATTGAGACATGAATCTACACATACCCACAGAGTTTAGGGACTTGTTGATAGAATTTTCTCAGTGGGTATAGACACTGCCTGATCTTTGTGATCAACTGGAAAAAAAAAAGAAATACTCCATATTGGAAAGTGGGAGGTCTCATGATTCAGGTAGATATCTCCAGGTAAAGACAAAAAGTATCTGGGAAGGTCTTTTGTGTAGGAACATCTGCAAAGAACCCTCACAGAGATGTGTTCACAGAACGAGACAGCCACACACATTGGGCTTCCCAGCCCTAGAAAGCCCCTGAGATTTAGAATTACAAATAATTCAGGGCCTCATGCAGGAATGCATTGCTTGGACCTGTATCTTCACAGAATGATTGCTTTCTAGATACTTACTGCATGTTTTATCCACAGAAATACAATCATAATAACAATATATAATAATTTAAGTTGACCAGAAATATCTTTCACAAGAGTTCTGATACAAGATGGGAATGGGAGTGTTTTGTTTTCATTTAAAAAATCAGGAAAAAAAAAACTTCAAAGTATGTTAAGTCTTTTCTTTCAAGTCAATACTTCCCTAGTCTTAGACTTCTTTTTTTTTTCTCTGCCTGCCTTATAATTTCCCAGTTAAAATTCTTTAAAAGCAATTGGACTTAGTGTGAGACTTTTAAAAACATACTTTAAGAAAAAAATTAGTATTGGAAGATTCAAAATTACTGGATGTACAAAATTAAAGAGTTATTTTATCATTCTATAAAAAGAAAATGAAAAAAAGAAAAGAAGTGTTTGAATGTGATTCTGTTAAAGATCTATGACACAAATCAAACTGCCAACAGTATGTAGCAGAACCTCATATTTAAAAAGATAGAGATAGATCAAGAGAGAGATACATATTATATATGTAAATAATATAAAGTATAGAAACATCAAAACTATTTCATATTAACAATATTTTATAAACAAGTGGCATATTTGTGAATGATTTTAGTTTCTTTTTACTAACTTGCACTTTCCTAATCTTCTACAATTACCTTGCAGTAATTTCAACAATAAAATAATGTTCGAATGTATTTTAAAATAAAATGTCTTATTTTCATGTAAATGCCCCTGGCATAGTCTGGGATGTCAGAATCGATGACTCAGATGGGATCTGACTGCTGTATTTTGGGAATTTTTTTTTAAGCGAGTCATGGTGGTTTACTCAGAGTGAAATAGTGCAGAAGACTATAAAGGCGGGCATTCTGCTGGTAGAGCTCAGCACTTCAGGCTCTTTCCTCACCCTACCACATCCTCAAGGATACACCAAGCCAGTTTAAAGGAGTCTGTTGGTCTGTCTCCAACTAGCACCGTTAACTTTGTGCAGACCCTGCTATTCACCCAGGCCTTATTCCAGAGACCTCTGCCTATTTTGCCTTGACCTCAGTTTTGCTTAGAGAGTTCCTTTCTTTATTCTTCTCTCTAGCTTTTCCACCTCTATCTTTATGTCTCGGGTAACAACGTGTGTCTTTCTGGGTGGCTTTGTCATGTTCTGTTTGGACACTATATCTGATATCCCTTCTTTCTGAAGATTTCTTGAGGGGTCTTTCTTGTGGGGAAGGACCAAGGGTTGTAGCTCCTGGCTTGGCTGAACTCTTTGAACAGCTCTATTCAATACTCAAGCATAGTCAACCTTGGGTGGAGAAGACCCAGCTGTGATGCTATCTCCCAGTAGGATGAAGGAACCGGCAAGATGATGGAAAGCACAGGTATGTAATACCAGAAAGCTTGATAAGGTGGCCAGTGATCCTTGTCTATAGGATCAAGGTTCTTAGGTGGTATTTACAAAATGGTCTTCAATCTTGTAACAAGAGCCAAACAAGAGAAATGGAAAATCCTAATGGTTGCCTCACAGGACTAGTAAATGAGGCAAGTTAATGGAACCAGGGTCTCAGTATGGAACCCAAACAGGTAGAGAGATTCAATGGTAAGAATTTGAGGAACAAGAAAATTCAGTCATGATCCCCACTCCAGAATGCAAAAGCTATAAAAGGCAAGTTGCAACTTTAAGACCAGGACAAAAGTCTTAAGGATTCAGTAGCCAATCTCAATAGAAGGGGTATGAAGCAGAAAGTATTGATTCAGGATCTGGGAGACATGTCAGAGGTGGACCAGAAAGAGGCTTGGAGAATGAGATGGGAGCCCAGATAGTCCATCGGTATTACCACCATCATCTTTCCTGAGTTCGTATGAATTTATATAGGTTTTTAAATTGATTTTGGCGGGGATTTTTTGGATACCAGGGATTGAACTCAGGGATGCTCGGCCACTAAGCCACATCCCCAGCTCTATTTTGTATTTTATTTAGAGACAGGGTCTCACTGAGTTGCTTAGCTCCTTGCTGTTGCTGAGGCTAGCTTTGAACTCTGATTCTCCTATCTCAGCTTCCCTTGCAAACCACTGGGATTATACATGTACACCACCATGTCTGGCAAATTTATAGAATTTATGGCTAATTATCACCAAAGAGAATCTTTCCAAATATTTAGCAATTTGTACATTTACTAAAAAGAAGCAAGCATTTTATGCCCATGTTGTATGATCATCATTGAGGCTGTCTTATTGTTACCCTTCCTAGAAAACTAACCTGTAATCTTGAGCAGAAAAGACTTTGCCACGCATGCTGTGCTAGTCACCAACAAGAAATATCTGTTTTATGGCTTCAGCGTTATGCTGAGACCCAAAGGCAATGAAAAAAAATCTATATGATTGAAAGTATTTTATATTAATATTAGAATCAATTCAAGGAAAACACTAGTAGAAAAGTCAGACCTGTGTTGCATGCCTTGCATTTGTTCTGTAATTTAATATTGTTTTGTTTTAAATTATGAATGAAAGGAGAGGCAGTATAGTCCTGGTGTTTTGAGTCTCAGAAATATAATTTGTATACATGAAACAGATCACTGGCACCATGATATGATGCCATGATGATTGCATAATTCTTTTGCATGAACACACATACTCCACCCCAGACAAACTAACTTTGAGAATATCTTGTAGTAAAATCTTTGCCATTGAGTTTAAGGATTTGGTCCTTATAAAATGCAAATATTTGCTAGGATGGGTAGTACAATAAAGCCGTGTCCACCACTGATACCAAGAAAGAAAAATGGGGATACCAGAAAGCAACAGTGGAGAATAAGCCCAGTCCAGGAGATTAGGACCTTAAAGACAAAAGAGACCATCTTCATTATTTGCCTGTGAGCAATACTGCATCCTTAAAATAAGCTTTCTGCAATCCCTTTTTACAAATAAATGTGTAAATAATTCTGTTGATTTCCCTATAACTTTTAAGAGCTGATCTCAAAATAATTTTCTTTCAAAAAAATCAAGTAAATTATGATAAGCAAAGAGCGAGCAGTTTCTTACTACATGTAGCTGCTATCACCAGAAGTTCTTGTTTTATAACTCATTCAGGAAGACATATTTTCAAAAACTTAAAAGTGAGAATAGAGATTTCTAAGGAGAAATGATAAAGAATTGAGAAACAATTGAAATTCAGAAGTTTAATATTTGCTTCATAATAAAAACAAAGGTTTGTGTGAGTGAAGATATTACAGATTTTCCCTTTTATTAATTTAAAGATTAAGTTAATTTAATGCATGATAATTAATTACTGAAAGTGTATGTGTTTATATAAAATTTAGAAAGAATTGTTTCATTATTTATTATTTTAAATCAAGGAATTAGAGTATCTCTTAGTCAAATGCAATAAATATTAATAACCATAGTGCCAGCAAAGAACCTTGAAAGTAAAATATCATGAAATTTAGAAAGAACGTCCAACTTCAAAAAGCACCTAGTATTATAGAAGAATAAGTAGTAGTGACTATCAGGTATAATCTCAGACATTTTGTAAAGAAAACCAATTTCCCCCAAATACCTGCCCTAATTTGGAAATGACGAAGCAGTATATTTTTCACATGTCCAACGATCCAAATATTATAAGCACAATAGTAAACATTTATTAATTACTCAACAATAATAGACTTCCTTGTGTCTCATCTCTCAAAAATTTGTTTTCCACATATCAGTTTGAAACAGCACTACATCTTCTGTGAATATTTTTAAACAAATCATATTTACTCTTTTATGTAATCTTCAACTTGTTAGTTACCACATTTCTTTAACCTGAATCCTCAGGTATCTTAAGAATTAAACATACAATTAAAAGTAACCACAGAATTCTTAAAATATTCATTCAGATTTAATCACAGGAAGAACTTAATATAAACCCTTAAACCTTATAGGACTATGTTGGTCTTTCTCTGTAACAAACCTCCTCAACTCTCAGTAAGTTTCAACAACTACCATTTATTTAGCTCACAGTCTTGAAGGTCAGTAACTTGGACTGAGTTCAATAGCGCAGTTAAACCCCAACTGGGAGGCTTGACTCATCTTTACTGGGACTCACTTATGCATCTGCAGCTATCTGCTGAACAAGCTGGGGAATGGTCAGCTATTGTCTACAGTGTCTGGCTTCCTTTCCACGTGGCCTCTCATCCTCCAACAGTTCGGCTTCTTCATACTGCTGGTCACACAGTTCCAGCAGCAGCAAATGGAAGCATGCCAAGTCTCTCAGGACCAAGCTCAGAAGGCACATAAGATTGCTTCTGCCGCATTCTATTGGCCAAAGCAAGGTCAGTCCACATTCAACCTCTGATGGAAGGAGGAGCAAAGAATCGTGGCCTTATTTTTTCAATTCCCCATAGCTCTCAATTTATTTTCTTTCTTTTTCTTATTATCTAGCAAGATGTCTTCACTATCAAATTAGTGAATTAATTTGAAAGTTTATTTTCTATTTTTTCCCTTGAAAAAGCGCACATTTCTCCAGACCATATTTGTTTCTTTTCCTAGATGTCTCCCTTTTCTCTGAGGTTATATTTATGTACTGCTTTGTCAATTACAAAGTCTTTTCACCAAATATGATTCACTTCCTATAATTATCAAAATCACGGGTAGAAAAAGAATTTTAATTTCTAATTTCTAATTAGGAAACTGTCATTCAGAATGGCTAAGTTGGTTAATGTAGTTTATGTGAACAGGCTCTGGGAATCAAATGTTAAATTTTTAGAAGTCTTAGGAGCCAGTTGTTAAATATACCATTATTAAATATTCAATGCTACATGTTTACAAGTAAATAAGTTATATTAAAAACATAAATTATACTCAAAATTCATCACTTCATAATTATTTTACATTTTACAATTACCTGAGTTTATTTACATCCATTATTATCTATGTGGTGAAGATGCTCTATAATAGTGTGCTACTTTCTGTACATTTCCTCAATTCCATATTTAGCAACATCACATTTGTACCTTGAAATCAGCAATAATTGCAAATAATTAGAGTTACTTACATCATGAAAATTAAGATTTGATTAATTTTTTTGTTGATTCCCAGACTTCTGATGTTAATAAACATTAAACTTAAAATGTGTAATGTATACATAGTTTACATTGTGAACAGCACAAACAATTGAGGAAATAATCTTCCAATATTTAAAATCCTATGACATGATTTAGCAAAGAAGTCTTCTCATTGATGAACAAAAGAAGTTTCAACATACATTTTCAATACTTCAATTTTATTTTACCCAGTAAGAATAATGAAAATATTGATCAATCTTCATGTTGGAATCACACTCAGAGACCAAGTGCTAACATTTATCAGTCCAAGTAATAAGTGTCAAAGTGGAGATTCAAACTCAGACTCAGTCTCCAAGGTTTAGTAATCTTTTTCTCAAACCCCTTGTTCCTTCCTGTCAAAGAGATGTCAGAAGAGGGACAGGACTACAATTGCTGATGGTAGACACGTGTTTAGTTCCTTTCTTCCCTTTCTTCCCATCTTATAGGTTCTCTTTATTTTAAAAAGCTTAGTATCAGGGTAGTTTGATTATATTAACATGCAAGAATTTTAGATCTTCAATTTCAGGAGATATAAGCCTATTTTTCACATTAGATCTCAAAACTGGTAGACCAAACCAATAGTATTAAGTCCATGGGCCTTGGGTGGGCCAGATGTGCTTGCTGCCACTCATTAGCTTTGTGACCTCATGCTGTCCACGCCCTTCTTCCCCCAACTTTAAAATGAGGATGATAATAACAACAATTATGATTATTGCATGGGATTTTATTCAATTTAAATGAAATAATTAAATAACTAATAAAATGTACTTTGTATCATGCTTGGCACATACTGAGGATTCTAAACCTGTTAGGAATCATGAGCACTATTATTTACTAAGTTACAGGATGTGGTAGGAGGAAATGGATAAGTATGGCAGATGGTATTGACCCAATCCCACACATACCCCTTCTCTCTAGTCATCTTCCAGTGATTGGTGTGGGGATGGCAAGGTAACCCAATTTGGGACAATGAAGTAATGAAAAGGAAGGATCTATTTTTTTTTTTTAATGAACAAACTTGACTTGACATTCTATTCCTTCTATTCTAGCTCAAAGGTAGAGCAGCTCTGAGGCAATAATAACATAGCTAGGTGTTAACATGGTAAAGATGGTGGTCTGTGGAAGACAGAATGCATTCATATCCTCAGTGATGCTGAGCTGTCTGACACCTCATGCTGCCCACCTCTGCACCTCTTCATAGATGAGAAAAATACACTCCTGTCTCCCACAGCCACTGTAGGAGCATTTTCTATTATTTGTCACTAAAAGTATTTTTAACTAATAAAATGTGTATATTAGAGGTTTAAGAGTCAGAGAGGAGGGATGGGGGGCACAGAGAGAGGGACAGAATCAGAGAGAAATACTGAATTAATGAAAAATAATGGTTTGTATAATTTCTTAAGAACAAACACCTTCTACTTATCAATAGTACATATTTCCTCACCCACAATTGATTACACAGTCAGGAAATTAATAAAATGGTAGAAAATGAAAATTAAAGGTTCTATAACTCAAGAAATTCTCTGTGGGAAAAAAGAAATCCTTTTTATTCTAACACATTCAAGAAAATGAACGCATTTTATTCTAACGTTTTATTCTAAGATCTACCTTCAGCATTCAAGAAAATTCCTGACAGGAGACAGGAAGTTTAATCTGAAGAAAGCTTACCTAAAAGAATGAACCACATAATTGTCAGAAGGAAAAACATTTTTTATGAAGTGTGCCGTCCACACCTTTCATAGTAGAACCACACATTTCTGCTATGTATTTCTGAACTTCTAATGAAGTTCTTCTAATCAAGAATTGCCTGGATGCAGGGAATACGGCCTGTAACAGATGATACAGCCTTGCCAAGAATAGCTCATTTAGGGCAAGTTATCATTTTAAAAAATAATGCTGAAGATGATAAGCAATATTTACTACATTTAATTAAGAAAACATGTTATTTTCTTTTCTAACTTCTTTTATTTAATTTACAGGGGGAAAAAATAGCATCTAGCCAGGCAGGACTTCCTCTGCAACTCTGGTTTTCTGTGTATAATAATGTTAGAAAAGAAAGACATTCTCCTTTGTGAGTTTTTAAAGTTTGGTGAATAGTTGCCTGAGGCAATGTCTTCCCTGAGGCACTGTCATCTTAGTTGGTTCAGGTGCTATAACAACATGCCATAGTCTGGGTGGCTTATAAACAACCTAAATTTATTTCCTACGCTGAATGCCGTGAGAGCCAAGATCAAGTCACCTGCAGATTCACTGTCAGGAGAGAGCCTAGAATTTTTCATTATGTCCTCATAACAGAAGGGTCGGAGGTCTGTCTTGGACCTCTCTTATGAAACACCAATCCCATTTGTGAGGGCAGAACCCTCAAGATCTAATCACCTCCCCAAAGCCCTACCTCCTAATGGCATTGCTTGAGGGTCAGGAGATCAATATTTAAATATAGAGGGGGACACAAATATTCAGACCCTGGCAAGCATCTTAAACAACTCACAGTATAATAAGATTAAAATCTTTCCCTTTACAGAGTATGATTTTTTTTCCACACAAAGAAATGAAAGCACCTAGAAAGTGCTGAGTGGGAGGGAGTTGGGAGAACTGTCCTGGGTGTTTGGGTCTTTCTAGGGCATAAGGTTCTGGGCAGCCCAGGGCAGCACTGAATAGGGAGATCCCAAAGGCCCCAAACATTTTACCCTTCATAGCCCTACTTTGGTTTCCTATATCAAACCTGGCTCAAATATTCTTTCAGCCTGATTTACATCTTCTCATGTCTGAGGTTTCAGACTTCCCAGTCCCCTCCATTATTCTACATTTGATTGGTATTTTATTCTTCATTCTTGTCCTTTCTCAGAATGATTTTCTCATTCTATTTTTTTTATTCCCTTTACTCAGGCTTGGTAATCAGAATAGCTTCTAATACCCCCTCCCTACCTTGTGTTCCTTCCTCCTTCTGTCAATATTCTGGTGAGCAGTGGCTTGGTGAGGAGGTTTCCTAGTGCTCAGTGCCATCTATTGAGTAACCTGTGCTAGCATTTCACCAGGCATGAAACTCAAGTTTATTGGTCTGCATTTTCAAGATCTACCTTCTGAAATTTGTTTACACTCATGATGCATAAGTCAGCTTTTTGGCATTGTGACAACTCAGAAGAGGAACAGTATATCTTGGCTGACAGTTTTAGAAGTTTAGTACATGGTGGGCTAACTCCATTGCTCTGGGCCCAAGATGAGGCAGATCATCATGGCAGAAGAGCATGGTGGAAGGGTGCTACTCCATTCATGTCAACCTGGAAGCAGAGAGAGGGAAGGGGAAAGTGGCCACAGGGAAAATGAACCCTTCCAGGGCACCACCTCCAATAACCCATGTCCTCCAGGCATGTCCCACCTGCCTGCAGGTACCACCCACTCAGTCCATTCAAATTAGGTTACCGCTCTCACAGTCAAATCATTTCACCTCTGAATATTCCTACATTAACACGAGAACTTTAAGAGAACACTTCATACCCAAACTGTAACCCATGGTAATATCTTCTACTTCTGTGCCTGAACTCTGGACCATGAATCTGAAAGTTAATCCACATAAACTCTGAGATCATATCCCTAAAAATCTTGGAACAACAACTCATGTTTACACAAAGTCTTAAAGACATTTAAAGAAGCAAGTCAATGATTATCTCACTTAAGCTGGTCTTTCATGCCCTCTTTATGATATGTACTTCATAAGTTCCAGTTTAAGTAATGTTTTTCCTGATGGAGAAATTAAAGAGAGTTGAGTTCTGCCTTTTCTTTACCATCTGTTAATATTATACCATCTGCCCCAGGTCTTGGCCATATCTCTTTATGTTATTCTTGCTCTGAATTTGGCTTAAGAAATAGATCAGTCAAAACCCTCCAAAACACTTGTTTAGCATATCTACAAGATTCAGCACAACCTACACTTGAGTCTTTCTAATATTATTGTTTCAGCTTTATGTAACTCTCACATATAGATCCTTGAAATTTTAGCTCCCTTGTAACTCTCACATATAGATCCTTGAAATTTTAGCTCCCTTGTTATCTTTTATATGTTCCCCTTGTAAACATCTGTTAATCAAAATGCACAGAGGAAACAGCAAGGAGCAACAAAGAAGATCTGTTCTTCTAATCCCTAGTTTACATGCCTGACAAGTCCCAGAGTTCACCTCTTCGACATAAATAGTATTATTACTTTCTCCAGAGACTTGTATAGTTTCCATTTAACCAAGAGTTCTTTATTATACATTAATAATAAATGTACATTAGAAGCAACTCTTGTTGATTTCTTAATATATATTTATTGCGATACATTGTTAAAAGTAACAAAATTATTTGATTTAAAAAAAACAACTTTTTGTAGTTGTAGATGCCTTTATTTTATTTATTTATTTTTATGTGTGCTAAGGATTGAACACAGTGCCTCACGTGTGCTAAGCAAGTGTTCTGCCACTGAGCCACAACCCCAGCCCAATTATCCTGTTTTTCATTATTAGAATGTGGCTTTCTAATGGAGTTGAGGTCTCCATTGCTATTATTTCTCTCTCTCTCTCTCTCTCTCTCTCTCTCTCTCTCTCTCTCTCTCTCTCTTCTGTGTGTGAGTGTGTGTGTGTGTGTGTGTGTGTGTGTGTGTGTGAAAGAGAGAGAGAGAGAGAGACGAATCTTCTCTATAAAACTGGACATAATGTGGAATACTTAACAAAATTTCTCTTTTCTTTCATTCTCTCTTTCTCTTTTCACTTCAAAGCCTCTAAATTTACAGGTCTTAGAATCATAGAAACAGACTCATTTCTATCTGGCCCTTATACTCCTTCTTTGTTCTGAGCCAGGCATACCTTTCCATGGCTTGATTTTAGCCTCAGGTGACACTCTCCCACATGGGGTGACAATTATAAAATCACCCGTACCTTCTAGCACTAACATTTCAAATTTCTTTCCTCCATTCTTCATTATCACATAAACATGAGCATCTAAGCCACATGCCTGGCTCTGATGAAAAAGAAAGAATGCAAGGGCCAGACAGAAGCATGTGCATGTTTCTGTAATTAGTCTTCATTCCTCCTCTCCTTCCACTCTCCTCTTTCTCTCTTGTTCTCTCCTTATCAAATGTTTGTTGAGTGCTTATTATATACCAAGTGCAAAGGGTATAACCATGAACAGGAATTTACAGTCTTAGGAGCTTATAGATTTCAATCTCAATGGAACTTTGGAAGTATTTAATGTGCTTCTTTCTACAATTTAATAAGTATTATTGGTTGAGTTCTTGGCACATACATAGAACCAGGATGGGATGTAAAATAATCAGAGCAGAGTGGCATAACGAGTTATTGATTAAGAGAAAGAAAAAATGGGCTTTAAGACCGTGTCTAGATTTAAACCTGATAAAGGACCTCACCGTGAGACTTAGGTACGTCATCCCCATTCTACTCATCTATACAGGGTACCATTTTGTAAAGTTATGAGAACTAGAGGGGTGTGTGTGTGTGTGTGTGTGTGTGTGTGTGTGTGTGTGTCTTACTAGTAGAGTGCACATGTAGGTATTGGTCTAATCTGGAAAAAGACTTTGGATATAGTATCCACAGGATTAACCAAAACATAGTCTGTATCTTTCCTACAAAAAAGAAACTCATTATTTACCCAAATTACAAATCTGTCTTTCAAATGAATATTCTCCTTAGAATGAAATGTCACTTTTATTTCTATAAATTGTCCTGTGAATTTCTCAACTTGATATCACACAGAAGGAATTTCCAGCTTTAAAATTTAACTATTGTACCATTGTTCTATTGTTTTGCCTAAGATTTTGCATAAAATATTCATTTTTGTAATTATTTAATGTTGTGTTGTCCCTGTACTTCATGTACAACAATCACATATAGCAGAAAGTGATATAGTCACAGTATCAATTTCAAGTGTTTAAAGCTCTCTCAGCATCTTTATTAAAATCCCACAGTATGATGAACATTTTTTCATATGTTTGTTGATTGATTGTATACCCTCTTCTGAGAAGTGTCAGAGAAATGCAAAACAAAACTACTCTAAGATACCATCTCACTCCAGTAAGAATGGCAGCTATTATGAAGACAAACAAGTGTTGGCAAGGATGCGGGGAAAAAGGTACACTCATACATTGCTGGTGGGACTGCAAATTAGTGCAGCCAATTTTGAAGGCAGTATGGAGATTCCTTGGAAATCTGGGAATGGAACCACCATTTGACCCAGCTATTCCTCTTCTCAGACTATACCCAAAGGATCTAAAAACAACATACTACAGGGATACAGCTACATCAATGTTAATAGCAGCACAATTCACAATAGCTAAACTGTGGAGCCAACCTAGATGTCCTTCAGTGGATGAACTGTTTAAAAAAAATGTGGCATTTATACACAATGGAATTTTACTCAGCACTAAAAAAGAATAAGATCGTGGCATTTGCAGGTAAATGGATGGCATTAGAGAAGATTATGCTAAGTGAGGTTAGCCAATCCCCAAAAAACAAATGCCAAATTCTGAATGTTTTCTCTGATATAAGGGGGGGGGTGACTCAAAGTGGGGTAGGGAGGGAGAGCATGGGAGGAAGATTACCTCTAGATAGGGAAGAGGGGTGGGAGGGAAAAGGAGGGGGAAAGGGAGTAGCAAGGATGGTGGAAGATGATGGTCATCATTAAACAAAATACATGTATGAAGATGTGAATCTGGTGTCAACATATCTTATATACAAACAGAGATACGATAAATTATAGTATAAAGGTGTATTAAGAATTGTAATGTTCAATTCTCTCCCTTGTTTCCCCCCCCCTTTCCCCTCACAACCTCTTCTATGTAATTTTGTGTAACAACAGCAGATGAGGTAGAGAGGGAAGATGGGAGGGGAGGGAAGGGGGGATAGTAGGGGATAAGAAAGGTAGCAGAATACAACAGTCACTAATATGCCATTATGTAAAAATGTGAGTGTGTAACCGATGTGATTCTGCAATTTGTATTTGGGGTAAAAATGGGAGTTCATAACCCAGTTGAGTCAAATGTATGAAAGATGATATATCATGACTTTGTAATGTTTTGAACAACCAATAAAAAAACCCAAATATATACATATATTACAAATATGAAAAAAACTGTATTCAAGAAGTTTCTTAATTATAATCTTCTGTTGATGAAGCCTAAGGCAACAGGTATGTACCTTATAGTCTACTAATTAGGAAGCCAAGATTGCTAACCTTTCATTGTGCAATTTGCAAATATATTTTACATTACAACAACAACAACAACAAAAAGAATTGTAATGCAAAAAAAGAGACAGTTCATGTATAATGGCATAATTTGGCATAAACATACTTTATATACAGAGTTATGAAAAATCGTGCTGTGAATGGATAATTATGAATGTAATGCATTCCACTATTGTCATGTATGTAAGCAATTAAAAAAAAATTCCACAGTATGAAACAGTGTGAGCAGAAAAAGCTCTCTGATATTACTTGGGGTATGTGTTTCAATAGATATATATATATCAAGATGTTACTCTAGTCTTTCTGTGTTTTTTTGTTTGTTTTGTTTTTCATTGTATGCTTCATAACTGAGTCAGTCTTTGGAAAACAAAGCTGCTTCCCTGATCAGCTTGTCACCAAGCTCCACGCAGTCTTTTTTTTTTTTTTTTTGAGAGAGAGAGAGAGAGAGAGAGAGAGAGAGAGAATTTTAATATTTATTTTTAGTTTTTCGGCGGGCACAACATCTTTGTATGTGGTGCTGAGGATCGAACCCGGGCCGCACGCATGCCAGGCGAGCGCGCTACCGCTTGAGCCACATCCCCAGCCCTCCACGCAGTCTTTAATGGACATACCTCCACTCCACACATCTGCAGCCCTCAGAGATAAGCCATTGTCATCCAGTGATGGACATGATAGTCCTCCTCACTCATTTCCACCTGCTCCTTCTTTGACATGGTCTGGCCCTTGCCTCAATTACATGTGATTGTACTCCTCACCTTGAGACTTATGAGTTTCTGGTCAACATCTTGAGTCTCCATCAAAGACTTTGGCTTGCATTTATACCAATAGTGCTCTTTAGCTGGGGTTTCCTCAATAGCAAAACAACATCATCTGGGAATTAATTTTTTCAGTATATCTTTTTAATCGGCTTATGTGTCAAGAACCCTGCCTTGAGATGGAATTCTTGGGCTTGTCCCTCATTCCCCCAAAGAAAGACTTACACCAAGTTTTTCTTAGCCCTGTCCAACTATATACCTATGTTTTTCTCAGCCCTGTTATTATGATGGCTTCTACATGTCATTCAGTCACAGCCTGCTCTTGAGACAACACAGATCATTAAGACATGTGGGTACTAATCATAGACTGAATATGTACCTGGTTTTTCTCTTGTGGATCTGATATCCAGTACACTTGAAATGGACATTTCACGTTGTAGCCCTCTTTTACTTACTACTCTATTGCCTAATTCATACAAAAGGTCTAAGCTTCAGTTTTCTCATTTAGAATTCTAGTCTCAGCCCCAGGTCTGGGATGTACCTTAAGTAAATCAACTTTTGGGGACCCTGACTCACCCAGTTCCTGCTGGTATAGTTCTACCACTACAACCACAAACAGCTGTTCCATGCCTATTCCCTCACATGAAGTCTCACCTTAAGCCTAACTGGACCATCTGACTAGTTTTGAGCATTATATATTATTGGTCCCATCTACCAGGTTGGATTTTGTACAACTTTTTTTTTTTTTACATCTTTTAGAATCAAAACAAACAAAAAATCTTTAGGTCTTTTTTTATTATATTATAGTTCCTTCCTTTTTAAACATGTTTATTAGTGCATTATAATTATACTTAATGGTGGAGTTCATTGTGTCATATTCATACATTATATAACATAATTTTCTCCATTTCATTCTCCAGTACTTCTCGTTTTCCTCTCCTCTTCCTATTCCCTGATATCCCTGCCCCCCCACTACTCTACTGTTCTCTCCTCTATTTATTTTTTAATTAGTACATTATAATTTTACATAAACATGTGATTCATTGTGATATATTCATACATTCACTTAGCATAATTTGATCAATTTTATTTCCACAGTACCTCCAGGTGCCCTCCCCTCCTCCCTCCCACTTGACGCTCTTCCTGCATGCACCCTGTTGTTCTCCCCAGAGTTACAGTTTCTTGAGGCCTTTACTCTCCCCTTCATTCCTATCCTGTAAGGTTTTCCACTTCAGCATATGGCTTAATCACAGTGTGTGATAATCCTGCTTGTCTGAATTATGGCATGTGCCAATACTAAGATAATCAGGTAACTTATCATCCAAATCAGAATGATGTGTGTGTGTGTGTGTGTGTGTGTGTGTGTGTGTGTGTGTGTATTTTAGTCGTAGCTGGACACAATACCTTTATTATTTTTTTTTAATGTGGTACTGAGGATCAAACCCAGTACCTCGCACATGCTAGGCGAACGCTCTACCACTATGCTACAACCCCATCCCCAAACGAGGACAGTTTTGAAAGTAAAAATGGGCTATATTAACAACAATACCAGGGCAAGAGTTGTCAACATGAACTGTCCCAGGCAAATCAGGTAACCCTATCAGGTGACAAAAATAATGACAAGCATTCTATATTTTGCAGGTACACAGGCATTGATGCAAAAGTACATGTATCTTTCCTGAATGTTACCATCAAAAGAAAATCTTTGCCAACAAATGAACATAATGATCTTAATGCCCTCAGTAATATGCATGCTTATCAACTTGATCATATCTTATTAATGTTATTTTGAACTTTGTCACAAGGAAGACTCCAATTTTTAATGTAACATAAGGTCAATCAAAAGGGAAATCATTTTTTTTATTGCATGAAGCTATCTCTCTTCAGAAATTGTTTGGAAGCAAAACTTATTCTGTATGCAATAAAAAAAGCATTGCCCACAGTCTACTATAATCATTTCTAAAGTACATATTTCATTGAAAAAATCTTCCATTTCCCCTCTTGTGACAAAATTCTGTTGTGTTCCATATACAAATAAGTGAAGTCCTCCATGCACTATCCTATGAATTCTTGCTAAGTGCTGGCTGATGTTCTGTCAGGGCAATGAAATGTAGCCCTTACCTTGTCAAGACTTCTACCATTATTATTATTTTCTTGGGGGAAAAAAAACTAGTGAAATTTAGGACAGTATTTCTATTTATGTTTTTCAAGTGTTTGACATCTATCTTCTCACTCGCTTTATTGTTAAAACAAACCTATGAAGCTATATAATTAGTCTCTACAGATAAAGAAACTGAAACTCAGAAAGATAAAGCAATTTTGCTCAAGGTCATCCAGATACTGAGTAGAGTTAGGATGTGAACTCCTATGATTTGACTTGTAAGCCTGTATTTCAATCCACTGTATTTCAATCCATGAGCACCACTAATGCATGTCATAGAAGAGAAGGTACAGCTTTTGCCCCTAAAACTCACAGAACATAGAACTGCACAAGGTATACGAAAGCCAAGTGGACAAATCATTGTTATCCATTATCACATTGCTGCAAGAAAACTGCCTATTGGAGAAGCACTGGGAAGGGGAAACTTCACTATGCCTAGAAGACTCTACCCTCTGCATGTTATTGCAAATAACATCTAAACTGGCCATGAGCAATGAGTGAGTCTGTCAGATGCAGAGAAAGGGAGGAGGCAGCCCAGTATTAACAGAGCCATGAGTCATTGGGCAAAGCAGACACTCAGTAGATAAAGCGAGAGAAGAGAAGGTGTCTGGCAAGAATTGGGAGTGCAAGGCCTCTTCAGGACCCTGGACTTTGCTCTCTTGATAATGAGGTGTCTTTAAAAGCTTGTAGCCAGAGAGTTCTGTGACCAGCTTTCTATTTTAGAATGACAATAATTGTAGCAGTATGGAGCACTGGTTGGAAGAGGCAGAAAGGAGAAGCCAAAAGGCCCATTTGAAGTGTACTATAATTTGCCATAATTGGAGCCACACATAATCAAAATCTAAACTAAGATCCTCAAAATGGTAATGGGAACTGGGAAGTGGAGAGGGTTCTGAAGAAAAGGCTTCACAATTAACAGGCTCTAGAAGAAGGAAAGGGCAGGATCTTAGGGAGAGTGAGTAGAGCAAAAGAAGCTCTGCGGACCAAGCCTGAACTCTGAGAGAAGATGAGCATTTCAGGAGGTCAGTGAAAGTTATGGAAAGAATGGCTCCAGACTGTCTAGCAGGAGATGAACAAATGAAATACTCATTTATTATGCAAATAAGTTTATCAGGAGTACTACATGCCATTAAGACATGTGGCAAAACTAATTTCTTATTCCTAGACTAAAAGCATTTTCTTTGATATAGTGAAATGCAAATGTATTATTTTCCAAGGAAACAAATAAGAGCATGTAAATAAAATGTAATATGGAGGTTAAGTGAGTGCCTTAGTCTAAATTCAGTAAATGTGCACTCAACTCATAAGAAACCGGGTTGAGAAATATGTTTTAGGTTTTTCAGGCTGTGGTATAGGCCCCTCAACAACACTGAACTGATGTCTTTTATTTGAAAAACAACAACAACAAAAACCTAACTTCTTTTTTCTCCTTGTGCAATTTTGGTCATGTTCCAAATAATAAGCGAAGTCCATCCATGCACTAGCCATGAATTCTTGGGATGTACTAATGTTCATCCATAATATTAATGAGATGTGGGCCCTACTTTGTTGAGTCATTTCCTAAAGAAGCCAGTATGTTCAAAACAGAAACATTGGTCATGTATTATCCTGGTTAGCATCTTTGCTGTAGAAAGAAAGAAGTTGCAATGAAGTCAATTAAATCACAAATTGCAGAAACTTCCAGACTTAGGTTTTTAGGATATCTATGTCAGAGACATATCATTTTAAGTCCACATACAGGGAGGAGGCAAAGTCCCCCTCCCCATTTTCATCAATTTGTCCTTTTAAGTAAAGGCCACAACAGATAGTGGAGGATTGGAGAAACTTATAGTCTCATAAACATTATCATTGCTGTTGTTATCAGAGAGAAATAAGGTATCTCTTGGTGACCATATCTGGACAAAATGCATAATGCCAGGTATATAGACTTTGGAATATTATGGCCTGTGTTTAAATCACAGACCAGCTACCAGAAAGACATGCACTCTCCAGCAAGTAAGTCACTTAACATTTTTGGGTCATCGGTTTCATCATCTGTAAAATGACGATAATTGTACACATCTCAGACAATAATTGGGAGTATCAAGTGAACTAATAGCTGTAAAGTGCTTTATAGGAGTGCCTGACATAGCAAATATTTAATAAATATCGATCATTATTAATATCAAACATACCAAACAAAGTGGGCAAACCCTTGGCATGTGCATTGCCACATCCCATTCGAGAGCACAGTAGTCTAATGAACTTGGACTACTTGTAAAGAAATCCATAAACATAGTTTCTCAACCAGCCACTACATTTTGACTATGATGAAACGTATGTCATAGGAAATAGAAATCCTAGAAATAGTGCCAACTCAAGAGCACATCATGAAAATGCTTGAAGACAGCAGTCCTTACAAGTCAGGTACATGCCTGTAATCCTAGCTGGGATTGCAAGTTTCAGGCCAGTCTAGGCAATTTAGCAAGATTCCGTCTCATAACAAAAACACAAATAGATAGATAGATGATAGATAGATAGATAAACGAAGGGCTGGGGTTATAGCTCAGTTATAGAGTGCCACTGGGTTCAATTCCCGGTACCATAAAAAAAGAAAAAGAAAATAGCACTTAGAGGTATTTGTGGTGGTTTTCATGTAGGAGGTGAGTTGCCTGACAGAAATAGAGAAGGCAGGCTCAATTTGGCAGACTCTGACAAGTGTAACTCCCATTTTGTGGGAGCTTCCCGGGCGTATGTTTAAACTTTGACAGTGATCTTGTAAAATACCTTCCCTGAATAAGACTGCTGGTGATATTCCACAGAGGTTTTGTCTGTCAAATGATCCCTTGCACTTGACATCCTACATTTCACTTCCTTACACGGAGCTTATTTTAAGTCAGATGTGGCAAAAACAGTCACCAGGCTTAGTACCTAGAGCCTTAAACAAGTTGACGAACCTCACAAAAATTAAGCCCTACCAATAACATTTTAGGTTCCCCGATTGGTTAAAATACATTCATCAGCTGAAGTTCCTTTCGCACTTACTTTGTACCATAACAGGGCTGCACCTGAGTGATGCAGAAAAGTGTGCAGAGTTTTTCTACTCTTCAAGGAGAGCAAAATTTTAATAAGCAGAAAAGATTCACAGGCACATAGTAAGAGCATGATAGGTTTGCTGTCAGACTAATTTTTGGAGTGATATAAGCTCAAGGAGAAAAGGATAATTAAATGCTCTTCCCAGAATCAGCTAAGTGGTTAGTGGCAAGGTCAAGCCTAGAATAAGTTTTCTCAATAGTGCCTAATGATTTAATGCCCTGGATTGGATCTACCTTTTTACCAAGTTACTCTGCACCACAAATCCCTCCCACATGAATTATCTCACTTTTCATAAAACCTTTTCATAAAACCTCACTTTTCATCAAGCCTTTCCATTGTGGGGGTTTACTGAGTGATGGACGTGAGCACATAATGTCGGTATGACTGTTTTGCTAAGGTATCCTGCTTCTCCGTCAGTGATAAGAGGCAGTGTCGTATAAGCAGGAGTCTGAAAGGAGAAATTTAAATGTTAAGAATGGTCAATCGATATACAATTTCTGCCACCTAATGGTTTTTCAAAGTTATTTGCATGCCTGGTGCAAATCCTCTAAATGTAGGCATAAAGAAGACAAACAAGGGAAGTAAATGAATGCCCAGGGAAAGGCCTGATGGTTCAGCAATATAAGGAATGGTAACAGAGAAAGGATGCTTTAACATTTCATCATAAGTGACAGAAGAAATGTTTATTTTTAGCACGGATGTTTTATTTTTGATACAATAATATACTTTCAAAATGTCAATATTAAATAGAAGCGAGGAATAATTAGAGAAAAGAATCAATACACTGATTCCTTGCGCTACACCATATTTGGGTATTAGTTCTGAAATAAAAATTATTTCTATAGAGGAATGTTCAAGGGAAAAGTAAATTAGGATAATTTGAGGGGACAGGGCAGGAGGAACAAATGTCAGGCAGGGAAATTCAAAATAAAATTCAAGATAGGGAGCTTTCTGCCTTGCTTCTAGATAGAAATCTAAAAATATTCTTTAAAAAGGTTTTGAATCCTCTGTTATAAAATGGGGAGTAAATCAATGAAATGAGTGAAGTAAAATTCAAACAACAAAACACATTCTCCTTTAACTCGAAGGAGCAGTTATAGTAGGAAAGGGACACATTTGCCAGCTCCAATAGAGGGAATGATATAGTCTTTGCTTGTCTCTGGTGCAGATGCATTCCTCAAAAATTGATTTACACACTGAATAAAATACTGTTTCTCTTCTCGAGGACTGCAAACAACTGGTTTTGTTTTATTCCTCTTCTCATAGCAGTGACAACTTTGACATATAGATTGCACATAAAATGGAACATAATGCACCAAGTACAGTCATCACTCAGGCCAAACAAATACTGCCTTCATGTTGAGGTTTGGGAGGAACCAACAAAGAGTATATCATTAAACATTCACCATATTTTCTCTCTTATCCTTCTCAGGAATTGAATACTTTATTGTAATATGCTCAAAGTATAAAGTTGGTGTGTTTTCCCCAATAACACACCTGTTCTCTAAATAGAGCTAGCTTCTATTTTAAGGAGAGGCTAAACTGAAGTCATATCCTGCGATAAATTTCTTGTTTCTTTTGCAAGGTATTACAGTACACTGCTACTGCAAGCAACTATATCAAATCCAAGCTATATAAACATGTCAAAGAGTTGATAACATTCACTCCTTTTGATCAAATTAGTAATACATATTGTTCACACTTTTTATTCATAAAAGCATAAGTCTTCAAATAGTCTCTTCTTTCCCTTTTGAGGCCAACATATTATATTTTATGAACTTGGAACTTTTAATTTATGGAGTCATAAAATTTGTGTTTGCATCTCATTAGCTATGACACCTTGATAAGGTCACTAAATTCACTGTCACTTAGTCCCTTACTCTGTGAAATAAGGTGTTTTAAGAGATGGTTCCAAAGATCTTTCCTACTTCTGTCTCACTCAGTTTATGAACACATAATTGAACATATTCTTAGCATTCCTGTGACTACATTAGCAATAATTAAATGTTGTTGGGTAAGTTAGTGATATTTGTTGATCTTACATGACATATAACTCAACAAGTAAATCATAATTTAAGATTGAGTCTGGTTATAATTCTGTTTAGAGATTTATAAGTTTAAGGAGAAATAAATTTTAACCAAATTCAATGACCTCAATGATGCTCAAAATATTGTCATGATTTGGTTTCCTGAGTAGTTGAATTCCATATGGTCTGCAGTTTTAGGTTCACAGCAAAACTAAGGGGAAACTATAGAGTTCCCATATACCACCCCCGGAAAAACACACATCATCTTCCACTATCAGTACCAGGATAGTACATTTGTTATTTAAAAAAATGAACCTATAGTGACACATCATTATCACCTAAATTCATGGTTTAAACTGGGATTCACTTTTTGGTATTTGGGTTTGGACAAATGTGTAATGACATGTATCCATATTATGGCATTAAAAAAATTAGTTTCATAGTCCTAAAAAAAAAATCCTCTGTGTTCTGCCTATTCATCCCTCTATCCCTCATAACCTCTGGCTACTACTGATTTTATTTTTCCTTTTCCAGAATGTGATACAGTTGGAATCATAGAATGTGTAATATTTTCAGATCAACTTCTTTCATTTAGTAATATACATTTTGTTAGCACAAAAGGACCAGGCTGGATACAAACTCCATGGAATCAAACTCCATCGTCTCAGCCTTTTATTCAGGAACCAAGTTTCATGCAGGAACCGGGTGGGCAGGAATGGTATGATGTCTTTGGACCCACTTTCCTGGTGGAAAATGAGCCACCAAACAAAGGAAAGAACTGGGCTCATATGTGTTATTCTAAAAGGTGGATTAATTAATGAGTGTGTCAGCTTGAGCACTCAGGAATTTGGGGTCTGTTTTACTGGGCAAAATGGAAGGGAGTCTGGGGGTCACTTTTCAGTTTCTAGGATTTATCTTACTGGACTGGATGGAGGGCCTGGAGTCAGTGATTGGTATCTGGAAAGGATTTGTTTAGGGAAGGGTCAATGCTTTGGCCTCTTCCCAGAGACTGCCTTTCTAGTTTTGATGGACACTTCCTCCCCAGGGTTTGTTTTATCATCAGGAAAGAATGTATCGGGAAGGGATCAATGCTTTCAATGTATGGCTTTCTTTCTCACTCCCTTTTCCCAGCCTCACTATTTTGGGGTTTATCATTATCCATATCTAATACATTTAATATTCCTCCATGCTTTTCATCTTAATAACTCCATTTCTTTTTAGTACTGAACCATATTACATTATGATAGGTTTGGATGGTAGGAATCTATTCATTTATCTATTAAAGGATATCTTGATTCTTTCCATATTTTAGCAGTTATGAATAAAGCTGCTATAAACAACACATATGTGCAGGTTTTAAGTTTAAAACTAATTTTCCTAAGTACCAAAGAGTATGAATGCTGAGTACTGAATCCTATGGTAGCAGATATATACATACTTTTATTTAAATATATATATATGCTGGATTATCTTCCAACATGGCTACACCATTTCACATTCCCACTAACAATGTATGAGCACTCCTATTGCTCCACATACTCTAAGAATTTGTTGTCAGTGTTGTAGATTTGAACCTTTTTGATTGCTAAGTAGTATCTCATTCTAACTTGTCAATCCTTAATAACATAAGATGCTGAACATCATTCACATGCTTTTCATATGAACCTATTTATCTCCTTTGTTGATGTGTCTATTCAACAATGTTGTTTTGCCCATTTTAAAATTGGGTTGTTTGTTTTCTTGTTTTTAAATTCTTTGTATATTTTGGATAACAGAACTTCATTAAGTATGTATTTTTGCAAATACTTTCTCCAATTTTGTGGCATGTCTAATCTTTCTCTTAACATTATTTTTCACAAAGCAGAAATTTTTAATTTTAATGAAGCTCAACTTGCCAATTATTTCTTTGTTGGATTTATTTAGTTTTGTATCTAAAAAGTCCTTGCTATACACCAGATCATTGAGGTTTTCTCATATGTTATTTTCTAGGAATTTTATGATTCACATTTTTACTTTAGGTCTGTAATCCATTTTGAATTAATTTTTGCAGAGGGTATAAAATAGTTATCTAGATTTTTTTTTTTTTTTTTTTTTTTTTTTTTTTTTTTGCATAGGGATGTCCAGTAGTTCTGGCCCATTTGTGAAATAATGATCTCTGCTCCACTGTAGTGTATTTGCTCCTCTATAAAAAAAAAAAAAGAATCAGTTGACATGGGTGCATTTCTGGGCTCCCTATTCTGTTCCATTTTTCCAGATGTCCTTCCTTTCACCAACACCACATTGTCTTTAGTAGTGTCATGTTAAAATAGTCCTTGAAGTTGGGTAGTGTCAGTTTTCCAACTTTGCTCTCCTTCAATTTTGAGTTGGCTATTCTGGGTCTTTTACCTCTCCATAGAGACTTTAGAATCAATTTGTTGATATCCATGAAATTACTTACTGGGGTTTATATTAGGATTGCCTCGAATCTATAAATCAAGTGGGAAAGAACTGACATCTTGATTATATTAGGTATTATTTTCCATGGATATGGAATATATCTCCATGTATTTAATTCTTTGGTGTCTTTCATCAGAGTTGTGCAGTTTTCCTTATACCTCACATACATATTTTGTAGCTTTGATGTGCTAACATCATTTTATTTAGTTAGTTTTTGATGCTGGAATGAGCACAGGACCTCAGATATGTTAAGCATATGGAGTGATTAGCTTTTGTGTAAATACCTTATAAGCAGAAACCTTCATTTATTAGTTTCAAAGTTTTGTTTTGGGTTAGGGTTTTTTTGTTTGTTTATTCTTTCAGATTTTCTACATCGATAATCTTATCATCTGCAAAGACAGTTCTAGTTTTTCCTTCCCAATTTGTATACCTTCGATTTCTTTCCCTCCCTCCCTCCCTCCCTCCCTCCCTCCCTCCCTCTCTCTCTCTTTCTTTCTTTCTTCCTTCCTTCCTTCTTTCCTTCCTTCCTTCCTTCCTTCCTTTTTAAATTGTCCTTGCTAAGACTTCCATTGAAATGTTGAAAAATAATGGTGAAAGGGGACATTTTTTGCCTTGTTCCTGATCTTAGCAAGTTTCAATTTCTCACAAAATTTACGTACATTATTAGCGGGGATTTTCATAGATATTCTTTATCAAGTTCAAGATATTTCTCTCTAGGGCAAAGGCTGTGGCTCAGTGGTAGAAGGATTGCCTGACATGTGTGAGGCACTGGGTTTCATCCTCAGCACCACATAAAAATGAATAAATAAAATAAAGGTATTATGTCCATCTACAACTAAAATAAATTCTAAAAAAAGGATACTTCTCTCTATTCCTAATATACTGACAGTTTTAAAAATGAATTGGTGTTGAATTTTGTCAAATGCTTTTCCTACATATTTTGGTAAGATAACATGATATTTTTCTTCTTTAGCCTATTAATGTGGTGAATTACATTAATTAATTTTCAGGTGTTTAACTAACCTTGCATTCCTGGAATAAATCACCATGGTGATTTCTATTTGTTACTTTTTGCTTGTTGGTATTCATTTATATATTTTTTTAAATTTTGTTTCCTTTTGGTGCTGCGGATTGGACCCAGGGCCTTGTGCATAATAAGCATGTGCTCTGTCCCTGAACTGTACTTCCAGCCTTGTTATTGGGTTTGATTTGCTGAAATTTTGTATGAATTTTCATATTCACACTCATGAGGAATATTGGAATGTAGTTTTCTTTTTATAAAATATGTTTGGTTTTGGTATTACATAATGCTGATCTCATAGAATGGGTTTGGTAGTGTTCCTTCTGATCTGTCTTCTGGAAGAGATTGTAAATATTGATATAATTTCTTCACTTAAAAGTTTGGCATAATTCACCAGTGAACACATCTGTACCTTGTACTTTCTATTTTGAAGCTATGATATATATATAAAATGCCTATTTAGATTATCTCCCTCTTTCCTCTTATGTGAGTTTTGGCAGATATTATGTTTCAAGGAATCAGTCCATTTCATTTAGGTTATTAAATTTAAGGGCATGGAGTTAGTTGTTCGTTATATTATTTTCCTGTTCTTTTATTTTCATGGGATCTGCAGTGATGTCTCCTTTTGCTAGTTGAGTTTTAAATAAAAAGTTGAACATTGCTGAAAAAAATTATCTCTGGGGAAAAAAACAGTGTTTCTTTTTGGATTTAAATGGCTTACAGCTGATTAACACTTAGCAATTAGTGGTGCTTGATGGAAAAAAAATAGGTTCTTCATTTACACTTTCTATAGGAAGGGTACATATAATCTGATTTTTTGTATTAGTTTTAACTCCTTAATAAAGAATAATATAGCTAAAATTTTTTAGGAAAAAAAACTATCCCTTCAATGTGTTCCTTTGTAAAATAAAAGATACTGTTTAAAATATATATGGAATTCCCCCAAAGTAATTCAATAGAGTTTACTGCATGCCCAGCATTCTATTTAACAGTTTTTGAACTTCTGCTCTTTATAAAGAAAGAATTAAAGACTTAATAGTGAATGTTTCTTTCATATAACAAGTCAAAAACCACCCTTATTGGAAATTTTGGTCATTTCCATACATATATTCTTTGGAGTCCTTTTTTTTTTCAAGAAAGTCTTTCTATGATAGTCATCACACAAAGTTAATGCATTCATGCAAGCATCTAATTTACAATAAATTTACAAAATTTACAATAAATTTTCAATGATTTCCTGCAAATTTATTAAAATATTAATCATGCTTCTAACTACAAGGAAATAGTTATTTCCATGAGTTATTTTGGAGTCCCACGTAAATGTATTATTAATTCTTATTTACCAAGAACTACCTGAAAATATTTTGAGGTTTCTTATAAAACATTATTTCAGAACATGGCGGCGGGCGCAGAGAGATCAAGTCTCTGACCTCTTCAGCTGTGCAGGCATAGGGAGTCGTAAACAACCTAAATCTGTTTGCTCAGGATCACTAGGCAATGCTGAGCTGACGTGGATCTGGGGCGAACAGTCTGGGCCTCTCAGAACACACACTGAGCCCGGATCGGCTGAATTCAAGCTCCCGTTCGCCTGCTTCCCGCAGACAAACAGCTGTGACTCAGCACTAATCCATCCGGCTGAAACAACTGGTCAGCCCTTCTCATCCTACGGAGGTAAATGCCTACCGAGCCTTCATAGGTAGTGGCCACAGGTTTGAAACGGGGCTTGGGAGAGACAGTAAGGACCCACCCGTTGCATTGGTCGCCCGGCAAAGGGAAACGAACTGTCGCCATTTGCAAGAGATACCACCATGGCAGAGAACTGACGTCATCAGGCTGCGGCGGAGGAGATAACTTCATTGAAACCTGCGGCTACAGGTGTGTAATTCCCTAGCCTTCCCTCTCCACACATCGGGGAAACCTTAAGGGCCCCTCCCAGCTCTCCCGTAAGGGTCCCTCCCAGCTCTCCCGTAAGGGCCCCTCCCAGCTCTCCCGTGAGCGCGATAGCCAGACCGAGGGAATCAGAGGTTGCGCGGGACCTGCAGCGCGGAACTACCGCTCCCACCACTGCTGACAGCTGAGGTCTCTTGCACCAGCTACCGGGGGCGTGGCTACCAGAGGGCAAGTAAAATTCGCTGAGGATTCTCAGCCCCAAGCTCTACAAACTTAGGGTCTGAGGGAATGGCAAACTGGAAGAGTGTGCCCAGTCGTTCATGAAAACAGGGCTCCCGGGAGCAACAGACCTGGCGTGTAGCCAGTATTGTGGTGAGCGGCACCCATGAGAGGGGCCTGGCTAGAGGAAAAGTGGGAAGTGACTAGACACAAAGGAGGCCATAGGCACTCAGGATTGGAGACTCGCCCAGTCTGGGAGGAGCTGCTGCACAGTGATTGGTTCCCGTGTATTGACAGGAGAAACTTGGCCTGGTGGGCACAGCGCCACCTACTGGAAGAGAAGTTAATCAAACTCTAAGACTGTATTTATTAGTTTTTTTTCCTTTTTTTCTTTTCTCTCTCATTTTTTTTTTGATTTGGGTTTTTCTTTCATTTTCATTTTTCTTTCTTGTTGTTTTTTAAAATTTTTTTACAATTTTTTTAAATTTTTTTCTTCTAATTTTAATTTTAATTTTTTAAATTATTTTTTAAAAAAATTTTTTTCTTTTTTTATTTCCTATTTTTTTTCTTCTTTTGTCTTTTCATTTCTTTTCAATTATCTTATCCCCCCTTCCTTGAATTCTACCTGCTTACTCTCATTCTCTTTAGTGACTTCTTCCCTTCCCTTCTAATACCTTTCCTCCCAAGCATCTAATAAATTTATACGAGTAAACAGTAACTCATCAGTCAAACAGAACAAGAAGTAACATGAGCAGCTTAAAAAAGCAAGGAAGAAAAGGAGTACAAACAATGCAGGACAGCCTAAATATTCAGGAGGACCTAGAGTCATCAGAAAAATGGTCATATAAAGAACTCAAGGAACACCTTAGACAGATGGAATGGAACCTTTAAGAGGATACAAGACAGCAAATTCAAGCAGCGAAAGAACACATTGAGAATGAATTACATAAACAGATAAAAGAAAAATTAAGCATCTTTATCAGGAGATAGAGATTATAAAAAATAATCAAACAATAATTCTAGAAATGAAGGAAACGATAAACCAAATTAAAAACTCAATTGAGAGTATCACTAACAGAGTGGAGCAAGTAGAAGCCAGAACGTCAGATAATGAAGACAAAATATAACATCTTGAAAAGAGTCTAGCCAACTCAGAAAGGCTGGTAAAAAAATCACGAGAAAAACATCCAAGAGTTATGGGATAACATAAAAAAACCAAACTTACGAGTCATCGGGATAGAAGAAGGTACAGAGATTCAAACCAAGGGAATGAGTAACCTGCTGAATGAAATAATTACAGAAAACTTTCCAGAAATAAAAAAGGAAACAGATATACAAATTGAAGATGCATACAGGACACTGAGCACACAAAATCACAGTAGACCAATGCCAAGACACATTGTTATGAAGATATCCAATATACAGAACAAAGAGAAAATATTAAAAGCTACAAGAGAAAGGAGACAGATTACATTCAGGGGTAAACCAATAAGGTTAACAACGGATTTTTCATCACAGACACTGAAAGCAAGAAGGTCATGGAACAATGTATTTCAAACACTGAAAGACAATGGATGCCAACCAAGAATTCTGTATCCAGCAAAATTAAGCTTCAGGTATGACAACAAAATAAAAATCTTTCATTATAAACAAAAGTTAAAAGAATTTGCAGCCAGAAAACCAGCATTACAAAGCATTTTCAGCAAAACACTACATGAGGAAGAAATGAAAAACAATAACCAAAACCATCAGTAGGAAGTGCCTCGGTAAAGACAGTGGGCGAGGGGAAAGATAATCATGGAGAAACAAACTAAATTTTTTTAAAAAAAGGATAAATAATCAAACATGGATGGAAGTACAAACCATATATCAATAGTAACTCTGAATGTTAATGGCTTAAACTCTCTAATAAAGCGACATAGGCTGGTATCATGGATTAAAAAAACAAATCCAACAATATGCTGCCTCCAGGAGACACATCTGATTGGAAAAGACATACACAGGCTGAAGGTGAAAGGATGGGAAAAAATATACCATGCACACGGTCCTCGTAAGCAAGCAGGGGTGGCCATACTTATATCGAATAAAATCGACTTCAAGACTGAGTTAATCAAAAGGGATAAGGAAGGATATTATATACTGTTAAAAGGAACCATTCACCAACAAGACATAACAATTATCAATATTTATGCACCAAATAATGGTGCTGCGACATTCATAAAACAAATTCTCCTCAAGTTCAAGAATCAAATAGACCACAACACAATAATTATGGGTGACTTCAACACACCTCTCTCACCATTGGACAGATCCTCCAAATAAAAGTTAAATAAAGAAACTATAGAACTCAATATCACAATCAATAACCTAGACTTAACTGACATATATAGAATATATCAACCATCATCAAATGGATATACTTTTTTCTCAGCAGCACATGGATCCTTCTCAAAAATAGACCATATATTATGCCATAGGGCAACCCTCAATAAATATAAAGGGGTGGAGATAATACCTTGCATTTTATCTGATCATAATGGAATGAAACTGGAAATCAATGATAAAAGAAGGAAGGAAAAATCCTACATCACATGGAAAATGAACAATATGTTACTGAATGATCAATGGGTTACAGAAGACATAAAGGAGGAAATCAAAAAATTCTTAGAGATAAATGAAAATACAGACACAACATATCGGAATCTATGGGACACCATGAAAGCAGTTTTAAGAGGAAAATTCATCGCCTGGTGGTCATTCCTCAAAAAAAGAAAAAACCAACAAATAAATGAGCTCACACTTCATCTCAAAGCCTTAGAAAAGGAAGAGCAAAACAACAGAAAATGTAGCAGAAGGCAAGAAATAATTAAAATCAGAGCAGAAATCAATGAAATTGAAACAAAAGAAACTATTGAAAAAATTAACAAAACTAAAAGTTGGTTCTTCGAAAAAATAAATAAGATCGACAAACCTTTAGCCATGCTAACGAAGAGAAGAAGAGAGAGAACTCAAATTACTAACATATGGGATGAAAAAGGCAATATCACAACAGATGCTACAGAAATACAGAAGACAATTAGAAATTATTTTGAAAACCTATATTCCAATAAAATAGAAGATAGTGAAGACATCGATAAATTTCTTAAGTCATATGATTTGCCCAGACTGAGTCAGGAGGATACACACAATTTGAACAGACCAATATCAATGGATGAAATTGAAGAAGCCATCAAAAGACTACCAACCAAGAAAAGCCCAGGACCGGATGGGTATACAGCGGAGTTTTACAAAACCTTTAAAGAAGAATTAATACCAATACTTTTCAAGTTATTTCAGGAAATAGAAAAAGAGGGAGCTCTTCCAAATTCATTCTATGAGGCCAACATCACCCCGATTCCGAAACCAGACAAAGACACCTCAAAGAAAGAAAACTACAGACCAATATCTCTAATGAACCTAGATGCAAAAATCCTCAATAAACTTCTGGCGAATCGAATACAAAAACACATCAAAAAAATTGTGCACCATGATCAAGTAGGATTCATCCCTGGGATGCAAGGATGGTTCAATATACGGAAATCAATAAATGTTATTCACCACATCAATAGACTTAAAGATAAGAACCATATGATCATCTCGATAGACGCAGAGAAAGCATTCGACAAAGTACAGCATCCCTTTATGTTCAAAACATTAGAAAAACTAGGGATAACAGGAACTTACCTTGACATTGTAAAAGCTATCTATGCTAAGCCTCAGGCTAGCATCATTCTGAATGGACAAAATTTAAAGGCATTCCCTCTAAAATCTGGAACAAGACAGGGATGCCCTCTATCACCACTTCTATTCAATATAGTTCTCGAAACACTGGCCAGAGCAATTAGACAGACGAAAGAAATTAAAGGCATAAAAATAGGAAAAGAAGAACTTAAATTATCACTATTTGCAGATGACATGATTCTATACCTAAAGACCCAAAAGGGTCTACAAGGAAACTACTAGAACTAATAAATGAATTCAGCAAAGTGGCAGGATATAAAATCAACACGCATAAATCAAAGGCATTTCTGTATATCAGCGACAAAACTTCTGAAACGGAAATGAGGAAAAACACTCCATTCACGATATCCTCAAAAAAAAAAATAAAATACTTGGGAATCAACCTAACAAAAGAGGTGAAAGATTTATACAATGAAAACTACAGAACCCTAAAGAGAGAAGTAGAAGAAGACCTTAGAAGATGGAAAAATATACCCTCTTCATGGATAGGCAGAACTAACATCATCAAAATGGCAATATTACCAAAAGTTCTCTATAGGTTTAATGCAATGCCAATCAAAATCCCAACGGCATTTCTTGTAGAAATAGATAAAGCAATCATGAAATTCATGTGGAAAAATAAAAGACCCAGAATAGCAAAAGCAATTCTAAACAGGAAGTGTGAATCAGGTGGTATAACGATACCAGATTTCAAACTATATTACAGAGCAATAGTGACAAAAACAGCATGGTACTGGTTCCAAAACAGGCGGGTGGACCAATGGTATAGAATAGAGGACACAGAGACTAATCCACAAAGTTACAACTATCTTATATTTGATAAAGGGGCTAAAAGCATGCAATGGAGGAAGGATAGCATCTTCAACAAATGGTGTTGGGAAAACTGGAAATCCATATGCAACAAAATGAAACTGAATCCCTTTCTCTTGCCATGCACAAAAGTTAACTCAAAATGGATCAAGGAGCTTGATATCAAATCAGAGACTCTGCGTCTGATGGAAGAAAAAGTTGGCTCCGATCTACATATTGTGGGGTCGGGCTCCAAATTCCTTAATAGGACACCCATAGCACAAGAGTTAATAACAAGAATCAACAAATGGGACTTACTTAAACTAAAAAGTTTTTTCTCAGCAAGAGAAACAATAAGAGAGGTAAATAGGGAGCCTACATCCTGGGAACAAATTTTTACTCCTCACACTTCAGATAGAGCCCTAATATCCAGAGTATACAAAGAACTCAAAAAATTAGACAATAAGATAACAAATAACCCAATCAACAAATGGGCCAAGGACCTGAACAGACACTTCTCAGAGGAGTACTTACAATCAATCAACAAGTACATGAAAAAATGCTCACCATCTCTAGCAGTCAGAGAAATGCAAATCAAAACCACCCTAAGATACCATCTCACTCCAGTAAGATTGGAAGCCACTATGAAGTCAAACAACAACAAGTGCTGGCGAGGATGTGGAGAAAAGGGTACATTTGTACATTGCTGGTGGGACTGCAAATTGGTGCGGCCAATTTGGAAAGCAGTTTGGAGATTCCTGGGAAAGCTGGAAATGGAACCACCATTTGACCCTGCTATTGCCCTTCTCGGACTATTCCCTGAAGACCTTAAAAGAGCATGCTACAGGGATACTGCCACATCGATGTTCATAGCAGCACAATTCACAATAGCTAGACTGTGGAACCAACCCAGATGCCCTTCAATAGATGAATGGATAAAAAAAAAATGTGGCATCTATACACAATGGAGTACTATGCAGCAATAAAAAATGACAAAATCATAGAATTTGGAGGGAAATGGATGGCACTAGAGCAGATTATGCTTAGTGAAGCTAGCCAAACCCTAAAAAACAAATACCAAATGTCTTCTTTGTTATAATGAGAGCAACTATGAACAGAGTAGGGAGGAAGAGCAGGAAGAAAAGATTAACATTAAACAGAGACATGAGATGGGAGGGAAAGGGAGAGAAAAGGGAAATTGCATGGAAATGAAGGGAGACCCTCATTGCTATACAAAATTACATATAAGAGGTTGTGAGGGGAATGGGAAAATAAACAAGGAGAGAAATGAATTACAGTAGATGGGGTAGAGAGAGAAGATGGGAGGGGAGGGGGGTAGTAGGGGATAGGAAAAGTAGCAGAATACAACAATTACTAATAGGGCATTATGTAAAATTGTGGATGTGTAACCGACGTGATTCTGCAATCTGCATTTGGGGTACAATTGGGGGTTCATAACCCACTTCAATCTAATGTATGAAATATGATATGTTAAGAGCTTTGTAATGTTGTGAACAACCAATAAAAAAATAAAATTAAAAAAAATTAAAGAAATTAATAAAAAAACACATTATTTCAAGATTTTTTTATACATCCAGAATATATCAATTAAAGGTTCTATTTCTTGGCATTGTAAATCTTTTTTTTTTAGTTTTAATTTTCAAACAGAATTTATTAAAGCACTGTCCATGCAATATGAGACTTATAATGAAGAGACAGATAATAAATGCATAAACAAAAGAAATCAATTCCCCCCACAAAACCAAGATTTGAAAAAGATAAGCTTTACTTGCTATAGTCATGCTAACTTAATTTTCCTTAATACAGCCCAAATTTGACTACTGTGTCCACCTCCTAAACTTTATTTATTTATTTTTATTTGTTTTAATTAGTTATATATGACAGTTGAATGAATTTATGCACTTTGATATATCATATATAGATGGAATATAATTTCTCATTTTTCTGATTATACATGTTGTAGAACCATATCAGTCATGCAGTCATATATGTACATAAGGTAATAATGTTTGTTTCATGCTACTATCCTTCCTATTACCATTTCCTTCCTCTCCCCCTCCCTTCACTCCCTTCCTCTATCTAATAGAAGGCAAATCTATTCTTCCCTAGTGGCCTCCCTTATTGTGAATTAGTATCTGTGTATCAGAGAAAACATTTGGCCTTTGGTTTTTTGGGATTGGCTTATTTCACTTAGCTTGATATTCTCCAACTCCGTCCATTTACCAGCAAATGCCATAATTTCATTTTTCTTTAAAGCTGAGTAATATTCCATTGAATGAATATATATATGTATATATACATATATACATAATGTGTATATATTTTTTTCTTTATCCATTTATTTATTGAAAGACATCTAAGTTGGTTCCATAGTTTAGCTATTATGAATTGATCTTCTCTAAATATTGAAGTGGCTGTGTCACTGTAGTATGCTGATTTTAAGTCATTTGGGTATAAACCAAGGAGTGGGATAGCTGGGTCAAATGATGACCCCTGTCTCCTTGCCCATTCTTCCAAACTCTATTTTTCTTGTTCTGCTCCCCCTTCTTCCTTTGACTAATATGGACCAGAAAGTGCCACTATTCTCATGCTCATCTATATAGTCAATATTTATTAATTTCCTATCATGGGCAGAGAGGAGAGAGTGTTCAGAGAGCAATCTGATTGCTCTCTGATAACTCCCTCAATTTCATCAAAATAGAGGAAAGGTCAGTAGAGGAGAGGGAGGGGAATGAAAAAAAAAAGAAGAAGGAACAGGAAAAGGGAAGAACAGTGGAATGAATCTGTCCTAACTTTCATATGTGCATGATGGATGTGTCACAGTGGTTCCCAGCATGGGGTGTATCCACATGACACTGATTTTTCTTTTAAAAAAGAAAAGTGTAAATGGATTGAAGAAGGATCAGTGGAGTGAGGTAGAGGAGAAGGGGGTGACGGGTGCATTGGAGCGGGACTGAATTAGAGTGGATTGTGTTCCATATTTTTGTGATTAGATCAGAGTGCATCCTGGTGTTGTAGATAACTAAAAAGAATAAATAAAACACACAAAATAGAAGAATAAAAAAGATCAATCCCTCCATGATATAGATTTACTATATCTTGAATATATACAAAAGCAGGGTGGGAGCCGGTGGGTACAGCCGGATTAGCAATAAATGAACCCATTAGTAAGACTTTAATGAACTCAGTGTAAGGCCTAAATTTTTAGTGAATCTTACTCTGCAGGAACTGGAAGAAGGTTATTAAAGCTTTCCAGATTTTAAACAGTATAGGTCAATATAGGTTTCCAGATTTTAAAAGGTAAAGACAATCTTTTCTTTTTAGAGGGTTTGCTGGCTTGTTTTACCAGCATGATCTCCTAAATCTACTTTAACTTTCCAGTGTGTAAGCAATAAAAAAAAATTGCTTCTTAGTGCTAAAAAAAAAAGACTCCAATTACCACAAACCTAGAAAAATGGTTAACTGTTTTCTTCAAGTGTAGCTTAATCCTCAGCCTTAACAACAAATAACCCAATCAACAAATGGGCCAAGGACCTGAACAGACACTTCTCAGAGGAGAACATACAATCAATCAATAAGTACATGAAAAAATGCTCACCATCTCTAGCAGTCAGAGAAATGCAAATCAAAACCACCCTAAGATACCATCTCACTCCAGTAAGATTGGCAGCCATTATAAAGTCAAACAACAATAAGTGCTGGCGAGGATGTGGGGAAAAGGGTACACTTGCACATTGCTGGTGGGACTGCAAATTGGTGCAGCCAATTTGGAAAGCAGTATGGAGATTCATGGGAAAGCTGGGAATAGAACCACCATTTGACACAGCTATCACCCTTCTCGGACTATTCCCTGAGGACCTTAAAAGAGCATATTATAGGGATACTGCCACATCAATGATCATAGCAGCACAATTCACAATAGCTATACTCTGGAATCAACCTAGATGCCCTTCAATAGATGAATGGATAAAATTAAATGTGGCATTTATACACAATGGAGTATTACGCAGCACTAAAAAACGACAAAATCATGGAATTTGCAGGGAAATGGATGACATTAGAGCAGATTATGCTAAGTGAAGCTAGCCAATCCTTAAAAAACAAATGCCAAATGTCTTCTTTGATATAAGGAGAGCAACTAAGAACAGAGCAGGGAGGAAGAGCATGAGGAAAAGACTAACATTAAACAGAGACTAGTGGTGGGAGGGAAAGGGAGAGAGAAGGGAAACTGTATGGAAATGGAAGGAGACCCTCATTGTTACACAGAATTACATATAAGAGATGGTGAGGGGAAAGGGGGAAAAAAACAAGGGAGAGAATTGAACAACAGCTGATGGGGTAGAGAGGGAAGATGGGAGGGAAGGGGAGGGGGATAGTAGAGGATAGGAAAGGTAGCAGAATACAATAGTCACTAATATGGCATTATGTAAAAATGTGATGTGTAACAACTCCTTGCCACCTGATTTCTTTTCCCCAGCATGACCATAAGGGGCAGGAGAGAGAGAGAGAGGGAGAGAGAAGGTGGGTGAGCAGAAATGTGTGCTGCGAAGAGAATCTTGTTTTGAGGTTTATTCCTGAAGGGCCTCAAGGACCACATTCAACCCCTTCCTGAAGCTCCAACCCTCTCTCTTTGAAGGCACTTTACCTCAAGAGGCAGAGCAGTCGTTCTGGTTCACTTCCAAGAGGAAGCAAAGCTGTGTGTGAATTGAGATCACTCAGTGAGGAAGAGCAGTGGGAAGAAGAATAGCAGAGCACATCAGCACCTGCCTCACAAAGACTGGCGAGCCGGCCAGGGCAGGGCATCTGCACACCTCAGGTTTGATGAAGCCTTCCAGGGGCCACAGAAGTGCAGCTGGGAACAATTTAACATGATTGGTAACAGCTGGAAAAAACTGACATCTGACAGAAAATCCCAGAGAGCTGGTACTGAGGCCCACAGGCTTTCTGTTTTGGCTGAAGCATGCGAAGGCTAAAAGAAGACAAAGTATAATGGTGCCCTGAGGTCAAGACACTCAATCGTGAGATGACACATGGGATTCTTACAGCCAACCAAGCTGGACTGTCTTGGAAACTTGGTTAATGACCTTTGTCTTGGCTACTACATCACAACAATATGCAGTAGCCAAGGAAAGCTGCAGAAGGCTTTCTGAAGTTTCACTTAGGTAACCTCCTGCCTCTGACACCTAGAAAACCAGAAGTTTCCCCTGAAGAGGCTGTACCTCTCAGGTCATGATCCCTCTGACTCTCCCATGGTGCTTTCCCTGGTTTGTTCAGTCAGCTGTGATAGAACACACACAAAGCAGGTGAGTCACAGCTACATGAATTTGTAGCAATACTTTTATTGGTGGAGGGGGCATAAGTTGACCAATGTGATTGCATTTGGTAGAAATTTGTGAGTCCTCTCCTAATTTGTTAATATTTCCATCTTCCTTACAAACCAGAACTATTTCTCTCAGCTCTCTCATTAAGGAGAAAATAAAACTCCTTCTTCTAACAAGCTCATCCTTATTTCCAAGTCATATCTATTTAATTGCTTACACTGTGAACTATCATTTGCTTATAAAATCATCTCCAATTACATATCCTTGGATCAGAAACTTGAAGTTATCCATGCTGTAAATCACTACTTTCTGTCCTAAAACCTTCTCCAAATGTGAAATTTTCTTCCATTTTTACCAATGACTTTTTCCACCTCCTAGGGTTTTCCCGGGGAAAGAAAGGAAATTCTCCAAGGCCTCCATCTGGTCTGTACTCTCTATACAACATCATCACATGAAGTGTCATCATAGTGCCTCTTCAGATAGACTTCATCGGTTGGTTTTATGCCCACTTGAATTGTTGTACCATTTAGTCTTCATTTGATTTGGGGGAGAGGTGGGGGTTTATTTTTGTATCATAAGTTATGCTGTGTCAGTAAGACAGATGGAAATCAGAGAGATCCAAGACGTTGAAATACAAGTATAAAAGATCACAGTTGTGTGTCTGTGTGTGTATGTGTGTGTGTGTGTGTGTGTGTGTGTGTGTGTGAGAGAGAGAGAGAGAGAGAGAGAGAGAGAGAAGAAAAAAAAGAAATTCTCCATAGAAATTGATTGAGTCTTCATAGAAAATTCTAACCTGCTGCAGTAACTAATCCTTTCTAGTCACTTAATATATTGCTAAGTTAATTGAGGCAGTCATTTTTCCCTTCCTCTTGTAGCAGATATTGGTGATATTTGTTACGAACCTAGACAACCTATTTTTCTCTCTTCCTTTCCTAAATAGGACCACAGTCATCTCTGTCTAAAACAAAACTCTCACAGTTCAACAGAGCCATGACATTACATTTGTTTAATTACCATGCTTATTTTTACCAACACCCAGCAGCCTATTAATGAAGGCACATTTTTAGAAATCTAACAAATAAGCAAATACAACCTTAGATCACAGACGCAGCTCTCCTATCTTGTTTTGTACAAAAGAGAGAGAACACTTATCACACCTACACACTATTCTTTTTTCCATTTCATCTACTTAAGTGCATTTTCTGGAGAAATGACACATGGTTTCTAGTATTTTAAAGCACAGCTAAGATTTCCTTATTGAGAATTAATGTGGATACCCTCTGAAAAATCTTCTGTAATGAAGTTTAATTTCTCTTTCATGCTTGAAAATGGATTAATAACTGAGAAAATAAGTTAAAAAAATAGTATGGGGGCACAAGCAGTTTAGAAGGCTATAATAGTAACCCGGGAGGACTTTGATCTGGGAAACTGCTCAGAGACTGCATTGATTAATTCTTCTGAACATATGAAGGAGGAACAATATTAATCTTACACAAACTTCTCATGAGTATGGAGAAACAGGAAAATACCCCAACCTGATAATGAGGCCAGTATAACCCAGCTAATAAAACCTGATAAGAACATTACAAGAAAAGTAAATTATAACTCAATCTACCTCATGAATATAAAAGCCAAACAAAAATTTAAATAAATAATTGAATATCCATATGGAAAAATAACTTGACCCTTAATTCACACTAATTGCAAATGGACTATAGATCTAAATGTGATAGCATTGAAGACAATAAAGTTGTTATATATATATATATATATATATATATATATATATATATATATATATAGTGTGTGTGTGTGTGTGTGTGTGTGGTGCTGGGGGTGCTGGGGATTGAACCCAGGGCCTTGTACATGCTAGACAAGCACTCTACCAATGAGCTATATCCCCAGCCCCAATATATTTAATGGTTATTAATTTCCTAAAAAAGACACCTAAGTATTAATCATAACAACAGTGGTAAATTAAATTTCATTAAATTAATAGTTTATCCTTATCAAAAGATAACATTAAGAAAATGAAAATTCATAGATAGAGAAAGAAATTTTCAATACATGTATCCAAAAAAGAACCTGTACTCAAAATATATTAAAAATCACTGCAGCACAATTAGGAAAAGGCAAAAACCTAGAACAGATACTTTTTTATTTTATTTTTGTACCAGGGATTGAACCCAGGGACACTTAACCATGGGACCACATCACAAGTCCATTTTTATATTTTATTTTGAGACAGAGTCTTGCTAAATTGCTTAGGGCCTCTCTAAATTGCTAAGGCTGGCTTTGAACTCACAATCCTCCTGCTTCAGCCTTCCAAGCCACTGGGATTACAGGCATGTGCCAATGCAACTGGCCAGATACTTCTTAAAATAGGATATCCAAATGTTCAATAAGGACAGTGCTGAAGATCAACAGCAAACAGAAAACTGTAAGTTAAGACCACAATGACACCATAACACCTTTTCCAGCATGGCTAAAGGTTTTGTTTGTTTGTTTGTTTGTTTGGGGGTTTTGTTCCTTTTTTAGATGATACTCTTATGGTTTGGATAGCAAGATAATAAGTGTTCCCCAAAAAGTCACATATGAGACAGCACACAGGAGTGGAATGGTTGGAATGTGAGAACTATAACCTAATCAGTGGATCAATCCATTGATATGGGTGGTAACTGTCTTTGCTTCCTGCTTTCCACATCCTGAGCTGCTTTCCTCTACCACAAACTTAGGCCATGATGCTCTGCTTCACCTTTGGCCCAAAGCTATGGAGTCAGCTGACCATGAACTGAATCTCTGAAACCATAAACCAAAATAGACTTTTACTCCTCTAAGTTGTTCTTACCAGGTCTTTTGGTCACAGCGATGCAAAATCTGGCTAAAACAGAAAACAAGAGTCCAAGGGGGATATAACACAACTGGAACACTTCTGCAATACTATTCAGCATAACTACTTTAGCAAAGTGATTTGCAATATCAAAGTTAAACATAAAAAATTCCTATGACCTAACAATTTGAATTTTAGGTACCTACCTCAAAGAAATGGGTACACTTTCATTCTCTAAAACACAGACCAAAATTACTAAAGCAGTACTACATATAATATCCCCCAGCAAGAAGCACTTTAAATAACTTTCAACAGAAGAATGAATAAATTATGACATATTTATACAAGGGAATGTTTTACAGCAATGATAAATTATGAACTAGTGATACGTGCAACAATATGATAATTTCATGGAAATGATGTTGAACTTAAAAGTTGCCACAAAAGGGCTATTTGGGCCAAGAGCCATGGTGCATGCTAAAATACCATGATTCAGGAGGCTGAGACATGTTTGAGGCCAGCTTGGGCAATTTAGCAAGACTCGGTCTCAAAATAAACAATAAAAAGGACTGGGGATGTGGCTCTTTGGTATAGCACCCCTGGGTTAATCACCCAGTAATGGGTGGGGGAGTATATTTTGTATTATCTCATTTTAAAAAGAAAGGCAAAACTAAGCTATCATGACAGGAATTTCTTTGGGTTCATTTTTTATGGTTCTAGGGATTGAATCCTGGGCTTTCTGTATATGCTAGGCAGATGCTGTACCACTGAGCCACACACCCAGCCCTAGGATTTTCTTTGTAAAAAGCTCCCTGAGTTAGCTTTCTTGTCACTGTGGAAAAAATAACTGACAAGAACAATTTAGAGGCATAAAAGCTCATTTTGGGCTCATGGTTTCAGAAGTTCGGTCCATGGTCAGCTGACTCCATTGCTCGGGACCCAAGTTGAGGCAGAACATCATAAAGGACGGGGGCAGCAGAGGAAGGCTGCAAAGCTCATTGCAGCTAAGAAGCAGAGAGAGAGCTGGAAAAGCCAGGAATGAAGTATAATCCCCCAAGGACATGCCTAATCTGCCTAGAGTTACCACCCTGCATGCTGTACCACTTTCAAAGTATTAATCCATCAATTGGATTAATCCACTCGTGAGGTTACAACTCTCCTAATCTAATCATTGTACCTCTGAACATTCCTGTATTGTCTAACCTATGAGCTTTTCAGAAGATCCCTCATCTCCAAACTATAACACTGACCAATGATTCTAATGCACATGTAGGTTCTAAGAACCACTTATACAGAGAGGAGGTAACTGAGGTCCCTGCTGGTGAGGTAATTTGATCAAGTGCTCTTGAGTCCTAGCTTTGTTTTGCTTGTGTGAATAAACATTGCCTCTGCCATTAGGGGAAAAAAAGATTCCACCAGAACTTGATTATAGTTGTTACACACAGAATCCCAAATCTTAAATTGTTTATTTTGTTCCTAACAAACCAACTCTATGTAGATTCCACTGGCTGCCTGAGGCCTGTGATATTCTCTCTCTCTCCCTCTTCTCTCTCTCTCCTCTCTCTCTCTCTCTCTCTCTCTCTCTCTCTCTCTCTCTCTCTCTCTCTGGGGCACTTAACCACTGAGCCACATCCCCATTCCTTTTTTGTATTTTATTTAAAGACAGGGTCTCACTGAGTTGCCTAGGGCCTCGAAAATTTGCTGAGGCTGGCTTCAAACTCACAATCCTCCTACCTCAGCTCCCAAACCACTGGGATTACAGGTGTGCTCCACCACAGGAAGATATCTCTCTAATTTAAGAGGGAGCAAACATTTTTCTCTCTTCCCATGAAAACTCTGTTAGATTATTTATATTATTTTAAGTGGAAAGTTAATGAGTATGCATTAAAAAACATAAAGGAAGCTAAATATATCTTTCTCATAGGTATCATTTTCATATTTCTACTTAACATTAGCTAAACCAATGTTCTGAAATCCACAGTGTTCGTCTTCCAATTTTTCATGTTTTAAACTTTGTATTCATTTTTAAAAATTACTTAGAAGACTGGGGAGTAGCTCAGTGGAGAGCACTTGCCTATCATGCAGGAGGTCCTAGGTTCAATCCCTAGCACCCCCCAAAAAAAATCATTTTAGAAAGATCCTGAAAAGATTTGGGGAAAGGAGGGTTTCTCTTCCCATCAGGAGATTGAGAAACAAAGTGTTGGTCCATTACAAAACATTTATTATGTTCATTCAGTGTCTTAATTCTACATGACAAAATAATAAAGGCAGAAAAGTGCTAACATTTTCTGTTTTGGCATGAGCTATGTGGAATTCATTCAAATCAATAAAATTCAAAGTACCTCCAATATAAATAAAAAAGATGTGTTATCACTTTGCACATGTAGTTATTAGCAATCAAGAGAAATAGCTCAATGAAGGAAAGTAATTGAAATATTTGTGTGTAAAAAGAATTTGAAGATGAAATCCATGAATGTGGGTATTGGCAACCTTTCAAAAACAACAAGGAAAGGTAGGGAAGACTAGTAAGAAGAGTGACCAAAAATTATCACCTTTATTTCAACAAGTTAAATTGGTAGGGAGACCTATTTTGTTGTCATTGTTGTTGTTTTTCTGAAATCTTTAGGTGCTCTTAAATACTTAATTCTTTTTAAAAATTTGCTCTGTCAGAGAATTGTCACCTATACAAAATGATCTTTGGCCTAGAGATATGTTTCCTAAATTAGTGTATCTGAATCCCACCTCATTTTCTGTTGGTAGAAGCAGATTCTTAACCTCTGTAGCTTTTATCTTCAGATTTATCAATGGTACTAAACAATAGCCATCCAAAGGCATTTTCTTTTGGGTCACTATTTTCTCATCCTTCTCAACACAGCTGATAAATTACAACCACTATTGAATTTTTCTCCATATGTATACTATCCTAATGCACCGCCAGTGCCAAGGGTTCTCTGTGATCTACCTACCACCAGAATTAGAGGATTGGTATCCCTCATTGCTTACTGGGCAGTGATCCAATGTGAATGCTCCATCTTGTTTCCTGCACTGTTGGGCCACTATTGGTAATAAAGTCTCAGGCTGGCATCTCTAGTTGGAGAAATCAACTCATGCCACAGAGGGGCAGGGGCAGATTTGGGCACAGGAATGTGTCAAACTGACACAAGATGTTGAAGCCTCAGCTAGTGTCCCTGGGAGGTAGAGCATACTGGCTCATCAGAGCAGTGCCACGCGGGTCCTTCATACCCTGCCACCATCAGTCATGGGATGTGGAAAGCCTGGAAGAGTATGCTCTTGAGGGAGTGATCCGTCTACCATTAAAGCAAAACCAGAGGGTGCTGACAATTGGGGCATCAGGTTCTTCCTGAAAAAAGGATGGATTTTTCCCACAACAGAGATCCATGAGCTCAAATGCATCAGGTCTCCAAATTGACCCCAGATTGTACTTGAGAAACTATAAGTTTCCTTCAGAACTGATCTTAATAATTTGAAACTTAGAGTGTGGACAGTCAAAACTTTCCCATTTGCTTTGGAAAATAATCCAAAATCTCACTGACCTAAATACTTGGCTCGGTGTAAGGTAACTAAGAATATTCTTTAAATGTAGTTTTGAAAGAGATTTCTATTTTTATTGTCAAGAAAGATTACAGATGAAAAAGGGATTTTGAGGGGAAAATGATGTAATTCTAACCATAAGAGATTTAATATCAACAGACAGAAAAGGATTGTGGAGGGAATTCACAGCATACCACAGAAGGTGTTTGAGTTTAGACCCCTGCTTTAGATATTATTTTCTGAGCCCTGTGAGGACCAACAGCTAGTGAATTCCTTCCACAAGCACATCATCCTAATTCTTGGCCAGTGCCAGGGGCTTTCTGTGATCCATCTACCACAAGAATTAGAGGATTTTCTAAGCTCTATGACCATTTCCAAAAACCTTAGCCTTTTCCAGTCTCCCTGAATCCAGACCAGAATCCCATAAATCTGTAGCTTAAATTCCATCCTCAGCTCTTAAAAACTTTAATCTATTCCATTATTACATCTAGTAGATATTTTAAAATTTTTAATGTAAGAGCATTAATCCATTTTTAGAGTTTTCTTTCTTCTATTTCATCATAAAATTATGCACCACATTACCACTAGGACTGTGGTCCCTGAAACAGCTGCCATTGGCCAATAGAGTAGCCCAACGAAGAAAATAGTTGTTAGGTTTCTGTCACTGGGACAGTATAACCAAGAGCATCAACTTATAAAGAGAAAAGAGTTTTATGGCTCACAGTTTATGAGGTTTCATTCCATACATTCCATAGTTGGTGGGTCCATGGCTTGAGGGCCTGTGGGAAGGAAGCATCTCCCAGTAGGAGTGTGAGGTGGAGGAAGGTGCCCACCTGATGATCAGCAAGAAGCAAAAAAAAAAAAAAAAAAAAAAAAAAAAAGAGGAAGAGACAGGGACCAGGTAAGGGTCTTAATATGACCCTCAAGGGCACCTCCGCAATGACTTAACTTCTTTCTACTAGGCTTCACTTTTTTTTTTTTAATTTTTGTGGCACTTGGTACTGAACCCAGGAGCACTTTATCACTGATTTACAGGGTTTCACTAAGTCACCCAGGCTGGCCTCAAACTTGTGATCCTCCTGCCTCAGCCTCCTGAGTAGCTGGGATTACAGACATGCATCACCATGCCTGGTTTATGTCCCAGTTCTTAAAGGTTCCACTATCTCTCCATAACACCATGTGCTGGGGACCAAGCCTTTAATATGTGGGTTTGGGAGAAATATTTCAGATCCAAACTAGAGCAATAGTTTTTGAGGCAGAACATAGATATTATCTAAGAACACCAGAGCTTTGTATGAACTAATTTGAAATCAGCTTCTATGCACTGGACTTCATAAGGTCACACTATGCATTTCTGATATTAAGCCAATAAAGGTATTTTCAACAACAGTTTCAACAAGAACACTAAACCACTATTTTTAATCACCTTATCAAATGTAAAGCAAATTCCTTTGTTTATCTATGGACAATAATTGAATCAAATGTATTTCTTAAAAAAAAAACCAAAATTATTTAGTATCATAAACTTAGACCTTGTGTCATATATTAATAATCAAGATATATGATTGGATCCTATCAATATTATAAAAATGGAATATCAACCTTATTCTAAGAGTTCACATTTCATTCCAGAAAGGTAGGGAGGACTCTTAGGTCTAAGACTTCCTATGAAGATTAATGTTCTCATTTAGCCATAAAGGTATTCTTGGAATTCTTCCCTCTGTTCAATTAACTTGATTAGAACAATTCAGATGCAATATTTTCCTCTTATTAAATTCACACCACCCCAAATTTTCCTTAAACAAAGCAACGTGAACATTATGTCTTTGGTCAATGAGAGCAAGTGACAATTCCCAAATTTTCTTCATTTTCTTATATTGCTCCCTTTCCCTCCTCAACCAGGTATGAGCTTCTTCATAGGAGAAAAAAAATCTAATTTTGTTTTCTATTACCTTCAGTACCTGGCACAAGTCCACTTGATAAACAGTCCCAAAGGGCCTGGAAGAGTGGGACAATTGAATACAATTTTACATTTTAGTGGGGGTGAAGCTGTGTCACATGTCAGCCTGATGGGCCTATTTAATTAGTTCCAGTGAGAAGGCAGAAGAAGGAAGTGGTGTCAGTGAAGTAGAACTCAATCAGCAAATGTAACACAGGCCAGCTCGTGATTCTTCTCCTCCTGCCACCCCACAGTCACTGTCTACCGGCCTCCTCCATACTGATAATCACTGTCTGTCACGCACAGTGGCCTACCTCTGCCCTCTAGCCAAAGGATTCAAGTTGATAAAACTGTTGGTTTAGGGAGACAATGGAGAAGTGGCCTTTAGCAAGATAACCAGCCCAAAGTCCCACATCTGTGTAGGAATGGCCTTTATAGTAGGGGATAAAATCACAGACTTTCAAAGCTGCTAGAGGCCTCAGAATTCTCTAAAACCCTGTTACTAAAATTGTTATATATAAATGATCTTTATCTAGGTCCATCCACATTCTCACAAATGACAGAACTTCTTTCTTTCCTTCTTTCTTTCTTTCTTTTTGCATCACAACTCTTATTACACATATAGAGCACAATTTTTCATATCTTTGTATATACAGTATGTTCATGCCAATTCATGTATTTATTGATTTTTTTGCATTACAATTCTTATTACACATATATACCACAATTTTTCATATCTCTGTTTGTATATAAAGTATGTTGACACCCAATTCGAGTCTTCATACATGTACTTTGGATAATGATGTCTATCACATTCCACTATCCTTGCTAATCCCCTGCTTCCTCCCTCTCCCTCCCACCTCTCTTCCCTATCTAGAATTCATCTAATCCTCCCATGCTCCCCCTCCCTACCCGACTATGAGTCAGTCTCCTTATATCAGAGAAAACATTTGACATTTATTTGTTTTGGGGGGATTGGCAGACTTCACTTAGCATTACCTTCTCTAACGCCATCCATTTACCTGCAAATGCCATGATTTTATTCTCTTTTAATGCTGAGTAAAATTCCATTGTGTATATAAGCCACATTTTTTTATCCATTCATCCACTGAAGGACATCTAGGTTGGCTCCACAATTTAGCTATTGTGAATTGTGCTGGACTCCTGTAGTGCAAGAATTAAAACCAAGAATCAATAAATGGGATAGAACCAAACTAAAAAGTTTCCTCTCAGCAAAAGAAATAATCTATGAGGTGAACAGAGAGCCTACATCCTGGGAGCAAATTTTTACCCCTCACACATCAGATAGAACACTAATCTCTAGGGTATATAAAGAACTCAAAAAGCTAAGCACCAAAAAAACAAATAACCCAATCAACAAATGGGCCAAGGACCTGAAAAGACACTTCTCAGAAGAGGATATACAATCAATCAACAAATATATGAAAAAAATGCTCATCATCTCTAGCAATCAGAAAAATGGAAATCAAAATTATTCTAATTATCATCTCACTCCAGTCAGAATAGCAGCTATTATGAAGACAAACAACAACAAGTGTTGGTGAGGATGTGGGGAAAAAAGTACACTCATACATTGCTGGTGGAACTGCAAATTGGTGCAGCCAACATGGAAAGCAGTATGGAGATTCCTTGAAAATCTGGGAATGGAACCACCATTTGACCCAGCTGTCCCTTTCCTCAGACTATACCCAAAGGACTTAAAAACAGAATACTACAGGATTTCTTTTTTTATAGATGGATAGTGTTCCATTATGTATATATACCACATTTCCTTATCCATTCTTCCATTGATGGGCACTTAGATTGATTCCATGTCTTGGCTATTGTAAATAGTACTGCAATAAACATAATGCTTAGATATTGCCTTGATGTGACTGAGTTCATTTCCTTTGGGTACATACCAACTAGCTCTAGGATTGCTGGATCATATGGTAGCTCTAATTTTAATTGTTTGATGAACCTCCATACTGTTTCTAATAGACATTTTAATGTACAGAGGGTTTTTTTTTTTAAAGTCTTTATGTGGCCAATCTATCTTTTGCTTACTGAATATTCTGGTTACCTCAAGCTTAGAAAATATTCTTTTATCCAGACATTTATTCATTTCTGTTATTGAGTAGTTACTTTCTGCCTTGACTTTTACATTCAACTGTTTAACCCTTCTTGAATGGACATTAGTACATAGTACAAGATGAGAATATAAAGAATTTTTTATTTTTGAAAAAAATTGCTTTACTACAACTTACTGAATAGTTTTCTATTCAATTGTGACACATATATACATTTTTGCATGTATGTGAAATTCTATGTATTCTGTCTTTTCTCTCTCTCTCTCTCTCTCTCTCTCTCTCTCTCTCTCTCTCTCTCTTTCTCTACTCAGGATTGAACTCAGAGGTGTTTAACCACTAAGCCACATCCCCTTTTTATATTTTATTCAGAGACTGGGTCTCTCTGAGTTGCTAAGTGCCTTGCTAAGTTGATGAGGCTGGTTTGAACTTGGGATACTCCTATCTCAGCCTCTTGAGCCACAGGAAATATAGGCATGCACCACTACACCTGGCTGGATTATCTATTCTTGAGTGGACAACACTGTTACTGCAGCTCTATGCTCTATGGCATGCTAACATACATGATTGGAAATTATTTTTATTCTTTTTCAAATTTTCCTGTATATCTTCATGCATATATGTTTTGACTTTTTAATTATTAGTTTTTCATATTATATTATGGCAATAGAATTTCATGGATAGAATACTGACTTTTTGTTTACTAGAATTTCTACTTTCCTAATACAGATTGGATTTTTGCAAATTTTCAATATGTGAGCTTAAAAAGAATACGTACTCTCTCATTAGAAGATGCAGAAATCTATACATAGTCATTAATCAGTTCTGTTATTTCATTGCTAAGATCTTCTATATTTGTACTAATTTTGTTTGAGCTACATATTTTTGAAGGCTGTGTTAAGTCATATGCCATAAACATGGACCTGTCAAACATGCTTATTATTTTCTTAGTTTTGGCTTTCTGTATTTTAAGACAATGTTGTTAAATACTTAGAAGTTTATGATTTATTTTCTCATGGACTTTCTTTTAATTGCAATGTCATTCCTCTTGTTCCCTATCAATACTTTTGCCTCAAATTCTATCTGTAACATTATTATTGTGTTTATCTTTCCCTAATCTGTGATTTTTAAAATTCTCTACATGCTTTTGTTTAAATTGTGTCTATTAAAATTAATATGTTGCTGGAGTTTTAGAAATCAAATTAGATAATTATTTTTTCCTTTGTGAGTTTAATTCATTGGTATTTGTTTTAATCGTTGATACATTTGGATTACTTATACATTTTATTTGGGGCTTTGTTTTTATCAGTATTTTCATTTACTTTTTTATCTTTCCTTAGTTTCTTTATTTAATAGATTTTTTTCAATATCTCTTATTTTTTCCCCTCCTCTTTTGTTTGTTTTAATCGTTGATACATTTGGATTATTTTACATTTTATTTGGGGCTTTGTTTTTATCAGTATTTTCATTTACTTTTTTCTCTTTCCTTAGTTTCTTTATTTAATAGATTTTTTTCCATATCTCTTATTTTTCCCCTCCTCTTTTATTTGGAAGCCATATGTTGGTATATTGTACTTCTACCCTTTTGGTCATTATTCTTAAATATTTGTGTGTATATCTATATTTGTGTGTGTGTGTGTGTGTGTGTGTGTGTGTGTGTGTGTGTGTGTGTATCAGTCTTGGTTAGTATTTCTATCTTCCTCTCAAATACAAAGACTTTCCTGCAATTTCTTCAGCCATTCCACCTACTATCTTGTTAATGTTATCTATAGTTTTATTTTTCTATTTTTATATAAAGATTGTTTATATTTTAAGTAGTTTAATAATTTTTTATTTTAATTTTATTTTTTTTCTTGAGTTTACAATTGTTTCCTGGATTCCATACCTCCATTCTTAATTCAGTGTTCTTAATACTTCCATAATTTAGAAAGGGTTTATAATGAGTAAATATGTTTCTGAGTATGTCTTGCTTTCTTCTTTTAGTTTTAGTCCATTTTTGTATAGTAGGTTAGCCACCCACAATTTTAATTTGGCAGGTGTATTCCTTCAGCCTTTAAAGATATTGCCCCATACTTTTCTAGCATCCCTGGTTCCTAAGGATAAGTCTATTACCAGTTTCAAGGTTCTTCCTTACAATATAATTTGCATTTTCTCCTTGGTAGTTTCAATAATTTTATTTTTTTATATTCAGCAATTTTACCATAACACATATTGATATCACTTTAGTTATCCTACTTAATATTCACTATATACTTTCATTATGAGAGTTCATATCTTTCTCCAGTTTAGCTACTATTTCTTCAACTATAATTTTTCTTCCATTCCCTTCTTCTGACACTTCTATTAGACATGTCAGAGCTATTATAGTTTTTCTCCATGTCTCACTTCTCCTTTATAGATTACATCTATATGCCACTCTGAGCAAGCTCTTCAGTACCATCTTTCTACTTTCCAATTTTCTCCTTGACTACCTCCAATATAAAGTATATTACATTTTAGAATGTTTAATTTCAATAATTGGTTTTTATTTTTATAGCTTCTAAATGCTTATTTTTAATGTCCTTTTAATTTTATTTATTTTGACATTTTGAGTCACTATTTGGTACATAATTCCTTCATTTAACTCATTAAGCATTCTACATATATATTTTTAAAATTTTTGTCCAGATCCATATATATGTATAATGGAGAGAGAGAGAGAGAGAGAGAGAGAGAGAGATTGATTGATTGATTATGGGAAGTGGGTTACAAAATTGCAAATGCTAAAGTTTCTCAATCTGCCTCTTGCAGTTTGAGAACCAGAAGAGTCAGTGGCCAGTAGTATAATTCATGCTGAGTTTGAAGGCCTGAGAAGCAGGAGCACTAATGTCTGAAGACTGGAGAAGACTGATATCCCAGTTCTAATAGGTAGAGTAAATTTGCCCTTTCTACACCTTTTTGTTCTATTCAAGCCTAGAAGAGATTAGTTATGTCCTTGATGTTGTTAGCCCGGTCAATTTGACATGAAATTAACAATCACAGGTGGCTTTCTAAGAATAAACTTCTTCACTAATTGTGGAAGTTGGTCATATATGATGAAATTTTGATTTGTATACTCATTTTGAAAGAGAGATTTTAGTATTCTGTTTTCATTTTCTTTCAATTTGCTTTTTGTATCATATTTTATTAAGATTTTCTAAGTAATCAAAATGGGTGGTATGGAAATAATCCAAAACCCAAGACATGGAGGCTGTGAAAAATGAGTAGTAATTGTAACCCCAAAAAGTCCAAATTCATTATCTCAATCCCTTCACTCTGGGACTATAGAAGAATTAGCCCAGAGTTTAATTTTGGGACTCAATGATAAAGAGGAGTGGCTTGCCCCCATACTATGTCAGCTCTTTGTTCTTCCATAGTAATACTGATGGATATTGCTCTGAATGCCACTGAGATTGTGTTCAGATGTGTTAACATTTTCAATTAATTTGGAAAGAATTGATATCACCACCCAGACTTCTCACCTAGAATGTGGACTGTGTGAATTTCCATTATATCATGTCCTAAAAGGATAGTTTACTATCTCTCAGTAAACTTAAAACAAAACATGGTTCTTGATCAATATTACTAAATTAACATCCTAGAATATCGCCAAGATACAGGAACATTCAGTCTTCATATGACTTCTCTTCAGTCCTACAAGGTCTTTTCTATAATTAACACCACTCTGTTTCTTGCCATCAAAGGTTACCCTGAGCAGTGCTTCAGGCCTGTAAGACATGAGTGCATTTCTCTCCCTGGAGTCGCTTGCTATTTTGATAATTTAGATCTACATCTTCTTGGACCAGTTTCCTTCAGTCATCTGTTTCCTTTTTTAAGGGCACTGCAAGGCCCAAGGCCAGAAACACATGGCCATGGTCCAGGAACAGAATTGGTCTACAGGGCAGAGCATAGGCAGTAGCTGATGGAGAGCGTGTGCGCCTGTGTGTTTATGTAAATTAGTGCATGCTAGAAACACCTGCTTATCAGCCTTTGGATAAAGGAATCTTTTCTTCTAATTGTTAAGCTCTACCTCCCCTACCTTGCATTTTGTTGATTACAAAGTATTTTTTCTGAATGCTAATTGTTTGAGAAGGGGAACTATAGCAATCTAATGAATAAATATTCCACTATGCTCACATTTAATCCATTTAAAATTTATTCCAAATATGGGAATTAAAGCTTAATTTGATAAAGACAGGAACCTGTAGAACTGTAACCCAGTTTTATTTGGCTCTGTATTTATTCAGCAGTGGGAACTTTCAAATGTTTATAGCTATTAGCATGCTAAATGCTAGAAACTTAATTAACTATGTTGATTTTAATTTATTTCTATCTGCTATTTTCAAAAGAAATGTTACTTGACCTGCTGACCACCAAGGAAAAATAACATTTAAAATATAAATATTTGTTCTAAAATTGCCAAAAGAGAATATTTGCAAAATGCAATAATTTCTGAAGTATGTCTTAAAATGATAAATAATATAATATATGTATGTACATGGATATATGTTTATTCACACATTTTTTTTTTCTCAGAGATCACAAAGTTTAAACTGAAGCCAAGTTTCAAGGCCAACAAAATTCCTGATGCTACAATAACAACTAACACCCAAACAAAATAATACAAAATCTCATTAGGCAGGAAGCACATAGCCAAATGATCTTGAAATGTGTATTGCATGGGTCATTTCTTTTGGAGCCACAAAATCAATTTGTCACAAGATAAAATATTTTCAATTAAGCATTTTCAATTAAACCAGTTTACTATAGCACCCTGTTACTCTATTCAAAGAACAAAATACAGTATTTATAGATACTTCTTAACATTAAAAATAGCCTAGTACAGTAGCATGCCTGCAATACCAGTGGCTCAAGAGGCTGAGGCAGGAGGATTACAAATTCAAAGCCAGCTTCAGCAACTTAGTGAGGCCCTAAGCAACTTATAGAGACCCTGTCTCAAAATAAAAAAATAAAAAGGGCTGGGGTTGTGTCTTAGTGGGAAAGTGCTCCTGGGTTCAATCGAAGGAAGGAAGGAAGGAAGGAAGGAAGGAAGGAAGGAAGGAAGGAAGGAAGGAAGGGAGGGAGGGAGGGAGGGAGGGGAAAAGAAAGGAAGAAGGAAATTAAAAATAGATACCAACAATTATTCTTAAATTCTACATGAAAACAAAAGCCCTAATGTCAAATAAATTAAAGCAAGTTATTACAGGGAGGAACTTCTAAAATGTTAGTTACTCCTCCACAATTACACTGCAACACTTCAAGGTCCACAAGAAGATGAACCAGAGATTCAGATCATCCCTTTGGTTGAATTAGGTCCTTGCAGTTTGCCACAGATCATTCAATTACAACAAAAAACTCTTGAATAATTGTAATAATAACCTGAGTCTTTAACCCTGTTTATTCTATGGCTCCAAAGAAAAGAGTGCTATCCTGTGTAAACCTTTGGAGCACGAAGCAAAAAAAAAAAAAAAAAAAATGTGCCATTAAATTGGAAACATTGGAGATATAGTCCTTTTAATAATCACAGAAAATTGCTAGGCTACAAATTAGCTTTCTACAAATAAAAAGGATCCATTTAAAAGTACATCTTAAGTATATCTTTCATCCTCAAAGTTCAGAAACTATGTGAGCCAAATCTATTTCTCCAGGTTCCGAAATGTTCCTTCAACATTCCTTCTGAGGATTTAAATGGATTTAATCTTTATTAGAATTAAATTTAATAAAACTTCTTATTTCAAAATGTCAATGATTGGAATAGTTACTGTAACACAAGTTTTCTGTTCCTCATCCAACTGCTCATTACTAAAGGATTTGATAGTAGTACCTTCTTCAAGTTGTCCCTTGAGTTCTTAAATTCTGAAGTATCTTAAATATCAACTGTCTTCATTTCAGCTGTCATTCTAACTTCTAACCCAACTCTGTCATTACTAATCACAGCGGCCCAGTTAATCTAAGCACAATACAAAAGAGAAGTAATGAGTGTGTTCTACAGGTTCAGGAAAACATATGTGCCAAGTCCTGGGTTTCTGGAAAGGGCAATTTGCATTACTGAATTTCAGAATGGGATAGATGTTAACAACCTTTGTTACAAACTCTTACACCCAACGCCAGTATCCCCAACAAATTATATACAGCATCTGGCCAAACTAGTCCAACTCCAAGAAATTCGTTATTTTTCCTGACAGAGCATTTTGTTTTGAATAGTATTAAAGTGTATTATAAATGATCTTAATTCTATAATCCTAGGTCTGCCTTCATGTAACATCCACCAACTGGGACTCCTGTATTTACATAAAGAAAATCTCTTCTTTCTTCTCCAAGATAGCACTTAGAACATTTGAAGATAACGATGACATCTACCCATTCTCGTGTTGCCTTTCCCATTCCAAGTTAAATTTGGGCATATTCTTCAATTTCATGCACTTGCCCTTTTATAAATTTACTCAAATTTGCCTATATCCCTCTTAAAATGTGGCTTTCAGGACAAAATAAGCTGTGGATGGAATCTGACCAATAAAAACTGAAATTGGGCTAACACCTCCCTATTGTAAATTCTGTTCTTGTGCTTTTGTTCCTTAATATGGAATTTGCTTTTTTTCATAGTGATGTCAAATTGTTCATAGTTCATAAAAAGTCCCTGAGCTTTTCTATCTGATATGTTGTCAAACTAGTCTCCTTAATCCACTGTTTATCCTTTTGAACTTACATGAAGAAATTTTCTTTGCTTCCTTGTGCTCTGAATTTAATTGTTAAAAATAAAATCAGAAAAAATACTTAAATTCTACTAATCTAGGCAAGTCAGAACAACTATTAAAAATCTCCCTTAAAGTCTTTCTGACGTGCTTAGTAGTAATCATAGCATAGATGCCATTTCAAATTATTTCATTTCATATTATGTATGTTTTCATGCTTCTTATATGGATTCCAAATTTTTCAACCTTTTAAAATCTTACGCAAAATTTCCCATAAGATTGATATAGCACAGTTTATGCATTCCTAGTTTTTATTATTGTGAATAATCCTATTTACTTCTTTGTAATAAACTCCCAGGATCATAAGCTCTGTTCAGGAATCTACAGTACTCTTGCCAAAGTGCTTTCAAATGGAAGGAGGTGCTTGTGCTAGGTTTTACTTACCTCTTCAGGAATGATGATTCTATGGACTACCCTCTAAGCATTTAAGGACAACTTTGTTTCCCTAAGGTCAAGGCATGGATCTTACAAATATTAGATTTAACTTATTAATGTTAGAAAATGAAGAGCAGTTATGATAAATCTTTACTTTATGCCAAGCATCTAGCTGGACTATGCAAGAATCTGTTATAATTTGACCTTGAGTTACCTTTCATAGATAATTTCCTCCTACTCTCCTCTCTTCCTCCAGGCAGAATGAATAACTTCCACCTGTGTGTTCCAGTATTCTTCTGTATAAGTGCATGAGTAAAAGGTCATGGGTAAAACAAACAACTCATGAAACATTGCTTGATGATCATTGTCTACAAGTTTATCCCTCACCTAAACTATGAGGTTTTCAAGGGAAGAATGTGGTCCTCATTTCTCTATCACCAGTTATCTACAATTGTATTTAACATAAACAGTGAGGGTTTATGGTGAACTAAATATACTCATTCATTCTTGTCTACAATGGTACTGAAATTATACTGTTACCTTGTTATTATAAGATGCATTCCATCAATTATTGTTAAGGTTGAATAGCAGCTATGGTGTGATTGTTAGCCCTAGATATATGTGGAGGACTACTACCAGGACTCCCACAGATAACAAAACCTGCAGATGCTCAAGCCTCTTATATGTAATGATGTAATATTTGTATATAACATATGCATATTATTCCATACACTTTAAATCATCTCCTGATTATGTATAATGCCTAATCCAATGCATATTATTCCATACACTTTAAATCATCTCCTGATTATGTATAATGCCTAATCCAATGCAATTTTATGTAAATAGTTGTTAAATTCTATTGTTTAGAGAATAATATAAGAAAAAAATTCTGCACTCGACCAGTACAGAGGCAACCATTGTAAGTCTTTGTAGTACATGAACAAGACAAGGTGAAAAATGCTCAAGCAACCTGTGCTGAAGAGCAACTGAGGATCTGAAATAGAGGGGGACCAACAGAAGGATAGCCCTACATGTCACTTCATTTGTGTGGATTCAGCATAGTGCTCTGCACACAGTAAATTCAAGTTTTGCTTTTGGGAACTTCCTAGAATTTTAAAAAACATATTCAATTCACCATTGATCAAATCTATGGATGCGAAAACCATAGATATAGAGGGCCAACTATGTAGCACTTATCATTTACCAAGTGTTATTTTACATACTTTACAAACATTAACTCAATCTTCACAAAAACTCCTTGAAACAAGTGCTCTGTGAGGCAGAAGCAGAGATATTAAGCAGCTTTTCTGAAGTCACATGATTAATAAATATTAGAACCACTAGAGACTTCAGAGTCCATTTCTCCTAATCCCTATTTTATGCTATCCCTATTTTACTCCTTTTAATATTAATTTTGATATTCACTATAATCAATCAACTAGTCTGTTTTCCTTTATATAGTATTTTATTTTGCAGTTTAATATTAATTTTGTTAAAATTTTAAAATAATTTCTATGTCTAACACCATCCAGGTCAAAGATGGATTATGGTCCTCAGAACCCTCCTTTCTCAATAGGTGGTCATTTTTTATATTGATTAGTCCAACCTGATATCTGACTCTCCAAAGTGGGCCCCAGGCATTCTCACATTCCTTTATTCTCCAATTCCTCCTGTAATCTTGACCCTAAACATTTTATCTGTTTCCCTTTCCCAGCTAGGTCTGAGGTTCATTTTATCTATAGCGCTTTCCTCTTAGCTTCTGCCAGCCACCACTGTTGGCTAGGGTGCTGCTCTTCCAGCTAGACAGCCTGCTCATCTCAGTGAAGCCATCCAGAAACTGCTAGGCAGACTGTACCTTTTCCTGAAAATCTTCCACTGCCTTGCCCCAACTAACAGACAGCAGCACCCTTAGCCACAACAAAAGGTTTCCTTTAAGCCTGAACCCACCTCTCCTTTCAAATGTCATAATCTTAAACTTCTGTTACACCCACAGAGACTTTGGTGTCCCATAGAGTGTTAATGTAGTCCCCCACCCTCCAAAGCATAGCATAGATAGAAGCCTAAGCCCTCAGCTTTGCATCCTCTGTCACTTCTTTGCTTATTTTCCACTGGCAAGGACACTAGTCTCACTTGCAGCATTGAGAGAACCTATTGATCTTTTTCTTTATTTCAAAGTTTAGAAAGTTTTCGTTTTTGGAAGACATTGGGACAAGAAGGCCAATGTCACATTCCTCCTTTAAAGTCTAATCTCTTTAATTTTCGCCTATTAATCCACCTTTCAGGATTTGTCTGAACATGAATTTTGTTCCTCATTATATTCACATCAGCAAATTTACCATCTAAAACTTGAAAAGAGGTTTTTTTTTTTAGATTTTATTTCAACTTACTCAAAATTATTGTCAAATACAAGATTGCTAACAGTCACTGAGTCTCTCCTATTTAAACAGGGATTCATTCATCTTAGGGATTCATTCATCTATACTGTAATCCAGTCTAAATTTCTCTCTAATCCACTACGTTGCCATAAAGAGACTTTAGAAAATGCATTCCTGAAATCCAGGGGGCTTGTTTACACAACTTTGCCTAATCAAATGACATTTTTTTTTAACTTTAAGGAAGTTAAAAAAATCCCTAGGGATTTTATAATATGTGTATTTTTTATTGTTATCTTAATTGTATTTCTCTCCCATATTCAGAAGTTATAAATGTGATGTTGGATATTCCTAAATGGCTGTTGATTATCATTTCACCATAATAGTCCCTATAGGTTTGAAATATAAGACTATCAACTAGCCAGGTCCCAAGTTTTATAGTTTCTCAAAATTTGTCTGAGTTGGTCAGTTTTCTCAGGAGAACCATTAATATTTCAGAAGGTAAAATTGATTGTTATTTTATTTGAGTCATCAAAAATTTCTTGATCACTCGATTTGCATTAAAATAGCTATTCCATAAGAAATGTAGTATAAGTAGGTCTATTTCTCTTACAGTCATCAAGAAATACTTGGATTTTTTATTTGCATTTTTTCTTTTTAAATCTTTTTATTAGAGCATCATAGTTATACATGAGAGTAAATTTCATTTTAACATAAATCATACACACATGGAATATAATTTGCTCCATTGGAATTATTTTGAGAAAAATAAACGAAGATTTTGTTTATTCCTTTGTTGCCCCACAATCAAGCTATTTCAGTTGCTCATAAATCTCTTTCCACTCTGCTCCAAGGGAATCTCTGCCTTCCTATGAAGGACTCCCTTCACTTTTTCTCCCACAGTTTCATAGACCTGTTCAAAAGCAATTTCAGGTGAAACTGGAAACACAAAGTTTCAGGTACATTTAACTCAAGTTCAGTGATCTAATCACTTACAGAATTCAACTTCTGCCTCAGACATTGCTTTGCAATACAAAATAAATTGTCAGTGGTTTAGATTTAACAAAATAGTCTCATAGCCATGATCTTTCACAACTCAGAATTAAAGTTTTCAAATGATTGCATTAAAAAAAAAAACTCCACCCTGTCCAACATTAACTGTAGCAGCAGGGAGCATAACAGAAATGAAACCCTTTCACCTTCCTATGAAATTCTTGACATGTCCCAGTGCTTATGGGCATTTCTTAGCTGAACACATACAGATGACTTTCAATTAGTTTTTTTCCCCCAGCAAGTTCTCAGTATATTTTTCTCTAGTGTTACATAGCTAATACTGATATTTTAACCCTTTACTAGTCGGAAAACAGTAATTCAGATCTCTATTTTAACTTATGTGCCTTTAGGGCATGTTTATTTTATTAGTCCAGTAATCTCTTATTCCTGTGAGCAAGACTGAAAAGAATAAGCACTTTGTAATTAGGAGATTCAGTAACTACCACCATTAAATACTAGAAAGCATAAAATCATAAAATGAGAAAGCTGGCACTGTGTTCGGTTCCTCATATGCAGTGTTGTTGCAGTGATTCATTGACAACTCCAAGGGAGCAACTGTTCACTGGTATGAAAGGCATCCTTTCACTTCAGCACATCATGAAGAGCAAAATGTCCAATACCTACACTATTCATTTTAATCATCGAATACTATTTTGTACATGTATTCTGTGAAATCTGGGTCATTTTCCTTTAAAACATAATTATACAAATAAACCTACAACACAAACTACCTCTGCAATCACATACATTAAATTTCAGGTCAGTGATGTTTATAAATGGGCAACTAACATTTTTGCACACTTAGCTAAAGAGCCAGTTTAATTGTGAAAGTTAACTATCTTTCTTTGTGATCATTTGCTTTATTTTAATGCAGGCATCAAGCAAAAATAAAATAAAATAATATAGAGTGAAAAAATATACTTGTGGACTTTTTGGGAAAGGTTAATGTTTTAACTGAACCATATTTTACAGAGTGGTAAGTATAATGGAAAAGATTAAATCCCCATATTGTAGTAATGAGTAAATTTTTCTCTGTGACAATATGAATAGCTTAATAAAAGAAACTTGCCCTTGGGTGTATGCTAACAGAATTACCACGCATCCTTATATCACAATTAATGACACTGCATACTCTCAGGCATCTTAGAGTATAGAAAACACATGCACAATGGGATATTATCTAATGCACCAACAATTCAAATGCACAGGCAATGAAAGGGTTGCCTTTGGTATAGCATGTCTGGAATGAGATCTTCAATATTTCTCAGCAGCAGGTGCTGGGTATATAAATACACATCCAGAACTGTACATTTGGCCTCTGTGATGTCCCTTCTCTGACACTTTTATTTTTTTAAGCCCCTGATCTTATTGCTTATTTCAGAATAAGTTACCTGAAGTAATTGTCATATTCTTTAGATTAGAATAACTAGTGTACATTGTCATTTTGTGCAGCTATGAAATCTATCTAGAATACTTCTTTAAATACAGAGGAATTGTTTATTCTAACATAGGTAGCTTTTTCTTTTATAAGAAAGAACTCCATGTATTTAATTATTTTGGATATAAAATTTATTGCCTAGTACACAATCTTCTTATTAAAATCTCTATGAAAGACACATTTTGTGTAGGCTACATTTGACAAGTTACTTATTGACCCCTGAGGCTCATCATCTGCTCTTGAAACAGAATGACTACATGCTTTTATTCTCTCTAGCCCACTAATAAAAGGCATTCTTTATTTTACAAGATTTGAGAAATGGAATATGCCATATAATCAAATAGACATGTCCTTATTTGCTTCATTTTGAAGAATTGGAATATCACTTTACAATCTAGGCCATTATACTACATGTTTAGTGATTGATAAGACCCATTCTGAGTTATTTAACACTGCACAGAAACTCCTAAATAAATTCTGGTTTAGCAAGGTCAACTTAGGCTGTGCTACAAGGACAGGACAATATCTAGTTGTTTAGTTTATGTGCAACATCTAGGACAGAGTCGGGTACATAGAAAGATATCAAGAAAGGCTTTGGATTTATATCTACTATACCAGATGGCATAATCACTTGCAGTGATGATTGGACCACTCAGTTCTGCCATCATCAGAGGCTCTTCCAGGACTCAGGAGAATTTTTATTGGCCTATAAAAGGGATAACTCAAGGGTTCCATCTCAGATCTTACCTCTGAAACTATAAATGCTATCATGAGCCAAACTCAACAACAATGCTATTTTTTCATCACAATGATATTTATAAATAAAATTGTAATGATACAGGAAAATACTTTAATTTCAAATAACATATAGGAAAATTGGGATAGCACCATGATCACAACCATTTTAGAATTATTAATACACTAAAAGGAAAGATAGCAACATAACCACTCATGGTCTCTGTGTATTGTGGGTATTTTCTCACTTCTTTCCCATATTGTACTTTCTTTTTTCTTGGTGCTGGAGATTAATGGAGGATCTCATGAGTGCTAAGCATACACTAGCCACTAAACTACACTGGGAGCCACAACTGTTTTTTAATAAACAGAGACCATTTCTACTTTCCTGTTATCTTATGCATTTAAAAATAATAAACAGCTATTATTTGTGCCATTTCAACACTCTCATGTTTAAAATGTTGTAAAATCACTAGTCATTTTTCACTAATTTCATTTTTAGATAATTGGTCAAATAACTTTTGCAGCTTAAGGTCCATACTTTCACAAGTAACTTAAATTAGAGAATAATTCTGTTTGTGTGGTGTTCTCAAAGATTGGGGCCTACACTAGAACTTGTACACACACACACACACACACAAATGAACATGCATTTAGAACTGTCAATCTATTTCTCCTTTTTATATTAAAGACAAATATCTCATCATTTTTATATGTTTCCCCATGTTAACCTGAATTCATGTTGGATGTTAATTATAACTAGTGAGAATCTCTGGAAAGAATCATAAAAATTGCTTTTATTATTATCTTTAGAAATAATTTTAGAAAAGAAACTATTACTTGAGGTTGCTAAATATTTTAGTTCCTGGAATTGGAAATATTAATTAAGTTTTGGAATGAATTTCCTTTGTTTTGAGAAATTCACCAGGATGGAACTTTTAGTTATATAAAAATACCTACCATTGTTCCTGGAGAACATTGTAATTTCTCCATAAATCTGAATGTAGTAGCTACAGAATAAATCCTTGTTCTATTGGGAAATGTAAATGGTTGCATTTTAGGTAGACTGTGTCTTGTAGAGTTAGAGAACTGTTTTCCCTGAATATGGATGTATGCCAAATGTCAGTCCCCATCACATATTCAGATGGAATTACCCCAAATGTGGGGAATACACATTTACCTATTGAGGTTGTACTATCTGAGCATTGACTGTTAGCCCAGGCCCTGCTTCTTGTACTGAAGGACCAGGCATTTCCAATATCCAACTATATCTAGTTAGATAGGGTGGGTTAGAAGGGGTGGGCCTGGGCCTGGGAGAAGGAGAGACTCTTTTCAGGGGTCCTAAAGTGAAAGAATGTGGAGATTTTCTCCTTGACTGGAGCCGTGGACTAGCCTCCAGACACGGGGGAATCTTCAGGAAGCTAGGCTGGACCCCCCAACAGTGGATTCAAGTGACCAGGGGGGTAAATCACAGAGGCACTGAATCTTCCACATAGTCAATAAAGCATCATTGTTCCTTGGCATTGCTGAGACTGGGGGATGGGAGACATGGTAAAGAAAAAGGGGTGTGTTTATTCTTGGAGCAAATCAGTCCAGCATGAATGAACAGTGTCAGGTTTCACTATAAATGGCCACAGGTGACTTAGAGTCCTGGAGTTCAGAGTGGCTAGAGGATGGGTTAGAGGAGGAGGAAGTATTCCCCAGTGATTCCCAGGAAAACTTCAGGAGAAACATCTTAGAAAAGGTATTTCATACTAAACACTCTGGGCAAATAGGAGTCAGCAATCATTACGGTTTAAACAGTAAACGTATATGACCCAAGCTAGAGAAAAGGGTCTGGAGCTTATGCATATATAACATAATCTTTACAATACACTCAAACATAGAATTTGAGACAAAGACAATCAGATGGCCCACTTTCAGTTCTCAGTTTAAGAAAGCACTTCACTCACACAAAATAAGTCTGCCATAGTGTGCTTTCAACTCTACCTAATTCCTGATACATTATTTTTCTGACTCCACTAAGAGATTACAGTTTCATTCCTGTAAGTCTCTTATTGTTAGAAAGTTCTTTCTTATACGATCCTCTTCTCCACGCTAACTTTCCTCTCCTGTTTTATAGGGAGAGAATTTCGCCCTCCGCTTCAAAGAACACACTAAGTCATTTCAAGTAGTAAGATAGAATAAATCAACCTTACAATCCTTATGGGCTTCAGGGGGAGTCCACAAATTATCAAAATCCTATGAATAGACTCAGCATTCTTCCAAGGAGACTGGGAAAGGGACTTTAACCACTTCTTTCCTCTATAGGCCTATGACTCCCACCGAATGATTGAGATCACCTGCAACCAGCTCTGGGAGAGTCTGACCCTGAGGCAGAGGCAGAGGTAAATAATGACAAGTGTCTAAGGGCCACTGAGCCGGTAGAAGCATCTGGACTCCCTCTTTACGTTGTTTGATCAGATTGGGTATTTTTTTTTTTTTTTTTAGAGAGAGCAGAGGCAGGGATCCTTCGCCATCCTCCCACAGACCTCTTCAACTCATGCCATTCCTTTTCATCACTTGTCTAGTGGGGAAGAGTAACATTGTGGAGAACCCTAAAAGTGCTGGTATTGTTTTTATTTTGGTCAGGTGTGAAAGAAAGTTACTATTTTGCTCAGGTTTTTGAGAGTAAGAGAGGAGCCATCTTAGGTCTTTAAGAATCTTCTATTCTCCTCCTTTCTTTTTATCCCAGGGACAATAGTCTCCTTCATGAGGAATGTCTAGTCCAACCCTTTAAGGTGAAGGTTGGGCTCCCAACTATCAGAGTGCAGTTCACCAGTGGAGGTTCCAGGGCTGTGCAAGTCACATAGAGCCAGTGACCTTTTTTTTTTTTTTTTTTTTATTGGTTGTTCACAACGTTACAAAGCTCTTGACATATCATACTTCATACATTAGACTGAAGTGGGTTATGAACTCCCAATTTTACCCCAAATGCAGATTGCAGAGTCACATCGGTTACACATCCACAATTTTACATAATGCCCTATTGGTAATTGTTGTACTCTGCTCCCTTTCCTATCCCCCACTATCCCCCCTCCCCTCCCCTCCCTTTTACTCTCTCTACCCCATCTACTGTAATCCATCTCCCTCCTTATTTATTTTCCCATTCCCCACCCAGCCTCTTATATGTAATTTTGTATAGCACTGAGGGTCTCCCTTCATTTCCATGCAATTTTCCTCATCTCTCCCTTTCCCTCCCATCTCATGTCACTGATTAATGTTACTCTTTTCTTCCTACTCTTCCTCCCTGCTCTGTTCATATTTGCTCTCATTATATCAAAGAAGACATTTGGCACTTGTTTTTTAGGGATTGGCTAGCTTCACTAAGCATAATCTGCTCTAGTGCTGTCCATTTTCCTGCAAATTCTATGATTTTGTCATTTTTATTGCTGCATAGTACTCCATTGTGTATAGATGCCACATTTTTTTTTTATCCATTCATCTACTGAGGGGCATCTGGGTTGGTTCCACAGTCTAGCAATTGTGAATTGTGCTGCTATGAACATCGATGTGGCAGTATCCCTGTAGCATGCTCTTTTAAGGTCTTCAGGGAATAGTCCGAGAAGGGCAATAGCAGGGTCAAATGGTGGTTCCATTCCCATCTTTCCCAGGAATCTCCAAACTGCTTTCCAAATTGGCCGCACCAATTTGCAGTCCCACCAGCAATGTACAAGTGTACCCTTTTATCCACAACCTCTCCAGCACTTGTTGTTGTTTGACTTCATAGTGGCTGCCAATCTTACTGGAGTGAAATGGTATCTTAGGGTGGTTTTGATTTGCATTTCTCTGACTGCTAGAGATGGTGAGCATTTTTTCAATGGAGGAAGGATAGCATCTTCAACAAATGGTGTTGGGAAAACTGGAAATCCATATGCAACAAAATGAAACTGAATCCCTTTCTCTCGCCATGCACAAAAGTTAACTCAAAATGGATCAGGGAACTTGATATCAAACCAGAGACTCTGCGTCTGATAGAAGAAAAAGTTGGATCCGATCTACAGATTGTGGGGTCGGGCTCCAAATTCCTTAATAGGACACCCATAGCACAAGAGTTAACAACAAGAATCAACAAATGGGACTTAATTAAACTTAAAAGTTTTTTCTCAGCAAGAGAAACAATAAGAGAGGTAAACAGGGAGCCTACATCCTGGGAACAAATCTTTACTCCTCACACTTCAGATAGAGCCCTAATATCCAGAGTATACAAAGAACTCAAAAAATTAGACAATAAGATAACAAATAACCCAATCAACAAATGGGCAAAGGACCTGAACAGACACCTCTCGAGGAGGATATACAATCAATCAATAAGTACATGAAAAAATGCTCGCCAGTGACCTTTTAGCAACTCAACATCAAGGGATTCCAAGTCTAACCTGAGGGACTGAAAACCAGGCCGAGGTTGAGCAGGATGGAAGGGCAGAATGAACGAGAGGAGAGAGGAGAACAGTGAGGGGTAATTGCAAGAGGGCCCATTGTGTGTGACTGTGCAAGGACTCCATGGCTTGGATCATTTCACCAACAAATCTTTAAAACTGCAGGACTGCTCGCAACATGAATTATTCAAGTGTGTGGTGGTTCCTGGACTTGTGAGCCTGTAAGGGCTTTCCGGGCATCCTGGCTTTCACCCAGGCACACTGCAGGAAACTACACTTTCCCCCACAGAACACAAAGGTGGCTGCCTCAGAAACACCTCAATCAAGAATATACTTCCCATCTCATTCATTCAAGGCTAGGATCTCAATGTTTTTCAGGGTGACAGCTTCCTAACATAAATAAGTATATATTTTTGGTATTGTACAGGAGTAAATGAGTTTCTTCAGAGCATTCTCTCTCTCTCTTCCTTTAGGTCTTGTGGATACACCCGTGTCTTAAGAAGACAGCTATCCAGTGTCTTTGCCCTCATTCTAAGGTGAAACTCAGATCATGAAAACAGGATCCCTGGGAGGTAACCTAAGCTAACAAGCTTTGAAAAAAAATTCATTGGGTAAAATAAAATATTTTATTTATAACACTGGCTATAAATAAGAAAATGGCCTTTTCATCTTTTGTTGATGTTATTGTTTTTTAAAAGAAACTATAACTGTGGTTATTGTCAACAGTTCTCATATATTTAAAACTAATCATTAATTTAATGTTACAGGTCCCTTCAAGTTGTTTTTAGTTCTTTTTAATTGGCAAAGAATTGTATATATTTATTGTGTACAACATGAAATTTTATAATATGCATACATTGTATAATAGCTAAGCAGCTAAATTAATACTGTTTTATAAGTTTTAAGCTCAAAAACACCACTTCCTTTTAAAAAAGTATTATTAAAATCTTATTAATTACAAAGTGAAAATTTAGTTGCCAAATGATTTTTTAAAATTATCTATATCATTATGATGATATGAATATACAATATTGGTACATATGCCTAATTTTTGTATCACTTTTTTCCTTCAGGACAAAAAAAATGTGCTTTTTGTTTGTTTGTTTGTTTTAAATTCACCTAAATACATGCAAGCTAAAATCTGCCCTTAACAAAAGATAGCTGTTCAAAAAGAATTATTGAGGCAGATTATTTTTGATTACATTGAAAAGGTCGGCCAAAATCTTAGACAACAAGGAAATTAGAAAGCAGTTAAAATGACGAGACAGTCTGAGATTACCAAGGGATTCTAGTGAAAGGAACAATCAAGACAACATGTGAATAAAAGAGGTAAATAGAGAGCCTACATCCTGGGAACAAATCTTTACCCCCCACACCTCTGATAGAGCCCTAATATCCAGAATGTACAAAGAACTCAAAAAATTAAATAATAAGATAACAAATAACCCAATTAACAAATGGGCCAAGGACCTCAACAGACACTTCTCAGAGGAGGACATACAATCAATCAACAAGTTCATGAAAAAATGCTCACCATCTCTAGCAATCAGAGAAATGCAAATCAAAACCACCCTAAGATACCATCTCACTCCAGTAAGATTGGCAGCCATTATGAAGTCAAACAACAACAAGTGTTGGCGGGGATGTGGGGAAAAAGGTACACTTGTACACTGCTGGTGGGGCTGCAAAATGGTGAGGCCAATTTGGAAAGCAGTATGGAGATTCCTGGGAAAGCTGGGAATGGAACCACCATTTGACCCAGCTATTGCACTTCTCGGACTATTCCCTGAGGACCTTAAAAGAGCGCACTATAGGGATACGGCTGCATCAATGATTATAGCGGCACAATTCACAATAGCTAGACTGTGGAACCAACCTAGATGCCCTTCAATAGATGAATGGATAAAGAAAATGTGGCATCTATACACAATGGAATATTATGCAGCACTAAGAAATGACAAAATCATAGAATTTGCAGGGAAATGGATGGCATTAGAGCAGATTATGCTAAGTGAAGCTAGCCAAGCCCTAAAAAACAAATGCCAAATGTCTGCTTTGATATAAAGAGAACAACTAAGAACAGAACAGGAAGGAAGAGCATGTGGAAAAGACTACAGATAACAAAGACGAATGGGGGGAGAGAAACGGAGAGAGAAGGGAAAGCATATGGAAATGGTAGGAGACCTTCAAGGATACATAAAATTACAAGAGGCTATGAGGGGCAAGGGGGAGGGAAAAAAAAGGGAGAGAATTGAACAACAGCAGGGGAGATAGAGAGGGAAGATGGGAGGGGAGGGGAGGGGAGGGGTGATAGTAGGGGTTAGGAAAGGTAGCAGAATACAACAGACACTAATATGGCATTATGTAAAAATGTGAATATGTAACAGATGTGATTCTGCAATCTATATTTGGGGTGAAAATGGGAGTTCAAAACACAATTTGAGTCTAATGTATGAAAGATGATATATCATGAGCTATGTAATGCTTTAAATAATCAATAAAAAATTAAAAAAAAAAAAAAAAAAAAAAAAAAAAAAGACAACATGTGGAATTCATTTCTCAAGTCTTCACAAAAGAAGAGATTTTCACCAGTACAGAATGACCTAAATGAATTGTTGTCCAAAGTAAGAGGAGGTACTAGCTAAGCCTTCAACTGTCTTTGACTCTACAGTCCTTTATTCTTACCTAATCTTCCTATTCATATGGTCCTGATGTTTCAAACTACATCATTAACTTACTTTTTTATTTCTCTATAGTGCAAAAATATGCACATCTAATTCCAAGCTTTGGTGATATTTAAGTACATTTAAGTCAATAATTTATTCCATTTGGAAAAGGAACACGTGGAGGTTCAGTCTTCTGAGCTTGGTTCAAGGGGCTTTGATATCTGAAACTGAGTGTTAGTTGATACTGGTTAATTTTCTCCTTTAAAAAAAAGTTATTAAACTCAATAAGACTTAAATGTGTGGACATATTTTGAACAGAACAGTTTATCCTTAGATCTTTATTTTGTTCAGGCTCCCATAGCAATAAATTCCAGAAGGAAGGCAGTATCCATTTGTCAAAAAGCTAGGAAAAAGGACTTGTGATTCATATATATAAAAAACATACATAGCAGATATTAGCATTTTAAGACTGAATATGTCCATTTTTTACAAGTAAAAAATGCAAATCTTTGTATCTTGTTAAAGAAAAAGGGGAGAAATAAAATGAATTAAAGAATAGAAATATATACCTGGAGATTTCCATATGAAGTACAGTATAAGTCTCTTATTCACATGGTCCACTGTGACTCACTGGGGTGATGGGATGCCTTTATGGGGTAGGACTACAATCCTTTCAGTTCATGTTCTGCTGCCATAGGGCTGCTGTGGGAGATTGTGAAAAGCATAATATAGGGACATGAGCAAGATATGGGGATACAGAGGATGGGCATCCCATGAGCTTATGAAGGGGTGGTGCCAGTGGCTGAGGGTCACAAATGTCCTGCTTGAATGTATCCTCCTGATGATTTGGATTTAATCCTGAAATTCACGAAAATTCAGTGATCAGAATTCTTTTTTTAAGAAAATCCACTTTAGCAACAGTGCTGCAGAATTCCAGAAGAGTGAAAGAGGAAACAGGAAGATGAATTAAGAGGCAATCCAGGAGAGAAATAGTGAGAGCCCAAGATAAGACAGAGACAGGTGGAAAGTGAAATGGTGCCGAAGGGAAAGTATTCAGGAGGCATTTGGGAGATGGTAGATGGCCTGTGGGGAACAAGGGAGGGGAAGGAGTCCAGAATAGAGTCAGCTGCTCTGCTTTGGACAACTGGTTTCTTCGGGTCAGTGGGCTTATGGAGACACCCCTTTTGGAGAAGACATAATGAGTTCAGTTTTCCATTTCGGTACTAGCCACTTGAAAAATTCTTTGTACAACCGAGCCTTAGAACCTCCTCTCTGTGTGTCAGTTAGGATAGATTAGAATATTCTGCAAAAAGAAAGTACCCAAAGTTTCAGGGGCTAAAGTGAAGGTTTGTTCCCCACTAACTGCATATCCTCCACAAGTAACTGAAAACTCTATATCAACCCAGCAACATGATTCCCACCCTATTTGAAGCATGTTTCATTCTTTCGACCAATATTGAACATCTACCACATGCCAGGCAGAGGAATATAAAAATGAACAAGACAAACAATAGGCAACATCTGTATCATCAGGGAGCTTACAGTCTATCAGCAAAAGTAGAAACTAAACAAATAATTACAAAACACGTTATTATGATTGCAATAAGAACTGGGAGGGTGAGTAGATTGTACAATGAGAATAGAAGAACAGGGCATGATGGAGTAATCAGCAAGTTGAGAGTTGGTCATACAAAAGTCCAAGGAACATAGGCAGAGAGAAATGCTTATGGCAAGATCAAAAGGTGGGAAAACTATTGGTACACATATGGGAACTGAAAAAAAAATCCAGTATGATTGACACAATAATTGAGGGAAAGAAACAGATGACTGGAGACTGAGTCAGAGGTGAGAACACAGAGACATCATACAACAAATTAAGGCATTACCACATTAAGCTAAAAGCTATAGGAAGTCATTGGAGAGCTTTAGGCAGGGGAATGACATCATCCACATGCACATGCGTGCTGTTCAAAGGGAAATTTTACAAGATTAATTATCAATGTGTTGTACACAAGGGTGGCTCAGTCCTTCACCTTCTTCAAGTATTTACTCAAATGTCCCTCCTTCATGAGGAACCCTTTGACCTCATTGTCTGAAATGACATCCTCACTTCCCACACCAGCCTCCAGATCCGTTTTTGAACATTTTAGACAATTTACTTACTTGTTTATTTATCCTCTGCCTTCTTTTGCTAGGCAGAATGTAAACTCCACTACAGCAAGGACTTTTTTCCCTAGAAAGTACTTGGCTCCTGGGTGCTCAATGAATATTTGTTTAATTAATGGCATATCACATTATTATTTAAATCTTTATTTTAAGATGGTTTATATGTGACTGTTTATGATTTAATATATTTAGTTTAAAATAATTGTTTCCCAACTGTGTGGTCCCTAGGCAAAGAATAAATACACTGTGATTTATTTCTAAAATATGAAAATTGCTCCTGAAGTAGAAATTCTGTAAAAAAAAAAAAAAAAAAAGCACCCATCTGTTTATTAAAGCTATGGGAAAATTGTCTTAGTTAATAAAATATATCAAAACTTTGAGCATATTTTGGGAAGAAAAGAAAGTAAAATTTAGTCAGGAATCATGAGTCACAGTGACATTGTATTTTTATACTTGTTCCATACCCATCAAAATGTACTGCTAAGTTAATAAAATTGTAGTATTTTCACAAAACAGTAGTGATTAACCCTTTAAGCCTACTTTTGAACAATTATTGTAGACTTGAACAATTATTGTAGACTTACTAGAATGTGTTTTAAGAATTCATCTGAAGTTGGCAAATTACAGGTTGAAACAATGTTTAGAATTCCTTGGAGAAAAGCCATTCAATTTGTAAAAAGTATCAGGCTATCTCCTTTCATTCTCTGTGCATGTGACCTCCTATAATCAATGGTTCCAGTGTATTTCAGAAATTAAAATTTCCAGAAAAATTTATTTCGTCTGCCAATGTTACTACCCATAGTTTCCCATTGAACTCATTTATTTGGTATCTACTATGTTTTAAGTACTGTGATAGATATTGATCCATTTATTTGTTGGCTCTCTCATCAAACATTTATTTATCTGTACTGAATAGAGGCCCAGATTTTATAGGCAAAATCTGATCAGATAGTTGCATTGTCAGGAAATTAATTTATATATTAAAAAATGAAAAAGACTTAAGGAAAAAAAAAAGAAACATAAGCCGGATGTGGTGGCACACACCTGTAATCCCAGCAGCTCAGGAGGCTGAGACAGGAGGATCTTGAGTTCAAAGCTGGCCTCAGCAAAAGTGAGGCACTAAGCAACTCAGTGAGACCCTGTCTCTAAATAAAATACAAAAAATAGGGATGGAGATATGGCTCAGTGGTTGAGTGCCCCTGAGTTCAATCTCTGGTACTCCCCACCCCTAAAAAAAAGCAATATAAAATTAACCCCATTTTTTCCCTACTGGAGAATTACCCAGGTGTGGTTTACCACTGAGCTACATCCTAAATTCTATTTACTTTTTATTTTGAGACAGGATCTCATTAAGTTGCTGAGGCACTCACTAAATTGCTGAGGCTGACCTCAAATTTGCGATCCTTCTATTTCAGTCTTCTGAGTCTCTGGGTTTATAGGTGTGCACTGCCCTACCCAGACCAATTAGCAATTTTAAAAGTTGTTTTTGCTGTAAACAAATAAGAACATGAGATTATGATAGAAAATCATCTTTATATTAAATACATATAGATGCATTACATCAAAATTGTCACCAAAGAAGTAAATGAATTATTTTGATTATGTGTTTTTCACTATAAGGAAACATGTTTGCATATTATTAATAGCCTAGTTTCTAGATCATGTAAAGACAGCTTACAAGTGACATGATAGTGCCAGATAACAATTGGACTAAATAAGGCCATGTTCATGCTGACCTTATAAATGGGACCACTTTATTCATATTTGCCAAAACAATGCTATTCAGATCAGAACCAAGCCTGATACAGGTAGTACTTAAGGATGACTTTTAATCATGGTTCTAATTTTTTTCCTACTAGCACTCCTATCAAATTTGGATAGTCTGCCGCTAAACTTTTCCCTGGGCTCTGCCTCTTTATGACATATTTGCCTGGATAATCAAGTGCTACCTGCTTGCTCTTCTGCTGCTGTAGCCAATAAATACCAAGTTGGCATGTTGAATATTACCGTTTGTATGCAATTTGGGCTTAAGTCACCTGCACCCTAAATCCTAGATGTACACTGAGGTCCACATCCCCCCTTTTTCTAATCTATTAATGGACCCACCTAAATGAAGTGTCTGAGTACTTGTTTTTAGATGTACTTTGAGCAATCTATTCTATATAAACTTACTTATAATTATAAAAATAGTCATAAGATTATATTAGGCTATTCTTCCATATATGGAAGAAAATCCACCAACTGAAGACAGCCTTGTGTCACTTAATTTCCCAATTAATTCTGCTTGTTTGCTGTTCTTCTGGTAACTTCCATGTGGGAAAAAAATTTCTTACCATAGAATGAGTACATCCCTACTTATCTGATTTCAGATTCGCCTATGTAAGGTAGCCCATCCACAATCAGGGCCTTTCATGTACTCTGTGGGGTTAAAAGCCATAGGGCATTGTTTGATGCTAGGCACTTTGGTTTCCTGAGTCAAGGAGGCCAAGATGAAGCTGGCAAAGTTTAGAGGCAGTGAGGTATCAAGTCCCAGAGGTATATGTGTAATCTTCCAAATGATGGTGACACTTAGAGCTGTTAGTGAGTATGTCACTTCCAGGCTTTCAGATGGTCATTATGGAGAAAAAAAAAAGAAGAAACAGAGACCCTTCAGCAATGAATTACTTAACTGAGGCCAGTACACTGTTATGAAAATGATTCTTCACACACACAGCATATGGAATGAAGCAGATGAGGTCAAGATATAGAAACACCTCCATGATAGCCAGCTAAAGCTCAGACAAGTGCAACTAGAAAAAGCACAAGAGATATTTTAAGGGTTTACTGATGTCCAAAAGTGGCAAGGCTACTGGGGGATTATAGCTCCCTGAAACTTGATGTACTTAAGCAGATGTAATCACCATTAAGGTTTTATAAGGAAGAGATTGTGTGGGTCAGGCAGGTTTCAAACATAGGTAGCCACATAGACCCTTACTGTTGTTAGAAATCAACAATATTTATTCTTGTAGTTCCAAATGAGCTATGACTCCTTACTAGGGAATATATGATGGTGACGATCAAAAACATTCCCAAATGCAAAGTACAGCAACCGGTGATAAATCATACAGTTGCCAGATGATGTTCCTTGTTGAATAATGTTAGGCTAAAGGTTAAAATCCCCAACAAAATTTCAAAGACACAAACAATCATACTTGTTAGTACAGATACACGTGCATCTTCAAAAGTTTGTGGAGTACTAATGAAAAATACTTTGATGTCTCCAGGAAACATTGTTTACTTATCAACTTGCTTATTTGATCCATATTTCATTACTTTTGCCCATGAAAGGGAAACTAGGATTTTCTTGTAATGCCAATGTTCATTCTGTCTTATCAACAAAATCTGAGTGAACCTGACAGAGACTGTGGAATGATGTCAGTAGCAATGGAAACAAATTGGCTGTCTCTCTACATCTATCAGATATAAGAGATGAACCATTAACATCAGCACAGGTGTCATTAAACCAAATGCACATCTCTGATAAGGCCCATCTAGAAGCCTTGATACAGACTTAATCCACATGCAGACATGATAATGCTAGAGCATTTCTTGAATTTTGTTCTTTTTATGAATATATTTAAAATCACTGACAATGATAACAGAATGAATTGTTTTATCTTGAAAAGACAAAATTTTAAGATTAAGATATCTATTTGTTGAGTCATAGACGAAAAGAAACACAAAAATCAACTGACTTGTTTCTCTGTGTGCAATCATTGGCACTCAGCACTATTATAATCTATTTTCCTAAGGGAAAATGTGATCCTCAGCTGAAAACTTAGTTCTCCAAACTAATATTTTAAAAGAGAGAAAATTATATATTTTATTTCATTATACTTCAGGAGAAGTTAATTTGGAAATTCTGCCATGAGAGTGGCAGAAGTATGTGAATAAGCTGTAAACTTAGAGCCTGCTAATTTGGTAAGCTCCCACAACAGTGCTCTGTCTTATGCATGACTCCTGAATGTCTGAAGCATAGGACAAAGGAAAGCACTGGAGGCAAGTAGAAAAGGAATTCAATACTGTTACTAGAAGGAGTGAGGCCTTACTTGTCCCAACCAGTTAGTTCAAACAGTAACACAGCTGTTCATTCTCATCTAGTTATACAGAACATCAAATAGCCTAGGGTTTCCATTTCTCTTTAATATTCTCTTTACTGGAAAGCCAAATGGTTGATGGATAAGAGATGCGTGTTATGCGCATGGGCACACACATACACTTGTCTCTTTCAGGAGGACTTTTTTGAGTTCGCCAGTAATCTATGTATGTTCGAATTACACCATTTGAAGGAGTATGCACTTCTCCCACCCCCACTACTGTATGCTGGAGCTGTACAAAGACAAAAGACTTTGTCTTCTGTAATACCTATACAATGAAGTATCCAGTGGAGTCGGTCACTCCCTAAGCAACCCAGAATGTAAATCAAACAACAGAAAATAGAAGAAAAAGCAAAATAATGAGAGGAAAACATCAAGAGATGCACACTTGAAATGAGACAGACTGCTTCCGTTCTCATATATTCTTGAGTTAAAGTTTACTTGGGAACTGACTTGGGGAGTAGCTCAGTGGTAGAGTGCTAGCCTACCATGCCTGAGATACCACATTCAATCCTTAGGACCAGGGGAAGAAAAAAATAAATAAACCTGGGAAATCTCCTTTTTCAGACATTCTGACTAATGATAAAGAAAAATGATTAATAAATGATTAATAATAAAGAAAAACTCATTCCAAGAATTCTCTTACAATCACCTTTATTTTTTATTTGTTTATTTATTTTGGTACTGGGGGTTGAACTCAGGGGCACTCAGCCACTGAGCCACATCCCTAGCCCTATTTTGTATTTTATTCAGAGACAGGGTCTCACTGAATTGCTTAGTGCCTCACTTTTGCTGAGGCTGGCTTTGAACTTGAGATCCTACTGTCTCAGCCTCCCAAGCCACTGAGATTACAGTCATGAGCCACTGTAACCAGCTGCAATCATCTCTTTAAAATAAGAAGAACACAAAATAAAACAGCTCTCTAATGTCTCCAATGACTATTTGCATGCCTGTATATGTGCTCTGCTTGAGCTTTTGAACAATCAACTACATCAGACCAATGCTTGGTGGTTAGACCAAAAGAAACTTAGTTTCCACCTAGGTTATCAAAACCTTTCACCTTGGGACATTTCCTCAGGGAAGCCAACCACCATGTAAGAAATGGAACTCCCCTGGATCACTTCACTATGCATAGCTCAACCACAAGTGGAGGTGCTCCCCCTTAAACCCCAGCTGAGCTTCCAGGCAATGGCCAATTTCAACTGTTAGATGTGGGAGTGAATAAACCATTTTGCACAGCCCAGCCTCTGATGACTATAGCCCCAGCTGTCACCTGATTGTTACCACATAAAACATTTTAAAGGAGAACTACCCATCAGAATCCTGTTAGCTCACAGATTAGTGAGAGAAGTAAAAAAAAAAAATTATTTATTGTTTTAAGCCACAAAGTTTGTTATACAACAATAGATACCGAACAGTCACACAAGAGTTAAAACAAGAAAACAAAATAAAAATACTATATTTGAACTGTTTTCACACTATAATGCATATAAAATGCACATATTCCTTTGAATATGCCAGTTGTCATAGTGAATTCATTGCTAACCTGTGTTTTAGGCAGAACAAGACTTAAGAAACATGTTTGTCCTGGCTTGGAATACATATACTTCATTAACTTTGATTCTTAAATAACTTGAATAGTTTCATGGATGAAGTGTTATACTTCCAAAGGATGATTTCATTGTTCGAATCGCATACTGAGACTTTATGCAGCCTACAATTTTTCTTGCCACACTAAAATGTTCATCCATTTTCCGTTCTCTTTCATTTTTCTCCTTATAAAAGAGAAGCAATCATTTCCTATTTTTACAAGTGCCAAGTGCATTCAACACATCAAATTTTGCTTTTTGTTGCCAACAGCTTTTTTTTTTTTTTTTTGTACCAAGGATTGAACTCAGGGGTGCTTAACCACTGAGCCACATCCCCATCCCCCCAGCTTTTTTTTTTTTAACTTTTTAAATTTTGAGACAGTGTCTCACCAAGTTGCTTAGGGCCTCACTGAGTTGTGAGGATGGCCTTGAATTTGTAATCCTCCCGGTTCAGCCTCCTGAGTTACTGCAATTACAGGAGTGTGCCATCATGCTCAAAAGCATTGTTTTTGATTTTGGTTAGAGATGTCTTATTTGTATGAAGGGGAATGAATATAATCCAGTATGATTATTTTGGACCTTATATTTTTTTCTAATTGGACAGAAAAGCACCCCTGAATAAAATCATACTTTACTTTTGCTTTACAAAAATGTAGTTTTTGGAGTAGGATAGGAACTGTCCAGCTCCACCTAAGGTTATTGTCTGAGGTGATCAGATTTCTCTCAGCTTTATTTCTATTTCTCATACACCTGTTGTTTCTTATAAATAAACTGAAACAAAGAATTTGAAGACATTTGTCCTCATGTGTTGATATAAATTATTGGTTCATGTGTAATTATTATTGATTTGGGTTTTCTGTATTGAATTGGGTACTCAGAAGAAAACATTTGAAAAAAATCAGAGACAGAAAAATCGGTATAATGGCATACATATGCATTTGCTCAGAAAATGGTGAATATATATATTTATAAAAATTGGGGGTTTCTTTGTAGGTAACCTCTTTTCTGACCACTGAGAGAGATCAGAAAATCTATCAATTTTTGAAAATATCAAATGTCAATTCTTATTCTTGCTTAAGATTTATTGAATAGCATTTATTATGTGCCTTCAAAAAGAATATGTTGACAAGGAATGATTTTTCTTCAACTCAATGTATTTCTTTCATTTAGTTAATTTTATTTCAACTTAGTATTTATAATTGTAACTCTAGATTCATGCCTATAAAATCCTGGCATCTCTTAATCTTTGTCACTAGAAATATTCTACTATTTTTCAAAGCTCCATAAGATCTTCCCAAACAACATACATTTCAAATGTTGGCACCACCCTTGACATAATTTAATTTGTACATAATAATTCTATAGTTGAGGGATTTTCATTTTTCTGCTAACACCCATGACAGGACATTGTGTGGTGATACTCTCACGTTCATGTCACACAACATATGCATAGCATATCTATCCTATGGCTCCACATATTTCCATGGACTATATGGTATTTCATACAGTTGTAGGATTGACCTTGAAGCTATTTCAATTTATTTTTGAAAAGTAAATCATTCACAGATTGTATTATTTTAATTATTATTGGAAACATGTTACTTGCTCAAAACCTATTAATAGTAAGATGTGATACAATTTCACTATGAACTGTTGGAGAAACACTATGTTACATAATTTTTAAAAATTTTACATTAATCGCCTAACTTGTTGATATATATTGTTCATAACATTCTCTTATCCTTATAATGTTTACAACATCTATTTCCCTTTTGTTCCTACCATTAAATTTTTGTGTCATTTCTTTCCTTTTTAAATCAGTCTCACTAGAAGGATTATTGACTTTTATTGATCTTTTCAAAAATAAATGGCCTTTGGTTTCATTGATTTTATTGATTATTTGACTTTCTTCACTTTCATTGATTTTCACTTATCTTCATGACCTCATTCTTTTTGTTTATGTTGAATTTAATTTTTTTCTAGTTTCTTATGGTTGAAACTTACACAGCTGTTTTTAGTTCTTTCTAATCTAAGCATTTTAATGCTATAAATTTTTCTCTAGCCACTGTTTTATCTGTATTCCAAAAATTTGTGCATTTTCATTATTCTTTAGTTCAAAGTATTTTTTAATTTTCCTTATGAGAAAATTATATCCACAGTTTATTTAGAATGTGTTGTTCAGTTGCCAACTATTTAGAGATCTCCAGATCTCCATTAATGATTTGTGTGATTGTAATTATTCTAAATATACTGAGGTTAGCTTTATGGCTTAGAATATAATCTATCCTGGTGAATGTTCTATGTGCAATTGAATGAAACGTGTGTTCCACTGTTGCTAGGTATAGTATTTTATAAATGTGATTAAGTTAAATTGGTTAATGGAGGCTATTTCAAGTCACCTTACCCTTACTGGGTTTCTGTCCTCTCAACTACAGAGAAAAGAGCTGAAATCTTCAGGTATAAGTGTATTTCTCCTTTTAATACTTTCATTTTACCATTGTCCTATTTCGAAGCTCTGTTCCTAGATACATAAACATGCAAAGTTGCTACATACTGTTGATGAATTTTTATCATTATGAAAAGTGCCTCTTTATCCCTATTAATATTTTTTATTGTGAAGTTTACTTTCATATTAATATTGCCAGTTCTTTTCATTAGCTATATTGAGGTGTAAATTACATAAAATAAAGCTCCACAATTTTATGTATATAAATTGATGAGTCTTGAGAAATATATGCAGTTGTGTTCCATCACAATCATGACATAAAACATTTCCATCACTTCAAACAATGCCCCTCTGCCCCTTTGCAATCAACCCCTCCCCCAATCCTGATACTTGATATGTTTTCTCTATAGTTTTGCCTTTTCCAGAATGTCATACAGACACATCAAAACAGTATATAGTGTTTTTGGTTTGGGCTCCTTCTAAGTAATTCCACTGTGTGGAATACTACATTTTTAAAACCCACTTACCAGTACAATAACATTTGGTTTTACTCCAGCAGGAGTCCATTGTATGAGCTGCTACAAAATTTGAATAAAAATATTTGAATGGAAGTGTGTTTTTATTTCCCTTGGATAAATACCTAGTGTGGTATTGCTGGGTCATATAGTGAAACTAGTATTGGAAATCTGACAGTGGTGGTCTTGGACTGTCTTTCTTTAGTCATGAAGCTTCTAATTAGTGCTTGAATTAGTCCCAGCAGTTATGAAGTCATGACTGCATACTGAAAACTGCGCTTGGTGAAATCGAGGCCTAAACAACAAACTCTTGGTATTTGTAAGTAGACATATACATCCATGAGGCCGAACAGAGGTTACTTGTAGCTGGGGAAAATGTTGGGAAAATTAACATATCAAGTTCTGAACTTAATTCTTTTGTGAGAATTTAAAAAATTGATTAATATGACGACCTCTTAAAATGTCAAATACACGAAGTTATTAACCGAGTCCAAACCATTGGTGGGAAATTCACGAGTAAGATACAAATATGCACACTCAACATCAAAATGACACAAGATGTTCAAACCCTGTATTTAATTGGCAGAAATTACTTTTTAAGGATACACATGATCACTGTCGAATGTAACCTAGGACTCTATTAATGACTTTCTTAATTATTCGTCCTTCCGCAGACCTCAGTATCCGTTTAAAGCTCAAGTGGCTAGTATTACCTGCCCACCCCAGCTCCCAGTTGTAACTGAGACAAGTCAAGGAGCACTAAGGAGCAGAGGGCACACAGGTAAGGGCCGTGACAGTCAGGCAGAATCTGGCATTTAAAATCGCCCTGCCCATCTGGGCCTCCGCTGCCTTTGACAGGCGGGCGTGTCAGAGACTGAGTGTGGGGGAGAAGGGGCTGGGCTCTGCCAGGCAGCGGCGCGACGACGCCCTTGCCTTGGCCTTCACAGAGCAGAACCGGAGCAAACCTATAGCTCCAGGAAGCCAACGCCCGGCGCCGCTCACGGTGCATCCCGCAGTGGCCCGGCAGGTGTGGAGCTTGGGCACCCGGTGCTTGCGGGTGCGCAGCCAGCGCGCGGTGGGGTTGTTGGGCGCCCAGCGGAGAGGGTGACTTGCTGACTGGGTGTGGGCCTCCCTGCCTCCCCACATTCACTCCTAGCTCTTGCCGGAGATGCTTGTGCGCTGCCCCCCTCGCCTTTAAGCTCGCGGCCCAGGGGGGCGGCGTGTGTGAGTAGCTGGGAGGGGGCCGCGAGGCACTCCGCAGAGGGCTCGCGCGGGTTTGTCCGCCGCCGTCACCTGACTTTGTCGGAGGAACCACAGCTGAGGTGGGGGGCGGGGATGGGGACGCAGCGCGGAGCTCTAGAGAGACGCGGCGGCGCTGGCGGAGGAGGAGGCGGCGGCGGGCGGGTACTCGTTCCTGGGGCTACGGGCGGCGGGCGCAGGGACCGCGGAGCTAAGGGCGGCGACCGGGCCAGGGCAGGAGGCATCGCGCCCCGGGGCCCCGGGTCCGCGCACGGCCGCACACACCCACCCGAGCAGCTTTCCTCCGCGGCCCAGGCTCCGCTCATCCTGCGGCGGGCGGCGCCGCTCCAGGGGCGGGGTGAGTACCTATGGCCCCAACTCGACCCCCTCCCCTTTACCAGGGCTGCGCGGGGATCCGGACCGGATAATCCTAGGGCGCACCGAAGGGCAGCGGCCGGGTGACAGCTCTACGGCGCGCTTGAGGGCAGGCGGGGGGCTGGGCTGTCAGCCCAGCTCTGCTCCAAAACCCAGAAGGATGAGGTGCTCAGGCACTCCGGTGACTCCGCACAGCCCCCGGCGGCCCCTGCGGCGGGATATCGGGGCGAGGGAAGGGGGCCCGGGCCAAGGGCCTCGTGGGCTTTGGAGGCAGAGGCGAGGAAGGAAGGGGAGGCGAGGGCATAACATGGCGCAACGCTAGGATAATCTCCACCGCGACCGAGGGAGGACGAGCCCGTGGCTGCAGCAGCTTGAAGAGGAGGAGGGAGGTGGCCAGGGCTTGGATATTTGATTCATTCTCCGAAGCCTGCAAACTGTTGAGAGGAAACGCTGCGGCAGCTGAGAGTGGGATGTGGGGCCCCCAGTGGGCGCAGCGTCCAGGGAATAACCCCAGTGCACACCGGAGCTAGTCCCGCACCTGAGGATCAGGTTGCGGGAAAAGTGCTGGTGAGAGAGGGGCACCAAAGGAGTAAGGCGGGCTTCATTAGGGGGTGGGGAGATTGGGAACAGTGTCACGATGCTGGACTGGAGCCCTGCTGGGGTTCCGTAAGGGCTCTACTCCAGGCTATCACCCTCTGTACCGCGTTGGATGAGCAGGCTTGGCGCGTTGCTGGCCGGGAGAGGTGCTGCCAGGGCGGGGTCGAAGGAGGAGAGAGCCTCCGTGCGGAAGGAGGAGGCAAGGCCTGGGTGCTTGGAGAGTAGGGAATGCGGGTTAAAGCGGGACTATCTCTCCTTCTTTCCTGCAGAAGACGAGGCTGTAGACACGGCTGGAGAAGATGTCGGGCCAAACGCTAACAGATCGAATCGCCGCCGCTCAGTACAGCGTGACAGGCTCTGCTGTCGCGAGAGCAGTCTGCAAAGCCACCACTCATGAAGTGATGGGCCCCAAGAAAAAGCACCTGGACTGTAAGCATCTCTTTATATAAGTGGGACATGCGCACGGCAGACGCGCCGGGGATACCGGCTGCATGGCCTGGCTTAACTGTCGGGAATGCTGCAGCCTTGGGGCTCCCAGCCGGGTTGCCCCTGAACTGGAAATCTCCAGCTGTGGGGATGTCGCCTTGGGTCAATCCTGAAACCTTGTCTTTTGAGCTCTGTTCTCCTGTTGACCTCCAAGGTCTTGGAGGGGAAGTTAGAGATGCTTTTCACCTCCCCTTTCTTTCTCCACAAGCCTCCCTTCTCCACGTTAAGAGAAATCAGAGGTTCCACAATCAGAATGGTGGTGGTGGGGGGAATGAATTCGTGGAAGGTCAAACTTGACCCTCTAGTTTTTTTCCTAAATATATTTTGGGTAGTTCTAAAGTAGTACTATCTTTTGATCTTTTTCAACATTGCTATTGAGGTTTTGTGTGTGTGTGTGTGTGTGTGTGTGTGTGTGTGTGTGTGTGTTTCAGAGAGAGAGAGAGAGAGAGAGAGAGAGAGAGAGAGAGAGGTCACTACACCAAACTGAAATAAATTCAAGCAATTGAATGAGGAAAGGACACTTCCGAGATAATGGGGATTTCATTTTACACATCCTGGCACACTTCTTTGTCCCTTTCTCAGAAAATGCTAGGTGGAATGATTATGCCTTGATCACAAAATGGATGTACTTTCTTGGCATTGGAGATGGTGCAATTTTGGATTAAAACACTTAATTCATCATACTTTTTTCATATTAGTTATTTAATGGAAAAAGGCTTTATTCTCATTTGGTATCTATATATTTCTGAAAGGTTTCATTTGATTAACATTGTAAGTCTTTTGTTATTGAAGGGTAAATAGGGACACTTAAAAAAAAAAACAATTTCACCTACTTTGGTAGTGAGGCTCCTCCTAAGTAAGGCTACATCAGAATGTATTTTACAGTTTCTGTTCAGTCTTTTTGACCTGTTTAGAATCTTCTGTTCTATTAGATGTTTGTTGATAAAGATTAATGTTGGCATAAGACACCCAGGTATAGCATGCCCATTTCTCCATCTGGCTTCCTTTGCCCATTTGCTAGTTTTCTTTTTTCTTTTTTTTTTTTTTTAGTTTAAAACAATCATTTTATTTCATTTTGCTCATGATTTGAGTCAGGAATTTTGACAAAGCTGAACCAGGTGAGCCTTTTGTTCCTCAGTGGTATTTAGCTCATGGTTGATTTAGTTTTTTTTTTATTTATTTATTGGTTGTTCACAACATTACAAAGCTCTTGACATATCATATTTCATACATTAGATTGAAGTGGGTTATGAACCCCCAATTTTACCCCAAATGCAGATTGCAGAATCACGTCGGTTACACATCCACAATTTTACATAAACATAATGCCCTATTAGTAATTGTTGTATTCTGCTACCTTTCCTATCCCCTACTTGCTAGTTTTCTTTTGCTTCAGACCATCCCCCACTGCTTCTCTCCTGCAGCTGAGAGAATGGCATCAGTGTTAGAACTGACTCTAGCCCTTTCATCTGCAGAAGCAAAGCTTGAGGAGACTTAAAACTGGACATTATAAGACTTGTCCAGCCTTTAGAATCTGTTGTCTCATAGTATTGGATTTTTTTTTCTAGAAGCAATTCTGAAAGGAGAACACCATTACTCCTTTCCTGAGAGAATGTTTAACAAAACTTATTGATTACAATATCACATGTTATACACGAAGTACAGGATAAGAGAGGCCACCAGGGCCAGGGCACCTCACAGAAGTGGGAATTATAAATTTATGACCAGCTCATTTTGTTGCAGCATGCTGAATCATTTAGCCATTTTTCCATCAGTTTCCCCAACTCTGAAAGGATGACTCATGTCTTATTGGTGTATGTCATCTAGAAAATTCTCATAATAAAAAAGTAGAGGTTATGGATTTGCAAGATACTGATCTATCATAAAGATGATAGATTAGTACATTTCAGACAACATTCATTGGTTTGAGCATTTTATTAAGACATGATTCAGATAAAGACTGAGTTTTTAAAATAAAAATTTTAGTCACATTTGTCTGTTAGGCCTGGAAAAGTTCAAGTTTTTGAAAATAGGATGTTTTCCCAGTACCTTCAGCACATATTAGTAAGGGCAATTTCAAAAATATAGAAAATAAGGGGAAGATTCCATGTTAAAAGAAAGTGGCTGAAATAGGCATTGGTATTGAATAATTAATATGATTAATCATACTAGCCAAACATTTATTGAGCAGTTACTATATGCCTATCACTGAGCTTTACATTATCAGTCTGTCACCGATTAAGTCCAGTAAGGGTGATTAACTTCTATGGCTTTTAGCTACTGCATTTAACTGCCATCTCTAGTTTATTTAGTAATATTCTCCATTGAGAAGGAAGAAAAGGTACCATATTAGCCTAACTGGTCTAATCTTAAGAACACCTATCCCCTTTGCATGACTCTGTAAAATTGAGCATCACAACCCACACATGTATTACAGTCTCTGTGCATGAAAATTTTTAATTCTGTCACAGAAATGAAGGAAAAACAAGCACTAAAAGACTATTGGTTGGTGTTTTTTCTTTTTAATGTTTCACTTTTCCAATAAATCATAAAGTAAATTATCTTCCATTTAAAACCAGCCTGTGGGTGAAATTTGGAAGGATGGGTATCATGCCACTAACATATCCTATTCTCAAAAGGGATGATATGGGAAACCTAAATATATGTACATATTGTTGTTTTGTATGCATTTTAAGAGGACACCTTTGCTCAGAATTTCTTGTGAAGTTCCTTGACAAAGCAGTAGACTACCTCGGTAATTTGTGCACAGGTTTTAGGTAACATACAGTTATAAAAGTGAATCATACATGTGAACACATGTAAAACATGTACATGCATAAGTAAATTTTGTCTGTAGTTACTGACGCATTCTTAAGTAGTTCTTGGTGTTTTAGTTTTGAAAATATTAAGTACTGGTTGGGAGGAAAGTGGCACAAAATAATAGAATTTGGGGATTTGATGTGGGATAGAAGTTTAATATAAGAAAAATTTGATCACCAAATTGACTTTCCTTTAAGTTTGGTTTGATGTAAATAGTAATAATTTAGGTTATTGTTAGTTTGATTTGTACATACATTTTAGTTTAGAGTTTGGATTGGGAGAGTATAAGAATATAGATAAGGTTCTGTAGTTTTTTTAAGTGATTTGATTTGTTAAGCTCAGAATCTTTATGAAATATGTACTTAATATTAGTTAAAGGATTGGTGTAAAAGATAATCTTTTTCACTTTAGGTTGAAAGTCAAAGAAAATTACTGGGGTAAATTATGTAATTTATAAAATGATGCTTAAATGGCATATGATTTATATGTTCAAAGAATTGGTGAACATCTTGTTTATGATGAAGAGGTGGAGATAAAATGAAACTCTATATATAAACTCTATATAGTCTCACATTTTTTTCTTTTTTTCAGTAACAGTATGTTTTTTGAAGGTAAAAAAGATTCATGAAACCATCACCATAGTCAGCAGTTATATATTATATGTAAAGGATAAACTTTAATGATCTACATAAAGATTATATGTTTATGGTACTTTGGGATTACACAAAACCTTCATTCCAGAATTTATACTGCTATAATTATGTTGCCCTTTACACAGGAAAACTAAAGACCTAACCAATATTAGTTTGACATTAGTTTTTCTAGAACCATATGTACAGTCTCACCTTTTTTACCCTTGTAACTTGTTGTGCATCTTTGATAGCACATTAAACATCCAGGTCTCACCAAATATTCACCTTCTTGGTTATAGCTCTTTTCCATCTCAGTGGGTTTTCCTGCTCTGGTTTGTGGTTGATGAACTAAAGGATAGTTCCAATAAATAATAAAGTAAAAAGATACTAGACTACCCAGGATCTACCCAAGTACTGTTCCAAGGTTAAACAAACAAACAAACAGAATTAGCTCAAAGTAATACCTGCAGAGGGAAATTTGGAAAGTTGGCAACCCTGGCATAAGATTCATTTCAGTTAATAGAGCTTGCAATCGATTCCTGTATATGCTACATTGTTAAAGTACCCTATTTAAAATCATAAAAATTCAAACTTAGACATCACTATTAACATCAAATCAGACCTAATAGAAAGTCAATTTGTTTATCAATAATCATATTTTTCCTCATATTAATCTTCCTAATACATGAATTTATTTATCCCACATAAAAATCAAGTGGGATATGAGTTCCAAATCTCATGTTTGAGGTACTAGAATTTCACCAATGATTCTTTTCCTCCCAAATTAAGAAAAAATAAGATTGTGTTTCTTATAAGAATATCTGGTGAAGATAGTAAAAGATACAAACATTTTTGATTCAAGGCAATATTGGTTCCTGCTACTTCAATTTTATTCATAAAATATCTGTAAAAAAAGAAATTTTAATAGTAAAATAATGAAAATTTAAACATAAAAACTAATTTGCCTTACATAAACTTGCCTAGTACATGTAAAATATATTTTGATTCATAGAAATACATTTGCAAACTAATTTAGTAGATACCATATGTTTATATTGGGGATAATAGGGCTTTTGGGTGCTGAAAGATCCAAAAAGTAAGTAAGGCTTATTAAATAAAATTAAATAAAACAACATATAAGACTTACTGAACACTAGGATAACTTTCAATATGAGAAATGCACTAACTTCCTGTAAATCTATTTTACTTTGATTTCAGTTGTTCTCATGTAACTGTTTGATATTGTCTAATCACACCCTCTTACTTTCTTCTACCTGGACACACTCTGTTTCTTCTAGATTTCATCAGAAAACCCAGCCTAATTATAGAGATGGTTTAGAACACACTGTATTGTTTTTTAGGCAGTCAAGAAGAGATGGAAGCAATGGGTTGTACTTTAATGTCTACCATCTATAGTAACCTCTTTTGTTTACTGAAATTAGTGTTATATCCTATCTGTCCTGTAGGTGATGGCATCTTATCTCAAATTAATTCAGGTAAGGATAGAAGCAACAGATAACAGTTATAACGTTTTACAAGGAAAATACAAAAAAGTGAAATTACCAAGAGAAACAGTATTAGTGATCTGTTGTGTAAATGCACCTCATTAATGATAAAGCCTTTATGTACTCAAACAGATGTAAGCCAGGTTTAAAATAGGCAATGTATTAAAAAGGAGAAGAAGAGATGGAAGAGCAAACCCTGTTGGATCTCCTCTTGCCCTGCAGGGGTTCTGTTTCTATGCACACTTGAATAAATCTTACTCTTATACTCACTCATCCTGGTCTCTGGATTAAAAGAGAGAGAGAGAGAGGGAAAATATACTTCACTTAATCTGGTTATCATTTATATTACAAATCCATAAGGAATCCAGTCTGTGTGATTCTGTGATGTTCTTGGACGATGCTCAGCATTACAAGAGGGAAGAAAAGAGATCATGTGAGATTCAGAGGTTGGTAGGAGAAGAGAAAGTGGAAGAGTGGCAAAGAGTCCTAGGTAATAAGAGGAAGCACACTTTAAAGATGACTTAAAAATAGTTAAACAGGGTGGCTGGGCCCATTGGTGCACACTGTATTCCCAGTGACTCGGGAGGCTGAGGCAGGAGGATGGCAAGTTTGAGACCAGCCTCAGCAATTTCGAGGCAAAAATCTTGTCTCAAAATAAAACAGAAAAAAGACTGAGGATGTAACTCAGTGGTAAATCACCCTTAGCTTCAATCCCCAGCACCAAAACAAACAAGCAGACAAACAAAAAAGTTAAACAGGGTGTCTATTAAGAAAGTAAAGATTTTTTAATGGATGTTTTTATTTTCTTCTCTTCAGAAGTATCTTTTTTGCTATGTAAAGTTAAATATATTTATGTGAGTCTCAATGCTTTTTCCCATTTTGTGATCAATATGATTCACAGATACTTTCTTAGAACCAGTAGAAAATTAATAATTCAAACTGGTTTTTATTTTGTTTATTTTTTTGGTTATTGGGATTTGTACCCATGGCCTTTGTTTGCTAAGCATGTGCACTCTACCACTAAACTCCACCCAGGCCTCAAAAAACTGATTTTTCAGATGTTGCTTTAGTGATTTAAAGCAGATGTGTATATGGAAAAATGGTGAGTGTGTATGTGTGTATAATTATGCAGTTAGCAAATTCATATCTTATTTTCAATATTAACTTGCAGTATTTTAGATTAACATCTAGAGTTTAGTATATTGGCACATTAGTTTTAATGTTTAATAAAATGGCTTCTGAATACCTATTTGTACTTTCATCTGTGCATTTGGTTGCTATAGAGCTTTCTCTTAGTTTTTTATAAATATCCTTTTAAAAACTTACCTCATCCCTTGAGTTGATTGATGCTGGGATAGAATGGTATTCTGACTTTATCTTGGTTTCAATAACTTGTTAAAGAAGGTCAGAAGAGACACATGACCCTATTCCCCCAGGGCTGAGTATGCTTTCCTTAGAGAGCTGTGTTTTGGTGACTCAGTGCCTGAGCCAGACTCTACAGGGAGTGCCTTCAAATGTAATCACACCACATTTCAGTCATTTTAAAAGTCACATTTTTTGCCACTAAACTATTCATTGTTCAGTTTCTTTTTTTTTTTTTGTAAATTTATTTGACTTTTTAAAGAAATGTATCATTTGCTTGTGAAGGGAAATGCCCCCCCCCCTTAGGCATAATTGGCAGTTGCTCTCTTTTTTCTTTTTTTTTAAAGAACAAATGAATGAGATATCCTAGTGTAAATTACTTTATGACCTGTAAGAAAACTATCCCATGTACACATATTCCATAGTGAATTTCATGTTCCTGTTTATCTACTAAGTACTATTTGAAAAAAAAATACATAGAAGGAAGAGCAGTGGAGTAGAGGAAAGGAAACCAGGGGAAGGGAGGAAGAGAGGGAAGTGGAAGTAGTAGGGTATGAAGTAGAGCAAATTATATATTTTTTTTATTTTTTTATTTTTTTGGAGCAAATTATATTCGGTGCTTGTGTAATTATGTCAAAAATGAACCCCAATATTACGTATAACTATAATGCACTAATAAAAAGAAATTATAGACTCTCCCTCAGGACAGTTAAGTGAAAGCACAAACCAGAGAGAGGATTGTACCTTGAAGCCCAGAGTCTTTCTTTAGATGTTTTACTTTCTCTTCACTTGTCCCAGGTATGTGAAAATCCTCTCCCCCTCCATTGCATACAGAAAGTTTCTCTGTTAGACATCTTTAAGGAGATTCTGATGTATTCTAAGGGATTTTTTGATGTGTTATTCCTGGCTACTCAGGAGAGAGAGAAGTTAAAGTTAGATCTTTGCCCGCCTTGTGTAGTTTTGGTTTCCATTTGATTATTCTCCCAGGGTTAGCACTTTTATTTTAAATTATAACTCTTCTTTTCTACATGAATAATTCTCTGTTGTCTGTATCTTTAACCCTCCCTCCCCCATTCTTTGTCTCATAAGCATTTTTAAGTACCTTCATTTAAAGTAAGCAAGCAAAACCACCCACACACAAGTGTCTCTGGACTCTGTGACCTCTTCCAGCAACCAACATGTCATCCCCTACTCTTTTTTTTTAATTCCACAACCAAACTTCTTCAAACTGATCTCACTCTTTCAAAGAAGACATACACACATCTTCTACACCTCTCTGGCTATTCCCCATTTTCGATTGGCTTAATTTATGCTTAAAATATTAGAATTGCTGTTGGGTAGTCATTCATTACCTAGTCAGCTGACCAAGCCACCGACCTGGGAGTTTTCTCTCAAATCCAGTTCATGATCAATTATTTTAAAAATTCTCTGAAATCTTCTTTAGCTCACTTCAGCCTTAGTTTACGTGAGTAATAAACCTCATCTGTAATGAAGAATAATAGTAGTACCTCTCTCACTTTTGGTGAGGAATAAGTGGGATAATGCACATAAAATGTCTACCCCAGAGTTTGATACACAAATCTTCAATAATTAGTTATTAGCACTGCTGCTACTGTTAACCATTTCTAGTACAATTGACACTATTTCTACTGTTGCTGCCACTAGTACCCTTACCTTTACTACCACCACTGTAACAACTACACACATATCCTTAGTACTTTGGCCCCTTCTTATCCATGCTTGCTTTTGCCCTCTCCTTTTAATTATGTCAATTTTTACTTTAATTCCAACTTTCCTCTTTCCTGGAAGCTATATACTATTTCCATTCTTTTAGTGATTATCCTTGAGAATTTAATGTGCATAATTTAAAGTAATTTCTTTCCCCTTTCCAAAGAAGTTTAGAAACTTAATTATCCACTTCTGGTTTATGTGCTGTCACTGTCCTGTGTTTAAATGTCACCATTGTATTAACCTCTAAGGCTAGCTATTATTATTTGATAGAGGCACATCTTTATTTATGTACATTCACCTTGTAACTGAACTTACCATTCCTTCCTATGTCTAGATTTTCTTTAGTTACATCTTTCTGGGGGTTTCTTCAGTGAGGCCCCTTACTGGTAAAAGGTTTTGGTCTTAAAAACTTTTATTCATGATTTTGAAGGATAATATATCTGGATATACAATTCTAGAATGGCAGTTATTTTCTCTTTGAAGATAATATTTCACTCATTTGGCTTCCATTGTTGCTCTTAAGAATTAATCAGTCAGGGGCTGGGATTGTGGCTCAGTGGTAGAGAGCTTGCCTAGCATGTATGAGGCACTGGGTTCAATCCTCAGCACCTCATATAAACAAATTAACAAAATAAAGATAACTGAATCCATCTACCAACTAAAAAAAATTTTTTAAAGAATTAATTGATCAGTCTACCTGACTTTAGGTAATCCCTTTGTTTATATGGCTGCTTCTAAATGTTTCTGTGTGTCTTGTCCTTCTGTAGTATATATGTGTCTAAAAGTGCTTTTCCTTTTGTTTATTCTTTTTAGAACTTGTATTTCCTGAATCTGAGAGCTAATGTCTTTCATCAGTCTGGAAAATTCTCTACCTTTCAATTATCATTGATTGTTGTCTATACCTACTCTCTTTCTTTAAGTGTCCTTCAAATACAATTAAGTATATGTAAAACTTATTTTTTATATCTCTAAATATACCTTTCATAAGTTCCAATGCTTTATTTTGTATTCTGTATATTTTTTTCAGGTTATTAATCTTCTAGATTACTAATTCTCTCTTTAGCTGGTGTTTCCTCCACTTTTGTACGTCCTTAATTTTTAATTTATTTATTTAGATTTTTAAATTTTGAAATTCTTTTAATTTGCCCATTATTTGAATGTTCTTGCTCACATTTTGAAGTTCCTGTCTTATTTCTTGACCATTTTTAACAAAACCAATTTTATATTCTGTGTCTCATAGACATGCAGTTCTGTTTCTATAGTTATTTGTGTCTGACCCTTGATCATGATGATTCCTCCTATATTTTTGTAATTTTAGACTCTGAGGTCATGTTGGCTAGGATTTCATCAGTGAGAATCCTGGAAAAACCTAGGGTCAATTAGAATTCGTATTTGCTCTAGCAGGAGGACCTGCAGTTGATTTCCACTCTTAGAGTTTTTCCACTTAGTTCAGGTTCAGGTCCAAAATCCTTATCTATAATTTGAAAATCATAAAAGCTCAGAAAACCAAAATTCTTTTTGTAAATAATTTGGTAGCGAAAGTAGACCAGATATAATATTTATACCAGTTATCATAAAGGTTCATATGTTGAGCTATAGAAATATTGTCATATTATGGTGCAATGTGCAAATTTTACTGGGATGCTAACATTGTGTATCTACCATAATACCTATGTTGAGTCTTAAAAATCATGAATTGTGAAACATATATGGCTCCAAGGATGCTAGATATTATAGAATGGATCTGTAATGTCAATTCAAATCACAAACTTGGGCAAGGGGAAAGCTGTGGTTACTGATGACCCAGAGAGCTCCCTCCTCATCTAACCAGAGGGTACACTTAGTGGAGCATGTTTTCCTGTTGACTCCCTTTGATAAAAGGTATTATTTTAATGTTTGTTTGCTTGCCTTTCTAATTTTACTAAGGATATATCCCAGGGAAAAATCACAGCTTTATGTGAAGGATCTTAGCTCCAAATGGTCATAGTAGTTAATCCTGAAGGCCTTGTCTCCTGTTTGCCATGAGAGACATCAAAATCCAAGCCTCTAGGCCACTCAGATTAACAACTGCCTTTAGGGCAGCGTTTCTCTTCCATATTCCTCTACTTTGTAGTTTTCCAAAACCTCTTTCTTTTTCAGTTCTGCAGATTGCTTTCGTTTTCTTGTGAGTTCAACTAAATGGATGGAAAGATGCCTGCAATATTTATCTAGATTATTGGGTGGTTTTTATCCTTGACAAATGCCCATTTGTGTGCTAGAAATGGAATCACCCTGACTTCCTGTCTTTTGTTCTTGTACACACACACACACACACACACACACACACACACACCCTGTAGTTCATTCTTAAGCACTTTATAATTCATCAAACTTTCTAAACTGTGTATTATTTGGGGGATCTTTGCAAATGTTTTTTTTCTGTATTTTAATTATTTTAAGTTTCATATCTAAAACCTAGCTTTAGTCCTTCCTTCTCAGAGCTTAGATGGCCACTGTGCAGAGCATAGATCCCTCTCATATCATTCACAGAGCCAGAGTGGGATTCTGTTTAGTGGTTTTTCCTTTCTCTGGTCTGAAGTTTATTTTGGGCCACCTTATTCTTAATAACTAACGGAGAAGAGCAGATTTGGGGGAATATTTGTTGAATGATTTTTTTATTACATACTTCATATTTCCCACAGGTTAGACCTTTCTTTCCTCACAGACTTTCTATTTAAAGATTTTACTTTTATCACTCTCAGAAGAGCAAGGAGATAAATTTGATACATTCTCTCAAAAGACCATAAAAGCAATAGAAGTAGAATATTGGAGAAAAACAAAGAAATAGAACCATTAAATTGATCACTGTATGTAGTTAATCCATGTTTCTTGATGGCTACTCAACATTTGCATTCTTGTGATATGATAAAAAATGGGGGGAAATTATAACCTTGATTTGAAAAGTTAGAACAATGAGCAAATTAGTAAATTGGAAAAAATGTTAGATATTTAACAAGTATATCTACAGTATTTTAGTTGAGGATTTAGAGTATATGTGTACTTCTCTGTGTACTTCATCAATAATTAGATATTGAAATGATTAGGTATTAATATTAGAGAAAATCTGTTGCCAGCATGTTGTGTGTGGATATGTGTGTATCCATTTTTCTTCAGTTTGTTTTTAGTTGGTTAAGGTTGGGTAGCATTATTTTTCAATATTCACTTTTTAATTCATAAGCATATACATCATGGTGAGAATGGTTATAAGAGAAAACAATTTCAGAAGTGACTACAAACTCTGAATTTACATTCCACTGAGATTATTCACTATTTAGTGATATTTTTCACTAACATGATAGTATTACCATTAACAAGTTGAGAGATAAGGCTGGAGATGTGATTTAGTAGTAGAGAGCTTGCCTAACATGTATGCGTGAAGCCCTGAGTTCCATCTCCAGCATTACCAAAAAAAAAAAAAAAAGCAAAAAATCAAGAGCAACAACTTGGATTTAGAAAAGCATGAGAAAAGGAGGGAACAAGCACCTAAAACTTAGGGTTGTTTTGTCTTTGTAAAGAGAGCAATAAATGTTGGACATGTTTAATTTTGTTTTAATGCTGCATTTGGAGAAATTAGAAATTATTTTTCGTGTTGAGGTTTTCAATAGCTTGCTTAGAATGATCTCATTATTTATTCATTTAGCAAATATTTTGATATTTCCCAAGTGCAGGAATTGTTCCAGGAGGCAAGGATACCATGGTGAACAAGATACATACAGTCCTTGGTATCAGAGAGTTTGCGGCTTTGTAGGGGAGATAGAAAATGAAAGAAATAATTGCAAATGATTAAAAAAGAATTCAGTTTTAACAGGGAAGGTGAAGACCACAGTGGAGGTAGGTTGCATAGGAAGTCTTGAAAGACAAATAGTACACATATCAGTGAGCTGTGAGCAAGGGCTACTGCAGATTCTGTCAAGGAAAGGCTCACAGAAACCAAGGCTCATTTTAGGATTAAAGAAGTTGAAGTTGGCTGGAAGACTGAGTTAGGGAGGCAGAGAATATTAAGCAATGGCACTTCAGCTGTGGATGGACATTGATCTGGAGGGCCTTTGAGGTTGGCTCTCAAAATTGTCCAGCCACTTAATTTTTACAAATAAAGAAGTTGAGTCTCCAAAGAGGCAAAGTCACACAATCTGTATGTGTTAATAATGATTAATTCTTACTACCCATCTTGGCAAGGGTTAATGTGTCATTGTTTTGCTCGCCTAGTTCTAACTGCTACATATGTGCCACAAGATTTTACCATAATCTCATTATTAACTAAGTTAGTGTTAATATGTAGTGTGGAGCTCATAGCCCTTCCAGTTCTAGCAAGGTAATACAATTAGACTATTACATGTAGTTTTGCTCTGTTGTTTTTTCCCCTTTCCCCATTTAGGTTGCAGTGTGTTCATGATTTTCTGGTCTCTTCATTAACTATTTTAACATAAAATATTCTGGTTTGGATTACTCTTACATGAACATGAATGGCAGGTTCCACATGAGGCTAATTTGAGGCAGCACTAGTGAGTTGAACCAACTGTTTAACACCTGCAACTCTTCACTGTTTTGTGGTTCTCTACTTGTTCTTTTTTTCCACTATAATTCTCACCATGGTTCCAAAGGAGTAGCTTGATTTTTACCTAAACTTTTGCATTGAATTGAACTGCTCTAGTGACATTGATACACATATATATGCATGTACATGCGTGCACACACACACATATGCATATATATATATATATATATATATATATATATGCAGTGGATTAGAGATTTTACTTTGGTCCTTATTGTAGATTAAACTAATCCTTTCATGGAGTGGTAATGCGAATTAAGAAGTGTTTCTTCAGCATTAATTTCTCAGCTAGCAAAGGAGTATTAGTTGGGTAATCAATTAGTGAGAGTATAAATGGGCATAAATATGCAGGAGGGTGGGTTGTCAACATCACTCAAAACCCTTGAAAATCCTTTGATCCAATAATTTGTCTTCTACAAATGTATCTCAGAAAAAATGGAGAAAATTATGCATTCAAGGGTGTTGTGTACACATTTGTGTATATATACACACAGAGAGAAAGAAAATTAAATACCTAAATACTTTATTTTAAAATGATGGTGTCTCCAAACCATAATATACCAGACAACCTTGAAAAATGAAGTTTTAAGTATTTTGGCATGGAAAAGAGTTTACAAAGATCTGGATTTTCATTTTTTAAGTATATATATCCCAAAATAATGTATATTTTGGAATAATATATGCAAAAATGTTGTCTATGACTTTTTCTCTCTATTTTATTTCCATATTAATAATAACTTTTGTTTGCATGTTACAAGAATATAGATCAAACTAGTTTTGGGGGGAAAGAGAAAGAATTCAGCTCTGGAAACCAACATGAGGAAGAGGCAGGGATGAAATTGAACTCCTCTGGTTCTTGCCTCACCTCATATTTCTATTTCACATAACAGTTGTGAAGCACTGCTTCATTTTTGTGGACTAACTTTCTCAGAGAGTCTGGAAACATACTAAGCTCCCAGTCTCACATCATTACAACCTCACTGAGAGAAATTGACTCTATTCCTATAGCTAGAGTTTCACAAAATCATAGGGAATCATTTTTATCTCCTTAACCCAGGTCATGATTGATCCATGTATGTGGCATGATACTATGACTTTCAGTTCCAACCAGAGCTATGTCATTGAGAATCCCAAGGGCTAGTGACCTGATACAGGTTTATTTCTTGTTCCTATCACGGCCTGCTCTGTGTGATTGGTTCCTTCCACTCCTTCCATCTGGGTTGTCTCCTACCTGGGGTTGAGCTTCCTTCACTGGAGTCTGTGCATCTGACTGGAAGGGGGAGGAATACAGAAAGGAACATATTGCAGGGAATAAAACCAGATCTAGACATCATTTCTACTTAATATTCCATTGGCAGGAACTCAGTTAATGGTCTCACCAAAATATTGAAGAAGCTGGGGGATAAAGTGAGTTCAGGAGAAGGAAATGGGTTGTGAATACATAACATCGACTCTACCATGCTCATAGGGAAAAAAATTGGATTATAATTTGTTGCCTCTATCTTTAAATTACTTTCTTTATGTCACTGAATTTATGGAGATTTTGCTGTTATGGTAGTGTGGTCACTAAGATCTTGTAATAAACTAGCAACTATTAATTTTTTTCAAGGATTCCAGATAATTCTGAAAATAGATAATTAATGGCAAGCCAATAGATTTACTACATATTCCTTCGTCTATAGTAGACTTTGCAGAGGGATCTTTACTGCAAAGCTTTGATTTTGCCTTAGATTTCATCCACACACAGTGCTTTGTATTTCCACCATCCATTGTAGTTGACACAAGCTGAAACAAATTTGCTATCTCTAGTCTAAGCAATTTTTTCATCCTAGACATTGAGAAAGCCGCTCATTGGATTCACATAGATGCCCAGAACTGACATTCAGCATGCACAGCTCCAAGCCAGTATTCATCTGCCAGTGACTTTGTCTTATGAACTAGTAATTTAGTGATTTATGTGTCTAGGCCTTGGAAGGAATTGTTCCTCTCTCTGCTGATATTACTCAATTGCCTTAAAAATTTTAAACTTTCTCCAAGCATCAAGTCCATTATTACTCAATCACCTTAAAATATGAATAATGCAAAGCATATTTGAATTTTAGTACCCAAGAACTTTTCTTTGGATTGCTTCTGAGCACCTGCATAAATATGGTTTCTTTTCAATTTTAATATCACTCTTGATTCACTTGGCTTAGGTAGAATATATTAGCAATCTCCGTTTTTCCATAAGATTTAGGTGAAGAAAAAAATCAAGGTGAGGATAAAGGAGGGGTTAATATGTGCCACGCACATGACCATATTTATATATGGTCATATTAATATGGTTAATAGCTATATTAATATATGGTTAATATATGGCATGGACAGAGAGATTGCTGTGAGCACTGTGAGGTGGATTCTCCTGTCCCCAGTTTACATAAGAGGATAATAAGACCAGCAGAACCAGAAGCTCATCCAAGGCCCACCACTAAGAGGGAAAGAGTTGAGATTTCCTCAGGGTTCCTCTTGCAAGGCTCATGTGTGTTTTCACCTTTGCATCATGCATTTGCTCATCTGTCTCTAGTGTCACGAGTAGGAATACTACAAAACAAAAACCAAAAGAGTTAAAACACTATATGATTGTTTTCCAGAGGGAAAAATGGGTGATATCTCAAAGCAATTTATTAGCTAATTAGCTACATGAGTTTTACCTTGTGAAGACCCATCTCTAGCTAATGGGGGAGTAGGAGCCAGTGATTGTTCCTGAGCCTGTCTCACCCTCATCAGGTATGTCTTTGGAAGATTTGCTATTAAAACATTAATTTTACAAATCTTGCTAATTAAACACCTTGAGAAGTGGTGGGAGTATAGCAGAAAGTACTGGTTTATCATCAGAGGCCCTAGTATAATTCTAGGCTGTTGTTGCTTTCTAGCTGAGATCTTGGCCAGATGAATTTAATTTCTTTGGAACTCAATCTCCTCTTTTCTAAGGTATCATGGGGTTGTGGTAACAATTAAATGAATATATTTGCTAAAAACAGCAACAACAAACTTCAACCCCAAATTACTCTACAAATTATTATTATTATTAGAGGAAAAAGTGTTTTGAAACCCAACAGTTATTTTCCTAGGTATCTTTCAAGTATTGTATGCAGCAATAAACATGTAGAAAGAGCTCAGTCTGAGTTGCTCTGTGCTTACCTTTGGCATCTGCTGATAAATGGTTGTTTATTACTAGAAGATACAGTTTCATAATTTTGGTTTTGTTCATTAACAAATGTTAGTACTAATTGTACTTCATTATAGATTCGTAATTTTGGTTTGTTCATTAACAAACGTTACTACTAATTGTAAAAACAAAGCATAATATATATTTGATTAAAATTATCTCCTAAAACACAATTGACTTTGGAATATCTATTATGGTTTGCCTTTATTATTCTAGAGTATTGAGACTTGATGGTATTGTTTTAGACTTGATTTTTTTTATTTTCAACTTTTCAAATAGGCTTTTAGTAAAAGAGAGTTATTGGTTCTTTAAGAAAAACAATGATGTTTGCACACTGAAATGTTTAAAACACATAGAAAAAAGGGTAAAATACATAAAATGATTTTATTACTGAAATTGGATTCTTCATGGTTAGCATTTTATTCTGCTGTTAGGTTATAATTGAAGACATAAATGGAAATGGAGATGACACCAAATATAGTTTTTCATTAAGCACTAGTACGTTGCTGTTGAGAAAAATTCATAAAATACTTGAAAAAAAGTTGGCCTAATAGTGAAGTTAATTATGATGATCAATATTTGAAATGAATCTCAGTATTTACATTGTATGTAATTTCAGTGAAATATATCCAAAGCCCTTTGACAATTTTTAGTACTAATGGAAAGGCTAACAAAACTGAATAGAACAATGTAACAAAATTGGGTCAATAAATAACATTAAGCATACTGATGTTCAGCTGGGCGTGGTGGTGCATGCCTGTAATCCCAGCAGGCTGAGGCAGGAGGATCCACAGTTCAAAGCCAGCTTCAGCAACTTAGCAAGGACCTCAGCAACTTAGCAAGACCCTGTTTCTAAATAAAATACAAAAAAGGGTTGGAGTGGCTCAGTGGTTAAGTGCCCCTGGATTCGATCCCTGGTATACCCCCACCTTCCAAACGAAAAAAAAAAAAAAAAAAAGAAAAAGAAAAAGAAAAAAGAAAAAAGAATACTGATGTTCATTGTTCGGGTTGAAGACATTTTGAAAAACTGTTAGTACATAACTGAATCATTTTAAATTTTACTTGTAAAAATTTAGTCTCTATAGTTAACTAAACTAGTTAAACTAAGTGTAGCTGTGGTTTAAAAATATAACATTTAATAAGCTCTCAGGTAAAAAATAACTTTAGGGAGGTCAAATAGGTCATGATTATGAGTTCTTTTATTTTTAAACATTTTTGTGTCTTCTTTTGTTATTTATTTCTTAAAACTGCTATACTTACCCAGCCTCTATTTAAAAGTGTGAAAATAGCGAACATCTGCCTTGACTTGAGAGTACTATTTTTTATTTGAAGTTTTAATTTTAAAAGCACAAGAATTAATTTTCATAGTAGAGCATTAGTTGAAATGCATGCGAAATTAAATGTTAGCAATTTCTACATCATAGCATGACTCATTGTATCTATCAGATCTTAATTATCTTATTTTAAATGATGTTATATTATAGTTTAAATAATATATTTTATATTACATGAAAGTTATTAGAACTATTAATGCCTTTCCCATAATAACTTAATAATTATTTCCAGACTGCTAGTTAATATGGAAATCAAACAAACCCTTCCTATCTAGTTTTTCTTATATGCACATGGCAGAAGAGGTAAAATTGAAGGGTGTTAGAGAATGAGATGCAGAAGTTATCTGTTATAAAACTTACTCAGTCTCTCAAGCTACAGATTCACTCTTCCTGTTTCAGAACTTACTCCTATGAAAATGCAAAGTATTTATTGCGGGTGGCCTTCTCTTTCCCTGAAGGTATGTCAGTCAGTATGGATATAACCAACCAAACAAAACACTTGTTCAGTGGATCTATTGCTTGAGCAGAGAATTGAGTATTTTATTATTAATGTGTAACTGAGCTACAGTTGTGTTTTCTTAGACCTACAAACCTTCTTTCAACAAGTGCTTCCTAACTAGTTTTGAGATCTCAAAATATGTTCTTGTCTCTTTTGAGATATATAGTAAAAGAAGGATAAGGATATCATAGGTCAATTAAAAACTTGTGCTAAAGGAGAGATACTTCAAAAAATGTTACATTTGTCTGTATCATGTTATTATTCATTCCTCAATAGATTATTCATTTTAGTAATATTAGGAAGTACTCCTTGAAAATTTTTCAGATACTCAAGTTATTGCTTTCATGATCATAATCATTAGGGAAACCCTCAATTTGTGATATTCCCTTTTATCCTTATATTTAAGAAAACTTACCAGAGAAAAATCTTATATTAATCATGAATGCAAAGAAGATTTTAACTGATTGCTTACAGATGAGGAATAGGAAGAGATGGTTAAAATTAGTGAAAGTGTTTTAATATGCAAGATGAGAATAAAGTAAATGATGAGAAATGAGAAGGAAGGAAGAGAGAAAAAATGAAAGCAATTATAGTAAACTACTTAAGATAAAATTTTCTATGCCAACAAAAAGATGAAGAGCTAACTGTCAAAATGGAATATGTAATACAGAAAAGAAAAATGAGCCAACTAAAATGAAGGGAGGGGAGGACTGGAGACAAATACTTGACATGGACCCATAGAAAATTAAAGATGTGATGATTATATTCATAATTTTTGAGGAGTGATGTCAAGTGTTATTTAATAAATTGTTTTCTAAAGGTGTGACCTTATTCTTTTTTTACTGTCTTCTCTTACAATCTTGGTACTTATGTTACAGGATGAAGGGTACACTGTCAAACTGAAATTGAATGAATTTTTGCCAAGTTTTATTTACTTGTGTGGGGGGAGTATTAGGATTTGTCCCCAGGGGCACTTTACTACTGAGCTACATCTCCAGCCTTTTTTATTTTTATTTATTTTTTTTATTTTGAGTCATGACTGTGCTAATTTTCAGGCTGGCCTAGAACTTGAGATCCTCCTGCCCTGTCCTCCTGAGTCACTGGGATTCCAAGCATGTGCCACTGCAGGCTATTTTATATATATATATATATATATATATATATATATATATATATATATATATATATATATATATTCTACTAGGCATTGGTTTCCTTGCTTTTATGGTTTTATAATCTGATAGAAGAGCAAAAACAGAACATTTAATTTCAAGATATTAATTGGTAATTGATTGAATTACTATATGCTATCTGTGTCATGCTATATAGTCTCATATATATATATATATATATATATATATATATATATATATATATACCTCAAATATAAAGAGATGGCTGACAATTCAGTTACCATAGTGACTGTTGTGTCATCAAGCTGTCTTGACCTGCCCACATTTCCCCTTTCTTTTCATGGTCCTAAATGTCTTTGTCACTAATGTTCTAAGCTTCATTCTAAGCCATGATAGGTGTCGCACCTCAAAGTGAAAGGTCTGGGACCACAGGTGTCTGCATTACCTCTAAGCAATACCAGATTTCGTCATTGAGCTCAGTAAGCAGAGAATCTTCATGAACCTACCACTCAATGAGACACTGCAGGAAAACAGAAATGACACAGCACCTCTGTTGAGAGCCTTATAGGACAGATGTATCCGAAAGCCAATAACAATACACCATCACACAGGATATAGTGGAGGTATGACTGATGGATTCTGAAAGCACAGAGCAGGGAGTTGGCCACTTTTGCCTAAAGTGAGTCAGGAAATGCTTTTCAGAAGTGGTGATGTTTGGCTGGGCATTGGGAAACAAACAGGAGTTTACTAGATAAAGAAGTGTGACTGAAAATGGCATGTTTCTAGTGCATAAGAAAAGAGAAGTAGAGTGAAGCTGTGTAGAATCATGGAAGCCAGCCCTATTAATTATAAAGGAATGAAAAACCCATGGCAAAGTTTTAAACAGAAATGTTCCATTATCAAATTTTTTTAGGAATTACATCTGGTTGAGACTCTACATATATATTAGATATATATTAGTGTGTCAAGTGATAGTAAGAGCCCAAACAAGAATGTTATGAAGGGCATAAAATAGAGAGGCTTGATTTGAAAGGAAATTCAGATATAGGAGCTGTGGGGCCATTTTGGAAGTGTAAGGAAGGGAGGTAGAAGACCATTGTTACTTAAAATTCCAGACTTGACCCACAATGGAGTCAAAGTTCTTGGGTGTGAAAACATTTTTTTTTTTTACATCTCACACTCAACACATCCAAATCTGAACTCTCTTTCTTATCCCTTCTCCTGTTTTTTTCCCACTCAATCATTCACATCTCAGGTAGTAGCAGCATCATTCATCCACTTGCTCAAGGTGAAAACTTTTGAAGTCTTTCTTGACTCCTTTCTTTCTCTCCTACCCCATTTTCAGTCAATCAAGAAAACCTGTTGACTCTACATCTATACAAAACATATAGAATTGTGATCACTTCCACTGCTATCACCAATCCCAGCAACCAGCATTTCTTCATAGGATTTCTATAATAGCTTCCAATTCTGCTTCTGTCCTTCTTCCTTCCCCAAGTATATTCTCAGTACAGCAGCTCAAGTAATCCTTTCAGGACTTGACTTCTACCATTTCTACCTCATACTGGGCTTCAGCCACACTGGCCTCTCACTGTTCCTGGGCAGGTCATGCAGGCTCCCCAGCCTTGGCACCAACTTTTCACTGCCTCAAATGAATACTCTTTCCTCAGATATCTGGATGGATGGTGGGGTGGGCATGATGTGATACATGGTATAGAGGAAGAGCAATAAAATAGGTAGGAAGGAAACTATATTATTATCTTAAGTTCATACAGGTATAATTTGAAAGTTCTAGCAAAAATTACATTTTTGCTTAATTTTAAGTGAACTTCATCACAAACATATGGCCTATTTAGGATATTCTCATCATTTTCTGAAGGACATGAAATAATGTGCTACTCAATTTTTCCTAAAATAGTGTTTTTCATTATCACAGTATTAGGTAAGAGCAACTAATTCCGTACAATAAGCACACATTCATTTGAAGTGACTGATAATTTTACCACAAATCCCCCTAAAATGCCTCATTCTGCCAACAGTACAAGAACTCACCTGACCCTAGTAACAGCTCAGCAAGCTAAAGAGTTCATGGCAAGGTTACATGAGGCATAGAATACCTAGCTAATTGCAATCAAATAAATCATGTTAAATCCTGCATTATATCCATTCTTTAGGGTCAGAACTTAATAAACTTGACCTTTATCAAGAAGTTTAGAATTTAATTGAAAGTTGTTAACCGAAAAGACAAAAACTAGTGAATATTGCTTTTTCTTAAAGCACTAAAAATGCCCTTTAACAAAAATATGAACTTTCATGCCCATCAACAACAAAAAAGCATTATTGTTAATTAGTAAAAGCATGCAGATCACACACTAGTAAGAATTCCTGTGCACCACCACCACCCCAATAAACTTTTTAGAAGTTGTCATTCATTTTATTCTCACTCAGTTGTATTCTCATGGGAGATAGCAGTAAGGAAAAGTTTGATCAAGCTCTGCTAATTGAAATTGGAACTAGTAAATTTAGTATCACCATTAAAACACTCCATTAATTCAAATGGATATAGTCATTGGCCTTAAAGATATTTAAGCTGAAGTATATTACACTTGAAATTTAGCTGAGCCATCTAAAGCACTAGGTAGTATAAAAATAAGGTAGGAAAGTGATCATGTCCCTGAAAAACAGCCTGGGCTCAAATTGGGCCCTAAATTTAAGTAATTTGTTATCTAAATTAGCCACCAAAGACCTACTAGCCACAGTTTAAAGCATTAAGCTTTGTCACTGCTTTGAACAAAGGAGACTCTTCTTTAATATTTAAACTCTGGCAAAACTCATTACACTCTACCCTCTGTTATTTGTTAAATACTTCTGTGGCCAATAACTTGGGGAAAATACTAAATAGCAAATTTTATGAATTACATAAATAGGACCAGTTTATTCATAAGAGTACTTAATGTCATCAAAATATTGCTTAAAGTAGTTAGCCAACATCCTTTCCCTGAGAGACTTCATCTAATATCATCTGTTTTGCAGGCTGGTACAAGAAGAACTCAAGTAAAAGATATGAGGAAAAAAAATCAGGCTTGACTATATGATGTAAAGGAAGAATAGAATTGAGGCAACTGCATGCATTCCAGGTTCACAGCAAATGTTTAAAGTATCTGCTGTGTGCTTGGGCTATATCAGTGAGCAAATGGTAGAATGCTTTCCTTGAGGAACTTACATTCGAGGTAGGGGTAGAAGAGTCAGTAAGCAATAAACATAGTAACCAAATTAAACTATATTAAAAGGAAAAAAAACTTTCCTGAAGTTATTTAGAGTAAGAGTGCAATTAGTTTGAACAGATGTTTTGAGAACCTTGGTTTGGTCAAATGCAGAGAGGACTGGAGGGATGGCAAGGCACTTGATGGGACTCCCAGCAGTTCACACACAGATGCTTAGGAACTGGGAGGTGGTGGTTGTAGGGAAATTGTGAAATAAGGCTCGAGTTGAAGACATGAAGAAGTTCATAACAGTGTGGTGTCAACATGGATAAAAGGAAAGAGTCAAATGAAAAGGTTCTAAGTCTAGTTTAGCACCACAGAATGTTAAAGAAGGAATGAATTAGTGTGTGAAGGTCTTGAGATCTGCTAAAATTAGGGACACTCCATTTTTGTGTTGGTTCTTGCTTCAATTCTTTTTAATAACAATGAGGTAGATGTTTTCTGGCAAGGAAAATCAATGAGTTTATGATTCCCTTGATTCTGTCTCTTAGTCTGGGCCAAGCAACACAGTAGGCATTATTCCTACTGTTTCTGGTTGTCTGTCAGAAATAGTGTTCCAGTGCAGAAAAGGCCCTGTACCCCCATGCTGGTGGGGATCCCTGTATGGCATGGAAGAGTGTTCCCCAGCCAACAGCTGGCATCCGAGTTAACATGGGGTATGTTCTGGCCCCTATTATAATAACCTTATTTGAAGCTAAGTGTGGCACCCATTATAACTCTTGCCTTGTCTGTACCCCAGGGACGAGCTTTGCTTCTTTTTCTAACAGGAATGCAGATTAGCAACGGCGATGGATCTTTAAAGAAAGTTTTTACAAGTTCTATGCAGATATTACATGTCATCACCCCCCTCCTTTTTTTGCCACATGTTTGTTAACTTCTGGGAAATAGACATAAATCTTGTTGTAACTCATCTTAAGAATAATTGTCATGGTTTTCTCTCTCCATCTGTTCTTTTGAAAAAGAGAGTCATTGCCCAGGAGTGGGGGTGGGGGTGAGTTGGGATGGATTATAGGCTTTCCTGTAACTCTGATTACTTTCAATGTGATATTAAATTGTTTCTCATTTTTTGAAAACAATTGAATAACTATTGCAGGTTTTTGAAATAAGGAGAAAAGAACATTTATTATAGTTCTCTCAAAACAGTTTTTTAAGCTGGGCATGGTGGCACATGCCTGTAATCCCAACAACTGAGGAAGATGAGACAGGAGGATTGCATGTTTGAGGCTGGCCTCAGCAATTTAGCAAAGGCCTAACCAATTTAGCAAGACTTTGTCTCAACATAAAAAATTAAAAGGACTAGTATTCAGCTGAGTGGTAAAGAACCCCTGGATTCAATCCTCAGTACAACAACAAAGTTTTTCATATTCACTACACATTTCAGGAATTTTGCTGGAAAAGCAGAGCTCATGGTCTAATAAAGTGCAAAGATATGTGAACAAATCTGCTGGATATTGTGAGATGAACTCTAAGGGTACAGAGTGCCATGTATTTGGCAAGGTCCAAGGAAGCTCAAAGGAAGTATTGTCTGAGAATCCAGAATGAATGGGAGCCTTCAGGTAGAGGGATGGAAGAAGAGAATGCCAGGCCAGGGCAACAGCATGTTCAGAGACATACAGGTGTGAAACAGCATGTGTGGTTCTGCTTAGAGGCATCTGTGTATGAAAAGCTAGCAGGAGGCCTTGTCAGACTCTCTCAACCCGTTCCCTTATTTGAACCATAAAACAGAACAAGATTTGAGCAACTACTTTCTCAATTTTCCCAGTGATAGTATGTAACTAGTCCAGAAGCATGAAAGAGAAATCAATTGGTTATATATAATGTCTGCTTTAGGGTAGTAGGGAACTCAGGTTGAGAAGGACTGTATTATATGCAACTATTCATGTTCTCAGTAGAATTACATGATCACATATTTGTTTAGAACTATACTTTTAGGAGCTGATTAAAAATGGCAAAAGAGTTATTGAGCAATTGTGAATCGAGTAGAAGATAGTAAGAACATTAAAGTAGACGGAGAAATAGTTTTAGAGCTATGTAGGAGGCAGGATATGTATGAGGCTGGTTCACTGAAGATGGAGAACAAGAAAGAAGATGAGGATGATGCAGCGCTAAAACACCAAAGTGCCTTTGTGGGCAGCAGTACCATTATCTGAGCTACACAAAGTAGGTTTGAAGAACCTGGGACGATTTCCACTTTTGTCTTGCTGATCCATATTAGATTATTCAGGTCTAGAAGAGGTATAGGCATGGATGAGATTGCTTTATAAAAATCTTGACACAGAAAAGAGGAGGACTGGGGAAGTCATCTTGTGACACCAATGTTTAAGGGATTGGAAGAAAAAGAAGGGTCAGTAATGTACACTGAACAGGAAAGGCAGAGATAAGAGGCCAGAAAAGTCTGGCTCCCAAAACCCAGGAAATATGACTTTAAAAACTAAGTCAGCATTTGCTGTTTTATCTTTTATTATAGCCATTCTGAGTAGGGTGAAAGATTATCTCATTGCAGTTCTGATTTGCATTTCACTGATGGCTAGTGATATTGACCAATTTTTTTCACATATTTGTTAGTCATTTATATTTCTTCTTTTGAGAAGTGTTTGTTCAGATTATTTGTCCATTTTTAATTGGAATACTTTTTTGTTGTTGAATTTTTGAGCTCCTTATATATTCTTATATATTAACCTTTGTCAGATGAATAACTGGTGAATATTTTCTCCCGTTCTATAGGTTATCTCTTAACGCTATGCATTGTTTCTTTTGCTGTACAGAAGCTTTTTAGTTTGACATAATCCCATTTATCAATTTTTGCTTTTGTTTCCTATGCCTTGGGGGTCCTATCCAGAAAATCATTATCTTGAAGCATTTTCCCTTTGTAGTTTCAGATTTTACATTTAGGTCTTTAATCAAATTTGACTTGACTTTTGTACAGGGTGAGATAAAAGGACCAAGCTTCAATCTTCTGTATGTGGACATTCATTTTCCCAGTACTATTTATTAAAGAGGCTGTCCTTTCTCCAATGTATGTTTTTGATGCTTTATTGAAAATTAGTTGGCTGTGTTTGCATGGATTTAATTCTGGTGTCGTTATTCTGTTTCATTGGTCCATGCATTTATTTTTATGCCAATACCATACTGTTTTGGTTTTTATGGGTCAGTATTATGTCTTGAAATCAAGTATTGTGATGCCTTCAATTTTCTTTTTGCTTAAGATCTTGTTGGTTATTTGAGGTCTTTGAGCTTCCATATGAATTTAGGATTTTTTTTCTAGTTCTGTAAAAAAAAATAGTGGTATTTTGATGGGGATTGAATCTGTAAATCCCTTTGGTTAGTATGAATAATATTAATTTTTCCAGTCCATGAACATGGGAGGTCTAGGTCAGTACTATTCAATGATACAAAATGGAGTTGGGAGGAGACCAGAGAGTGCCCGTCAGCTTTGGCAGGTTCAGGACTCTGATGACCCTGGGACAGATGCAGTAGGATGACAGGAATGATTGGGTTACAGTGGGTTCCCAAGAAGAAATGAAGAAAGTATGAATTTATAGATCTACAGTTTGACATGGGGTCAAGAGAGGACTTTTATGTTTCTTTTCCCTCAAAAAGGGGCTATTTTGAACATATTTTGAAGACACAGGGAAACAGTATTTTAAAAATAATAAAGAATATAAAAAGAATAAGAAAAAGAATAGATAGAAAGACCTGGGAGAATTAGAGCCTAAAAGAAGGTATGGGAAGGAGGTGAGGACTTTTCCTTTTCTATGGTTGAGGAAGAAAGAGTGGACTTATCATGTCACCAAATGCAAGGATGGTCCAGAGAATGTGAGGAAAATGCCAGGCAACTTGTATTGCCCTGTAACTTAAAAGAACATTGCTATGTACTTGTTGCTCTCACTTCTGTTACCTGACAATGGATCTCTGTGACCCAGAGAGTTTCAAATTTAAACTCTATTATCTCAGCTGTTTTTTGAGTCCTGTATTTCTGCCACCATTCTTCATTATAGACTAGATGGGGGAATTGATCATCTTCTCTGCAAGATATTGTGTCCAGTGTTGACTAATGTTCTTTTAACATTAGTTAAAAGATGAGAATTAAGTTTGGAGGAACTAGAGCAAAACTAATTGCCAAAATATCCTAAACACTGGTCGTAGCTCTCATGGGGTACTACTCCAACCCATTTCAGGCCATGAGATTTCCTAACTTTTACTCTAGATATGAAATTCTCATGGTCAAATGTTCTACCAGGAAATATTTGACATTGTCTGGAGATATTTTTGATTGTCTGGACTGGCAGAAGGAGGGCACTAATGGCCTCTTGTGGTAAATTCCAGGGGTTCTGCTAAATATCTACAATGCACAGAACATCACCACCACCATCACCCACCCACCCCACCCCCAGCTACACACACACACACACACACACACACACACAACCAAGACTTATCTGGCCCAAAATGTCAATAGTATCAAGGCTAAGAATCCTGTTCTAGACTAAGCACTGGAGGATTTAAGAAAATACCTTTGAAGTTTTATATCATACTTCTTAGTTGTGAGCATGAGAAGTTAATAAGGAGATAGGCAGAGATGAGAATTAAGTTTGGAGGAACTAGAGCAAAACTAATTGCCAAAATATTTGTGAAGCTCCTTGTCCAGTGAGCATGCTCAGAGCACTTAGACATGGATAGTTTTAAAGAAGAGTTGGATCACTAGAGTTTTTGGCGGAATGTAACACTGCCATTTTTTCTACCATTTTAATAAAGGAAAATGAAAAGATCAGAGGTTATTAAATAGGATAGAAGTATCTACACAGAAAGTTTGAAATTTTAAAACCTTACCTTTTGAATTGTATAGTAGGTGTGTCTACTAAAGGGGTTAAAGATACTAATATGGGTAAAGTTTCAGGCACAGATATTGGTATAGGTATGAATGGGCAAAGGGAAATTGTACTATGATGAACTTTTAGCCCTACATTTTTAGATTTTATTGAGAGAAGTTCAGCTGTCTCTTTGACATAAGTTAGCTGTGTGAGTTGAAAGATTTTATGAATATATTTGAGTTAAATCTGAGAGCTGTAAAAAGACACTGAGATGTTTAATAAAGAGCTGTTAAAACTTGAGTAAATGAAGCATTATCTGTACTATAGAAAATGTAACTATATTTTGATTTAGCTTAATGTTTTAGAAAGAATATAAGTAGACATGGGTAGTATAAAACTTTGTTGCGCATCATGAACACTGAAGCTTTTTCAATCTTAGAAAGTGCTTTCTAAGAACACTGTTCCTTCAGAAGAATGTTCTTTTTTGTTTCTGTACTGCATTTTTAAATTGCATAGGGAGTTTTAGGTAAATGGAGAAGTACATTCCAAAAGCCACTCTAGCAGGAATAGAGTCCATCAAGTATTTAGATAGTAAATTTTTATCACTTTCCAAGATCTTTTCTTGAACCGTACATGAGGGGAAAGGAATCCTATGCGGTAGTGTTCTCCCTATTTGCAGAAGCATACTAAAGACCTAAAACAGAGGCAAGGCTAGAATGCCAGGAAGAGGGAAAAAGAAAGGACAAAAGGCCATCATAATCTCCATGTTTACTTTGAGATGCTTGTTTAATGACCTTTACATAAGGGCACACTCCTGCCTTTAAGGTAAAAGTATGATCTCAAAAGCTATAGTTCAGAATTATAATGATGTATCTGAATCCCATGGACCATTGGTGTCAAAAGACAACACTTGGGATCATCAAAGAGATTTAAACAGACAAATATTCTAGAGGAATCCTCTTGAACTATACACTTGCTACTTTGGCTTTTTGAATAACTCATGGGTAAGCTTTTCTGCTAGCCTCCAGGCAGTGTGATAACCAAGGAAGCAACAGTATTGGGAAGCTCTTCAGACACTAATCAGCTGGGGAAAGAGTTCATTGGCAAAAGTGTCCTCCAAGACACTTCCCAAGCAGAGAGGACTGTCACTTAAGGGGGAAAGGGAGCCCTCAAATCCAATCACTGTAAGCATCCAGCAGGCAGGAAGATGGCTCAGGCAGTGGCTGGATGAAAGTAGACTTGAGATACCCAGCTCTGGAATGAAGTCATCTTCTACAGTTTCTTTCCTCACTGAGAATGAATTCAGGGTGGTCATTCTTTGAGGGAGAGGTGCTTCTTCAATTTTTATTACCACAGTAGTGTGTCTCTGTGTCTCAGAGGGGATATACATAGTCAAAATGGATTTGCTTATTAATGACTTCCAGCTTGGCTGATGACATCCTCCTTGACAGAAAAGGCTAGTAAGGAATTGGGTTCTTCTGGGTAGACCTCAGTGAACTTCTCCAGGCTGGTAGACCCTGAGAAGGGACACTTGAAAAACTCAGACCAAGATGTCCAGGATCCCCCAAAGAATATCAGACAGGATCTGAAGAATCAATGCCATAAGAATCCATGGGGAGATGTTCTGGAGGGGGCAACTAGGCCTGCAGCTGCTGCAAAGGTGTACATAGTCCAAGGGTGAGACCCAGACTTGGTCCCACTCCATTCCCATTGGCCTCCACCTCTACTTGCTCTTCCATATCTAGAGCCTGCATCCCCAAGTGCTGTCTTAACCTTTGGTTCTCAGCTACAAGGCCATGAATTTTCTCTCTTAAAACCTTATTTTCTAGAAAAAAAAAATCTCTTTTTCCAAATCTACTACTTGTTCCATCTCACTCTTTTGAGCTTTCTTTCATCCTAAGTTTTTGGTTTCCTCCTCAGTGCTCAGATGCATGAGGTGCTGTTACTTGTGCACCTGGCCACCAGTGCTGTCCTTTCATGAAGAGCAGGGCCTGGCAGTGGTGGCAGGAGCAACCTGGCCAGACTGTGGGGAGTCCAAGACTGTCTAGAACAATGTCCTGATTAGTATTTAAGTTCTTCAGGTATCTCACCACAGCCTGTATTAATCATATTGTACCTGAAATACTACAGAAACTAATTGTTGTTAGAACATTTTAAGGATTGAAAACAGTGTTCTCTTTGGGGATACCAAAAAGATCTTCCCTGACCTTGCTCTGCAAACTATAGAGAAACTAGGAATTTGGTTTATTTTTTACCTGCTGGATAGATAAGTGTGGAATGACTTGGTTGGTGGATGCTCTCAGCTGTACAGGGCCTCTCTACAGAAAGAGATAGGGCCTCAGGAGCTGACCTTCTCTTAACTTTTCTGCTGCTACCATCCACCATCTGTTTTGAATTTTTAACCAGTCTTTACTTCTTTTCTCCCACATCATTAAGTGGTCTCAACAACTTCTCTTCAGTGTTTCTACTGAAATATAAAACATTTTTTCTAGTTTTCCTTATTTCCTGATAACTAAGGGTATAAATGGAGGGAACCCTTAAATTATTATTTTTTCTTTTCAATGGATATTTTGTTTCTCTTTTTACTTAAATCCTACATTAAAGAATAAATATGTTTTCAGAGCTAAAGCTGTATTTCTTGGTATTTCAGAAAGAAAATAGACTCAGGTCTTTTTTGAATGTTTCCTCCTAGGAAGTAAGATGAGGGCTTTGAAGAATTAAAAACAGTAAGGCTTTGGGTAAGGTCAGAGAGATTTAATGTTGGGAGATGCTGCCAAAGATTCTCACCTAAGGGAGAAGAAGGAATGGAATGTGGTAGGTAAGATTCAGTCCTGCATGAGACTTGGAATGAAGAATGGAAGAAAATTCTGGAGACACCTTCCAGATAAGGTTCTAGAGACAGCAAAGAAGAAAAATCCCAGATGCTTGCAGCAGCAGTTGCCATTTCTGAATACTATTTATTTTTAGGAAACACAAGTTTCACATAAGTGGGTAGGAAGCTTGATTGGAACAGAAACCCGATGCCTTGTTTCTGCTGTTTGCGTCCTATCTCTAAGGCACTGCCTTTCCTTATGGCTCCAGAGCGCTCTACAGGAAGTGTTGAACATAAAGAGTTAACTGAGGATGAAATAGCTCTTCTTTTCTGAGGATAGAGTAGGAAGTGATGGGCTATGGTTGAAGCATGGAGAATGTGGGTTTGATGTTTTAAAAGACATGCAGGGCTACTCAGTGCTAGGATATGGCAGATTTATCAACATGGTAAAGTCTTCTTTAGAGACTCCCCCAAAATACTGTTTTGGTGATAACTTAAAGACAACCTCTTAAAAAGCTTTTTTTTAGCCCGAAGTTCTATGAAAGAGAAACCAAATCTTAAGGCCATCATGTAAATAGGTCATGCTTTAATTTACCTGACACACTTGAAGACTAGACATAGGTAGTTGATCATCTTGTGGCAGTAAGAGGAAATAAGAAACCCAAGCTGCATGTATCTTTTAAAATCTCCCTAGCAACTGAGTCAGCAAAGGCCATCCTTCCAGCACTTGCTGCCAGCTGAGAGAATTGGCTTGAGATTCTTTGAGGATTGCCCAGTACATCAAGATCTTCTGTTTCAGTGGTCTTTTATAAAGGGCCATCTCTTACCTCTACGGTGCTGTCAACTTTTTTAAAATTATAGGTATATATTTTTGTACTGGGGTTGAACCCATGGTGCTTTACCACCGAGCTACCTCTCCAGCCCTTTCTAAATTTGATTTTGAAATAAGTTCTCCCAGAGTTTCTCGTGCTGGCCTCTAACTTGCAATCTTCCTGCTTCAGCCTCCCAAGTAGCTGGGATTACAGTTGTGCATCACCATGCTGGCTTTACTTATTGTTTTAAAGTTCTGTTCATATAAATTGTTGTCTACTTCCAAAAGCACAGAATTCATTTGAGAAACCCATAATAATTTTTAAGAAAACACTCAGAAGAAGATGAGCTATAAAAGCAATGTTAGTATTAAGGCTGGTGAGCATATGTAATTAGTTCTACCCGATAATGAAGACTAGGGCAGAAGGTCCTATAACTTGTTTAGGGTCACATTGTTAATCCTACAAGTAGCTATATACAAATCCTGAAGGACAAAAACATAATGTTCCAATTTTTGTTGGTAAAAATTTTCTGTAATCCCAGGGATTGGCAGTACTTGGCACAAGGGCTACTTTCTTTCCTCCACCCCACTGCACCACTCCAAAGGCATAGTAGTATGTGACCCTGGTTTTCAACTCATGTGGGCAGTTGGGATATTTGGAGCTAAGTCATGGGGCTGCATTCTGGAGTCATGCTCAATAATGCATAATGTTTATTTTGTGAAGTTGCTAATGCCTGAAGCTCAAATTGGACCATGTTTAGAACATTTGGGGGTACAGTTTGCCAGTGCTTCTTAAACGACGGATGGACTCTGAAACTTTGCTTTCATGTGCTGTGTTGACAGTGGACTTGCCATTGGATGTAGCTCAAACATGATCAGGACAGAGCATGGAGATGCCTCTCAAGTAAGGTCAAAGAGAGTGACAACAGAAGTTGATGGAAAGAGAAACCAAGTACAGGCACATGCCGCGTCTCTGCACTTCTCTTTCTTTTTTCCAGAGATGGTGCAGAAGACAATTCATCCAGCTGTTCAAGTGCTACAAGCTCATCATTCTTGATTCCTCTCAGTACCTTATACCTGTCCCCAAACTTCCCACCCACCCATCCAGTCTATCGGCTATTCCTCTTGGCTCAACCTTTGGAATATCTGCAGTCCTACCTTTTGTTTTCTACTATTGCTGCACTGGGACAATCCCATCCTCCCCTCTCACCTGAACTATTGAAATCACCTGCTTTGTTTCTTTAACTCCATTCTCCCCACAGAGTCTGTGCTCCTTAGAGTTGCCACAACAATTCTTCAAAATATAAACTGGGTTGCCTCACTCCCCTGATCTAAAGGTTCCAGCAACTTCTCAAAATGTTTTGAGTGGAATAGTAAATCTTTCCTGTGATCTGTGACACACTGAGCTATCAGGAACCTGACCATATCTCTATTTGGCAACTCTCTCCCGTTACACTGGTTTTCTTGCTTTGTCTTGAACCTGTCAAGTGTGTCTTCATCTCCAGGCCTTTGCATTTACTGTTGCCCCTGCTTGTAACAGTCCTTCCCATGATGATTGATTGACCCTGAATTTTGGTCTCTTTGAATGTCATTTCCTCCAAGAGGCCTTTTCTGGTCACCCTATCTGAAATAATACCAACTATCTGTATCTGCCTATCTTTGTATTATTCACCCACCCTGTTATTTTCTTTATTTTTCATTAGGCTTCTCATCTCTGCCTGACATTGTATATCTAGTTTCTCTATGTCCTCTCCCTTAGAGAATGTGAGCTCCTTGAAGGCAGACCCATGTCTGTTCTGTTCCTTGCTCTATCTCTAGCTAATAAAACAGTGCCGGGAACACTGTAGTTATTTATTAATAAATGAATCAATTGAATTAATTAACAAAGTATGCCAAGTCCTTTTCAATATAGGTAGCCAAAGGTGACTAATTATAATTGTATGTTTTCGCTACACACACACACACACACACACACACACACACACACACTCCTTATAAGATATCAGGGCCTGTGCTGAATACTTTGCTTGTCTTATCCAGTTTAGTAAAACAGCTGCCAGATAGGTGCTTTTATTATCCCCATCATAATAATGACAAAATGGAGGCTCAAAGAGGCAGCTTTGCTCAAGGTCACACAGTTATTAACTAATAGAAAGTAATTAAAGTAGGTCTGGCCTGACTTCCAAATCTTAACTAGATAACTGTGCTATATATTACATCTCCTAATTTTTAATGTGCCAAAATCCTATCCGAGAATAAATAGCATAACAGGGATTTTTTCTGTATATATTTTTACAAAGGACTACAAAAATTATAGAATATATATATTTGTTCCTTTGAGATGAAAGAAGTTACTCAAATACTCTAGAAACTAAGTTTCATGGAAGATCACGTGCAGTAATATAAAAATACAAATAAATTATTCAGTTGTATTAAGTTAAGCAAAATGTTAAAAAGCTCCCATTTCATACCTTTCTAGTTAAAGAAAAATGTTATGCAAATAAAAGCCATCGTGTTGGCACATTTACAAGATGCTTTTCCTTTCCCTCTCTGAACTTAGTGTCTATTCTTTTATTTCTCACCATTTTCATTCCTGTCACCTACACTTCAGGGCCATCTTCTTTTGCTCTTGCTGTCCTTTCCTTTGCTCTCATTTGTGTAGCTGTCAGCATCTCCTCTTTAGGTGTCACTCCCTGCAAGCCCCCACTGGATAATTTCATTTTATGGAGAACCCTTAACCTCTCCAAGATGTGCCCCAGTTCTCCCAGAACTTCTCACCCTCTCTTCTTTTGGGAAGTGAATGGGAGATCCAGCCCCCTTCTTCAGGGTCTTTTTCTTCCCAGTCTTCCCCATCTTACCTCAGAACTTCTGTATGCAAGATTTACACCATATAAATTCTTGTCACATTATCAGGTGCTCTTTCTCCATGAGAATAAAGTAGTCCTTCACTCTTTCCTAAAATATAATACTTTCCATTACCCTCTTTCTAGTTCCTGTAATCAACTCACTGAAGCTAAACTTCTAAGCAAGTAACCCCAGATGCCTGGAGATATTAAGGAGCAGCGAGATAGACAAAAGGTGTTAGAATTGGAAGATACCTTAGAAGTCATGGGCCTGGTTCTTTTGTTTTGCTGTGTCATGTTTCAGTTTCTATCTATTAGCAGGTATTTGGCTATTTGTAACAGAGTGTTCAAACTAAGGGCTTAACATGATTTGCTATCTTCCTTAACAGTAAGTCTGAAGGTGGACCCCACAAGTATCATGCAGACCCAGGTGTTTTCCATGTTTTCTCTCTGCTACTTCAGCTAATTGGTGAAGTCTGGCCTCCTATCCTGAGGTGGTCATGATCTCACACACATACACAGCTATAGCCTTTTGAGGGAATGGAGATGTATTTAGTTTTCATGCATCTCTGTATTACAAAGGAAAGTTTTTTCCCAAGTGACCCCAGCAGACTGCTGCTCATACTTCTATCTATGAGGAAGCCAGGATTGCCCTGAAGTGACATGTTAGCTTTCTGACAGGTAGGGCATAGACAGGGACAGGATTCTTCTGATGCAGAAGAGGGAAAGAAATAGCTATTGGTGAGATAACATTCATGTCTGTCATTTGTACTAAGGCTGACAAGAAAAACTTCTGAATCATCCACATCATTTTTTTTGTATTGTCCAAATTGGAAGAATTTGTTTCTGTTTACAAGTGTTTGTGGGTTTAAGCTTCTCAACTAACAAGAGATAGCCAAGAAGTAAGGGAGGGTGGGTAGTAGTTTTTGTTTTTAGAATAAAAAAAACAGCAGAAATTTATTTCTTATAGTTCTAGAGATTGGAAGTCTAGCATGGCCAGGCTCTGGTGAGGGTCTTCTAGATCACAGACTTCTGACTTCTCATTGTGTCCCCATATAGCACAAAGAACTAAGGAACTCTCTCAGGTCCATTTTAGAAGGGCACTAATTCCTTTCCTGGGAGCTTCACCCTTATGACCTAATCACCTTCCAAAGGACCCTTCCTCATACTGTTACATTGGGGCTGAGAATTCAGCAATGAATTATGAGGGGGATGTAAAAATTATTCTATAATGGGAGGATGGAGGAAAGGAAAGAGGGAAAGGAAAAATAAATTTAAAATAACTAGTATATAATTTTGCATATATATTAGTTCATGTGACACATAGTGTGAGCTGCTACTATGTGATAAAATTGTATATTAGTCTGTCACTGGACTTTGTTGTATAGCTTCTTATTTTCTTTTTGTGGAAGCTCAGAGTTAGACAATGATATTATGCTAAAAAAATGGCCAATATTTGTTCTTCTTTCTGGCATTCAGTCAAAGGGAACTTGTCCCAGTAGAGCTTTATAAATCATATAATTAAACTTAGGACTGAGATTTTTAGATGTAATAGAGGATGCCTTTCTAAATTTAGGCTGCTGACAAAAGTATATATAACAATGAAACAGAGAGTAACTAATCCTAATTTTTGATTCAATTATATCTGGTAAGAATTATTAAAGGAAAATTTCTTCTAATACCTACCATTAATTTTTAAATTATTTTAGATTGAGACAGATAATAAGCCAGTTATAACCATCTCGAATTATTGTGTTTTATATATGTCAGTTATATACATCAAGGCCTGTGTTAGGTTTCAAGGATCCAAAGATATAGATATGACTTCATTCCTACCTTTAGAACCTGTAGCTCTAGTGGAGGAGAGACATATAAACTAATTACTATAGTTCTGTGTAATAAGGACTACAACAGTGGTATATAAGGTAAGAATTAGCATAAATGACATTGTCTGTTCTGTAAGGTAGTTAATGTCATCCTCATTGCTAAGTGCATAAATAGAGCCACAGAATGATCCAGCTAACTTAAGTAGCAGAGTCAGGCTGTGAACTTGCTTCCTAGGCTGCCTGGAAGAGAAGATTGAAGTCTCTCTTCCATTTGAAGGCAATATCTATCAGAAAAGGCTCCATGATAAGAATTATTAAAGGAAATTTAACTATTTGAGATTGACCCTGGGACATAAAACCTCAGTAGGGTGATAGCAGAAACATTCTAGGAACTGAGAACAGCACAAAAAGGTATTGTAATTTATGGCAGAGAAGATATCAAGAAGGTAGTTGAATCTTCTAAAGAAAGGCCTTATCCTCAAGATAAAGTATAAGATAGAAACCCTATACTTAAACTTATACTTTAATTAAATATCTTTTGCTCAAGTTTTAAGGTATAAAGTATAAACTTGAATTATTCATATTTAATTCAATGGACAAAATTACTCTTTTCCTTTTTTTGTGTGTGTGGAGGGTACTTGGGGATTGCTCAGGGACACTCGACCACTGAGGCACATCCCCAGCCCTATTTTTTGTATTTTGAGACAGAGTCTCACTGAGTTACTTAGCACCTCACTTTTGCTGAGGCTAGCGTTGAACTCACCATCCTCCTGCCTCAGCCTCCCTAGCCTGTATTATAGGCGTGCACCACTGCACTGGGCTCAGAAGATTACTCTTGGGTAGTTAATTTGCCACAAATATATCTAATTTTGCTGGAGGTGATCCAGAGAAGAGATCATAGAGCAGTCCAAGCAAGAGGTAATGAAGGCCCTCTAATAAGGCCTATCTAATCTAAAAGATATAAGTAGCCACAGATTGGAGCACTGTTTAGATTAGTTGCTATTTTTTATTTTAGTGAACAATTGTTTACAATGACTAAAAGTTATTTTCCCACTACAACTATTTCTTTCATGTTCTTGTGAATGAGTTATCTTACCTCAAAGAGGTTTTCTAAGATAAATTTTCAGTTGCTTAAAATCTCCCAAAAGAGAGATGCATAATTTGTGGCAAGATGGTACAACAAGGAGGGTCAGTATATACACTCCTGCCCAGAACAACTGAATAAAACTAAACAAAGGTGTATTAAATAACATCATTAGTCATTAGGGAAATGCAAAGAAAAGCCACCATGAGATGCATACCACACCTGTTAGAATGGCAAACCAAATTAAAAAGACCATATCCAAACTTGGCAAGGATGTACAACAACTGGAACATTCATACACTGCTGGGAATGTAACATGATAGAAATGTTTTGGAAGTAGTTTCTCAAATATCAAAAATTACTCAACTAGTCTACTCCTAGGCAATTACCCCAGGGAAATGAAAGCATATATCCATTTATTTTATGAGTAATTGTGTATAAATACTCATAACAACTTTATGTAATAGCACTGGAATTACCCTCAAATTTCATTATCTTGTAAATAAGGAAACAATTTTGGTATGTTTGTGTTATGGAAACATATCTCAGCAATAAAAAGGGTCTGAGCTATTGATACAGGTAACAAGGTGAGTGAATCTCCAGATAATATTGCTGACCACAGGAATTTAGACCTCTTCCCCACCAAAGAATAGTTTGATTCTCTTTATATAAAATTTAGAAAATGTAAACTAATTTACATTGACTGAAATTAAATTGGTGGTTGCCAAGGGGCAGTAGGGAAGGGAGTAAGGAGGGGGAAGAAAGAATGTTAAAGGGGCATGAAGAAACCATGAGGGTTGACTTAGGTTCATTTCTTTATTTTTTTGTGAAAATTTTATGAATGCATTTTTCTAAATTTTATCCAATAGTATGCATTATAATATGTGTAGGGCTTTTTTTTTTTTTGGTAAACTATACTTCAGTAAAGCTGTTTTTCAAACTATCAAAAAGATACCAGCTATGTCTTCCTAAGTTTAAAACTTTTATTTCTGAGGACTCAAATATGACAAGAAGCATTTAAATTCTCTTGGATTTCAAGAATATTTTTTCTGCAGTTTATAGCTATATTTTGCTTTCATTTAATTTTTTAAAAATTCTTTAAATGGAAACCAGTTTTTTTTGTTGTTGTTGTTGGTGGTGATGGTGAGGAAGTGGAGCAGTAGAAACATACATAATCTACTAGTAAGACTATAATTTGATGTCATTACTATGAAAAAATATTTTCAAGTTAAATGTGTGCATGCCCCACTACTGAACAGTTCTCTTTCTAGGTACATATGAAAATAGCAGTTCTAAACTGATTTCAAGACTCTTTTATGCTCTTAAGTTATTGAGGAACTTTTGTTTATGTATTGAGAGCTTTTGCTTATGTCAGATATTTACTTTATTAGAAACTAAAACTGGGAAAGTTTTAAAATATTCACTTTTAAATGACAATAATAAACCTATTGACATGTTAACACAAATTATACTTTTAGGGGAAATCATTATTTTCCAAATGAAGAAAACTAGTGAGAATGGTGGTATTGTTTTATAATTTCACAAATCTCCTCAGTGTCTTTCTCAATAGAAGACTGTTTCTCTATTCCTATATTCAATCTGCTGGAATGTATTATTTCATTTGAATATAGGAATAAAATTTGGCCTTACAAACGTATGTGGTTGGAAATAGAACTATCTAAATAGCCTTTTCAGAAATTTTTGAATATTCTTCTTTGGTACTACACAACTGTCCAAGAGACAGTTTCTTAAAAAGAAGTTGCATTGTTGAATCTGAACCACATCTGTGAACATTTTGTATTCTGTCATATTAAAGTCTGTTGGTCTGTCTTGTACTTTGAATGGATCTTTTACCCATGCATCATTTTGTAACATTATTCACTAGTCATTGGAAAATATTAGTTTATTGAGTTATTCATATCTTTCAAACGTTTACACATTTCATTACATAATTATTGATAAATGAAATTAATGTCACCAATAATATCAAAAGATTTTTTCTGAAAACAGGAAATATGTCAAGCTTGCTGTGGGAGAGTTGTTTAAAATTTTGATGCTTGTTTGAAAGATTAAATTTTGTCATTGATAACTAGTACTGTCATTTTCTTTGAAGTCACAAGCTCACTTTTTTTTAATCTTTGAAAAAATATCTCCCACTCTGTTCTAAGTCTGAATCACTATAGTTTGAAGTCTGTCAAACATTTTTTAAAGTGAAAATAGTGGTTCAGGAAAAAAATAGGTAGTTCACCTCAATTCAATCTGGAGTTGCTTTGCTGTGAAACAGCTATTGATCCTTTTATGCATCACAAAAGTTTTACGCACACTTCCCATTTAGTGACATAGAGCAGGACAGCAAACATTTTCTATGAAGGCTCAGATAACAAATATTTTGGGCTCATGGATCACTGAGTTGAGTTGAAACTGAATTTGTTATAACTATTCAACTATGTCATTGTAGTGTGAAAGCAGCCTCAGATGATATATAAATAAATGAACATGGCTACATTCCAATAAAACTTTCCCAACATAGGAAATTGGCAAGATTTTCCCAGTAAGCATATAGTAGGCCAGCCTCTGATATAGAATATTAAAAAGATTAGTATAATAGCAGGGTCAGTGGCACATGTCTGTAGTCCCCACTACACTGAGACAGAGGCAGGAAGATTACCTGATTCCAGGAGATTAAGACCAACCTGGAGAACAGAAAGACCCCATTTCAAAAAAATTATATATATATATATATATATATATATATATATATAATATACATACATACAGTAAAAGTTATTATTTTCATTAAATCTTGAGATATATATACATATGTATAGTTTGTGTCTCTCTTAAAACCAACTTTCCTGCACTTTCAATAAGTAGCATTTACTAGACTATCAGCCCAGAAATCTGGAATAGTCCTAGATTGCTTTTCCTTCGCTTGTAATATTCATTTGCTCACCTGCAAATCCAGTCAATTGTATCTCCTAAATATCTTTCTGCTCCTTTCATTATCTCCTTCCATCTGCACTGCCTTCTCATCAGTTCAGTTTCACCTCTTTCATTCCTGACTCTCAACGAGGCTTTTTTTTTTATTGGTTGTTCAAAACATTACAAAGCTCATGACATATCATCTTCCATACATTTGATTCAAGTGGGTTATGAACTCCCATTTTTTACCCCAAATACAAGTTGCAGAATGTGATTCAACGAGGCTTTTTAACGAACTGCTTTCCTATCTTATAGAACATATTTCCATACAAAGGAGATTGTTCCTTGTCCTGTGCCTCTCTTATACCTGTCATATGGTATTTAATAGTCACTGAATAAAATGGTCATCTGTAAAAGCCAAGTTTTTTTTGGGGGGGGGGCTGGTATTTTTCTGCTGAAAGACTAAAAGGAGCTCCTCTTTATCCAAAAGATGAAATTCAATCTCTCAAGTGTGAAATATGACACTTTATTGTCCATTCCCTAACTCCTCAGCTTAAGTGTCCTCCTTCCTATATATCACACATACCTAGCCCACAGATCACTGTGGCTCTCCAAGGATACACACCTTTGAAGGACTTATACTTTGTACACTTGTTAAAAAATTTAACCTTCTCACTTTCTCCCATCCCATTGCTTACTTCAGGGACCCACTCAACTTTCCTTCCCCATAGATTCTTTCCTAATGCCCCCAATATATTCTCAAAATGCTCTGTGTATATAATAGTACTTACATATGATTATTTCGAGCACTCACTCTCTCAGACATTTTGTAGCTTTTATAATATTCTGAAAGGTAGTAATTATTTGCCCATTTGAAAGATGAAGGCTTGAGTTAAAGAGAGATTAAATAATTTTTCCAGATTACACATTTAGTTGGGTTTGAGCTGGGCTCTGTATCTGGGTTTTCTGCTCTATCATGTTGACTTTCTTTACTCATCTCTTATAGGATTTTAGCTCTTACTACATGTATTTGTCTCCTCTGTGTTTATAGAACCCAGTTCAATAATAAAATGAACAGAAGATTTGTGACTGGCACAGAATCTTAAGGACAAAGTAGATACATGATATAATCTCAGGAAACCATATTATAGCATAGTGAGGTTTTCTTTTTCAAAGAGGTATTTATGTTTTGGGGAAGAATGTTTTTTGTACATTTTGCTCAAAAATCATTTATTGTGCAGAGCTCTGAAGCACTGTACAGGAAACAGACATTAACGTGACAGCCTCCATCTTTAAGGAGTTTTGGTGTGGCAGGTTTGCATCTAATGTGAAAAAACAACAGGAACAGAGTGATTCTGGTGTTAAATTAGAGGGTGTTCACCTGTGGGACTGTATTTTAAAAAAAATACCAGGAAAGCTTTCCTGAAGGATGAGTAGAATTGCAATGAAAGCAAATACTGGGAAAATATTGACAGTATAGGAATGAGTGAAAACTGGAATTTGAAATAAATATAAAGCATATATAATTTATATATATTTATTTTAATCTTCTCCATTTATAATTCAAACAATTACTAATATCCTTAAGTTTAAGCAATAAGAGCCACTTCAGTGATGGACTGTCAATTTTTGCAAACCTTGTTTATTGTGGATAGAGATAAAGTAAATGTGTAGCTTAATGATTATTGGGTGCAAATTTTGAGTAAGAAAAAGGGTGGATTCGTCTTTGCATTTGTTGCATGGGATATTCTAGGAATTGGGGTATCACATGTGGTTCTCTGCAGGGTGGATATGGCTTATAATAAAACCCATGCTGTATATGCTGTTCTAAGAAGTCCATCTGTGCCATGGAAGCATTCACCACTGCATTGCCTCGGTGTGGCTTAGATTCTGTTCTTTTGTTCTTTATCACATGACCTTTATTTGCCCCAGATAACTTTTTGACACTAAGCACTTTTTTTGAACACTGAGTACCCCGTGTTTAGCACTATATAATCCCCACTATACCTGGAGTCGTATAGAAATGGACATGAATATATTTTAAAGGTTTTACTGTCTTATAAACTCAGGTCAAATCATAGTAATTTAAAGCATGCATGATATTCTATGAAAGCTCAGATAAACATAATGGAATTCTTTTTTCTTTGCTTTTATTCTGACACTCACATGATAAGTATATTAATTAGCACTCTTCAAAATTAATCCCAGTGATTAATTTTAGCTATCATGCTTCAAAAAACACGTTTAAGTTTTTGCCTTCAAATGGTGTTTAGGATAAGTGCCTATACATTTGAGACATTGTTTTTAGAGCAAAACAAGATTAACATAAGTCTTAGCTCTCCTGAAGTTTGTAATTTAAAAAATGATATCAGTCCAAGAAAAACAGATAAAATTCAGAAAAGAATTCAACTAAAAAAAATAAACTCAAGAATACATAAATAAATACATTGGGTAAATAATGTACTTACTGTGTCTATTTATAAAACTATTATGGTTTAATTTTTTAAACCAGTAATTTTGAAGTAATGGTTTAGTGAAGAGGATTAAATATTTAAAGTCTGAAGTGAATTTGTATATTTAATGGTTAACACCATTGATTCATGTCTTTTAATTTGTAGACTTGATCCAGGCTACCAATGAGACCAATGTTAATATCCCTCAGATGGCTGACACGCTCTTTGAGCGAGCAACAAATAGCAGCTGGGTGGTTGTGTTTAAAGCTTTAGTGACCACACATCATCTCATGGTGCATGGAAATGAGGTAAGCTAGATAAACTAATTTTTGGGAGGAGGTGGGTGGGTAGAGGAGGAAGGCATTTATGGAAGAATATGGCAATGTTAAAAGAGTATGGCTCTTTAATAAATTTTTGTTAATTTGGAGAAGAAGAAATCCATGGTTCAAAATCACCTAGACAAAATCATAATCTTTGGGGCTGGGGATGTGGCTCAAGGGGTATCGCGCTCGCCTGGCATGCGTGTGGCCCGGGTTCGATCCTCAGCACCACATAAAAACAAAAATGTTGTGTCCACCGAAAGCTAAAAAATAAATATTAAAATTCTCTCTCTCTCTCTCTCTCTTAAAAAAATCATAATCTTCCATTTGGTTATTTTTATGAAAATAAATTTTAAGTTAGAGCTGGTCTTAGAGATACCAAAATACTAAACATTACTTGTGCCTAAAACATAAATACTATATAAGCCTATTAGTGAGGAAAAAATTGTTGTTAGGGTAGAGGAGCAATAAGACTATTTTCCCCTTAGAAAATGTTCCTTATTCCTTTGAGTGAAAATGGCTGTTATAAAATACTTAATTTTGGAAAATAATGATAAAATTACAATTATTCCTTTTCTATGGAATACCTACTAAATTCTATGAAGTTTTCAGTATTCCTATTACATGCAGAAATTAAAGATCATAGAATTTAATTCTAATTTAGTGGGTATTAGTAAAAGTTTTTCTCCCTTAGAGAACATCAGAAAAATATAAAACATTATGACCAATAAAAGAGATCACAATGAAAATTTGTTTAAAAAAAAAAACTTCCCTTTGGTCAAAAATTTTTTAAAGGTCTGATTTGATAATATGGACATTTAATTCTAATTTTTGTTTTCAGAGATTTATTCAGTATTTGGCCTCTAGAAATACATTATTCAATCTCAGCAATTTTTTGGACAAAAGTGGATCCCATGGTGAGAATATTTAAATAATTATCTTTGCTAATGCTTTGAGTTTAATGGGAGGTTATTAATGTGGAATCACTGCAACTCATAGCTTAATAAATATTTATATTTATATTTTAAGAAAAATATAAAAGTAACTATATAAAAGTAATTTTTAAATATTCAATTGTAGACAACTCCATATTAATTTTATTTTTTATAATTTTTGATGTTCAGTTTAAAAATTAACTGTGGGTATACTAGACCCATAGATTGTTTATGAAGGTGCAGAAGACAGTGAAATGAAAGATGCCATCTAAATTTTTTTTAATGATTTAAATATTAAAGAAATTTCCTTTATAGATTTATAGAGTTTGAAATGCAATAATCTGTTCATTCACCATACTTATGGCTGTCTATATAGCGAACACATCAAGCAGGTAGACTATTAGCAGAGGGCTACTTGGATTAAATATGAAACATGTTGTTATTGAAACAGTGAACAAACATGCAAGGAAAAATCAGAAGAGACATTGTGTACAAGGATGGTTGAATAACTAAACTAGTTATTCTGATTTGGCTCTGGAAATAGGAATTTAAATGAGGTCTACTGATACAGTATTTGACCTCATCATTTAAGGAGTTAAAAAAAATTCTTAGTTCTACACAAAGTATCTTATTAATTAATTTTATTTCCTCTCCCTTCTCCCCTAGGTTATGACATGTCTACCTTCATAAGGCGCTATAGTAGATATTTGAATGAAAAGGCTTTCTCATACAGACAGATGGCATTTGATTTTGCCAGAGTGAAGAAAGGGTATGATATTTTTCTTTCCCGTGTTTACTGGAACAGGATACGTCCTTGAAGCATACTTGATTTATTTTAACGAAGCTTATGTGCCAATTAATTTTGATCATGAAGGCCTAGTTTACAACCACCTGAAAGATGATCAATAAATAATGTTATAGAAGTTAGCCATGAGGTTGCCATATGCATTACTTTGTTCACGTCTTCATGCAAAGAAAATCTGAGTAGCTGCTCAGAGTTTACATGGTCTGAAATTTTATTTACTAAAATTAATGCCAAATTCTTAAACACATGAACACCTTTAAATAATTGAAGAGGGAGAGAATTGGCTAGAGGTATTTAAAAGTAGAGTGGCAGTAGATGACAATAGCTATTTCAGGGGTTTTGAGGTAAAAATTAAAATGCGTGTGTTGTGGAATCTGTTTTGCAAGAAGTAATACTGTCCTAAGAAATAAACACATTTCATAATCATACTAATTATTAATATTACCTATTGATTAGAAAACCTCATTGAAATACTTGAATTTTAACCCATAATTACATTTATTTACCTCTAAATAGATGTTTGAATCTCGTCAAGAGTGTTCAGCCAAAAGTTTGTACACATCTTTTATCTGTTCCTAACTTAAAATAATGGTAACGTATTGTAGAAGATTTAATATTTTTATTTTCAGGAACCCACATGAAAAGATATATCTGTATCTTTGTCATAGCTGACCTAAACTTAACTTTGAGCTACCTTTTCAGCATAGTGATGGAAAATGCAAACTTGCCTTCTCAATATATCAGTTTCTTCTAGGTGAATACTTCACAAAACTAGGGTGTTTTTTTTTTTCCTGTATCCCTTATCATTAGAGATGATTCTAGATCATACACCATCCTCTGACTTCTGCCACCATTCCTGATGTTCTCAGTTTATTGTGACTTCTCTGTAATATGTCCATGACCTTCTTAGAAGACAGTGCACCCCCGTATGGGCCCTTAAGGACACTCTGGGATGCTTTCTCCAGTGCTGGGAAGGGAGAGACTCTGAAGGTGACCATTATCAACCTGGGTATTTCCTTCAGCTGTTGTGATACTGCCACTCCTTGACCATTGCTGAATGCAGGGACTCCCTAAGAGGTTTTCAGATGTATATAGGGCACACTGTCCCTTCTGATGCCCCCTCCAGCACCAACCTCCAGTCGGGTGTTCTACCGCTAAACTGCCATCTCCATTTGAGCAACAAGTACATGCCAACATGCATTTCCTCACTGGATGGTGATAGCATTCCCAGGCCTACAGGTTTTGTAGACTTCCGAGACATGTTATCTCTTTCTCAAAAGAACAAAAAATGGCTATTATTTGTGTTACAGATTTTTAAGAATCTATTCAAAAATTCAACTGACCTCTTTTATCAGGCTGCATTGCTTTTCTGCCTGAGAGTAGTGCAGATAGAAAGAAAGCATCACCTGTGTGGTTGAGGATTGAGAATGCACAAGAGGATATAGGAATGGGAAATAGCCACAACCTCATAATGCCTCATGTTGACCTCACAAGATGAACATGAACATGGGAAGGGGGTATAGCTTGGAACAGTGTGTGTGTGTGTGTGTGTGTGTGTGTGTGTGTGTGTGTGTGTGATATGTATATCTTGAATTTCCCGTAAGCAAGGAAGTTTTATCCTTTTCTTTTTAAAACTTATTGTAGGGCTGATGGCGTAATGAGGACAATGGCTCCTGAGAAGCTACTAAAGAGTATGCCAATACTGCAGGGACAAATTGATGCACTTCTTGAATTTGATGTATGTATCTCACCAGAAAAATGTTCCTTATATAATCAATATTGTCTTTCCTTTGAAGATGGGCTACAGGTAAATCCAGAGATTTCCTCAGGAAGCAGCTTTAGGTTTTTTTTCTTCATTTAAATAAATTTGATGAATACTTAGACCGTTAAGCACAATAGATAGGATTTGGGTACCCCAGTTTGGAAGTAGCTTGTCAAGTGTTTAAGTCATGGAAAAATATGAGTCCTGAATTCTTGGAACCTTCTGTTCTGAGCACGATGGTGGCCTCCTATTGTGCTTGACAGGATGAGGTCATCTACGAGATGTTACCTGCAGGCAGCTAACTTACTTGATCTGCCCTTGAAAATCATTTTATGGGGATAGCTTAGGTGACACTGCACCAAAGAGAATTAATTATCTTTGGTTCTTCCTGGCAGTGTCAGTGATTGGTGTCTTAAATCTATATCTGTATTTGGCTGTGGTGGCAGCAGCTACACTAAGCCACACATGTGATAAAGTCACATAGAACTAATTACATACACACTCACAAACGGGTACAAGTAAAACAAGGGAATTGGAAATAAGATTGGTTGATTGTGTCACTGTCAATATCCTCATTGTCGTATTGTTTTTGACTATAATTTAAGATGTTCCCTTTGGGAGAAACTGGGTAGATGGGATATGAGATCTCCCTGTGTTACTTCTTAAAACTGCATGTGAATTTACAGTTAACTCCAAATAAAAAATTTAAACAAGAAAACCTGACTCATGAAAATAAGACATTTTTTTCACATGTTGGAAAAATTTTAACTCATTTCATCAGCTTTTCTGTATTTTGATAGTTGCCTAAAAAAAAGGCTTTCCTCAAATATTAGAAGCTTAAAATCTCTGTTAAGATTATGTGACTTAGTCTATAATTGAGCCCTGTCATGCCACCTAACTCCTATGAAATTTCAGTAAAGGCAGCAAACCATCTTGTTGGTTTTGATAGATTTTACAGTAAGGACTTAACTACATATCTATGGAATGAGTTGCTTCTCTTAATTTTTTTTCCTTTCCATTTATTTTCCTTTGCTTTATTCGCCCTTGGTAAGGGTTTTTTTCTGCCTTAAAGGAAAAAAGTCATAAAAGCAGTGGGGGGTGGAGGGGACAAAGTCTAAGAATTGTGAACAAAGACTGAGGAGTGGGAAGAAAATATTCTTCTTTGTTGGTAATGGCATATTTAGTAAATGGTTGAATGGCTGTGAGTCTCAGTGTTTTAGAAGTAGCTGGCTAACAGGCTGGGATTGTGACTCAGTGGTAGAACACTTGCCTAGCGTACGTGAGGCACTCGGTTCAATTCTCAGTATCGTATAAAATAAATAAAATGATGATCTATTGACAACTGAAAAAAATTTCTTTAAAAAAAGAAGTAGCATCTGCATTTGGGGTAAAATTGGGAGTTCATAACCCACTTCAATCTAATGTATGAAATATGATATGTCAAGAGCTTTGTAATGTTGTGAACAACCAATAAAAAAAGAATTAGAAAAAAAAAGTAATAACATTAGATACTTATTAAATGCCACCAAGTAAAAAATAAATAAATAAATAAAAATAAAAAAAGAAGTAGCTGGCTAAGATACAACCCCTCCATTCTTCCTGAGATCACTATAGGCTCCTTGAGCCTGAACCTTCATGGTCACAGAGACTTTAAGATAGAGGAAATGGAAGAAATGTAATTTAACCTGGTAAAAGTAATAGAAAAATCAGGTGTCCAAACACTGAATTTGACTAATCTGTGGTTCATTGGTCAACAGAATGTGTATACATCTTTAACAGCCTAGTTTCATTGACTTAAGTTAAACTAAAAACTAAATGCAGAATAAGATGCCATCCATCTTTTGATATTATTAGTGTCACTAAAGTTACAACATTTGTAGAATACAAGTGAATTTTTTAGTAATTGGATTTCTTAGTAAAATTACACTTTAATGTGATTTGGGAAAAATACTGACTTGATGATATGCAGCTGACATTAAATTTTCATCTGTTTCCAGGTGCATCCAAATGAACTAACAAACGGTGTTATAAATGCTGCATTTATGCTTCTTTTCAAAGATCTTATCAAACTTTTCGCTTGCTACAATGATGGAGTTATTAACTTGCTCGGTAGGTGAAACTACATAAACTTGTTGGGCTGATGGGATATGTGGTAAAACTGACAAACTCTGTGGGTGAGTCTGTTGTCTCACTTCTTGTGCAGTAAAGTGAACCTTGGCAGGAGCAGTGTTGTGTAATAAACCATGATACTGAATATGTCCACAGATGATGGTGCTAGCAGAGCAATGTGGACTAGAGAAGGACATTCATTTTTAAGATATTTCAGTGTAGAGAGTTTGCTACTGTCTTCTCAGGTAAAAGGAATTAAGTCATCAACCTGTTCTTTGGTAGGGGGCTGTCTCTCTGGACTAGGATGCTATGATGGAAGCTTAGCATTGATCTTGGGCGTTGGCTGACTGAGGACTCAGTGGTAATGATAGACATTATCAGCCTTGGGGGTGGGAAGCCTGTGTCATTCAGCCTATTCACAACTTCCAATTCTGACATCATGGCCACTTCCTATGGTGTTCTCTTATCTCTGATTATTGAGAGCCTGTTTGTTTTGCATTCACATGAGATAAAAGTAATCTCGTGCTATTTATCTATTCTGAAAGTCCGTCCACTGTCATTTCTCCAAACCTTCTTGTCACCATGCTTCAATTTAATTTTTCCAAGTCCCTTGTCATCCAGGTCAATCATTGATTTGATGTAGTTCCATGTGTCTTGTCAGCTTTCCTTTGACATAAAGTAGAAAATCGGATACACTGCTGAAAGTTCAATTTAGTAGGAAGATTTCTTTCTACTGTCAAGGTCATCCCTTTGTGGAGATATGATTCATCAGATCACTTCCAGCTGGTTCTAGCATGAGGAGCCATCTCTAAACCAAACTTGAATTTTTTATTCTTCAGAAGCTGGTCATAAGGAGCTCCCCAGAGACCATAGGTACGATTTGAGGAGAAATGGACAAAACAGCAATATAGAAGAAAGAGTAGTTACACTGGGAAGATAAACCTTCTGTTCATACAACCTACCTGCTGATTCATGACCTCCTTAAAACTGATCTCTTACTAAAACTTCCATTTAATAATGGAGTGTACTTGCACTTATTTACCTTTATGGTTTTGTATATTAAATAACACCCACTTTAGGTCTGAGGATCACTTAAAGTTCTGTGATCAGAATCTAAGTCTCTAGAAGTAAACCAACAACAATTTTTCCAAAGGAGTGGCTATCTGAAGATGCAACTCTGCTCTATAGCACAAGAGGCCTGTACTGGAGCATTTCAGAGGCATTCTATAATATTTAAATCTGCTGCAAACATTTTGAGTACCTTTAGATCTCATAGAATGAAGCCCATGTAGCTTCAGGTTGGATTAATTGTGGAACCTGGGATAAAGAAGGGCATTTCACAATGACAGAGGGGTCAATTATCCAGGAAGATATAACTGTCCTTGGTGTGTATGCACCTAAAATCAGAGCATCAAACTACATGAGGCAAAAACTGACAGGTCTGCAAGGAGAGAGAGATGAATCCACTAGTACAATTAGAGATTTTACCACTCTATCAGAAATGGACAGATTCCCCTAGGAAGAAAATCAGTAAGGACGTATTTAAACTTAACAACATCAGTGGAATATAATGGACATCCACAGATTATTTTATCCAACAGCAGCAGACAACACATTCATCAAGACAGATAAAAATCTGGGCCATAAAACACACCTTAACAAATTTAAAAGAATATGAATAATATAATGTCTGCTTTTAGGTCACAAATAGAATTAATCTAGAAATCAGTAACAACAACAAAAACAACCACAAAAATCGGGAAAATCCCAAAATAGGTAGATATTAAGCATCATACTTCTAATTAACACATGAGTCAAAGAAGAGATCTCAAGAGAAATTCCAAAATAGTTTGAACTAAATGAAAATGTAAACAAAATCTATCATAAAATGGGGGCTGGGGGTTGTGGCTCAGTGGTAGCACGCTTGCCTGGCATGCATGGGGCACTAGGTTCGATTCTTGGCACCACATACAATAAGTAGAATAAAGGTCCATCAACAACTTTAAAATATTTTTTAAAAACCTATCATAGAATGTGGGATTCAGTAAAAGCAGCACTTAGAGGAAAAATTATAGCATTTAATGCATTTACTAGAAAAAAATAAAGGACTAAAATTATTCACCTAAGCTTCCACTTTGGGCAAAAAGAAAAAGAAAAGCACATTATCCAAAGTAAGAAGAAAAAGAAATAGTAATAAATTAGAGCACAAACCAATAAAATCAGAAACAGAAAATCAACAGAGAAAATTAATAAAACCAGAAGCTGGTTCTTTGAAAAGATTGATAAAAGATCAAGTCTCTTGCCAGCTAACTAAAAGAGGGGGCCAGGAGGAAGGTCACTTTACTAATATCAGAAATAAAAAGTAGACATCTCTACTACAAATCCTACAGACCTGAACAGGATAATAAAAGAATGCTATGACCAACTCTGTGCTCACAAATTTAATAACCTGTATGAAAAATTTCCCAAAAGACACAATTTGCCAAAATATACACAATAAGAAATAGGCAATCTAAATAGGCTATAATGTACAAAAGAAAGTGGATCAATAATTAACAACCTTCCAAAATAGAAAGCACCAAACCCCAGATGGATTCACTGGTAAATTCTATCAAACATTTAAATGAAAAATTAAACCAATTTTTTACAGTCTGCTCCAGAATATAGGAGAGTAGGGGATGTTCATAATGGGTGAGGTTATGCATGTGTGGAGTCAGGGCACATCTGGAAAATCTCTGTCCATGTCCATTTAATTTTGCTAAAACTTAAAAAAAAAAAAAGGAAAAAGTCTTAAAACAAAATTGGGCATGTCCCTTTCCTATATGCACACTCAATCTGATTAAGGTCCCTGTTTGAAGACCTGGAAAAAGTACATTCAGCAGTGTTCAGTGACCTTCATCAGGATATATGGACTGCACTAAACTCATATTGCTGGACCTGGCTCAGAATTTCTAATCCAGGAGATCTGAGGTGAGGCCTAAGAATTTGCATTCCTAATAAGGACCCAAGTAATGCTGTTCCTGTTGGCTTGAGGACTTCAATTTGGAATCCACTATAATTAGAGCCACTATGAGATGCTGGAGATTTGAACCCACACTTTTTTGCATGTTCACCCAAATTGATAATTATTAATTACATTAAAATCTAATATAATATTCTTTCCTGCCTAGCAGCTTTAGAATCCATTCTAATTCTCCAGATTTTTGCCTTAAAGTTAAGGTTGCTAGATTCAGACAAGTACTCCCTCCCCAGTTTTTTTTCTGAATAAACACCCTAACTTTCACAAGAGAGACCACAGTGAGGCTGTCTGGAACTTTCCCACCTATGCAATAATTCAGTAACTCACAAGATCAGACTCCCATCTGACTTTCAGCTATAACAACCCTGTGGCTGCAAGAGATAAGATTATTTTAGGGGAGGAGTGCCTTTGTCTGAACTTGCCTTAAGCCAATAATTTAAAGTCCTGTGTTTTCATTTTCTTTTTGAAGCTCTCCAGTGGAGACCGGAGCAGTTGTCCACTCCGTGTTTCCATTTGCCTTGTTCCTGTTGTGGTTCCTATCCCATGGTTTGATAAGCTGCATTCCAACTGCTCATTTCACAAAAACTTAGGTGATAATTTAAGTAATTGACTTGCTCCTGTATAGAGCATGGACTTTAAGGATCCCATTTTCCATTAGACATAGGGGATGATCACTTTCATATCTAATTGGGTTACATATCTAACCCCAATTTGACAATTTGAAAGTCTGTTTTCTGCATCTAATTCAGGTACCAAATACTGTGTCTATTCAAGAAACAGAAACTGCTCCCAATATTCTAAATAGAAAGGAATTTAATGAAACTTGAAGCAGGGATTTAGGAGTCATATCAAGTGGCTGTGGCTTTAATCATTACTCCTCAAAATCCAAGAATCCAGCTGGGTACAGTGGCACATGCCTGTAATTCCAGCAGCTCTGGAGGCTGAGACAAGAGGATCACTAGTTCAAAGCCAGCCTCAGCAACAGCGAAGCACTAAGCAACTCAATGAGACCCTGTCTCTAGTAAAATACAAAAAAAAAAAAAAAAGGGCTGGGGATGTGGTTCAGTGGTTGAGTGCCCCTGAATTCAATCCCTAGTCCCCCCACCAAAAAAAAAAATTCAAGAAGCTGGGGTAGAAAGTAAAATGTTGTTGGAGAATTATTTCACATGTTGATGATCTTACCTATCACAAGCAATAGCTGAAAAGGCACAGAAGAGGAACGTCTCTTCAGTGTTAGCTTCCAGATCTCCCACAGGTCTGTCTCATTTGTAGTGCTAAATTTGTACCCAGAACCCTGGCTTTAGAAGAATCCAGAGAGAAAGGTCTGATGCACCAATCATCAGCATCAAAGTGGTCTTAAAGGTTTTATCTTTAGTGAGTAACAATTCTTGCCCTACATGCAAAGTTTAAAACCAAATATATCTTTGTATCAGGTTAGAGATTTTATCAGTAAATCAGATAGAGTAGACTTTCCTATTATCTTTCACGGCTACACTTACTTCTCCTTCCCACTCATAAATGAAAGCTTTTGCTAAAGTTCACTTCTAGCCATTTACTTATCTGCTTTTTCTGTATATTTTTCATTGGGAAACACACACACAAACACACACACACACATGACTATTATCTCTATTTTGATGAGCCTCAAATCCATTATTGTAGTTCTTACCTTTCTTCTGAACTTCAGTTTTGCATGTCTTAGTATTTGTGGACACTTAAATTTAGATGTTGTGTTCTTACCTAAAACTCTGAGTATCTAAAACTGAACTTTTAAACTTACCCTTCCTAATCTCCTTATTTCTGTTTATATATAATTAGTCTTTTAAACCTGAAACATCAGTTATCTTTGAGTTACTCATCTTCCTGAAATCCACAGCCAGTCCAAAAAACTTCTCTCATCTTGTTTTATTGCCATTTTTGCTTCAGGAACATGGATTTAGTGTCTTTGCAATTAAACATGTTCAGTCATGTGATTCTTCTCTAGTGTTGTCCTGAACAGCTACTTAAAGATCTTCTCCTCTACTTTCTCTTTAGGAAGACTTCAGAGAGAGAGAGATGGTGTTAAGAATGCAGTTAGTTTCTCTTTACATTAAAATAATAACAATTCAAGTGCTGACAGTGTGGCTTAGTGGTAGAGCATTTGCCTAGCATGGGCAAGGCCCTACGTTCAACCCCAGAAATGCCCTACGCACAAAACAGGAAAATAATAACCACTCAAGACTCCCCCTCCTTTGGTACCAGGGACAGAACTCAGGGGCACTTAACCACTAAGCCACATCCCCAGCCCTTTTTATATTTTATTTTGAGACAGGGTCTCCCTAAGTTGTTAAGTGTCTTTCTCAGTTGCTGAGGCTGGCCTTGAACTTTCTATTGTCCTGCCTCATCTTCCCAAGTCACTGAGATTACAGGAGTGCACCACCATATCCAACCATTCAAGGCATTTTTGTTAAATGTAACTTGAAAATGTTAGTCTACTGGCTACTAGCACAAAGGGAGGAAAGTTGTGCCTTTTTCTATTAAAGATTTTTCAAAAGTGGTGGAAATATGTGTTCTTGCCTTGTAACATTGTGGTGAGGTGCTGCCTTCATTCAGCATTGTCAAGCTGCTCTTGTTGAACTTATCTAGAACACAGATATGCAAGAGAGTATCCTCACTGTTATGTTTTTTGTTTACCAGATAGTGCTAGAAACTAAATTTATAAATATTTTGTGGGTTAGTTTAATAAAGGACTTCCTGACTGGTACTTTACAGGTAATGTTAGGATCAGTTTTGATGCTACAAATCTTCACAAATGTTTTATCACTATCATGAAACTTACTTCCAAGAAAAACATTCCCGACAAATAGGCATTAGTAATAATGGAAAAATCTAAGCTTGTCTCTCAAGAATGAGATCCCTTTACATTTGGTTTCTTTCCTAGGTTACCCTTCAAAAATTAATACTAATATGCAAAGGAGATTTATCAGAACTTTGCAAATATTCATGTTACAAAGGTCAAATGTGATCATTTCAAATACTGAAAGATATGTTATCTTCAGTATAAAGAAATATAGAGTGTCATTTTGGGGTGACCTATCCCTTCTGTAAAAGAAGTATTTTCTCTAGATCCTATCCTGGTCTCTGAGAACAAGGGAACCTCATATATAAGTATATAGTACAAGCTTTGCATATATAAGTATATAGTACAAGTTGTCTTTCTGTGTTGTTACCACTATTATAGAAACAGCTGTGAGATTATAACCTAAAGCTATAGTGATTTAATGTGTTTTTTTTCTAAATCCTAACTACCATGGAAAATACAGAAATCCAGAGGAGACAGAGAAATTTTTTTTTTATTTTGATGCAATTGTTTATTTTTTTACTTTGTTTTGTTTTTTAATGTATTGGGAATCAAACCCAGGGCTCATGCATGCTACACACTGAGCTACATCCCTAGCCCCTAATGCATTAGTTCTAAAGGGAAATCTAGATTTTTCAGTTTGTGTCACTGCTTGAAGATCAAATAAATAAATTTAGATTACAGTAAAAAAGTAATGTAGATATATGAAATTGTTTATATGAAGATTGTTTATAAAGAGAGGGAAAATTATATTTTTCCATAATAAGTTCTTACTTTCAAATTTTTATATGAAAAAAGATTTCTTATAGTGTCATGATTCTATTGATAGCATTGGGAAAACAGGATAGAGTAGATAAAGAAAATATCCTCAAATTTAGCCACTTTTTGAAAACCTCACTTCTCTCTCAAATCTTAACAAGTAAAAAACAGTGAGTGTTTCTTTTCTTTTCTTTTGGCTTCCCTTAAATACCCTACAGGGGAGGTCTGTGTTAAAAGTAAAATTACCTGAAGACTGTCAACAGAAGGTAATGAGTAGCTGTCCTACATAATTAGTTCTTTGCATAATTACATATTATTAAATTTTTCTTGAGAAAATTAAAAATACTTTGAGGTAGTAAAATTACATATTGAATGACATAAAGAACTCCCAATTATGAAAGACTATAAAAGTAGCATGTGTTTAATCATTTGCAAATATAAAATATTGGACTTATAAAGAAGATACTTGGCCATCAGTTATAATTCATTGCTCTGCTGTGTTGCCATCTACAATGTCAATAATTATTGACTGAATGAATAAAGTGCTGGTTTTCCTTAAAACATAGATGAGGAAAAACACATTTTCATACTGCAATTATAACAGAGCTATGCTAACTTAATGACTGTGAATTCTAGTGTTGGAAGTGCAAAAGAGAAAAGTGAAGTAATTCTATCATTTTTCAGTCTATAAGGTTGAGAAAAAGATAGAATTATAGGCTGCAAAGTCATAACAGGTTTGGTAAACCAAATGTTATTCATAAAACTCCTCTATTTTGGAAAGATCAGTAGAGTGAAAAAGGCGATTGAGGGGGAGGAAAGAAGGATAGAAAAGGGAAGAGCAATGGAATGAATCTGACCAAACTTCAAACTTGCAGATGTACGTACATGAATATAGCACAGTGAACCCCAGTATCAAGTATATCCACAAGATACTACTTTTATTTCTTTATTTGTTCTTTTAGATAGATATTATTCATAAGTGGAATGTAACATCCCATTCTTGTAGTTGCACATGATGTGTAGTTTCACTGATTGTGTATCCCATATAGGAACATAGGAAAGTTATATCCAATTCATTCTACTGACATTTCTAGTCCTATCTCCCCTACCCTTCATTCCCATTTTGTTCTTCCCTCCCCCACCCTTATTGTGCGTTAGCATCTGCATTTTAGAGAGAACATTCAGCCTTTGGGATTTTGGGATTGGCTTATTTTACTTAGCATGATAGTCTCCAGCTCCACCCATTTACCAGCCAAAGTCTCATACTTTTTTAAGGCTGAGTGATATTCCATTGTGTATATATACCTCATTTTCTTTATCCATTTGTCTGTTGAAGAGCACTTAGGTTGGTTCTATAGCTTAACTGTTGTGAGTTGAGCTGCTATATACATTGATGTGGCTTTGCACAAGACACTAATTTTTAAAAACTATAAATAAATTGCAGACAGATCAGTAGAGTAGAGGGACGGGAGTGGGGAAGGAGGGGGAGGAGGAAGTGCTGGGGACTGAATTAGAGAAAATTATATTCTATGCTTTTGTATTTATGTCAAAATGAATCCTATTGTTTTATATAACTAAAATGAATCAATAAAAAAGGTTAAAAAACCCTCTATTTTATAACAAAAATACATTATAATGTTTGAAATAAATCATTTTTGACCCATAAAAGCAGCTATTAATTTATATAGAATACATAAAATTTAAATAATTCTTTAATTCAGAAAGATTTACAGATTATCAACCTACTATATACATATAGATAGATAGATAGATTGATTGATTGATTGATTGATTACTGGTTTATAATGACCTAATAATAAAATAGGGATGCTGTAGAATACAGTCAGAAAATTTGAGGCTGTTATTAGAAAGAATTTGTTATTTTCTAAGACTAAATACTGTGATATATAGATCATGAATTGAACCTTTTAGACAGTTCATGTATCTTTCTACTTTAACTTTTTATTATTTAAATAATCTCATATGAGATATATGACTACGTTAAACCATATACCTTTCTTAAACTACTCAGGTCCCTTTTAATAATTATAGGTTTTGGTGCCAAGTGTTTTGATTCAAACATTAAGCTTTAAGTAGTAATCCCAACATAAGCTTGGAATAAAATAGAATACTCCTTTCAAATTGCTTATTACTTTATCTCTTATAGAAAAGTTTTTTGAAATGAAGAAAGGACAATGTAAAGATGCTCTAGAAATTTACAAACGATTTCTAACTAGAATGACACGGGTATCTGAATTTCTCAAAGTTGCAGAGGTAAGTAATATCAATCTTTTTGGGGAAATGTAATTTTAAAACTACTAGTGCATGTATCTGTAGTGTATAGCAGAATGCATAATTTGGCAAGATATCAGCCACCAAGTCACAGTGATTGGACTAAGAGTGGCCTTAGAAGTCATCTCACCCAACCTGTTATTCAGAGCTATAACCTACACAACCTTCTAATCAAATGATGATTCTACAATCTTTCTTGTCTAATAAGATCATTTCTGCATTGCAAGATGGTCCTTTGCAAGATACTCTATCCTCCCTAATGGCTATTTTTTATTCCTCATTACTGAACCCTAGATTGGTTTTAGAAAAATCTGTTCATTGTTCTTAACATGTAAGTCATAAATTCTGACCTTCCTTACATTGTCAATGATTGATGCACAATGAAAAATAAAACAAAGGATAATTCATTTTATAAAGTTTATAATAAATTGTTTCTTTAGGTTATTTCTTTATACCTAATCATAATAACCATAATTATATAGTTTGTGATCCTGAGGCTATCTGTAAGTTGTTATATTTTTTTTACAAAATCCAGTTATTGAATTTATAATACTGGTTTGAAAATTTTAATATTGCTATTGTAGTCTTCTGGAAGGATGATCCATGGGTTTTTATCTCACATGACAACTAAGTGATTCCTAGAGACTAACCAAAGCGCAGTGTGACGTAAATCTGAGGCTCAACAGCAAAACATACAACACCATGGGTTGTGGAGCATTGATGCCATCCTGTGTTATTTATCATTCTGAGAATATAACCTAAGGACACACGTTTTAGAGACACAATTTCAAAAGTGTCATAAGGCATACATTATCTTTCAGGCCTCATTTATTCACAGTAGTAGTAATTGTCTCACTCAAATGAGATCAAAATACTATCACAAAATGCAGATTCTTGAACTTCAACACATATAATACATAATCAGAATGAAAATCTGTTTTTAAAAATAATATAGGAAGTAAAAGATAAATATGAGCTTATATAGGTTACCTATACACTAAAGCAAGCATCTTTTTGTGTGTTTACTCTTGGATTTACTGATGTTGGTTGTCATTAAGAAAGAATAGGACTGCTTAAATTTTTACTTTTGCTACTACATAGATTTTATTGTCTGTTTGGTATGATTTTCCCATTGGTTTAACCATAATTATCATAAATCTAGTAGAATTATGCCCAAGCACTCAGAGCAGAAGATTATTTTATTGTTCCACTAAATCCTGAGGCACATGCCCCTCAATCTTCCCCTTTGTTACTGGGTGTGAGTAAGGTCCTGGACATGTGACAGTCTGAGGAATATATGTCTCTAATCAGCAGAAAGGCTGGGCTCAAGAGCTCCATGAGAAAAGGGCTGCTTATTTGTCCACTCTAATTTTTACATGTAAATTTGATTTTATTTATGCCTATTGATACCTCGTGTTAGCACTAGCTAAACTTAGGCCATTAAAAGAGTCTGTCTTTAAATAACTGAATAATAAATAATGCATTTTTATTTTAACATTATAAGTAAGATTTTTTATAGAATGGATACTAATTAGCAACATTATTTTTTAATAGAATAAACATTTAGACCACAGTGTAATAACCCTAACCATTTGTAGTTTCTTTCATATTTTAGTTGTGTTACTCATAATTTGAAGGCAGTGCTGAGTGATTATGATCATGATTGGTTAATACAGAAAATTTTCAACAGATGTGCAAACCTTTTTTCTCTCTACCATACAGCACTCAAGAGGTATATGGGCTCATACTTTGTAAAAACTACTTGTAGTTAGTACATTTTGCCTGAATAGTCCATAGAAAACTTTTAGAATTTCATTGAAAAACTATAAATAAGGATGGAGGTATAGCTCAATGGTAGAGTGCTGGCCTATCATGTGCAAGGCCCTGGATCTATTTCCCAGCATCACAAAACAAAATAAAACAAACAATACATACATGCATATTGGATATTCAGGAAATATTAACAGTAAGTTGTCTATCATATAGAGTAGTTGAACAATTTTCATGTTGTTTATTTGTTTTTATGGGGTGCTGAGGATTGAACCCAGGGCCTCACTTGTCCTAGGCAAGTGCTCTACCATTGAGCCAACATTTTAGATTCTTACACTGAATGAGGCAGATAACTGAAACTTTGTAAAATGATTGTTGTACATGTGTTTGGCATTTCTGCTAAACACTCTTCCTTTTTGTAGAAACAAGTTATTCTTATTTGTCTCCCAGAATGTTTATAGATAGAGAGTAATAGAATTTCTGTCATACACCTCACCTCAACCCTCCAATCACATTATGCTTCCAAAGTTCAGGGCAGTGAAAATAGTAACCTTGACAAGGGATTCCTACACTGTATCTTTTAACAAAATTATCCATTTAATGGAAGCACATCACCTTTTTCCAAAGTGATTCCAGTATTAGATATTCATAATATATTCATTTTTAAAAATGCTTCCACCATTCATATTAATATTTTTAATTCACTATGCAAAGAGGTATTAAAGTATAGTAATAAATGGAATGAAGTTACTTTAATCATTCATAATAATATAAATGACATTGGGGAGGCCTCAGTGACTTCTCTAAATCCAGACATTAGTCATTAGAAGGTAAAATCTGAAATGCTGAATTACAGCATGATTGGATCCAGAGAGATGAGGGGCCAGTGCTCTATATCCACAACTGGTCTCAACAGTGGATGGTTTTGCTCCTCTCTCCTCTTTAGGGAACATCTGGAGACACATTTTTAGTAGTTACCCTAAAGGTAACTACTACTAGTCACCCCTAAGCTCACCCTCTATCCTACTAGCATCTGCAGAACAGAGGCCACAGGTGTTGCTAAGCATTCCACCATGCACAGATCAGCCAACAAAGAATTACCTTGCCAAAATCCCAATACTGTCAGGCCAAGAAAGATGGCTCTAGCCATTAAAAAAAGAAAGAAAGAAGGATAGATAGATAGATAGATATAAGGAAGGAAGGGAGGGAGGGAGGGAGGGAAGGAAAAGAAGAGAAAAGAAAAGAAAAAAGAAGAAAAGAAAAGAAGAGAAAAGAAAAGAAAAGAAAAGAAGGGAGAAGGTAGTCAAGACACAAATGGTTTAGGGTTCTTTGTTTGTCTGTTGCAGTACTGGGGATTGATCCCTAGAGCATTCTACCAGTGAGCTAAATCCCTGGACCTTGTAATTTTATGTATTAGGGTCTCACTAAGTTGTCCAGGCTGACCTCAAACTTGCAATCCTCCTGCCTCAACCTCCCGAGTAGCTGGGATTACTGGCATGTGCCACCTTTCCCTACTACAAATGGGTATTTTAATCTCCTATTTGCTATATTGCCTTCTTAAGAGCCCAGTGATTTTACTTCATGCATTTGCTTCTGTGTTTCTTTCAGCATGATCAAAGCACTCCATTTCTCAAGGAGACCTTGATTTAACCTACTCTGTTTCTTCAAGCATCAATTTCATTATCTATATAAAGTGATAAAATTAAAAGTGATATATTGGGCTGGGGATGTGGCTCAAGCGGTAGCGCGCTCGCCTGGCATGCGTGCGCCCCGGGTTCGATCCTCAGCACCACATACCAACAAAGATGTTGTGTCCGCCGAGAACTAAAAAAATAAATATTAAAAATTCTCTCTCTCTCTCTCTCTCTCTCTCTCTCTCTCTCTCTCTCTCTCTCCGTCCTCTCTCACTCTCTCTTGAAAAAAAAAAGTGATATATTATCCTCAACTTTTTATTTTGAACTTACAAAAAATTTTGGTAATTTTCAAATCTACAAATCTATTTTCTCATATTTGCTTCCCCTCCCCCTCTTTCACCCACTTACTCCCATGCTGTCCAAATTACCAGTTTGCATATGTTTTCACCCTGTAATTTCACTTCTGCAAATATATTCTACACATACAAAATGGTATGTGCAGTATTGCTTGCAAGAGACTTGAAGCAATTCGAATGTTCATTACTCAATGACTCATTAAATAAACCACAAGACAGGGAAATTCTATACAGATTTCCATACAGCTTTCTAAAAAATGAGGACATTTACTGGGTTCAGTGGAGCATGCTTCCATTGGCTTGTGAGGTTGAGGCATGACGGTTGCAAGTTCAAAGCCAGCCTCAGGAAAAGTCAGGCACTAAGCAACTCAGTGAGACTCTGTGTGTAAATAAAATACAAAATAGGGCTGGGGAGGTGGCTCAGTGGTTGAGTGCCCCTGAGTTCAATCCCTGGTACCCACCCCCCCAAATGAAGACATTCTGTGCTTTGATATGGATGTGTCTCTAAGATATATTACTGCTCAAAAAATATAAGTTCAGTGTATATAATATGCTATTATTTATATGAGAATGGCAAAATAAATGTATCTATTTATTTCTCATAAATGATTCTCTCTGTGGGGGAGAAGGTGGAAACTATACCCTGAACAAGTTATTAAAACTATGTAAACATTCAGGGTCCAGAGAACTTAGTAGGCATGATTATTAAAATTTTGTCTAAGCAGCTTTTTAGATTTTAGTTGCTATTAACCATGGAAGATACTTTAAATTTTATGCTTCATTTGATTTTTCACTTACTTTTGGGTTCTAGTAAAATTTTAGAAATTTGTTATACATAACTATATTAATAAAATCATTGCTCTGTTGAGTGGAAAACTCAATAAAGAGCATATGTTTAAAGTGAGCTATAACTATGTATGAATTCTTTTACACAAGATTGAGCTGCGGTTTTATTCTTTGTGGTGATCTTCCATTAATTGAAAACAATTGTAAAAAATCCCACTAAGTAATTTCTTATTTTTTAAATCCACAGCAAGTTGGTATTGATAAAGGTGACATTCCTGACCTCACACAGGTAAGTGACTCTCTCAATGGAAGAACTCAGTATGCATGAAATTATTACTCCAGATGTTGTCACAAATAGGCATATTTTTCTGTGCTTAATGGATTTTGAATTTAGGTCAACCAACTTTCTTAGAAATTATTCTATCTTACCTATTCTTTCTAGTTATTGACTATGTTTCTGGAGGCAATGGGAAAGTTTTCCTGCCCTTAAGATGTAATTTCTTCTTCAGCGACAACTGACATTACTAATTGAGTTCATCTTTTCATTCGTGAACTCGAGTCAGAAGGAAACCTTGAATAATGTTTAAAAAAAGCTATGAAAAGCCACTATTGGTAGGCAATCAGAACATTGGAACTTTCTTTCCAGCTTGTCCTCCTAGTTTTTCAAGGTGTCCCTTATGTGAAGAAGGCCAGAACTCAGATGTCACAGTCCTACTACGTACGCTGAGTCTGTCACCCCTGTGAAGAGAAGGAAAAATACATACATAAAAGAAAAACGATTTTTTTAAAAAAATATAGTGGTGATAGATCAGTGATTTGGGAGTGTCCATCTAGTAAGCAACAACAATAGAGGGGCTCGCTTATCAATCCTTTTATCTGTCAGGAGAGTACAGCATCCAACTCCTGGGAAAGAACAGGGCATCATTCACAGATGCAGAATAGTTGTACAACCCTTTTCATAACCGAAAGAAGCAGTTTTTGCTTAATCACTCTGTAGTGTTAAATTTCAGTCCCAAATATCATGTCCTTTAGCTAGAAACAATGTTGTTTTAGAAATGATGGGAGAAAACATAGAACTGCTATCTTATATACCATGACAAATATTATGAATTTTTCGGTCTATAAATTTAAAAAGTCATGTAATAGAAGAAAATCATCATAATAAGTTACCCACTTTTTAGTAGTATCAAAGTGCTTTTAATTGTTTGCTATCCTTAAATGTCTTTAAATATTTACATATTTAAAATGTTGATTTTTAAATTTTTATTAAAAATTGGGAACACACAAAGAAATAGTTTTCTGCATGTGTATTATTAAAATACCTCTCAAATATCAAGAATTCTTCATAAGTAAAACTTAGCAGTTCAAAATTTGATGACGTGTGTTTTTTAGTTTAAAAACTGGGAGATAACTCTTTCTATTAGACAGAATATTCGTATAAAATATTTCTGCTACTATGAGACAATAGTATTCTTAGAGTAAGTGTGTGCCTGAATAAGATATTAACATAATTTGAGTAGGGAAAAAATTAAGGTTACATAAAATATTATTTTAAACTCTCTTTATTAGGGACTGGGGTTGTGGCTCAGTGGTAGAGTGCTTGCCTAGCACGTGCAAGGCCCTGGGTTCAATCCTCAGCACCATATACAAATAAATAAACAAAATAAAGGTATTGTGTATGACTAAAAATAAATAAATATTTTTTTTAAAATCTCTTTATTAGAAGTAAATTTATCTTTGTAATTCATTAAACAAAAATGACTAGTTTCATTTATACATGCTTTTATCCAAGATAGATAATATAAATTAACTTTAAAAAGATGTACATTAAAATATTTATCTCAATGAACTCCTTTTAGAAATGAAAAGTCATCTTTATTTTAACACTGTAGACAAACCTCACTGTAAGATAAAATGAAGACTAGATATTTTGTTAAGGAAAGGAGCTCAGTTAAGAATAGGTCCTGACGTCCATCACATTCCACTATCCTTGCTAATCCCCATTATCCAAAGTACATATATGAAGACACGAATTGGGTGTCAACATACTTTATATACAAACAGAAATATGAAAAATTGTGGTATATATGTGTAATAAGAATTGTAATGCAAACAAAACCAAAGTACATGTATAAAGATATGAATTGTCATGAACATACTTTATATACAAAGATATGAAAAATTGTGCTCTACATGTGTAATAAGAATTATAATGCATTCCGCAGTCGTAATAATAATAGTAGTAATAATTCATGACCTCAGTATAAAAAAATCAAACCAGATACAAAAATCATAAAGTAAAAATTACTTATTTTATTTTTTTTAAAAAATAAAATCCATTAAATAAAAAAATTAAAATTAAAAAAAAAAGAATAGGTCCTTCTTTGTCTCAGTTTGGGCACAGTCTGAATGGACATTAGGAAAGATTTAAGAGACTACGTAAATATCTTTTGATTTTTAAAACTGGAGAATGATAAACTGGGTGTGGTGGTACACACCTGTAATCCCAGCTACTTGGGAGGCAGAGCAGAAAGATCACAAGTTCAAGGCCAGTTGGGGCAAATTAGCAAGACCCTTAAATAAAAGATAAAAAGGACTGAAGATGTAACTCAGTGGTACAGTGCTACTAGGTTCAATTCCCAGTACCCTAAAAAAATAAATAATAAAAATAAAATAGTAGCATATCATTGACAAAAGACTGTGCATACATTCACATACTTGGGTTTAATATTAAATAATACCATATATTTATTATAATTTATATAATTTCTGAAGAAGTCCAGAGACATATTGTATTTAATGATACAAGATGTTTGTTTTCATAATTTGGGGAATAGACTTCACCCTCCTAGAAGCAAAATCTTCTAATAGAAGCTGTTCTGTGGTAGGGATTCATTAGACTCTGGTAGCAGTCTATCCTCTGCTTTTGTAATGACCTTAAGAGCCACATAAACTCAGACATTAACTTTTTAAAATATTTTTTTCGTTGTAGTTGGACACAATATCTTTATTTTATTTCCTTATTTTTATGTGATGCTAAGGATGGAGCCCAGCATCTGGCACGTGCTAGGCGAGCACTCTACCGCTGAGCCACAACCCCAGCCCAACATTTATTTTTAAATTACCTCCTCAGAAAAATTCATCAAGGGATGGGGTTGTAGCTCTAAGGTGCAGCGCCTCACATGTGTGAGGCACTGGGTTCAGTTCTCAGCACCGCATATAAATAAAATAAAGGTCCATTAACAACAAAAGAAATTTTAAAAACAAAAATTCATCTGGTCAAATTTTCCTGTGCACATTTAAATTCATACAAGAGTATAGTATGCTTCTGAAATTTCTTAATTTTTCTTTTGGTATTATGGGAGACAGAGCTGAAGGTCCTCCATAGTTCTTATTTAGAGCCCCTTCCACAGGGCTGATGGAGGTCTCTAACCAAGCTAGGGATTTAGACCAACTATGACAGTACAGTAGGTCTGAGCTGAAACTTGTGATGTTCTGAGTTTAATCCTTTAGGTAGCGTTAGGCTAGGATTAGTTGAGAAATGAGTCATAAAAAACAGATTGTATGGACTCAGTTTAAGTCCCCCAAGATTAGGTTTTGCTGTCAGGCTTCTCCATGGCTACCATGACTACTGAATCTAGCCCTAACAATAGACAAAAATACCTAATAGGATAGCTTTAAAGAAGTGATGTAGACCAAAGGGACTTCCTATAAAAATCAGTTCTCATAACTAGTAAATAAATAAATAATAAATAAATAATTAGAAATCCTCTTGCAGTAAAATGGAAGAGTTTAATGTATATCTTTTAGGTTAGAGAATACACAGTAAGTACCACGGTAGTCATCTGTAGCCCTTTATAACTTGTTCATGTAATCATCACTGCATTTAAATGATTATGCCAGAATGGTGCATGTCTGAAATCCCACAACTCAGAGGGCTGAGGCAGGAGGATCACAATTTTGAGTCCAACCTAGGCAACCTAGTAAGACCCTTCTTAAAAAATAAAAAGTGCTGGAGATGGAGCTCAGTGGTAGAGCACCCCTGCATTCAATCCCCAGTGCAATATGTGTGTATACATACACATACATATACATATATAAATATCAGTGAAATTTTCAAAATACTTTTAAAGGTAATGTTTCAGGTAAGAAGTAAATATGATGTCGGAACTAATATTTTTCCCAGCATTTTCAAATGGTTTCTTTCGGGCTATGATAAAAAATTTGAATCTTTTGATTGCTCCTTTTACATTTGCTTTTAATGATGCTTTACGATCTAAAGCATCTGGATTGTAGATGGATTCTCCCTTTTGGATCCTGGGCATTACACTCAGCTATTAATTTATTTCAAGAAAATGCTTTTTAAATATTATTTCTTTGGGGGGTGGTGCGTATGTGTGTGTGTATGTGTGTGTGTGTGTGCGCGCGCGCGCACGTGTGTGTGTTCCCAATTTAAAATATCTCCATTTATGAAAAATATCTTAGGATTTGATGTCAGGAATTCTGGTTGATCTGAAAACTACTGGTAAAGTCAAGTCTCCTTTTAAAGACTATACCCCCATGCATTGGTAACCATGGAAATATTGCTGTTTTCTATTAGCTCTCATAGTCTGATTTATTCTTTGGGTTGGTGTTTCCATCTGATTTGATCATTGACTTTGCCATTTTTTAAATGAGAAAATAAGTAGGGTGCTAATTATACTTTGTTATCTGGAGTTTCTTTTACAACAGCAGAGGCACTCTCGAAGTTTTGCTCCTTGGAAATGTAGACCATTTTCATTTATTGTATCCTTCAGTCCAGGAAGTCCTTAGAGGCGTAGACAGTGGAAAAGGCACACATTCGTGCACTCCTAGACATTAATATTAACATGCCTTTCTTTTTTTCCCCCCAAGACATTTTAAGAATTTGTTTCTCTTAGATTCTTTCATGTCCTTATAAGAAATGTAAATTATAAAGCACTTTTAAAACCTCTGGGATTAAAAAGCTCCAAATTTAATTTTGTGTACTGTGTATTGCTAAATAACCCCCTTTAAATCCAGAGTCAGTTTTACAGGCTTGAATTCCCTTGTCAGATTTCTATTTCAACTCATGTGATTTTTGTAACTTCTACTTCATTTTCCAATTTTCTCAGTTAAATTATTAAGAATTTCTACAAGAAGAATGAAATTTCAGACTATCTTCATGGTGGTTTGTTTAAAATACCTAAGGAACTTTAAAGGAGAAAATATGACCTCTTTTGTTATCCCATAAATGTTGTTCTCTATTTCATGACTATAAGTATCATTTGTTTTTATTAGACAGTATTTTAAATTTAAGTCTAGCAAAGGATCACTGTTTCTTTATATTGCATATAATACTCAGAACTCACATCTTCTGACAAGAGTTTCTGTGACTCAATATTTTTTTTCCTTACCATATCCCAACAACAACAACAAAAAATTGAATGTAAAAAAGTTTAATTCATATGCACAGGTCTCCTAGTTCCATCATCATTACCATGTTCAGCATCACCAACAATTAGCATGACAATTTTTGATTTATCAGATATGAATCCATCTAAAAATTTTGAAGTCACTTATATATTTTTCTATATAAATATTGTTTGCAATGTATGTTCTGTTTTCAATGAGCATTTCTTTATGATTTACAATTGGGTATATAAAGCAAAATTTCCTTTATCTCTCTTAAAAATTTATTTTTTTAAGACTTACAACTATACCCTTAGCTGCAGCTTACTGGAATTTGTTTTTTTAGTTGATTTTTATCCTGAGTTATATCTTAAAATTATAATTTTTATGCTTTTCTAAATTTATTATATCCTGATAATTTTTTATTTTATTTTTTATTTAGTCCAAAGCTTTTTAGATAACACTGATAGAGCTGTCCCTTCCCACCACACCTCCATCACTTGGATCAAGTTAATATTTTCATTCACTTAGTAATTTTTATATATTTATAAATTGGTGTGTTTTGTTTCACTTAGTATTTACATTTACAATCATATAATTATGTTAATAATAATTATATAAATTTTGAGTTTATAAGTCTATCAATAAAATTTAAATAAATCGTATATATTATAAGCTTTTAAAATTAAAAAAATAATAAGAATTTTATTTTATCATTAAACATATAATTTAAATGTAATTATATTAGTTTCTTCAAATTCTGTAAGTCAGTTTTGCAGTTAGCATAGTTACTGTGAAGTCCTTCAAAAGTAGTTTCACATTAAGGAACAATTATCAAAATTAAATGTACCTGTGAATGTAGTTTGTTGTTTCATTCATTCATGAAATGCTTTTCTTTGAGTGCCTGTGCTGCTGTTAAGGTCTAGTTTGGGTGAAAATTATTTGAGAATGATGAAATTAAATTTATAATGCTTGAGAAATAGGTTGGGTCAAATATTTGTATGAAGTTATTATTTCTCTTCTAATATACAGTATATCACTTTTTATTGCCTGAAATTTTATTTATAGAAAGAAACATTCATGACCTTGTTAATTAAGAGTTGAAATGTATTATTTAGTCTGCCAATGCACAATGCTTTATTATATACATAAATTAAATAGCTCAATAATAAAAATTTAATTATTATGTCTATTAAATTGTATTATTTTCCCCCCAACTCTCACTTAGTCTCCATTTTTAAGTATGATAACAATTTTTTTCTGAATATTTCAATGTGAGGTTTTACTGTATTTTCAAATTTCTATAAATTTCTATTTGGGCACTTTCTCTCTTCCACTGTGGCTTTATGGGAAGGTTGTGAACTTGATTTTGAGTATACTACATTCAAGTAATATCTTAGCAAAGTCTGTCCAAGGTAGCCTCTACACTGAAAACCTGCTGAAAGTTTATTTGGTATGCAGGGGAGTTAGTAAAAGATGGGCTTACCTGAGATTCCATGGATCTTAAATATTTAAACACCAGAAGAACCTAAAATGAAATTATCTCACATGAATATTGGGCTCCACCCATAAACTTCCACCCTGCAAAGTTACAGTGATGTTACAGTGTGTTTACTTTGAAAGAAAACAATGCAGACATTTATTTTTACTTTCTTATTGTAGGCTCCCAGCAGTCTTATGGAGACCCTTGAACAACATCTAAATACATTAGAAGGAAAGAAACCTGGAAACAAGTACGCATTAGTTGTGTATTCTAAATAAGATAAAAAATACTAGGATCGTTCTTTATAAGAATGAGATTTATCATGGTAAACTTATACTACTATAGTTTCAGGGTATGCTATATTGTAATTTTGGGGGGTTCCCACAGAACCCCTGCCCTTTGTGTTACTTGTGTCAGTAGGACTTCATGAGTAAGCAGTCTACCTGCAAGCTAATATGGCAGATTAATAGATTATTCCTATATTGACTGAACTTGCTGATTTACATATTTGCCCTTAGAAAGAATCCATAAGACAAAGGAGTTGCTCATATTTAAAAATTAAAACTGTAATGGTTGGTCATGAGTAAAAATAAGCACAGTTTTACAAGTATCCTGAACACTGTTATGTTACCAACCCCAGTGTGAAGAAAGCAAAATCCTCAAGTATAGTTTCCAGGACTTTAGTATCCCCCCACTTAGGCATGGCATAGCTACTGACATTTTACTCAGATCTTTTTATAGAGGAAGTAGCAATCAAGCAATGATAAGTGCACTTTACTGGATTTTTTTTTTAACCTTTGTGTTTGGTACTTATAGTTTTGATTGTTTTTCTTTGTTGCATGCAAAAAATGTCCAGGTTCCATTTTTACATCTCTCCAGCAGGAATGAAACTTTTCTGTTCTTAAGACCCAGTCCTTTCTGGTCTTTGTGCCTGGTTCAGCTGTAATTCTGCCAGTCTTGGATGCTTACCCTTGTCCTGCCTGTGTAACTCTTATGCATCCTGGGAGGGCTACCTGCAGTCCTAATTTCTGATGAAGGCTTCTTAACGATAAACTTCCCTGTATTATGGCTATTTTTTTTTAACATATGTGACTTCAATAGATTTTTGGTTCCAAAGGTCAGGAACTATTTTGTACTTCAGTATCTAAACAATCAATGTTGGTGTCCCTGTAGAGTCAACTTGAAATCTGTCATTGTTGATGATACCAGCTTTACACTATTTTATTTAGCTTGACAGCAGGAATTAGCAGAGACAACCAATGAACTGATCATTGCAGGGTTATAGGCTGATCATGGATTTCACCTATGATAGAATGGTCAAAATGTCACTTTTTTCTGCTTTCTTCTTTCTGACTATTCTCCCAAAACCTAGGCTTGTACATCTTGATGTTACTTTTTTGCTGGTTATTTTATTAGCTAAGTGATGTTTCTGTCCTCTTTTCCAAACGAGTATAGTAATCATTGTATGTTTTCGATGATAAACAACAGTAGAGAAATCTTTCAGGCTACTTGGAGAGCTACTAGGAATGATGGATGGCAGAACCTCTCTAGGGCTTTGTCAAGACCTTACTACAGTCTGCCCCACTTTAGGTGTGGCCATGGATGAACAGGTTTTTGATGTGAGACTACATTAAATTGCAGCAGTCTATTTATTACTGGGCCTATCCTCTATTAGGGAATCTGGGAAGCCCAGTGATTTGCCTAGGGATTACAATTACACAAATGGAGGCAGGAAGCTATATGTCTCTCCTCCTGTGGCAGAATGAGCTCATTAACTAATGAAACCTACAGGTCCCCTAGAGTTGATCTCTCCCTTGGGCAGCTATAGACACACCCTATAAGCCAGTTTCACCTTGATCTTTTTACCTCTGGGTGCCTGTACTCTGCTTAGGCCCACACTTTGCCCTTATATTTCGTTAAAGCTACCAGCAAGCTGCTATTACCAGAGATGCTTCTTTCCCTAGCTCCAATAGGTCTCCTCAGCCCTGACTTCAAATCTAAATCTGCCCCCTTGTGGCCATTGCAAGCTAATTTTGGAAAAATTAGCCATGGGTGTTTAATTAACATTTCTAAAGAGGTAGAATGAAACTCAATAATATTCCATTTGCACTGCCTTTTGCCTAGAATAATTTTTCTCTCCCCTTTAAAATCATTTTATGCTTGTCATATTTCTTTTCTGAATTGGCTGAGACCACATTTGAATTGTCTTTTGCTTATTCCCTATTTTGAAAATAAATAAGCTATAATAGCTAACTATTTTCTTCTTTGTATGTTCGTGCTTACCTGGGAACTTAAGTGAAGGGTGAGTACTACATAGAGTGACTTTTTTGCATTTTGTAATTACTAAAAATGCAAAAACACTCTTTTAGATTCCACCTGTACTATTGAGAACATTAAAATTGATTTCATTTTATGCATCTGTGTTTTTTCATTATGCTTTATTTTTGTCTTCCAAGGTGACTGGCATAAATGGTTTTACTTTCTTTTGGTCTTCTTGTCTCTAGACTAACAATCTATTTTAGGTATATAAATATTTCTCTTCAATTTTAGAAATCAAAGAATTTTTATTTGTTGAGTAGTCAAAAGTTTCCCCCCAGAATATTGCAGAAGTGCCAAAAGACTTTAATAAAGAAAATGGATTCCCTGAAATTGTTTTCTTTGTTCATCTAGTAGCAGTATAAAACTATTCCAAGTTCTAATCAAGTATATACATAAAATGAAGCATTTAGAAATCTCCGCTATGTAAAATATTTATGCTCTTTATATTTAGTACCTTATGTCCACAGATGTTTACTTTTGAAATTGTGTGTGATATGGTATAATACACCCTTGTGAATTATTTGTTTCTACTAGTCAACAGAACAAAAGGGAGACATTTATTTTATCCTACATGTGTGTTTATTAAATGTGAACAATACGAGAAACCAAGATGTCTTTTGTAATTAAGATTATTTGGAAGATGAAGATAGGTTTTTCATATCTCTGTCTTTTTCTAACATTTATATGCAAAACTATGTAGGGATTATTGTTGTGAATAAGTAAGAAATAACAAAGTTTCCTCTTTGACAGCTTACTATTACCATATTAGAAGGCAACCTTGGTATTTGCTGTGTTCATAGTAAAAATTCATGGATTTGATCATAGCATTTTACAGAATTTAGAATAGATTACCCGATGGGTCATTCATTCCCTCTAAAATTATCATACTGTGTTACTTTTTCCACCTCAGTTCACTATGTGCTTGATTTCTCTAGAAGAAAAATTTTTTAAAAGTATTGCTCTTCATTACCTATATATAAAAGGTTATAGTATTTTCTTTCATTAAGGGCAGTGACCAACAATAAGATGGGATCTCAAGCAAGGAATAAATACAAAGCAGCAATTTATGTGTTGTGTAAGAAAGGAACAAATGTACTGGCTCATTTGTGTTTTTAGTGGGGCAAACTGGAAAGGGTACCAACACAGGCTCTGGGCAGCAGACAGACTTGGAGTAGAGCCTTGGATTTACCATTAAAGAATGATGAGACTCAGGCAAGCTGTTAACCTTCTAAGCCTAGAAGCCCTCCAATTTTATTCAGTGATTAACGATGCTTTTTAAAGCTACAACCCATGGGAGATCCTTTGGTTCTCACTTTTTTGTTTATTAAATCAGGACAAAAGCCAAATCTGGCCAAGGGGAACAGAGGTCTCCCATCTGGACAGCTTAGTTTCACACAAAATATATTTTTTAAGAATTCTGGTTAATTTATTGGTTATAAAATGAATAAATGAATGCATTCTTGTTGAAAATTTCAAATAATGTAGAAAACGCCAGGTGCTATACAGAGTGCTAGGGTATAAAACAACAGGATGAGTTCCTTCCCTTCAAAGAACGTAGCGTCCAGGGATGAAGACAGATAGCTAAACAGACAATTAAACTATGATGTGGTAAGTGGGATAATAGCTCAACAGAGACAGTAGAGATTTTCATTTGCTCATCCATGGAATAACTACAAGTACCATTTAGTAATCCTTTCTTCTTGGGTGTTTTACAAATGGATTCCTTTGCCAATTATATTTTTCACAGTTAGCTTTGAGTATAATGTTCTCTAACAATAAGAAATTCAATTCTTATTTTTTTTACTTTATTCTTACTACATTTTTACTTTATTCTTACTATGGGCAGAAGATATGATATCACTTTTTATTTATTGGCTGGGGAATGTATTTCAAAAGTTCGTGCTTATTCTCAATTCTCTTTTCTGTATTAATATTTGTCATTGTGTCAATACTGCAAAGAATTTACTCATGAATGTTTCCTGAGAAATTAATTTAAATCTAAGAAAGAGACCATGTCAAATGACATGCTTTCTTTTTCTTTTTCTTTCTTTTTTTATTGTTGTTATAAAAGGTGGAATTAGAGAAATTATTAGTCAAAAATGTCTTATGCTGTACTAGATTTTTAAGTTCCTAAGTAAGTTTCTATAGTTAGAGAAAGTACTGTGAATCTCTTTCAGTAGACCATTTGAAATGAGAAATTATAGATAAATATACATGGAAAAGATATTAATCTGGCATATACTATTGATCAATTGGTGGAAAAGGATCATAATATTGTACAAAATTCCAATTACCTTCTGCTAGTTTTGTTTTGCTACTACTATATGTGCTATTTTCTCTGTAGATGAGTAGAACACCATCTTACTAAAATGTACTATCTTCATTTTGTTTCACGATTCATTTTTCCACCAGTTCATGTGAGTAAAATGTAAGCTGTTCAGGCAATTGTTTATGGATCCTTTTCTAGACATGATGTACAATGGTCAATGCTACCAGTAATCTAACTTTTAAATAATATTTAGTCTTTCTGAATGTTCCTTTGCTCTCTTAGAAATAAGTTGCTGCTCTTTTTCAAAGTTCCACTAGTCATAACAGAATGATAGAAGTGTTTTTTTCTAGCCTTTTTTTTTACAGCCATGAAAATAAAAACAGACACACTTCAGGAGTGTGAATGTGGATATTGAGTCATATTTCAGACTCAGGGAACACAGAGATATTTTTTCTAGGCTTTCTGCTTTTATGAATTACAATATGATTAAAAATAGCAATATAAGGTTAACACTTATGTTAACCTTAGTGAGTTTTTTAATTTGTTAAATAATGAGTTTTTTATAAATTATATACAACATGCTTTTTCTCAAGTCTCGGCAAATCTTTTTAAAACTGCAATTTTGACAGTTTGATTTTAATGGGGCATAGGCAATAGTGATTGGCTGAAAGAACTGAATAGCTTGGATAGAGAAAATAATTTTTAATTCCAGAATTTCTACTACTAGTAATTAAGCCAATAGGAAATACTGAAAGATGACATTATAACTGAGTAAAAGATTAAAGAATACTTTAATAGCTTATTCATTACTTGGAAAAAACTATAATCAGTTTAATCTAGACAAAGTGTTATCAAACGTAAATGCTTTTACAAATGTATTCTTGCGTATTCAGTTTTAATTTTCTTATGTTGCCTTTTAGATCTGGTGCTCCCTCTCCATTAAGTAAGGTAAGTTTGTTTTTGTTTTTAGTGTGGTTTTTTATAACCATTCTACCATCTCTGTAAAGTTCACTGGCATTAAGTATAATTATATTGCTGTACAACCATCAGCACATACATTGCCAGAAACTTTTTCATCTTCCAAAAATGAAAGTCTGTATTCATTAAACAAAAATTCCCATTTACCCACCATCCAGTCTCTGTCTCTATGAACTTGGTTACTCTGGACAGTATCTATATCTTCTTATGACTGATTTATTGTACTTAACATGTCTTCATATCAGCCATAGTATAGCATGTGCCAAAATTTCCTGCCTTTTTAAGATTAAATAATATTTCATTGTATGTACACACCACAATTTGTTAATTCATTCATCTATCAATGGATACTTGAGTTGCCACTATCTCTGGGATATGATGAATAATAGATGCTGTGAACATGAGTATATGGATTATCTGATTCCTACTTTCAATTCTTTGAGGTATATATCCCAAAGTAGAATTGCAAGGGATATGGTTTATTTTTTTTTTTTTGAGAAAAGGTAAGATGTGTTTCTATATGTTCTCCTTTATATTAAGCTTATCAGTCCCATGTAGTATGGTTATATGTAACTTATTCCTCTATTGGTACTAAGTATTTAAAGTAGGAGAGATTTTCACTTATTAACGTTACAACTGAAAACAAACACATCCATGTAATGTGTTACTGGTTTGAAAGCATTTTCACATACTCTGAATCAGAGCCTGAGATAAGTAATATACAAGGTACAAAGCAGGTTTTAATGGCAGAGAAAAAAAAATGTAACTAGGCATCTTCTCACAAACCAATCTTTAGACAGTCTGCTGCAGTAGTTTTAGTAACTCCTTTACCTCCCCATCTCTTTATTAGCATGCTGAAAGACAGGATTAGGATTATCAGTGGTAAAAGCATTTATTTCCATAGGTCTGCAGTTCACATTGGCCATTGTATCTCTCAGGTGAAAGTGTAATAGACGTGCTCATTCCTCTTTGGCAAATTTCACTGAAGAATAGATGTCATTACAGACATTCAAGGCTATCATTTTGACTGTGCTGCAGATTCCCAGACACCATGTACTGTGCCAGTGTCCAGCTGGCTGGCTGCTTAAGATCCCCTCAGGACCTCAAACAAACAATCAAATTAAACAAGCAAGCAGAAAACTTTCTGGTTTTTCTAATAGAAATCCAGGTTTAAAACCATCATGTCTATGTGAAAAATTCCAACATTTGCCCACTGAGTAGAGTGTTATGAAATGCAGGATGGTCTGTTTCAACATTCTGGCCAAATAAAATTACCTGACATTTTCTTTTCATAATATGTTTATTTTCCCTTGCTCTCATGTCTCCACTGGCATTATTATTACAGGGCATCTTAATAAGCATTTGTAGGCCTTCATTTCATTTCTGCATTAATGTTGGAAAGATCTATTTTCTGTCATTAAAGTCCCAGTGTTGTCATAAACATTCACTTTTTTTCTGAGCTCATTTACAAATAGTGCCTAAAATAAAAGTATTTTAGAGGCATTGCTGTTGTCCACAATGGATAACATATAATCAGTTTTCGTTAGCTTTTCCCATTCTGTTGATGACCTTTTGTCTTCCATTTGGAAGATTAGTACTTTTGTTGAAGAAAGGTTTGAGTTGAATTTTTCTAAAAAATAATATTTACACCTCTCATGTGTATCTCTCTTGATTGCTGAATGTTTGGTAGTTTTATATCTATTGAATGCTGACTTCTTGATTAGTTATATTCTAGGATGAATAGATATTAGATGAATACTATTTAAGTATTTGTAGTAGTATTTATAATAAACTATTTTGAGTTTATTATAAATTCTTCATCTCATCCAGTCCTTTTCTTAAATTATTATTTTTAAAACTTCCTCTAAATTTTGTTTATTGAAATCCAACATTCATTTATGGCAATAACTGATAGCCTTTGCTTGCTCTTGGCCTTTGTGTATTTTATTTGCTCTCATATTTCATTTCCACTTATAGAATTAGTATCAGCAGGTTGTTTTGAAATGTTCCATTAAACTTTCTCTTTTGAATACATGGAAAATAAAATACACTGGGTAAAATAGAATTATGATAGCTACTATACACAAATTTTAATTTCTTAATATGTTAGTTGATTATTAACTCCTCTTCTTTAAAAAAATAGTTCAGGAAAACAAGTTTTCGATTTTATTTTACTTTTTATTTTTACTTATTTTATATAAGTTTTAGGGTATCCTCAAGCAGTCAGTGACTTGAATCTTGCTTGTGAATTGTTTCCCAACAACTGAGAACTACTTAGGTTGAATGCCTGGATATTAAAGTAAAAGGACTTCGCATGAAGTCTATTTAGTGTGATAAGGAAGAAGGATGACCTTGGTTTTATAGTAAATATTATAACTGATATAATATTCAGTAATATTCTTCCCAATAATTTTATATTCCAGTATATTTAGCTTTGATTTTAAATACATGAAGAGAAGTCATTGCAGTGTTTGTCCAAATATTTTATCAAAATTTTAAGTATATTGAGCACAGCAATTGGAAATCACTATTTTTTTTAAGAGAGAGAGAGAGAGAGAATTTTTTAAATATTTATTTTTTAGTTTTTGGTGGACACAACATCTTTATTTTATTTTTATGTGGTGCTGAAGATCGAACCCAGCACCCAGCGCAAGCCAGGCGAGCGCGCTACCGCTTGAACCACCTCCCCAACCCCCGGAAATCACTATTTAATGATTTTTTAAATTTTTATTTATTTTTATTTTTTTGTAGATAGTAAGTTTGCCAACATCTGTGAGTTCCATTTTGGACATCTTGAAATGCCTATTAGACTTCTAAGTGGTGATGAAGATAGAGAATTCTTGCCAAGATGTACATTTGGGAGTTTTTAGCAGGTAGCTGACATTTAGAACCACGAAACTGGAAGAGAATCCAAGAAAGTGTTTCCAAGAAGTCCAAGGACTAAGTTTTGGGAAAGGATAACCAGAAAAAGAAACTAAGAAAGAAGGACAAATGGCTCACAAGGAAAAATCTGAAGAGTATGAGGTTTGGGGCTCCAACTGAAGACAGTAATCATCTGTGTCAAACGCTGCTGGCAGGTCTTAAGATGAGGGTTAAGAATTGACAGGGAGATTTAGTTATTTGGAAACATCCTGGGCGACCTACACACACACACACACACACACACACACACACACACTTGTATAGTGTCTTTATATAGGGAAAATTATAGTAGAAAAATAAGTGGAAGTCAGAAAATTGAATAAAAAAATAAAATTAAAAAAAGAAAATTGAATAACCCAAAATGAACAGTGTTCATAGCTGCACCATCAAGATTATAGGTGAAAAAAAAATTTAAGTATATTTTATTTAACTTTTAAAATTTAAGGCATGTTTTATACAGGGATGATTATTACAATTGATTATTACAATTCTTGATTTCAAATTTTCTTGAGTTTTTTTTTCTCCTATGAGGAATTACCCAAAAATTGCTGGGAATGTTATAGATCTGCAAAGCAAAACTCCTTTTGCTCTGTGTCCTGTGGATTCATATTTGACTAGGGTGTGTTGTGCATCTTCAATTTCAGTCTTCGCCAGCCACAACCGTGACGTCTCCTAATTCTACACCAGCTAAAACTATTGACACATCTCCACCAGTTGATTTATTCGCAACTGCATCTGCGGCTGTCCCAGTCAGGTCAGTTAATGAGTATGCCATGAACTGATTGTTAATATTTTAATCAGGTTTTTGTTTTGTTTTCATGTATGGTACCCACATGATTTCACCAAATGCAATCACTTCCTGGTAATGTGATATCTGAGATTGTTTTTGACACACAACATATCAATAAAATCTCTTCATGATTAAAATAAATTCTCTCACACTCTTGCAGGTACTTAGGCTTGTACCTCTTTGATGTTTAGAAATATCTAAGCTATACAGATTGCCTTGTTGCTTACACATTTGGGAAAGGAAGAGGAAGAATGATGCACATACCTGTAGGTTCTTCTAATATTGGCTGACCTGGAAAATGTCTACTAAAATTAGTTTCTTCTTGTGGAAAATTTAAAAGGTGTTTCAAAATGCTTTAAAAATAACAGCAACGACAAACTTGGAGTTGTAGGCCAGTTAGGTGGGCACACAAGGAACCCAAACTCAGGCAATAGGGAAAAGCTTTCAGGGTATTTCTAATCAGCTTTCATATCACCTGTGTCTCAGCAGTAGTGAGAAAGGTTGGTCTGATTGTGCATTCTGTGAAATCTCAGAGCTACCAAAAGAATCACCAATTTGTTGGGGCTTCTTCAAATAAAAATTTTGGCTCAAGTCTTTGTTCTTTTGCTTTGAGACCTTAAGAGGATTCTTGTCTCCTATTGTAGTACCTATAAATGTGACTATGAATACCTTGAAATTGGAGACTTGAATTTTTAACTGAGCCATAAATTCAGGGATCATACCCATGTTAACCATATGCTTTACTTGCTTGGTTCTGCTTTTTATAATAGCAAGCAAGCTTGGTAAAACCAAGTCCTTTCTGCTACTGCATTAAGATAAATTGCTTCTTATGAAATCTCTGATAAGACTCTTAAGCTTTTTTTTTTTTTTTTTTTTTTTTTTTTTTTTGGTGGTACAGGGAATGGAAACCAGGGCCTCACGCATGCTAGGCAAAAGCGCCAGCACCGAACCATACCTCCAACCCCTGATTAAGCTCTTAATAATAAATATGTTTTCCTTTTCTGCTACTTAGTCCACTTGTATTTATGAAATGAACATCTAAACTAAGCAATGTTTTTAGAGGTCTTAAAACAGTTTTTAAAAACAGCATAATCCTTTCTTCAAAAGCATATTGTTTGGAAAACTAATATGTAAACAAGATAATAATAGAACTACTGTTTTGAGAAAAACTTCATATATTATAATCTAATTTAGGAAAAAGGTACATTCACAATTAATTATTGACTTTAGTATTCCTTGGTTTATAAATTCTTTACAAGGCATGAATTTTTTCCTATCTAAAAAAATTTTAGAAGTAGAGAAAAATAATCTTCAGGTTATGATTTTTATTGCCATATAGAATACTACCCATGGATCAAATCCAGCTCACTACTGTTGTAAATAAAGTGTTACTGGAATAAACACATCAATTTATTTCTGTATTGCACCATGTCTTCTTTTGTGCTACTGTGGCAGAACTTTTATATCTTCTCAAAAGTCTTTAGGAACAGCTTGACATTATGAAATTTCAACATCTGATTTTTAAAGTTGTATTTTCCTTTCAGCGCTTCTAAACCATCCAGTGATCTGCTGGACCTCCAACCAGACTTCTCTGCAGGAGCAGCAGCAGCTGCGGCCCCAGCACCGCCACCTGCTGGAGGAGCTACTGCATGGGGAGGTGAGTGGAATGGAACAGGCCTGACATTCTACTGGCATTACAGGGTTATTTTTATTCAAGTAAATTGTTATATTTACCTTCCAGTCATCCAAAACAATGTTAGAAGCTTGGAGAGAAAATGCTAAGAATGATATCTACTGATTGAAGTATAAATTAAGAAAGAGACAGAGAAAATATAATACAGTTTAAATGTTCAAGTAGTTAAATACTTTTATTTTACATACATGCTTATATTTTAAAAATTGTAACAAAGGAAGTATTTTTCTTTGTAATTTAAGATTCTGATTATTTTTAGAAATTATTCTCTAGAGATTAGTGCTTTAAAGGAATTGAATATTCCCGTGAATTTATCTTACTCAAGGCAGCATTTCTAATTTGGCTTGATCTGGTGTAGTTCTTGGATGGCATTAGGCCTGAACTGGTTTTATTCACATTGTACTTGACTTCATAAAATTGAAATCTATTACAGAATTCTTGTTTGTGTCAGAAAAAAATCCACACTACTCTGATCAAGAATAATCATATCTAAGCAGTTATTTCCTGTTTGATTCATGGATCTCAGAAAAATCTACCTTTTATAAATATTTATTAAAGGTATTTTATACTCATATAAAGTTAAGGTAATTGCTACATGATTCTCAAAGCTGCAAGGAGTTATTTTTTAATATCATGCTCTATTACATCAAACTATCATAATAAAAATTTTCAAAACATGGCACAACTATAGAAGCAGCACAAGTAAAAGACTTAGAAACTCAGTAAAAGGAAATCAGTTAGATGATACAGCTGGTTCAGAGAGTGTTTTGAGGAATTGTGTGTTCATAGACACTTAAAAAAAAAAGAATGTTTGAATAAGATGGTAAAACTTGTTAGTACTTCGTTAGCAACAAAAATCATGATCTTGATCCCAGACAGATAATTTGCATCATTAGCAGACAAGATTTGTAACTTAATAGATCCTTTCAGAATCAGTCTTTATTTAATAGTAAATAGCAAAGTCAAATGAAGTTACATAAATAATTTTGGGGTGGACTGATAATATAGTATATCAGCATAACATCAGAAGTACATTCTGCAATCTCTTAATCTTAATTCCAAGTTTTTGGGTAACAAAAATGACAGAAAGTTAACTACTTCAGAAATAAAATTGCTAACTACAAACATGAACATTTTAAATGTCGGCTTATTTACATTTTAAATGTTCAAACCTTCTATATTGAAATGTTCAACTCCTAACTCTGAAGTTTTCAATTTGTTTAGATTGTTCTTGAAGCTTCATTTAAATATATTAAATTTCAGCTGAAAAACGAAAATATTTATGAGGGTATTATTCTTGTGTGCCCTTTTTCATTTTGAGATTTATTTTAAATAGTTTCAATTTGCTAACAATATCTTTTCATTACAGTAATGTTTTACACAATGTATTATATTTTCCTGTTTAAGAATGTTTCAAATCAAATACCCCTAAATCAAATTTTCTCAGCTGTAAAATTCATATAAATGACTTCAATAGAATTTTACAATTTAAAATTTAGTTTTAATTATAAAATTGTAAATTTGTTTGTTAAACAAAATTTTTTCAGTCATATGTAGATGAGTTATTTTTTAATTCCTTCAGTCATTTAAATAAAAATGTCTTCATACTTTCCAAATTTAGAACTTACTGACCCTTTAGTGATGAAAGGACCAGGTGCTTTTCTTTTTCTAACCTTTACCACTAGAGGGAGCACTTTTAATTATCGGTACAAAGCCACTATAGGCTGGCTTCTAGAAGCCTTGGTTTAGGGATTTAGGGCTGGATGGTCCTTCTTCTTCTTCTTTTTTTTTTATTTTTTATTTTTTTTTTATTTTCCTGAGGCAGGGCTTTACTACTGAGCTGCATTCCCAGTCCTTTTTAATTTTTATTTTGAGACAAGTTTCACTAAGTTGCTTCAGGGTCTCACGAAGTTGTGAAAGCTGACCTCAAACTTGAGAAACACTTGACTCACTGGAATTACCAGTTTGGGTCACCACACTGGGCTGAATGGTCAGCTTTTCATGACTAGACAGCATTTTTATCACCACAAAACTCCATAATTGCAGCATTTCACAGCAAGTAAATTCTCTAATTTCTAAGCAAAATAACACAATTTATAATCCTTAAAAAATTGAAGTATTCAACTATAATGTGAAAGGGAGAAATGATAGTTACCATCTCTTTGTATTTAAGCTACAAATTCCTAGTGATTGAAGACGATGCTATATTGTAACAGCTGTGTGTGGGGTAGTGTATTTTTTGTAGTGTTAAACAAATGTGATTATTTTCAATGTCAAATTTATGTTCTCAGTGTTTTAGATATCTTCTAGAAATTTTGTTTTACTGAGTTCTCACATTGTTTTTGAGGCCCTAAAAATTGCTTCCCTAATGAATTTCAATAAAATCTCTTCATGATTAAAATAAATTCCCAATGGCATTCATAAATTTAAATATAAGCCCTGAGATTTATCACACAACAGAGTATATGTGAGAATGTCCCGGACATTCGAATGCTTAACCTGAAGTTATTATATAATTAAGAATAACCCCTCTCAGGTTGTTTATTTAGGATGCTAACTGTAATTCCACTGTTGGACACTAAGAAAGTCTGAACCTCCTGGCAGCAGGATGACCTCAGAAAGTCTGAAAAGCTTTAATGCCTCACAGTGCCTCTCAGTTCTTCATACATATTGTCATATAGTTGTTTTTATGTGTCAAAATTATACATCACATTGAAAAACATCAGATAGTATGAAACTTATGAAAAAGAAAATATTTTAGGTTATAGTTTCTTTTTCCTAGCACCTAAGCTTCCTTTTACTTCTTTGGTGCTGATATATTCTGTTATCTAACCTACAGCTATTATAAAGCTCAAACTTATTCTCTGGCATTCCAGGCCTAAATTATACATCAAATGAGGAAGGTTGACCAAGTTCAGCTATCTTTTCTTCAGAATTGATGTTTGTAGTACAGTGAAATCAGCCAAAACAGATGAAATGATATATCTGGTAGGAAGTACAATGAGTTTTTCATATGAACAAACACTGGAACAGTACCTATGCACTCTGCCATGCTGTTATATAATATAAAAAGATGCCTGAACTCTCAGGTAATTTGTTTAGGCCAGATTTCAGGTGAAGTCTCTTGACCACCCTTGCCCTCCATTTTCCCATCTATAAAACTGGAAGTTCCTCTAAAGGATCCCTAAGGTCTCTTCCAGCTTGAAAGTTCCATGGTAATAACAGATAGTGCATGTATGCTTTAATCACAAATGGTCTGGGAAGGTCCATAAAGCCAACATATCTTTATTTTGTGCCTCGCCTGGCTTGGGTATTGGTATGGTCGAATGTTTCAGCTTGAGCTCTTATTTCTTCATATGCTGCCTCATGTTGGACATCAATAGACCTTTTGGGAGAGGGTGAGTAGAGCTTTATTTTCAAACTTTTTTTGGACAGACTTCTGTGTCTTAGTAACTGTCGTCTTTTGACTTTTTGGGATCTGGTTTATTTGTCCTTTCCTTTCCTTTGCTTCCATTTGCTCTCCTTCTCTGGTGAAATGCAGATTCTTTGGCTGTACTCTCCTCTGTTCCCTCTGAAGCACAGATTTCAGACCCATTCGCACCAGAACCTACCCCTCCCACCACAACTGCTGAAATTGCAACTGCTTCAGCTTCTGCCTCAACTACCACCACTGTGACGGCTGTCACTGCTGATGTGGATCTCTTTGGAGGTTAGTCAGTCACATCTCTACTCTTTAATTTTCCTTTCGGGATGGCTCAAATTACCTGCGAGTTAAGGCATCTTTTTACATTATATAACAGCATGGCAGAGTGCATAGGTACTTTTCCAGTGTTTGTTCATATGTAATTATCTTTGCTAAATCCATCAACTTTGTCCCCTTTTGTAGCTGAGGTTGCAATAGGTTAAGCTTGTTTGATCTCAGTTTAGGATTTAAGTTCCTGCCAGAACTCTGATCCCATACATGCTCCTGCCCTGCAGTACTTACATATGAATGAGACAGACTTCTCTGTCATATTCACGTTTGACTTTGGGGCCAGATTAGAACCAGCCCAGAGACTATTTGAAGAATATGGGAGGTAAATACTCTTAAATTATTTCTTAATATTTAGGATGAAAAACATGTAAGAATAGCTCAGATTTGGAGTTCTCTAAAGAAAGTTTAGGGGTATGCCTAATTTTTGCAACTTTCAGCTTGTTCTGTCCAAGTTAAAAAAAGCATCATCTTGGACTTTGGAACTTTGAGACAACATCTGAAGCAGTACTTGACATGCTGATTGAAAACAGGTTTAGGTCAGTCTTTGAAATGATTGTCTAGAAATGTGCTTTCCAAGCAAATATAAAATACCCTAGACTCTGCCAGTGTAATATTCCTGGACCCGATGAACTATCTGAAGGCAGTTTATTTATATATTTCCATTTGAGTGGAGCTGGTGTCCAAACCTAGAGAAATGCACATATCAGATAGAAATATTGAGTAGTGTTATAGTCATTATAGTTTTGTATTTCTTCATTACCATATAATATCTTTACCAGAGCATTTTGAGAATGTAGTAAGGAATTTAGAGGGAACAAATGATAGGGCAGGAGGGACTTGGCTGGCCCTGGTGGGATCAGTGCCCTCCCCTGGGAAGACACACTTACGCACTGTCACATACCACTCATCTGCGGCCCTGCCCCAGTCTCTGAGGTTGCCCAGGATAAGTAGTGCTTAGTTACTTGTCACGGCATTGCAGTCACTGGCTCACAGGGGAGATTTTGTTCCCCTTCACCATGCTGCCATGCCTACAAGGAGAAGCCTGTTTTCCAAAAAGCAGAGGAGAGAGGGTTACACACCCTTCAATGTTTTATTACGAAGAGTCCCCAAAAAAGAAAGTTGGTTTTTTCAGTTATACCACTGTATCAGAAATCAAAATTTTAAGTTTTAGCTTAAATATATAAAATCAACTTCTTACCTCCCTCTCCCTGCCCCCTTTATTGGTGTTGTGTTTGGGTGGTTTCCCATAGGTTTGTGTTAATAGAAAAACTAGAAGGAAAATGGAAAATGTGGACAGGATAGGTAATGATTGTGTGCTGAAATCTTTCTACAGTTTTTGCTATTTAAATTTTTGGTTTCTAGTCCACCTGTTAGGAGTTTGATTACCTCTGAGAAATCAGTCAACTCTGTTTTGTGTCTCTCATAGCCTTCTCAAATAATAAAACCTCAGATATTTCTCTGAAATAGTCTTTGGGCGGTTATGTGGTTTGTCCTTGTCATTTGTCACTACTTTGATTTTATTTATCAAATAGGAAAATCTTTATGTTTGAATCTTTTTCATATGACATTCTTTTTTACCTTTAAATACAAGTTTCAAGGACTAGTACTTCAGTCACATAACTTAATGCCAAAGAACAGGACTGCCCTTGTGATCAGTATTCTTCCTAGCCATCTGGCTGGAAAATGAGCAAAGATGAGTTCATCTGCAAATCTCATCATAATCATTCTATTGATCTGCATAATTCTGTGAAGTGTCTCCTGGCCTCTGACAGCTGTCAAAGCTCTATCCTCTGTCTCCAGGTGTCTATATATGTCACTGTTTTCCTGTTATCTTGCATGTGCTTAGTTGGTTTATAAGAAGTCATTTAGAAATTTTACTTTAAATAGAAACATAAACTTAAATCTCTTTGAACGTATTGCATGACCATTTTAATATATTGTCTCTCTAAATTGGGCAAGTGGGAAAACTCTAATAAGGTCACCAGTTATATTTTGTGTATTCAACTTTAAAACATATCTTCTTCATGTTGCAAGTAATGTTTATGACAAGTAAGTAGATTTCTATGAAAATAAGCTTAATGGCTTTCAATTTTAGAAAAATCACTGTTTAGTTTCATAATTATGAAATCCAAAAACATTTAAGTTTTTCTGTCTTTTAGTATTATATATGAATTATAGATTTGGAAAATAGAAAATATCTGTTGTTTTTAAAGAAATATTCAAAGTGATATCCACATAGTATTTTAGTCCTATCAATGCAGGTAGTTCATTTAAGTCATTAAAAAATGTCTTTTCAGATACATTTACTAAATGCTTTATTTTTTTAAGGTAAACTTTTAAGAAATAGAATCTGCTTTTTGTGGTCATGCAGAACAAAATTATAAGGCAATAATATGCTTAACAATTCAGTAAAATACATAGATATTGATAAAAATGAAAGACAAAATATTTAAAAACATCCTATTTTTCATTTATGCAGACTTCACTAACATAACACATTGGTTTATAGCAACCTGGGATTTTCTAAGCACTAGAATGCTCTGTTGGTATTAATTCCTCAACATACCCACAAGGGGACCCTTTTAATGAACTTTTGTCAATTTGTGAACAATCCTTCATGAGGACAGGTCTGTGAGCATAAAACAAAGCACCTAGAAACCAAAGAACTTAGCTCACAAGCCTGACTCCATTTCTACGTGTTAATTAGAGAAGTAAGTTAATAGACCTTCCTTAAAACCAGTACTTAAGTACTTAAGTAAGTACATAATCACTTACAACTAGATTTCCTGTAAGAGTTTTATTATCTGGGGTAAAGGGAACCAGAACGGTGACTTCTGGGCCATTGATGACAATGGTTGTCTTTGTGCTGAGTACAGGAGTGATAAATGGCATATGTGGCTGTAGTAAACTGGAGATCAGTTCTGACTAGGAGAATCAGTAGGTACTGGAAGTTTTGAGAAAGTAGTCATGTGATTAAAAGTATTAGAGGAAAATTCTTTTCAGAGTGCTAGAAGGAAAAAAAAAAAAAGAAAGAAACAGTAGGTTGCAGCAGTCAGCTCAGTTTGCTGGTGAGGGTCTGGCCCTCTGAGTCCATAAGTATGGAGGAGCAGGAGCATGCATTTCCAGGAAATAGCACTAGTTGAAAAACTGGCAGCATGTAGAAATGAACTGCGAATGGCTAACAGGGGAAAAATAACTAGATTGGAAAAAGCTTGGTTTGCAAAACTAGAAAGATAATGCTGCCACTGATAATGGGGGTGGGGGGGCTAGGTATTAAAATAAACTTTTCTTGTCTTTTTTTTTTTTAACAACATGAAAATTTTATTTTCCCCCACAATTCTGAGGGCTGACTGGGCCCCGTGGGGCAGTTCTCGCTCAGAATCCTTTTTGTGACCACACTTCAACAGTGATGGTGGTGGCATCTGGAGACTCATTCATACCTCCTTCTCCTGGACTGAGCAGACTCAGACAGCTGGGGACTGGAGCTCCTGGGGCTTTTACCTTTAAGAAAAGCTTTGACAGAAGGAGATGAGTTAAGTTCTTAATGTTTAGTCTTAACAAGAGCAGCATTAGAAGGAGATGTGTTGGTGACATGTGGCAGGGGAACCTTCTCCTAAGGGTGGAGCTATAAATACAGATTTCACCTACTTAAACCTAAGTGATAACCTAGAGAGCCCATGAATATCTCCTAGACCCTTAACATGAATGCATGTATCATCTTAGAAGGAAGGAATCATTTAATAGAAGGCCTCATGGTACATAACAGCGCAGTACAGTGGGGAAACACACAAACTCCACCAGACAGCTACAGGCCAAATCCAAACTCTGCCATTTGCTGGCTGTATGACCTTGGTCAAGTTATGCGACTTTTTAAAATTTTGACTATATATATATAGTCATGTACAACATGATGTTTTGAAATACATATATATTGTGAAATGGCTAAATCAAGCCAATTAACATATGTATTAGCTCATTAATCATTTCCTATGGTGAGAACACTTAAAATCTTTAAGCCTTGGTTCTCTTATCTACAGAATGAAAGTACTAGAAGTACAAGATGGTTGCAAGATTTAGATTTAATAATGTTGAAACTATGACTACTGTTTGTTTCTACTCTTCCCACTATTATTGTCCTCCATTCCAGGTCATATAGGGATGAAAAGAAAAACAGACCTGACAAAGCAGAAAATGTATGGTCCCCTCAACCTCCTCTTATACTTTTCTTGTGTTTTTCTGCCTTTCTCTTAGGGTTTCATGGTGCTTGAAGTCTTCTGGTATCTGGGGATGTAGTTTTGCCTGTCCCTCCATGTAGTTTTCATTCCCCAAAATTATTTATTGGGCCTCCAGACATGACATATATTCCCTCAATATAGCTGAGAGAAGCAGATCAAATTACTCTATATGTTACTTGTGTTTTTATAAAGGCCCTTTGAAATGAGTCTCAAAATTTGGTGCTTTCATATTCTACAAAACACTAGGCCTTGGTGTGTCAATTAAATGTGTGTTGTACCTAGCCCAATTTGGGGCATATGGAGTTCAACTGAGAAGCAAGTATCTTGACTGTAGGACTTCCTAGATCCTAATATCCCAAATAAATCTCTGAGGAGGGGGATAAGGAATATACTGTGTGGCATTTCCCAACCATATTTAACAAATTCTTTCTTTCATTTTTTTCCCTTTGTACTGGGGATTGAACCCAAGGGTACTTTACCATAATTAACATGGTGTGCTGGCAGAAGTGCATTGGGAATGCATATACCAGCCATTTATTAAGTAGGTATTTTTAAACTGGTCCTGCTGGATGTTAGTGAACTTCCTCCTATAAATAAAAGTGTACTCATCGTCTTATTTTAATCTGTCAAAAATAAATCACTTTCCAAAAAACTAGGAGAATACAATAATATTTTAAAACAACAAATATAAGTAGAAATGAAGAAATTATAGTATCATGACCTAATTTGTTTATCTTTATTCCTTTATTCCTTTAAAATAAGTATTTGATGCTAATTTTCATGGATAGTAAAGACTTAACATTTATGAATAGTTAGTAAACTTTTCATGTTGACAGTATAATTTTGTCTGTACTAGACCATAAAAAATTTTTAAATTAAATTGTTTACATTGCCATCATCTATTTAATATTATTTGCATCAAAAAAAGACATTGTAGTAACACAGTGAATAAGTATCACCTGGACATGAAAGTTTAATGGCTTAAATTACATGATAAAATTATTTTTGTATTTTAATTTTCACATCCATTAATTTCTAATGATACATAAAACATGCTTCTCAGAGCCCTTATACAATGAGAATCTGGTTGGATCCTTATAGGCCTCAGCAGTATGGATACTCCTCCATTTGCATGTAACATGAAGGTGCACAAAGAATAATCGTTTTATGATTGCCAAAAGTGCATGGGCCATAAAAATGCATTTTTAAAAATTCATGTTGTATAAGGGAGCCTTCTTCACAATTTAACTTGGTTCTTTTACTATATTTTCTTCTCTTTTATTCCTTTAATTTCTGTTGTTTTAAAAACCACGCCCAAGATGCCTTTGCAGCTTCTCCTGGGGAGGCCCCTGCAGCATCGGAAGGGGCCGCCACACCAGCTACCCCAACCCCCGTAGCGGCAGCACTTGATGCATGCTCAGGAAATGGTGGGTTTACAGTCACGAGCCCGTCTGTTACTTTTCTGTCCTAATGTGAAACCCATGTAGTTAGATGTGGCCATATGTTTTTCTAATTTTATTTTCTTCTGAGTGTAAACTATCATTCATCATAACTGAATAAATGGTGCCAGCACATAAAACATTAAGACAATGAAGTGCATACTTATCAAAATTGACAATTCCTCACAATTGACAATTTTTGTCAGTGCAAGTATGCTCTCTTAATGTTTGTTTTTTTTTCTTCTTCTAATGCCATATTGTACTCTTTTGTAACATTGAGTTCAACTATGTCGGCATGTTTTAATGAACTTTCAAAGCTACCGAACTGATTAGATTAAGGAAGCATTTGAAGGATAACAACCACGGATCCTAGACTATAGGCTAATCTCACAGCACGTTACAATGTTTCAGATTCTTAATTTGTGGTATCTATACTATATTTATTTTTTTTTCTTTAGAAAAACATTCTAGTCACTGACCCCTGCTAATAGGATAGTAGTTAAATCCAAGCAGCCTGAGGCCTAGCTAGTGTGTAAATGTGTGTAAGCTGTCTCTTACCGGTACTTACACCACTGTCTCTTGTCTCTTTCCTTGCTGATGCTCTGTATGTCTCCACTTTGCTTTCCAAAAGACCCCTTTGCCCCGTCTGAAGGTAGTGCAGAGGCGGCACCCGAGCTGGACCTCTTTGCAATGAAGCCACCTGAGACCAGCGTTCCTGTAGCTACCCCTACAGCTAGCACAGCCCCTCCAGTCCCCGCAACCGCCCCTTCTCCTGCTCCTGCCGCTGCAGCTGCCACTGCTGCCACTACTGCTGCCGCAGCCGCCACCGCCGCCACCACCACCTCCACCACCTCTGCCGCCGCAGCCTCCACCACCGCTCCTCCTGCTCTAGATATCTTTGGTGGTAATTTTTTTGTTCTTGTTGTTGTTGAACTCTTTCCATCTGATGGATTGAATTCTGGTCCTTGAGATGTACTGCGTAGCCAAGCCTTCCTGCATGAATGCCCTGTCACTGAATGGTTCTTTAGAAACCATGTGCTACTTAATTCAGAATTCTGCCAACTGCTCATTCAGAACCGGGGAGTGGTGCTGTTTCAGGCTTGGTTTTCAAATTGAGTAAAGGCATGTGTGTTCTTGGTCTTAGATCTGTTTGAGTCTGCTCCTGAAGTTGCTGCAGCGCCTAAGCCAGATGCTGCTCCTAGCATAGACCTGTTTGGTACAGGTAAAACCAAAGCAATCCTTTGTTTTTCTTTTAATTTAGTTTTCTTAGATGTTTTCATGAATAACCTTTGTACTCACCTGTGATAATGCATTTGTTAGATTTGTGACTTTGATTTCAGCTTTCTGCTACTTACTTCTGCTTGGTTTTGGTTTGTTTCACTTTTGGAAGATGCTTTCTCCTCTCCACCACAAGGGGCCTCTCCTGCGCCTGAGAGTACTCTCACTGCTGACCTCTTATCCGGTGAGTGCTTTGCCAGGGCCCAGCCTTCAGAGCTGTCTCATGGGGGTTATACCTGGAGAGGCCCATGCAACAACTTGAGAACAGTCTTATGTTCTTTTAAACTCAGAATCCACTTATGAAAAAGGTCTCATTCTTTGACCCATCACCAACTGATGAGGGTAATATATCCAAGACTGGTAAAAAAAAAAAAAAAAAGAAGAAAATTTCACATTAAATCTCTGACTTCAAGGAGTTAAATTTTATTTTGTTTGGGAACATATGTATTTTTAAATCTATTTGATTTTCTTTTTTATTATTGTTTCTTTTTAGTTATACATAATAGTAGAATCCGTTTTGACATAATAAAAACATGGAATCTATCATCTTCTAGTTCAGTCCCAGTATTTCTTTACTTGCTTTTCTTAACTGCTAAGACTGTACACAATCTTCTGCCTGGTGTTAACCATGCAATCTCAAGGTGCCATTTGTCAAGGCTCCTGGTTTCATTTTCCTTTGAATGACATGCACTTCGTGTCTGCTTCACTGCAGTGGATGCATTTGCAGCACCATCTCCTGCAACCACTGCCTCTCCAGCAAAGGTGGAGTCTTCTGGCGTGATAGACCTTTTTGGGGGTGCGTATCTCTCCTCCTTTGACATTTAAGGAGTCTCTTTTATTTTTTTCCAGAGTAGTTTCTAGATCTTCTGTTTCATTGTATTTCATCATTTTTTTTCTTTTGAAGTAAAGTTACTTCTGTCTCTTAAATGTAAACTAGGTTTTTTTAAGGTCTTTTTTATTTCTTTGCCATCATCTCCTTCATCCTCATCAGATCATCATAATTTTCAGTGCATGACCTAACAAAACCAGATAGTTTTTCATTTGAAGTCTTCATTTTTTTCAACTTTTTATTCATCCTAATATATAATCACCTGGTTGTAATTTCCTCATACTGTTCTTCCTTGATGATTCTGATCTGTTGGTTAAATCAACATTCCTAAGTTCTTAAAAGTGGTATAAACATAAACCAGATAATTCAGAACTGAAAACAATCCAGCCAAAACTAAAAGTATACATATTTGATGTTATACACTGTGTCATATGGTTTATTTACATTGATTTTAATGTTTTAAAATTCTTCCAAAGAATTGGAAAATGTTTCCCTGACTTAACTATATTCTCTTCTTCCTTTATATACCTTAAAACAGGAAGATATATTGAATTAATTGTTAAACTACTTATTTGGATGATAAATCTAAAGTCTTCTGTCAGTAGTCATTTTACAGGAAAAGAGTTTGGAGTGACTTTGTGAAGATCCATAATGTAGATGGCTCTGGGCTAAAATACCATCTTTTGCAAGTTATGCCCACATTGAACATCTACTGCACATTGAGGCATCAAGGATATGCCATGATGAGTACATGAGGGTTCAGAGATGTCACAATTTCTGATATTCTGCATCTCAAAACTTGGGTCCTGAAGTGCCCAAATACTGAAACTTGATATTTAGGTGCAAGTGGAGTTGCTACTTTTGCAGTTGCATGAATTAAGTTTATTAAAGTTAATGGGGTTCCTAAATATAATATTTTAGAACTCTTTTGAGAGAATAAGCTATTTAGAGGATAATTCAATTCACTCAATCACCATACAGAATGTTGTATCTATGCATGTCTCTGCATGACATAAAATTACTCTTACTCACTGTACTTACTGTTTACACTCTCTTACTTTTTTGCTGCACAATGGATAATGGATAGATGCATTTGGAAGTAGTGCTTCTGAACCCCAACCTGCACCTCAGGCTGCTTCTAGTTCATCAGCATCGGCAGATCTACTAGCTGGTAATTAATAAAATAAAAATAAAATAATATTTTGTAGAAACATGAATATATTTTATTTGTAACATATTACATGAATTGCAGGATGCATTTCTTTCTTTACTCTTCAAGATATAAAATTGAAAAACAAGCTATTATATAATAGAGGTTGATTACTTCCCAGGATTTAATGAAACTAGTCTTAAATCACAGTTGTACACAAGTCACCTTGTGGCTCCTAGTGTGCTCATGATCTGCCTTACTTTCATTCAGCACATTTCTTTTTGTTTACTAAAACAGAAATATGCTTGTGTAGCAATTTTATCTCATGATGCCTATGCCTATATGGTTTTTGAAGGCATTGGTGGGGAAATATACCTTGATGTTTGAGATTTGGTTTTAGAATGTGTAAATCACTCTACAAGAAACTGTTATATAGATTTCTACCACTAAAGTGAAGCAGTTGCTACATATATCATTTGGGTGATCCCAGCTCAGCAGGACTCTAGTGTGGCACAGATTAACATGATTTGCCTAAAATAATTACTTATTGCTGGGATAGTATAGATAGAATAAAAGAGTAATTCAAAGACAGTAAAATTCAAGTATCAGTTACTGATAGTCAGACCTGGAAAATTATTTGTTAAGACCCCAGTAGTAAATTTAGGTTCAGATTACGAATGAACTTGCAAAATGCTGTTGGCTTACATTGTCTAATTTTACTTGTTCACACAACAGGCAGCATAGCAGTAGTTCCACAGAGGCCTCAGACCCTCACATGTAGCTTCCCATGTTCCACCCTAGTCCCTCCCCACAAAGGATGCATTTTGGTTCTAAGGTTGACAAGGAGTTGATGTGAGTGTGTTGTGAGTCACATCCGCACAGGGAAGCCACCACATCTAAAATCTCTCAGCTTAAATACCATGGCCGCCATGTGGTCCTATATAGGGTAAGTTTCTGGTTTAAATGTAGTTGTAGTCTATAAATTATAAGTAGTATATGAACAGTCCTGACACCAAGTGTAACAGACTTGGAAAGTTTGTTTTTAGACTGGAATTGTGTAGCGGCAGATCCTAAGGGACCCTCCTCAACCTTCAGAGATACAGGAAATCTGGCTTGTCAGGTCTTTCCTCAAGAAGCTGGAGGAGGTAGCAACAGCACAGCTGTTAACCTTTCCTGCCCTCAGTAATTCAGTGTGGTTTCTTCAGTCTGTCCTAGGGGCAGCAACATTTCTTTTTCATCTTTCCCATTTTCTCCAGATCCCTTAATCAAACATGACACTCTTATTTGCTAAGTCCTCTCATTCCAGTGACAGCCAGATGGTATTTTCCTATCCAATTCAAAGTCAGAGGTTGGTGACAGAGTCAAGAGGTTTAATCCTAGGGGATGAGATTAGGATCTAAAGCATGTCTGGAACAAGTAGACAAGGTTTTGCCACCAATACCAAGTGAAATAGCAGGTGCCTGAGGCCCTGGGAGAAGTATGCAAAGAATTGCAATACTAATGTAAGCCTATTCAACTGACCTGTCCATTCTGAAATCATAGTAAAATCGATTAGAGAAGAGAAAATCAGTGATAAAAGCTACAATACCATTTACATAGGTCTTATTTATTGGTCACTTCCATTTCTTCCTCTGCATCTTATGATTCTTTCAATGGTGGGAAAAGTTGTGTATTTTTCACCTTTCTTGTTTCTGTTTTTTTTTCCTATTTAAATCAATTAATATTTAGTGAAAATAGGTATATGTGGGTGTTAATGTCTAATTTGCTTTCAAAACAATTTAATGTATACATATAGGAACATCTGATTTACTTGGCACAGGCAGCTCCTCCTTCACCTTATATCCTGATGTAAGAAATTTTAAATTACTTTTCATTTTGGTAAGGTTTAATTTTAAGGGCCAGTTTCTCATACTTTCCTCTGTTTTGCTTATTGAAAAACATTGCTCATACTTGTTTCACTACCAAAGCCTCAGGAAGTTATGTTCTTACCCCCCAAAAAATTATCAATATAATTCTATCCTGTGAACTTCCCTAATCTCCTCCCCAGTAAGCCCTGCTAATATACAGAACACAGACATGTTCATTTTCATAGTCTAGCTGATAATAGCTATTTCTGTGTTTTCACATTGCACATTTTTGCTTAATGGACATCAGTAGAACAAATATTTGGAGCTCTGCATTGTGGCAGTTTACAGTGAAACTTGGCACTTTGTACTTATATATGTGTTTTTGTAGGGAAGAATCATCCAAGCCCAAAGTCTGCAAATAAAGAAGAACATTAAAAAGCAAATGAGCCTAATCATAGATAACAAGCCTACAAATGTGGCCATATTTAAATCTTCATTTGAACCAAAAAGAGAGAGAGAGTACGAGGAGAGATGTATTTTGTGAAGATTTCTCCAGTTTTATATTATTAGCTGTTAGCAATGAACCTGTTTTGTGAAGAATATAAAAGAAAATAATACATTTACACCATCATGGGATTGGTTATTGGGCTGAGGACTTTCATCTCAGCCTGATTAAGATTAGAATTTTTTTAAAAAGAGAGAGAGAGAGAGAGAGAGAGAGAAAATTTTAATTTTTTTTTTTTTTTTTTTTTTTAGTTTTTGGCGGACACAACATCTTTATTTGTATGTGGTGCTGAGGATTGAACCCAGGCCTCACACATGCCAGGCGAGCATGCTACTGCTTGAGCCACATCCCCGGCCCCAAAATTAGAGTTTTTTGAAAAAATATGTTTACATGTAAAAATAATAAGGGAAAAACTATATATATATAATTAAGTGTTAAAAAGATTTTAGATATTCTCTCCAAACCATTCTGATTATTTATAGGATAAAGATATTATTCATGGCGGGTACAGTGCTGCATCCTATAATACCAGCAGCTGGGGAGGCTGAGGCAGGAGGATCACGAATTCAAAGCCAGCCTCAGCAAAAGTGAGGCACTAAGCAACTCAGTGAGACCCTGCTCTAAATAATACAAAATAGGACTGGGGATGTGGCTCAATGGTCAAGTGCCCTGAGTTCAATCCCTGGTACCCCAAAAAAAGAAATAAAGAAAAAAAAGAAAAGAAAAAATAAAGCTACCTTTTTTGCTCAAGATACACAAACTGAAAATATCAATGTTTGAAAGATATAGAGATTCTGGATAACAAAGGTAAAAATAGAATGAAGAAAAATTAGATGTATTTGAATAATATGCCTCTGAGGTCACCATCAAGGAGGACAACCATAGACACAAGTCCAAGGTAACTGTACCATAAATCTGTGTTAGGATAGGAAAGTGCCCTGTCCTATCTTTAATCCCAAAGACAGGGAACAATGTGAGCCAACTTAATGAAGCCCTTTGTAGTTTTGCATTCCTTCTCTTAACCACATTTTAGCAGAGCCACAGAATTCCTTGAAGTGAGTTTAAAACACCAAAATGTTTCATGTGGAATTAAAAACTAACAACTTCTACTAAGGGAAGGTGTGCGGAGGGCCTACTAGTTCTACCATCCTGTGTAGGAGTAGTAACCAATCTGAAAGCATCAGACAACAGGCTCCGAGACAACTGCTCCTAGAAAATACTATTTCAGACCCATTAGTGGAATGTATTAATAACTGATTGCATCACTGACAATACATGAAACAATATCATCTTTACATTAATGGAGCAAATGTTAGGTTTCAGGATAGTATTGTGGAAGTGTTTTTATTTACCAGTAGTTTTAAATTTTCACTCTCCTGACCAAGATGATGTGAGGTTTAGGTATATTATGATACTCAGGTTCAATGTATCTGTATTAATAGTACTTCATTAATTGCCTATGTTCTTTCCTTTTGGAAAGATACATCTGTAAGCCTAATCATCTGTGATTAAAAACACCATATCTGCAGATGGTTGAGGCCCTGAAGGTAGTTGACTATTCAGCTATCGCAGGACAGTTCATATATGGGACATCCAGAAGCCCATTTGTTATTATCCTATTTCCAACTCCAGTCTATAGAGCATCTTTCTTAATATCACTTAGAACCATGCAGAAAGATAATGGTTTGGGTTTTTCTATTATTTACCTCTATTTCATGGCTATAAAGCTTCAGTTACTTAACAGAAGTTTCCCAAGCTCCTCATTTCCTGTTTAGTTCTTTATATAGTATAGCAATAGTGGATCTCTTCTTTAAAATAATCAATTGATCATTTTATATCACTTAATATATATTTAATTACCCTAGACCTGTGAGAGCATATACTTCATAAGAACTGAGTATACTGAAGCCAGCCATGGTGATACATACCTGTAATACCTTCTACTTGGGAGGCTGAGGCAAGAAGATTACAAGTTTAAGGCCAGACTGGGCAACTTAGCAAGACCCTATCTGGAAATAATAAAATAAAAAGGGCTGGGAATGCAGCTCAGTGTAGAGTATTTCTGAGTTTAATCCCCAATACCAGAGGAAGAGGGGGTTGAATATCAGGCAAAAAAATTATCCTTCCAGATGTATGTTTATGAACCCAAACAAGGATAAACTCCAACCTTATTCCTGAGTGTGAGAAACAACAGTCCATGTTGTGCAGTGCCAAGGAGCCGGGCTCTGGAAGATTCTTCAGTGGAATCCTGAATCTGTCAAAACATGACCTTGGGTACATTATTTAATCTCTCTGACCTCACTTTTCTCATCTGTTAAACCTTTTGGGGTGGTTGTAAGGATTAAATTAGCTAAATTAAATGTATGTTTTAGATTGAACCATATGAAATTACTGTTTTTGTGAGATCTCAATGATCAAATTTAGGCAGTTCATGTGTTTCAAATGGTTCTACCTAAAAAAGAATGCTTACAACAATGCCTGGCCCTTGGGGAGCCTCATGCCAATGTCAGCTTTACAGTTCACTTCCTTACAAGAGGCACTGATTTTTTTCAGGGACCATTATTATTTATTTGCCTGTAGATTTGGTGTTGGCTTCAAGTGAAACACATTAGCACTAAGCAGATGAACCCTGTAAGAAGGTATGCTTTTTCCTTTTCTTTCTGCTGAATCTTGGCTAAGTTCTCAGTTTCTCTGTAGTCACTTCCTCCAGCCATGGAATGGTAGTGTTCCAAAGATAGATCCTACATCCTAAGGTACTTTCCAATACTACTACACTGTGATTCTGGAATATAGTGTTCTTTCCTTGGCCAAGTTTTCAGAAATCCAATCAAGTGCAGCTATCACATTCACTATAACAAGTACACCATATAACAATAGTGTAAATTGACCACAGCCATATTTAGTTAAAGGAATAAGGTAATGTTTTTTTAAAAAAATCAGCATTAACACAGCCACCCATCTCCCTAAAAACAAAGCAGTTACATAAAAAAATAATAGTTGCTTCTAGCCTGTCTTTTCTACATGTTATTGGTTTTTAGGGATCTGGAAATTATATTTTCCTCAGTAAAGAAATCTAGAAGTGACACTAATGTCACTCAAATACTAAAATGTGACCACTGTGAAGTTGAAATGACCATTTTCTAATAAGGAATAATTTATCCAAACTCATGATTTTGTTTGTTTGCTGTGAAACTGGGGGTTAAAACCAGGGCATCACAGATACTAAACAAATGTTCTACCACTAAGCCACATCCCCTATATAGACTGTTTTGATACAGGTCTATATAGGTTGCCTAGGGTGGTCTTGATTTTCAGTCCTCCTATCTCCTCAGCCTCCTGAGTAATTGGGATTACAGAGTTGTGCCACCATATCCAGTTGAATTTTTTTCATGTATGTATACAAGGAAAGCATAAACCCAAGTCACTGTCCAGGAACAGCAAGGCATAAATATTATGCTACCTCCTTTAAAAAAAAATTGGAGAGTTTAATGGACGTTATTTTCAAAATTATAAATTTGTTTTATATAAATTTGAATGTAACTTTAGTGAATTTTTTTGAATCATTGTGTTTTTGCAAACTGTGAAGAAGAGATGATGTAGCTAGTTTTGAAAGAAATGTATGTCTGTACTGTGTGTAACAAAGACTTCTAATAGTAATTAATTCTTTTGATAGAATATCAATTGGTGCCTTAAGAAATCATGTGATGGGAATTTAGAGTATTTGCCTACCATGTGCAGAACCCTGGATTTGATCCCCAGCATTGGGCAGGTTGGGGATACACTGCACAAGAAGGGAAGGAGCAAAAAACGAAGAGACAAAACTTATTTCCTTCACAGGTTGCATATTTTCATTCAGAAGCAATACATAATAACTTCTTCCCTTTCTGTTACTTGAAAAAAAGTCATTTTCTTCCAACCTTCAAAGATCAAATATTTAATTGGTGGTTTGGTTAATTTTCACCAATCTTTAATATCTCCTTATCTTCTATACTCAAAAATGTCCTTTATTCACCAAATATAATTCAATGTCTTAGGCACTGTGCTGAATATTCGTGAAAAGACAAGAAAAAAAGATACAGCTTCCAACTCCACAATACCATCTCTGGGTTTTGGATTTGGGGAGCATGGGGATAAAGATATATGATGAGGATCTGGAGATTATATTATAAACTCCTTATAAGGAGTAAAGTGGAGCTACATACCAGGCACTAAAGACAATGGTGTGAATATGGGATGTGGGTGGTGGGTGGTGGAATGCAGCTGGCAGCAGTGGGTGGCAGGATAAGGCAAGGAAGATCTCCCAGAGCAGGCATGTGGCACAGGGAATGGTGGTAATAATGCAGCCCAGTATGTAGGGATGATGAGGGGCCAGTGGGCAGACATGGACGAGGCGACTGCTCTACAAAGGAATTCACATTAAAGAAAGCTGAAAGCTGTGAGAAAAGTAACCTTCAACATTTTCTACTCAAAAAGATCATGCCGGGTGCACTGCAGAAGCTGGATGGGAGGAGGTTCACACTAGAGACAGGACCTCCCGCCACCCCCATATTTATAAATCTCAAGAGCAGTGATGGAAGGGACCTATTCTTGGTAACAACGTTAGACCTAAAACATATATGAAAAATATTAAGGAGGATTTGATGCGTGTTTTTCTAAGTTATATTTTATTATACTACGCCAATGTGTGCAACTAATACTTGGTATTGATTTGAAGAAATGTAAAATGTCCATGTAATGAAAAATCATTATCTGAATTTTAACCCTAATGATACTTTCTTTGTTTTATGTTCTACATTATAATAACTGATTTGGATGCCACAGGTTTTCTTAATAAGGGTATATATTCTTGGGCTGGGGTTGTGGCTCAGCAGTATAGCACTCACCCAGCACGTGAGAGGCCCTGGATTCAATCCTTAGCACCACATAAAAATAAATAAATAAAATAAAGGTATTGTGTCCAACTACAACTAAAAAATAAATAAATATTTTTAAAAATAAGGGTATATATTCTTGTGTGCTATCTTGTTCATAATCAAATTAAGTCTCTAACTAATACATGGCATATTAAGATACTTGGAAAACTTTTTTAAAAATTCCCCAGTTTCACTAATCTACATGAATTCATTTCCTTTTCAGTTTTTTTTTTTTTCTGTTATGGCTTTTACCCACCTCTCACTGTTTTTGCTTATATTTTTCTGCAACTATTTTTTTTCAGGATTTGGGGGTTCTTTCATGGCCCCTTCTCCATCACCAGTGACTCCAGCTCAGAATAATCTGCTACAGCCCAATTTTGAGGCAGCTTTCGGAACAACGCCTTCAACGTCTGGCAGCAACTCCTTTGATCCTTCAGGTAAGGCAGTGGTTTTCAAATACTTTTGTCATTTATTCTGATAAACAAAATGCACCACCTAAAGTTCATGCATTTTCAGGAAATTTACAACAGGAAAATACTGAGTGATAACCTGGTGCTAAAACTTCACAAAATCTCTCATTCTATACCTTAAATCAAAATTTCCAATACATCTTGGTAGCCTTAAGAATAACTGAAATCCTTTCTGTTTCTGTTTTCTTTTTTTTTAGCAGAAATCTAATTTAACATGCACATCATCTATATGCATGAGTGTACATGCACATGATTTATAGCTGGTAAAGGGAAAACAAGTGCTTTGCACTCAATCTTTGTACAGTCCCTGAATATGAGGACACCCCTCCCCTTGCTGTTGCTTACACCTTGTGAAGCTTGCATGGCCCTCAGTTTTATAAAGTGAGACACAAGTAGTTTCTTTGCTGCCTTTAACCTTTCGTCACTGCTGTCACTCTGTTTGTATTCTCTTCCATTCTCTACTCTTCCCACGCTGGGTCCTTACTACAAATTTTCAATTGGTGAGTTTTTGGCAATTAAATGTGTTTCAGAAACACCCTAAATCTACTCCCTGCCTGACAATTTGGTTGCTTCTATTGCCAGTGCCTACTTGAATGTTGTCCTTCTTTATTTTAGAGTTACTGTATTGTGTTTCTCATAGATATGTATAACTTTTTTATAAAATTCAACAACCACAAAGTGTTTTATGTAGCTATTAGCAATATCTCATGAAAACCCTGAGTCTGTAATTTGAATGGTCTTTTTGTATTCTAGGAACCAAAGAAGTGATACATGTTATGTGGTGATCAGGAACTACCACGGATGGCATTTTATTTCTAATATCTAAAATACCTTTTAATTTAAATAGCCCCTAAAGGTAGAACCAAAATTAATTTCAGTTATTAGAGGAAAATTAACATTACTACTTCTTAAGTCAACTGTTTTTCAGATACTTATCTCTAGTTGCCAACCATTAGATCAGCTTTTATTTTGATATTAATTTCATAGAAGACTCAATCTTCTTTACTCATTTAAGGATAATTTTTAAAGTACACATCTTAGGTTTCCAGAGTAAATAATTTAGGTTTTGCTGTAAATCACTACCATTTTGAATAAAAAGTGCTTTAGTGGTTGTTTTTAATAAGAGTAGCAATGGTTACCACTTATTGAGTGCCTACACAGAGCAAGCATTATAATAAAAATATAGGTATATATATTTAACTTAATCTTCACAACAAAGCTATATATTAGTGGTACTCTTCACATTTACAGATAAGAAAACTAAAAGCTCAGAGAATAGCTTTCTCAGGGTCTCACAGCTGGTGAGACATGCAGCTGAATTGCAGCCCCAATCTGTGTTCTTTCCTGTACATTATACAGCTTTTTTTTCCCATTTTTCCATCTTTGTTCATGTCCATTAGTATTTCCATACTTTCTGAGTAGACATATATAGATATGTTCTTAGTGTTCTAGTCATGAAAAGAGTGAATTACATGCCTTCTTTTATAAGAATGTATATTCACTTATTTCCATAATTTTTCAAGATAATAACTCTTTGATTTTGAACATGGCTCATTTTTCAATTATTCTGAACCTGGTCTATTTGATTTCCAGTTTTTGATGGTCTAGGTGATCTTCTGATGCCAACCATGGCACCAGCCGGGCAGCCTGCACCTGTCTCAATGATACCACCCAGTCCTGCAATGGCAGCCAGCAAAGCCCTTGGGAGTGACCTTGATTCATCTCTTGCCAGCTTAGTAGGCAGTGAGTAGTTTAGTTTTCTTTAACTGAAGCATATGTTAATTGGTTTTTCTGTCTTTTCGTGTTTTGTTTCGGGTTTCACTCATAGGTAAGTTTATCAAGGATTGGATAGAAATACTTAGTATTTCATACTATACGGTTCCTCGGGAGGTAAAAATTTGCTACTGCATTTTCTCATAAACAGTATGTATGACACTTTAAAAAAAAAAACCTCGGAGTAATTCACCATGTTAATAAGCTAAGTAAGAAAAGCATATGATTATCTTTCTTGTATTTTATTTATTTATTTAATTAGGTATATATGATAACAGAATGCATTTTGATTCATTGTACAAAATTGCAGCATAACTTTTTATTTCTCTGGCTGCACACCATATAGCATCTCACTATATGTGCAGTCATACATGTATCCAGGGTAATGATATCCATCTCATTCTACCATCTTTCCTGCCCCCATACCCCCTCCATTGCCATTCCTCCCTTTACCTAATCAAAGTTCTTCCATTTTTCCCATGCCCCCCGCCTTTATGGATCAGCATTCACTTATCAGAGAGAATACATCCATTTTTGTTTTGGGGGGATTGGCTTACTTTGCTTAGCATGATATTCTCCAACTCCATTTATTTACCTCAAAATGCCATAATTTTATTCTCTTTTAACTGTGAGTAATATTCCATTATGTATATACACCACAATTTCTTTATCCATTCATCTACTGAAGGGCATCTAGGTTGCTTCCACACTTTAGCTATTGTAAACTGAGCTGCTATAAACATTGATGTGGCTGCATTACCATAGTATGCTGATTTTAAGTCCTTTGGGTATAGACCAAGGAGTGGCATAGCTGGGTCAAATGGTAGTTCCATTCCAGGTTTTCTAAGGACTCTCCATACTGCTTTCCAGATTGGCTGTACCAATTTGCAGTCCCAGCAACAATGTATGAGCATGCCTTTTCCTGTACATCCTTGCCAGTGCTTATTGTTTGTATTCTTGATAACTGCCATTCTGACTGGTGTGAGATGAAATCTTAGAGTAGTTTGATTTGCATTTCTCTAATTACTAGAGATGTTGAACATTTTAATCTAAGTCATCAAAAAGATAGTTAAGGAGCATACACAAGAGAGAAACCAAGTTCATTATGCATAATAAGTACTTAATTCTCCATCCATTTGAAAATTAGAATACAATAAATTATATTAAATGCAGGATATTTACAAGTTATGTATCTGAGTTTCAGTCATTCATTTAACAAATATTTATTCTATATCAGGCATTCTTCCAGGATTTAGAGATAAGTCATGAAGAAAATAGATACTATTTCTACCCTTATGGCCATTGGGAAGGGCAGAGACAAACAGTAAATAATTGAAAATAGGCAAATTCTATAGTATGTGGAGTCACAACTGCCATGGAGAGAAGCAGAACAGGCATAGGGGAAGTGGGAGCACTACAGATAGTAGAAGCCTTACCAAGAAAGTAAAATTTGAGCAAAAAATTGAAGGTAAAGGAGTAAACTATGTAGCTATATGAAGGACAGCATTTACAGGCCAAGGAAGAAGTTAGTGCAAAGACTTTGGGGCACAAGATAGCCTGGCAATTTCAAGGGATATGAAGGAGACTTGAGGCTAGAACTGAATAATGAAGGAGTAAGGCCTAGGCGATGAGGGCAGTTATAACAAAGATTGACCTTTCCTTTTAACTCTGAATTTTAATTTCCATTAAGGTGAATGGGTTTACCATTGCAGATATCTTTCATGACTCCAGACAGTATCAAAACCTTAGCAGATCACTGATACAGACTTCTTTAACCTATGCATCGTCCTGTGGACAAGCTTTTTGTTTTTCATTCATTGCTCTTGTTTGGGGCATCTATGAAAATGCTTTCATGACACCCAGGGAGAAGATAATTGAATGTTTCCTTCAACTCACTGGGGAGATTTCATGTGTTGAATACTATAATATACCACCTAAGTCCCCCTTCGTAAATAAAGAACTCATATCCTATGGTAGTGTAAGAGTGTTCAACCAACAGCCCCCAGCTTCAACCATCTTTGAGAATTATCTCAGCTGAAAAAAACTAATCCACTCCAGGAATGACTAAACAGTCTTGAAAAATAACAAATTTGGAGGATTCACATCTTCTAATTTCAGAATTTCTTCAAAGCTATAGTAGTCAAGACAAATGATGCTGACATAACAGTAGACGAATAAATAGATCAATAAATAAAAAGCCCAGAAACAAACCTTCATGTATAGAGACAAAATCAATTTTGATAAGAATGCCAAAACCATTCAATGAGGGAAAAGCTAATATTTTTAATAACTTGTGTTGAAATAACTGGATAGCCTCATGCCAAAGAATGAAATTAACTCTTTATATCACCCACAAAAGCCAATTCAAAAGGAATCAAAGATATAAATGTAAACTATGAAACTCTCAGAAGACAACTTAGACATAAATCTTCATGACTTTGGATTAGGCAGTGGCTTCTTAGACACAATACCTAAAACACGAGCAACCAAAGATAAAAAGATTAATAGGAATTCATCAAAATCAAAAATTTTTGTGCACAGATGATACCATCAAGAAAATAAAAAGGGGGATAGGAAAGATAGTAGAATAATCAGACCCTATGTATGTATGTAACTATATAACCAGTGTGATTATACATCATGTACCACCATAAGAATGAGAAATTATACTCTATTATATATGATGTATCAAAGTGCATTATAATGTCATGCGTAACTGATTAAAACAAACTTAAAATTTTTTTTAAAGCAAACACATATTTCCTAAAGGACTTTATAAATGTATAGGGGATTTTTACAGTTCAATAATATCAAAATAAATAACAGTTTAAAAATTGGCAAAGGACTCAAATAGTCATTTCTTCAAAAAAAAGTTATAAAAGTAGCCAGTCAGTATGTAGAAAGATATTGAATATCATTAGCCATCAAGACCACAATGACAAAACACTTCACAACCACTAGGATATATATAATAAAAAAGACAGATAACAAGTGTAGATGAGGATGTGGAGAAATTAAAACCCTCCAGTATTGCTTATGAGAAGGTAACACAGTAAAAGTGCTATGAAAAGAAGTCTCACAGGTCCTCAACGTGTTAGCGTAGAGTTACCAGACGACTCAGCAATTTCACTCCTATGTATATGGAGTGGAAATCAAAATACAGATCTATACAAGAACACGTATACAAATGTTCACAGCATTATTACTTATGATAGCCAAAAAAGTAGAAGCATTCAGTGAATGAATGGGTACACAAAAGAAGTATACATACAAAATACATATTATTTGTATTTAAAAAGAAGGATGTTCTGAAACTTGCTACAGCATGGATAAACCATGAAGTTATTACACTAAGTGAAATAAAGCAGGCCCCAAATACCACACATGACTTGATACCGTTGATAAGAAGTGTCCAATAGGAAAATGGGCAGAGGCAAGAGGCAGAGAGAAAAGGGAGAAAGAGGGGTAACCACCAATGAGCACAGGGTTTCCATTTGAGATGGTGTAAATATTCTAAAATTCTTTGATGGTTGCACAATTCTGTGAACACAGTAAAACTATTGAATCGTGCACTTTAAAAGGTGAATTTTGTGATGTGAATTATATCTCAGCAAAAAATGTTTTTAAAAACACTTCCCAGTGTTAGCCAAAGCTTCTGTAGAGACTGAATCTCTGTCTCGCCCAGTGGCAGTTCCTCCTCTTCTCTTCCAATATTGTGTGCTGATTATTTCAGAACCTTCCTTGTAGGCACCTGGCTGCAGTAATGCTGGGCCTCAGCTTACAGGCCCATCTGCCACAGAAATGCAGAAGGGGTTGAGTACACACATCTGTAACACATCTGCTTATTTTTGCCTTTTTTGCATCAACAGGCATAAATATGTGGTTCAGCTTTTTAATTGTTTAATACATAGAGATTTAGAGTTTAGTCTTGTTTTGAAAAATAAATTTTAAATATGAAATTTCTTTATCTTTCACAAACAAAAATGACAAGCCAAGCCTGTTGGCACATGTAGTCCTAGCTGCTTGGAAGGGTGAGGCAAGAGAATCCCTTGAGCCTAGGAGTTTGAGGCCAGCATAAGCAATACAGTGAAACATTGTCTCTAAAAAATAAATAAATAAAAACTGAAATTTCGTGTAATGGTTTTTGTATTTGGTGTTCTGAGTTATAGAATAACATTTTATTCTATTTTGTGATGTCAAGATTTGGACGAAATAAATATTAATGTTCTCTAACAAATCAACCTGCATTTATTAGGACCTTTGTACTGGCTGTTAACTCAAGCTAGAAAGCTCTAGGTTGTAGGAAATGAGGGTCAGGACATCTAGATCTGGAAGCAACATTTTATCGGTGCCACAGCTCAGAGGGATAATTCCCAAAGTCTGAGTTCAGGCACAGCAGGACTTTCACTTTTGTACATAAACAAGTTTGGGGTACATCAAGGCAAGGGAGTTTGTGCAATTCTATTGGAGAGTGCATTCTACATTCCTTGTATGGGTACAAGCTTGTCAACAACCTAAGGACTCAGCTCATACAGCCTAGGGACTTTTACTGCACTGAACCCAAAGGGGGATTGTTCTCTCCCCACTACATTATTTCCTGCTTCTACTACTGCAGGTAGCTGTTACCTGCTGCAAGCCTCTATGGTTAAATGTCAGTAAGCAGAGCCAGTGTGTCTGTGTGCAAAACCACAGCTTGTCAGCTTTTAAACTGGTATTGTTCATGTTCTGTTCTTTGACTTTTCTTCACAGTATTTCCCAGTTGCCCAGAACAATGTCTGATATAAGTAAGCTCATTAAATCTTTGCTGAATTAATAAATGAATGGAAATTAGAGTAGAATGATGGAGCCAGCTGGATAGGGGTTTTAAGACTACTCCCACATCCACTGATACACTAGGACTCACAGGACTCAGCACACAGTTATACTTACAGCTGAGATTTATGACAGCAGCATAGTTAGGTTGCACAGCTGGATCATGAGGAGAATGACTCTGGTAAAATATATATGCAGACTTCTTATGTTCTCTCTTTTCTATGAAGAGATGTTTAGCCTGCGACCAGCGCTGGCTTCATGAATGAAGGTTCGAAACGTGAGAAACCTCTAGGGAGTTTTGAATTAAAGAGACAAGACTCTAATTACCTTTAAACCAGCTCCAAGATGGCTTCTCCCACCTCCAGCTTCAAGCTACCTATTATGGTAGTGAGGTTTACTGAAGAGGAGGGAGGGAGGGAGAGAGAGAGAGAGAGAGAGAGAGAGAGAGAGAGAGAGAGAGAGAGAGAGAGAGAGAGAAGGAGGAGGGGAGGGGAGGGGAGGGGAGGGGAGGGAAGGGAGAACATGCCAGGGAGTGGACTTTTATTGGGGAACAAAAAATTCTGGGGAAAATCCCATCCAATGAAGATTAAGGGGGGCAGCGTTCTAAGGTCAGGGGTGACGATTGGGTCTTCAGGGATTGTGGCCAGACACGCCTCAACACGGACAAACCCTCGGACCTGAGAAGGGTGGAGAAAGCTCTGGACACAAGACGTGCCTAAGTGCCTCTCGCCCAGCCAGGGAGGTAACTCAAATCATGTTCGAGGATGGCCTCCCACAAAGATGAGCACACTCTTTCCCAGGGATGTGTATGAGACGTTTCTGCCCAGGGAAGCCCTTCAGAGTCTCAGCACCCAGGGTCCTTACTGGCTGCCAGACATGTGGGCACTCTCTGCCTGGCATATACCAAGACTCCAGGCCTGCAGAAAGAAGGCAGGAGTTCAGCATAACCCCCATGGATGTATGAAAAGTCTAGGCCCAGTGAGCCAGTTATCACCAGTTACTATTAATTATAATTTAGACAAAGTTCTGTCTTATTGTAATGAGAGCTATTTACTGGTCAAACCTAAGTGTCCTCAGATAAGTCTGTTCCGTCTACTCTTTTCTGGACACTGGTTCATATTAAAATGTGATCATTAGGTCTATCATGAAGTAAAAGAAAACTCTTAAATTTATAGATACATCTCTTAATATAGTTTTTTTTAATAACTGAATGTGTGCTTACATTCCTAGGCAAAATTTTGACTTTCTCTAAACTTCTGATTCTTTGATTTCTTAAATATCATATAAGCTGACCATAGACATTTATATTGTTTTTTTCTTTTATCTATTTATAGATCTTGGAATTTCTGGTACTACATCAAAAAAGTAAGTGCTTTGAAATTACCTGGTTTCCTTTTGACAATGTATTTCTATTTATTTGAGACTATCAAACATTGCATTCATACAACACATTCTCAGCCTACATAATTTCAAAGTTGGTTTATATTTCATTTGGGGTTTTTGTTGTTATTCTGCTGACACCTCCAAACTATTGCTCAGCAATGAAAAGGAGTAATATATTTCTGTCTCTAAGATTGTCAATGTTATGTCTAGAAATCCCTGGGGATGTGCTTTGAATATTTTAATAGCTTTAAATTCTATATTCATAACAATCTTCCTAGCTAACATTGATTTCAAATAGTCTTTCATGGACTATCAGTTTCAAGGAATAGCAAACAATGTACCCTTTTCTTAGATGTATGTTTTGTCATTTAGTTAGGACACATTTTACAGAAAGAGGCACCTTACAATCACTGTAAGTCAGCTTGTAGACATGATATTTTGTGTGAAACCTTTATTAAACCCTCTAAGAATCCAAAAGATGGCATCACTAATGCATGTTAAATTAAACACCATCTAAGAGTTCAGGAGGTATTGTAATTTTATTTGGAATTTACTATAATGAGTGAGGAATTCAGATGGATTTTCTGGCATACTTTCCTACTTATATGTTATAAGAAGTTTCTATTATCATTGAGGTCCAAACTATATATGATTTTTTTTTCAAATGTTTACAAGATTTCTTAGTTACAATATGATAAGACTCCTCTGTAAGTTTCAACCTTTTTTTTTTTTTACCACTTGACTCAGAGTACTTTTAAACCCAAATAAAAGAATCTAAGGAGCCATGCACCATTTTTTCTAATTCTAGTTTTTCATTATTTATTTTGCCTGCTTGATTTTAGGGGAGATCTTCAGTGGAATGCTGGAGAGAAAAAGTTGACTGGTGGAGCCAACTGGCAGCCAAAAGTAACTCCAGCCACGTGGTCAGCAGGTGTTCCATCAAGTGCACCTTTGGTACGCTACCCTCAGAGCCCAGGGCAGTGTGGGCAAGTGTATAGAGTGGGTGTGTTTTGCTAAACTTGACCACTGACCTTGTAGTTCATCTTCCACATTGAAGAAGTATAAGCAAGATGCAGACTTTACTGAAATTCAAATTCCATTGACTTTAATAATTATGACTTATTTTTATTTTAAATATTTTCAAATAGTAACTATGTTTTCTCTCTGTTTAAAATTATGGAAATGGTTTTTCAAAAGCATTTAATATCACTTGACAATTATATATTTTATCACACTTCTTGCCAGTTTCCTGATTGTCAATAAATAATGAAAGCTTTTTTTATTACTAGGAAGATTGGGCAGTTTTCTACTGTGTAAGTGGCATTTTGTTTTGAAACTCTATTTAATTTTTGCTCACCACTTTTAAAATTCAAACTACTAACATCATCTTTTCCATAGAATTTGAATAGATTTAATTTTGATATTTTAATTTTCTATATATGCCTCTATTTAAGCAAATCTAGGCAAGTTACTGTTTCCCAAGGCCACTTGCAGTTTTCCACCTTTGCTTACCACCCTCACCTGTCTACATCATACCCATCTCTAAAGCTCCCTTGGCACCGTTCTTTCCTTGTTACTGAATTAATTCTTAATCATCACTCACTACTCCCAGCTAAACAAACATGCATGGAAGTAAATTAATATAAATTAGAATGTAAATGTTATGCTAAGTGAGAGAAACCATACACAAAAGGCTACATAGCATAGGATTCTGTTTGGATGCAGCATCTGGAAGAAACAAGTCAAAAAAAGAAAAGAAAGGAAAAGAAACAGGGAGCAAATTACTAGATTCTTCTGGGGGAAAGGGAAATTGGAAGTCTTTTAGGGTCTTAGAAATGTTCTGGGATTAGATAATGGTGATGATTTCACAATATTATAAATATACTAATACTGAATTGTACAACTGTTAAAATGATAAATTTAAGTAGTATGTGAATTTTAGCTCAATAAGACATTTTTAAAAGAAAGAAAATACTAATGATAGTATTTCTGATTCACTCTTTACCCATCAATCAAAGGCTAGGTGATAGACTATTTACCAAACCCTAATTATATCATTAGGACTTAAGGCTATGAAGGGGGAAAACGTTTTATTTATTATCAAAACAAAATAAACTTGCAGAAATTCTTGATTAATATATTTTTAAATTGCTTTAAGCTCAAAATAACCTTATGCCAAGTGGCATATTTTGGAGTGACATATTCTCCTGCACTACAACATCCTTTGCCTAGTTTATACTTAGATTATTAGTGGAGCTTTAAGAGATTGTCATACATTCTTTTTTTTTAATGTTATTAATTATGATTATCAACCTCACTGTACATTAGTAATATTGAGTCTTCTAATCCATGAACCTGAGATAGCTCTGTTATATTTTCATTAATTTCTCTTAACTTTGTTTTGTATTATATAGGTAATTCTCATAATTTATAAAATATTTTTAAATCCATATGTCTATGAATATGTATGCAAAATTGCAACTATTTCTTTTTTTATTGGTTGTTCAAAACATTACAAAGCTCTTGACATATCATATTTCATACATTAGATTCAAGTGGGTTATGAACTCCCATTTTTACCTCAAATACAGATTGCAGAATCACATAGGTTACACATCCACATTTTTACATAATGCCATATTAGTAACTGTTGTATTCTGCTACCTTTCCTATCCTCTACTATCCCCCCTCCCCTCCCCTCCCATCTTCTCTCTCTACCCCATCTACTGTAATTCATTTCTCTCCTTGTTTTTTTTTCCCATTCCCCTCACAACCTCTTATATGTAATTTTGTATAACAATGAGGGTCTCCTTCCATTTCCATGCAATTTCCCTTTTCTCTCCCTTTCCCTCCCACCTCATGTCTCTGTTTAATGTTAATCTTTTCCTCCTGCTCTTCCTCCCTGCTCTGTTCTTAGTTGCTCTCATTATATCAAAGAAGACATTTGGCATTTGTTTTTTAGGGATTGGCTAGCTTCACTTAGCATAATCTGCTCTAGTGCCATCCATTTCCCTGCAAATTCCATGATTTTGTCATTTTTTATTGCTGCATAGTACTCCATTGTGTATAAATGCCACATTTTTTTTTATCCATTCATCTATTGAAGGGCATCTGGGTTGGTTCCACAGTCTAGCTATTGTGAATTGTGCTGCTATGAACATTGATGTGGCAGTATCCCTGTAGCACGCTCTTTTAAGGTCTTCAGGGAATAGTCCGAGAAGGGCAATAGCTGGGTCAAATGGTGGTTCCATTCCCAGCTTTCCCAGGAATCTCCATACTGCTTTCCAAATTGGCCACACCAATTTGCAGTCCCACCAGCAATGTACAAGAGTACCCTTTTCCTCACATCCTCGTCAGCACTTGTTGTTGTTTGACTTCATAGTGGCTGCCAATCTTACTGGAGTGAGATGGTATCTTAGGGTGGTTTTGATTTGCATTTCTCTGACTGCTAGAGATGGTGAGCATTTTTTCATGTACTTGTTGATTGATTGTATGTCCTCCTCTGAGAAGTGTCTGTTCAGGACCTTCGCCCATTTGTTGATTGGGTTATTTGTTATCTTAATGTTTAATTTTTTGAGTTTTTTGTATACTCTGGATATTAGGGCTCTACTGAAGTGTGAGGAGTAAAAATTTGTTCCCATGATGTAGGCTCCCTATATACCTCTCTTATTGTTTCTCTTGCTGAGAAAAAACTTTTTAGTTTAAGTAAGTCCCATTTGTTGATTCTTGTCATTAACTCTTGTACTATGGGTGTCCGATTAAGGAATTTGGAGCCCGACCCCACAATATGTAGATCGGAGCCAACTTTTTCTTCTATCAGACGCCGTGTCTCTGATTTGATATCAAGCTCCTTGATCCATTTTGAGTTAACTTTTGTGCATGGCGAGAGAAGGGGATTCAGTTTCATTTTGTTGCATATGGATTTCCAGATTTCCCAGCACCATTTGTTGAAGATGCTATCCTTCCTCCATTGCATGCTTTTAGCCCCTTTATCAAATATTAGATAGTTGTAACTTTGTGAATTAGTCTCTGTGTCCTCTATTCTGTACCATTGGTTCACCCGCCTGTTTTGGTACCAGTACCATGATAAATGCTCATCAGATATATGATTTGCAAATATTTAATCTCATTTTGTAAACTATCTTTTCATTTTCTTGATAGTGTTCTTTGATATTCAACATTTTTAATTCTGATAAACTCATTATACCTAATTTTTTCTTTTAATTCATGTGCTTTTGGTATCATATTTAAGAAACCATTGTTTAATTCAAGATCTTAAAGCTTTTCAACTGTTTCCAAGACTTTTATAGTGTTATCTCTTAATTAAGTCTTGGACCTATTTGTGTGTGTGTGTGTGTATGTGTGTGTGTGTGTGTGTTTGTGTGTGTGTGTGTGTTTGTGTCTAGGTCCAGTGTAATTATTTGCATGTGGAAATCCTGTTGTAGAAGAAACATTTGTTGAAAAGACTATTGTTTCTCTTTTAATTGTTTTCAATACCCTTGACAAAAATCAATTGGCCATAGAGACATATAGGTTTATTTCCATATTCTTTCTTATGTTGTATTTCTTATGTCTATCATTATGCTAATACTATGCTATTTTGATTAATGTAGTTTTGTATTAAGTTTTAAAACCAGGAAGAGTCTTCCAAATTTCTTCTTTTTTAAAACTGTTTTGGCTATTCTTGTCCCCTTGCATTTTCATATAAACTTTAAATTCAGTTTGTCAATTTCTAAAAAAAAGGGGGGGCAGTCAAAATATAGATAGGAATTGCCTACTGCGTTCTTTCTATTATTATGTCTTTGAATCTATGAACAGAGACCAACTTTTCATTTTCTTAGTTGTTCTTTAATTTCTTTCAACGATGTTTTATGATTGCCAGTATACAAGTATTATACTCTCTTGTTAAATTTATTCCTAAATATTTTATTATTTTTGATATTATTATAAATGGAATTATTATCACAATTATATTTTTGATTGATCATTATTAGTATAAAATGAACTACCACAATGATTTTTATATATTGATATTATTTTCTCAGCTTTAAGGAAATTATTTATTAGTTTTGGTACTTTCTTGTTTGAATTCTGTGGGGTTTTCTATATTTAAGATCATGTCATCTGTGAATAAAGATAGTTTTATTCTTTCCTTTTCAGTCTGCTATTTCATCCTTTTTCCTGCTAATTTCCCTGGCTGAAATTTCTGGTGCATCTTGTTCTTGGAAGAAATCTTTCAATCATTTACCTTTTGGGTTTTTTTTGGATACCCTTTGTCAGATTGAGGACTTTCTCTTCTCTCTCTAGTTTGTTGAATAGGTTTTTGTTTGTTTGTATGTTTATTTGTGTTTTGGTTTTGGTTTGGTTTTGTCATGAAAGGGTGTTAGTTTTATCAAATGTTTTTTTTTTTTCTGTATCTATTGAGATGTTTGTTCATTGTGATTTTCTCTAATTTGGTCTTGAGGTCTCTATTAGGAAATGAATATAGTCCTGCCCTAATGGGGCTTCAGGGCAGTGATTATGAATGTTCACAGTGTCTTTAAAGGACACCTTGTGAGCCACCGAGTGCCTAAATGCCTACCGTGACCAGGTATCCCTCTCATGGGAGACTCGTATAGTGGCAAATAAACTTAGCTAAGCTGGGGAGCAGAAGATGGGATTAGAGTAAGGTAAAATGCCACAAAACATATTGCTCTTACCAAGATTCCTCTGATTTTCAATAAGTACTTCATGGATTGCTGCAAATTTTTAGATAGTTTCTAGAATCCAGTAAAGGTAATTCTGACAGTTGTTGCCTGTTTTTTCATTACTTTTATGGATGAGAGTATTTTGGAGTCCCTTAGTTCCTCATTTTTGCTGACATCACTATAGTATCTTTTCTTTTAATTAGGATTTGTTCTAATGATCGATTTCAATGATTACAGTAGGATTAATTTTTAAACAAGAGAGAAATATTAGGAAGTTTTGATGCATGACTGAAAACTCAGCCCTGAACTTGATAACAGCACATGCATTCTGTATTATGTGCAGTCTTCTAAAGGCTTTCTATTCTGAGGATTAATTTTAGTCCTTGTGCAACAGCCAAAAGTTAAAAAAGAAGCAAATAAAACATAGAAAAGAGTAATGTGAAACATAGAAAAGAATGATATAAAAGTGCGAGAGGTGATATTGGCCAAATTATATTGTTATATATTTTGTGCATGCATGAATATGTAACAAATTACACCATTATATACAACTATATGGAAAATATGGAAAAAATTTAAGGGGGAGGGGAAGCCAACCATTAAAATGTAAGTGAAAATAGGATCCTCATGTCTAACCTGTCAAAGGAAATGATAGGAAAAGAGAAGCTTAGAGAAGCTTAATTCATTCCCAGTGAGGGTGAGTATAAGGAATTTGAGAGGAAGCCCAATGTTCTTGCAAGCCAGCAAGTACAAACAGTACTACCAACAGTGAACAGTACTACCATCAAGTTAGTAACTTTGTTTATATCATTGGTGTAGTACTAGAGTCATCTGCTTTTTAAACTTAAAACCAAAATTTGAGGTTTCTTTATATCTCCACACATAAACTTGAAATACATGCATTTTTAAATTATATTGTCATTTTAAAAACAAATTATTTTGTTTCTTTGTGTGTGTTTGTTTGGGGTGTATGTGTGTGTGCATGCGCTCATGTGGTTTTGTGGGTATGTGTGTGCAGCAAGGAGCAATACCTCCAACCAGTTCAGTTCCTCCTGTGGCCGGGGCCCCATCTGTTGGACAACCTGGAGCAGGATTTGGAATGGTGAGTGATGACCTATTCTAAAAATTGTAATTGACATTTACATGTTCTTTGCCAAATCCCAAATTATCAAATACTCCTACAGAATATAATTCTCCTCAAAATGCAGCAAACTTAAAAAGTTACCTGCTTCAGGCCTTAAGTGGCCTACCTTGTTGTTATAAAAATCAGTTATAAAATACTTAAATTCTGCCACCAAATTTCAGTACATTGTTATGTCCCTTTTGGAATAATATATGTTAATCATAATCTTAACGCAATGAATCAAAATCAGCCCTGAATCACTATACTGGGACTTTTCACTAATCAGCAACTTTTAGGGCCATAGAGAAACAAGTTTTTATCTCTTCAAGAGTTATGCTTGAAGAAGGTGAATGAGCAGCAAGGCCTGTTTGGGATGAGGATGCTGTGTAGCCATCCGGCTTGTATCCCTGCTCAGGGACTCTCCCATCTGACAGCCTCAACACCCAGAGGTCAAAATAACAAATTCCAGTTTTTCACCCACCTGGAATCTTCAAAAATTGTGAGAAGCATATAAAAATCATCCTTATTGGGGTGTCACCCTGGTGACTCCATTGGGCTCTAAACAAGTCTTCCTTTTCAGCCTCCTGCTGGGACAGGCATGCCCATGATGCCTCAGCAGCCAGTCATGTTCGCACAGCCCATGATGAGGCCACCCTTTGGAGCCACAGCTGTACCTGGCACACAGGTCTGTCTCTTCATGTACACAGATCAGTGACATTAACTCCTAAGTATAAGACTGTCATGTGGTTAACCGTTTCAAAAGTGTTTTTACCTAATGTGCTTCTCATACCTGTTGCTTCAGAAGTGAAGGAATCAGAGAAGACAGATTAGCAAGAGTGTGAGGTCTTGGGGGAAAGTTAACTGTCCTAAGGTCCCTCTGTTCTTCTTTTACTTAACTCAAAATGGTACAGGAAAACAACCAGGCATGTGAGGCATCCAAGGCATAAGGCATGCATCCTGAGAAGTGAGTACTTCTGATCCGTGGTTTTATTATGTGTTTCCAGAGTTATCCAGAAAAGTTCAAGGCATAGTCCTCCAGGCTGCCAACTCTGCCTAACACTTGTGACATCAACAGCAGTGAGTTTGCCAAACTGCAAAGTCTCAGGGAACTGTGCCATAAGAATCTCCTCTCTTCAAACATCAGCCACGAGTTTGGGAATCCCCAGGGCCACCATCACCTCAGACTAGCTAGCTATAAATTTGAGGTTTTCCATGACCACCCTCAGATTTGATAATTCTCTAGAATGACTCCCAGAACTCAAGAATGTGCCAAATTTAGGATCACAGCTTTCTTTGTAGTGAACAGATACAAATTAGATGCAGCTAAAGGAAGGGGTCATGAGTGACATCTAGGAGAACTTCAAGCATGAAACTTCTCTGTCCCCAGGGATGTGTTCCTCTCCCAGCATCAGTGTATGACAATCCACACACAGTGTTGTCAGCTCAGGAAGCTCACTGAAGCATTAAGGTCCAGAGTTATTGAGACTTCATTACATAAGAATGATCCGTTGAAAAAGGAAAAAAAAAAAAAGCAAGATTGAGAGAGAGAAATATTAGGTATGAGTTAAGTTCAATTTCTAATCCTCCTCCTTCTGAAGATCAGGTTGGCATTATGTGGCAGGTCTTTCTAGCATGGCCCACCTCCATGCTGAGTTATTTTGTCAGCATAATCTAGGAAGAGCCCCTGGGAGTCACCTGGTTAGCATAATTTTATCAGGCAGGTTGCAGGAGCCCATCGTGAAGACCAAATTTTCTGTCACTCAGAAAATCACAAAGACTTAGAGGTCACCTAGTAGGATCCAGGACAAAGGGAAAACGTGTCTTGAGGCAAAATTCCTTACTATGCCACCATGTGCTCCCTCCGTTTACCAAGATGTCAAAATATATGCCCAATAAATGCACTTTGTTGAACTGCTGCTAATACTCATCGTACTGATGAGTTATTCTTTCTTGACTCCTTTTTTTTAATTATCTGTCAAGGTAGAAACATATATGTGGAACCAAGGAGATCTTCACCATTGAGAATGTGACTTGGACAGAGTCAGCACCAAATTATAACTTTAGTAGCAGCACGCCAAACAAACTGAACGAAATAGCTCAAGTAGAGTTTACTGATATCAATGTATGGTTTCTTTCACTCCTATAATATTTTTAATTTACTAAGTGGATACTTATCTGTAGGATACTTACTCTACACTTTCTGAGTATCCTCTAACCCCATTTGCTTTCTTGATCCCCATCTAAATCCATCTTCTACTTGTTCCCCAAATTTGCTTTCAACCTCTTCACTTCAATACCTCAAAAGCCACAGTGATCAGGAGAAAAAAAATGGTGGTTGTTGAAAAAAGACAACTTGGAATATGAGAAGCCCCAGCCTTCATGGCCATAACAACACACTGACTTCAGGACAGGTTTTCTAGTCTGCTTGGAGACCAAGAAACCCTGCCTATTGTTGTTTTTTTTGGAGGGTATGAGGAAGGTTTGGGACCTACTCATGGGTTAAGTTTAACCTTGTATGCTTAAATTCTAAGATGAATTTCACTGTATTTCCTTGATGGTTGAATAGACCTGTGAATATTTATCATATTTGAGGAAGACAGAATGTTTCTGTTTTAATGAACAATGTTTTTGAAGTTGTTTTTTAGCCTTGTATTTGGTGTGTTGAAAGCTTTAGAAAAAAATTAATATAGAGAGATATATGTGGAACCAAAGAGATTTCATTAATATAATCTTATTACTAGAAGTAATTGTTTTTCTTGCATGATACCATATTTAGCATCAATTATTTACCTAATTTGGAAAATAGATGATATGAAAATATATTGTTTTAATCAGTAATTTAATTTAGAATAAATCAGGGAATGGTATGTCAGATAATTTTTACGTTGTCTATTTCCAAGAAGCATAGTAACCCCAGAGTATAAAATAAAATGAGTTTGTAGCTTCAGAATTCATAGTAATTTTAATATTAATGATGCCTGGACTATCCCAATATTCATTAATTGGTTGATATTGTAACATTCTCATCTCACCTGATTATTAATTGTGGACCAATTCTACAGTTTCTTCCAAGCAATTTCAAGGTCGGTGTTTATTTTTTCTGAGAATTCAAGTAAGCATTATCTCAGTTCTACAAATGGAAATTTGACAGATAGATAATGCAGTAGTTTCTGGACATAGGAACACATCTGAAAATCCTTGATTCTGGAGCTCTGCTTCCTGAACCAATAAAAACATACACCCTGCCCCAAAGTCCCAGAGATCTGAAATTCCTATCGTCTTACAAGCATGGGAAATTAATTAGATTCAAAGGATAGATGTCAGGTATTACTCTAGACAGAGTGAGTGAGATTTTTTAAGGTCTTTACCCTGACATTCCTGCAGAAGCCTGCTTCCAGAAATTATTTCTGTCACAGATGAAAATCATTTAGTTATTGGTTCAGTAGAAGCAAAATGAGTTAATTCTTTTTCCTTTTACTACAAGTCCCATATGTTTCTTTCCTGTAATTATTTAGCCTTCTCTGTGAGCTGGACAGGTGGGACTGGGATTAGAACTCAGTGGTGTTCACAAATAGAACCATAAAATAATTTATGTGAAATCCTAGCATATTTAGTTAATAATATTAAATAATTTCATAAGTGGCTGTCTGCAAACTTTCCTTTCAATTTTCCTTTCAAACTGATTGTCACTGTGAAAAAAAGCCATTTAAATTTCTTTATTAGTTTAGTAGTACTAATAACTCAAAGTAAAAGTGTTTTTATAGAAAAAATGATCACTTTTTGTTTGTTTGTTTGTTTTACTATATATTTGTAATATCCTTATGTGACTAATTTTTTACATCTCCCCAATTCATGTCCATATTGTTCTACCAGAGTCCCCAAATTTTACTTTGGCTAAATTTGATGTCAGGAAATTTCAAGAAAGCCAAATATAATTTGAATTGTATTTTACCACTCCAAAATCAAACACAACACTGTGACTAAGTAGAACAAAGTAGTTTTTTTAAAAGAAAACTTTCAGCCATCTATTCTTCTGCATGTTTTTTTCTGCAATATATGTTCTGCCTAATGCTTACCTATCTCTCTGTTTGCTTTCTATCTCTGCTCTTTGGGGCTGGCTTTCTCCCCATTAGCTTTCTCCAAGCCCTACACCTGCCACTCAGAGTCCCAAGAAACCTCCAGCAAAGGACCCATTAGCGGATCTTAACATCAAGGATTTCTTGTAAACAATTTAAGGTATCTTCTATTGAGATTTTCCTGTGGACTTTTAATGATGAGCTATACAATGCTTGGCTATTTCAGATATGATATTTGTTCTTTCTGTGTTTTGAGTGGATATGTATAATGATAACTCAAATGTTTCAAGTTTTAAAATTGATATTAAAAGCTATTGTTATTAATGATTTTTTTTAAAAAAATTACTTATAAAACTAGGAGGAAGAGACCACACCTGTAATTAGTGGCATATACCTGTAATCTCAGGAAGCTGAGGCAGGAGGATGGAAAGCTTGAGGCCTGCCTGGGCAACTTAGCAAGACCCTGTCTCAAAAATAAAAGATAATATTTTTTTAATGGATGGGAGATGTAGCTCAATATTACAGCACTCCTGAGTTCAGTCCCTAGTACCACAAAAGAAAGAAAAACTAGGAGGGAGAGAAACCTCCAAGTTGTCCTTATCCTGAAAATCACAAAGATTATACTGATAAAATACAAAAGTTGCCCAAACTTCTTGATAAATTAGAAGATTAATGCTTTATTCCATGACTGAAATTAATAGAAAGCTAATATTTGTAATATTAATTTCTAACAATCTAGTTTTAAATCTCATCAATTTCATTAAAAGTGACTCATTGTGAATTTATGGAAGGAAACTTATGAAGGAATAATGTTTACTGTTAACCCTGCTGTTTACTGTTAATGGTGGGTAGGTTCTTAGCAAATATTTTGCTCAATTAAACTGCTTTTCTTTTACATAGTATTTTTCATATCTACTTCCCAGGCATTAATGTCTTTGAACTTCTCAGTAGGAGATGAAACTCTGCGCAGTAAACTACCCAGAATTAATTTTTTATGTAGCTAGAAGAACTGATTCTTGATAATTGAGTGATTTACTCAGGGTCTGGCAAAAAAGAACAGTAAGAATGTGGAAGCTTTTGGACCACTATCCAGTGGTACTTTCATTATACATTTCATTATACATCTACTGCCTATGTATATTAAAAACTCTCTCTAATGCCTACTGAGATTTCTGTGGAATTCTGCTTTGTAATCATTTTTCTTATATACCAATAGGATTAATAACATGTCACCTTAATATCTCAGTCAAGTCATTTCTCCTCAGGCACACTTTTCCACTTTGGATTGGGTTGATTAGGTATAAGTAGATGTTGGTATAAGTAAGACAATGAGCACTTATTTCATAGCAATTAGTTTTAGGAGTAATCGAGAAAACTGCCTTGAGTAGCCTTTTATCAACACTTGTTAAGTAAATATTGCTGTCATCACATGCCTGGAACTTCAGTGAGTATCAGAAAAAGAAATGCTTGAGAGAGTCCCTGCCCTCAGGGATTCACAGCCCAGAGAGAGGCAGACACAGAGGATTCTATGAGTTCTGGCTAAGCCTTAAGACCCCAGGAAAGGTTTCTTGGCAGAAATGACTGATGAACAAAGTGGAAAGTGGTGTGAGAGAAGAAATTGGGTCACCAGGGATAGCTCCCTTCTCTCCTATTCTGTCACTTGTTCAACTGTTCAGTGAGTGATTCACTGAACACAGTAATGAAACAGAAGCAAAAAATAATAGAAGTCACTTCCATTCCAATGTTTTCTTTTCACTCTTCTATTTTAAAGGTTATCGATCCTTAATTTATCCTGTCTTATAATTAAGATTGCTAATAAGTATCTAAAGTTCAAAATTTTGTTAATGTAATCTTTGTTTAAAATGAAACTGTGCATGGCAAATTGATTTTTTTAAGTTTCCTGATTTTTTTAAGTTTCAGTTTTAAGGGACTGAAATTTTAAGCTTATTTTAAGGAACTTTGGAAAATACACAAATGTGAATGTGTTAATATAGAAACCTTTGGTATAAAGCTCTTCTGTAGTAACTATGAAGTAAAATTGCAGAGGACATAAAATGTTTAAGGGATGCATGATAGTCTGTTTTCTAACTAAAGTACTTTTTTCTTCACAGCTGCAATTTTTGTGACTGAATAGGAAAAATAATGAGTTTGAAGACTTCAAATAAGATTGATGCTCAGAGTTTCAAAGTGAGCCACCAGTACCAAACCCAATGCTTACTCATAACTTCTCTTCCAAAATGTGTAGCACAGCTGTGAAAGTGAACGTTAGGAATGTGTACTACTTTAGCTGTTATCCCTACTCTCAAAATTGTAGTGTATTTGGGTTATTTGTGTGTTGTATGATGTAAACAATGAATGGATGTTTCCGATGCCTATAGTGCTTTTCTGGACCTTGCCCATGGACGGATGATGCAGCTGTTGTATGGTGAGCCATTTGGAAAGATGTCTGTGTTTTCGAAGGTTTCAATGTATATATAACTTTTGGACAAACCCTAAACTCTTCCCATAAATTCTCTTTTCTTCTGTATCTCTGTTACAAGCGTAATGTGATAATATCAGATAGTAAGGAAAACACTCTTAAATATACAAAACTTTTTTCCGTGTGGAGTACATTTTTCCAATCACAGAAACTTCAACTGTTGTGAGAAATGTTTATTTTTGTGGCACTGTATATGTTAAGAAATTTTATTTTAAAAAAATATAAAGGTTAACGTCCATAATAAATACTTCTCCTTGAAGCTACCTTATCAAGAATGAAAAATCATATGGGAAGAATTCCATATTTATCACTGCTATATTAAAATATATATTTTAATTATATTTGCAGGTTTTGCATCTAAATTGACCTATTTATTCATTCTTGATTAAATGCACTGAAAAGTAAAGCGTCCGTTTCTATCACGTCTGTGAAAATGCAATTAGCAATGTGCTATTTACGTGATTATGAAAGCACCCCAAGGTATATCTGTAATTTAAAGATTACTGCAAATGTTTTTACTTCACTGTGGGTTTTATGTACATCTGTTCATTTAGTATTTCTTTGTGTGTTCTATAGGCTAGTGTTTTTCCATCCTTCAACTGAGCTCAAACTAGGTTTTGTTGTACCATTGTGATTAGGATTTAAACTTATTCAGAGAATTGTATCCTTTACTGTACATACTGTATTCTTTAATTTTTAATTTGTTGTCATACTGTCTGTGCTGATGGCTTGGCTTAAGATTTTGATGCATACATGAGGTCACTGTTGATCAGTGTTGCTAGTGGCTTGGCAGCTCTTTGTAAAAGCATATTGGGTTGGAAAGGCATTTGCCTATTTTTCAAATTATTTAATAGATGTATGGTACCATTTAAAAGTGGTTGTATCTGAATTTACTGTGGGGATAACATACACTGTAATGGGGAAAAATTTCCTGAAACCAATTTCAAAATGGCTTTTCTTTGTATTTCGGTTTAAAAACCCAGTGCATGTACGCCCTCTGAGATGCAATAAACACCTTGAACAAAGAAAATGCAAACATAACCTTTCTCTCTCTCTGATTACTTTTAGGGAAAAGGTCTGTATCAAATGACATAAATAGCATACACAAAATATTGGGAGTTTTTAAATATTTGAGGTGAGACATACTGTCCATGCCAATACAGTTTTGATTATTTTTAATAAATTTAAAAGAAGGTGAAAAGTATTTTTTTTCTTTTCACTTCTGTGATGCTGGGGATTGAACCCAGAGCCTTATGCATACGAGGCAAGCGCTCTACCACTGAACCACAAACCCACCCCAGAAAAAGCTATTTTAATGAATGTTCATTACACTTGGGACTCCATGGCTGGTACCAAATAAATTAAAGTTCCATGTTCCAAATATCCGTTTATTTTTAGGGCAAAGTTTCTTTTGAAACTTTGGAATTAAAGACTTGTAATAATTTTTCGAGAATTCTCCATGGAATTTGAAGAATAATGACTTTAGATTCTCATTGACACATACAATTGCATATACAATGTTAGTCTCACACAAAATTGGAATTAGTGTGTGTGTGTGTGTGTGTTACTGGAGATAGAAGCCAGGAGAGCTTTACCATTGAGCTATATCCCAGCTGTATTATTATTATTTTTTTATTTCAAGACCGGGTCCTGCTAAATTACTGAGGCCAGCCTCTCCCTTGCAATCCTCTACTTCAGCCTCCTGAGTAGCTGAGATCATAGGTGGACCTGACTAGATTAGCCTATTTTTAAAAATTGGGTGACTTTACTCCTACAACTAGATTGTTATAACATTTCGAAAAGTAGTTCAATCTTGGGGCTGGAGATGTCACTCAGTGGTAGAGCATTTGCCGAGCACCCACAAGGCTCTTAATCCCCAGGAGCATGAAAAATAAAGTAGTTCAATCTCAAAGTATTTCTCAAATGTAAGCACATTCTTACATATATTTTAAACTATCTTCCCTTAGTTACCTAGGATTTCTATCTTGAGAACTAACTTTCAGAAGCTAGTATCTGATTATGTAATATGATTTCTAGAGATTACATTTAATCATAAATTACTTTGTGGTCATATTGTAATAAAAATGTGTTTTAGATTATAAAATAATTTTAAGATTAATATTGTTTTTTAAATAAGCTTTTTCTTCATCAAGTCGTCCATTGGTGAAATTATTAATATTAAGTCAAAAGCTGTAAGAACATTATTTTTAAATCAGACACTGGCACTTCGCTATGCTGAGATTCTTGGTGTCCTTGTAGGGGATTTGTCTTATAAAGGAGATGCTGGATGAGGTTCTCTGAGTACTGAAAAAGCTAATCTCTGGGGATAGTTTGCAAGAAAGATCCCTTTTACCCATGGTGCTCTTCTACATGGTGAGTGTATCTATACTATCTTTACCCTGCCTCACTAGCCAGACCTGTCCCCCAACACCACCTTCCCCACGCTTATGCACAAGCACAAACACACACATGCTGTTCTGTGTGTGACCACAACAACTACTGCACAGGAACCCCAAGCACTTGTTGGCCTACACAGGGCCCTCTGCCTGCATTTTCCTTACTAGCCCTACCAGTGAGCCTATTCCTGCCCCTCAGAGCACAACCTTCATTGGCCTTTACAGCACTTCCCATATTGCATTATAATCAGCAGTACAGGAGTCAGCCGCTCAAGCCATTCTGAGCCATGGAGGCAGATGTCTCCTTCTGCCTCTGTCCTCAGCAACCAGCACTCGAGCAGGTGCCAGGTAAGTGTCTGCGGAATGAACCCAAGTGCTTAGAGTTTTCCACTTACCTGAGCACTGGGTTAATATCATCTTTCTCATTACAAAAAAATAACTCAGAGCGCATTGATTGCCAAATGTTATTAGTTGTTTTTTAAATCTATTTTTAATTGACAAGGTATAGTCATGTATTATTGGGGTACATTGTGATGTTAAGATGTATGTATGTAATATGCAATACTTGCATCAAGATAATGAGTATGTCTGTCACTTCATATACTTATTTTATGTGGGAAGAACATCTGGAATTTCTTCTCCTATGATGGGTATGCCAGTTAGCTCAATTTAGCTATTCTGCAATATATGCATATTTTAAAACATCATATTGTACACATTAAACACATAAAATTTTGTTTGCCAAGTAAGATGAATTATTAAAAATATTATAATACATTATTAACTAAGTTACCATGCTGTGCAATAGATTTCAAAAACTTATTTCTTCTGTATAAATGAAACTTTACAACCAATACCTTCATTGGCTCGATGAAAATCAAAATGACCACCTCTTTTAGTTAAGTCATATTGGTTTATGCATTCTGTGGTAGTTTTTAATCCTCTGGGAATTTAAGGAAATCTGTTTCTAGTGGCCTAGCTGACAGCAGATTTCATTTCTGAATACATCATTGAAATCTGCTCATCAATGAAGAGCTAAGACAGAATGACGTTTTGTGATTCAGTGACACAGTTAGCCCTGGTCTGGCTAAACTCTCAAGAGGCACAGCACTTAGTCATCTGTTCCCTTTCCACTTGTGGCTTGCATGCTTAAGTTTGCAATATAAAAGTATTCTATAATTGATTTCCAAGCATAGATTCTCAAATTTTTGATCTTAGGACACTTTTATACTCTAAAAATGTATTGAGGATCCCTAAAAACTTTTGTTTTATGTGAGCTATGTCTGTCAATATTTACTGTGTTAGAGATTAAAGCTTACATACTTTTAATTAAAATAAAAATTCTGTTTAATTCATTTAAAGATATAAATATCAAAACCATTATATTTTAACAAAATATTTAATGAAAAATTACAATTTCCAAAAAAAATTAATTTAGTAAAATGGTATTGTTTTGCCATTTTTGCACATCTCTTTAATAAAGACTCAGCACAAGGCAACTACATCCTCATATCTATTTCCACATTCAGTCTATTACAATAGTCACGTCAGACAGTTGTTGGAAAATTCCACTGTTTGCAACACTTGTAAGAAAAATTCATCTTAGTATTTTTATGAAAACAGTTCTGACCTTACAATATTATTATAAAAATGATTTTGACCTCACAGGCCCCTGAAAGTATCTCTGGGATCCTTGGGAGTCTACTGTTCATGTTTGTAGAACCACTGCTTTAGATCTAAAAAAATTAAGCTTACCAGTTAATATATTAGCTTGTGTGTATGTGTGTGTTCACCACACACAACTATTATTTGTTGAGTGACTTCAAATGCCCACCTCCACCCTCCCCACATTACTTTTTTTTTTCTTTTTGTACAGGGGATTGAACTCAGAGGCACTCAACCACTGAGCCACATTCCAGCCCTATTTTATATTTTATTTAGAGACAGGATCTTACTGAGTTGCTTAGCGTTTTGTCATTGCTGAGGCTAGCTTTGTACTTGCTATCCTCCTGTCTCAGCCATCCAAGCCGCTGGGATTGCAGGCATGCACCACTGCACCTGGCCTCCACATTACTTTTTAAGTGATTCTGAGGCTTATAAAGGAATGTGATTCCTGCACCAGACTGCTCCACCACCCAGTTACTTAGCAAGTTGCTTAACTTCTCCAAACTTGAGTTTCCTTGTCTGTGGAATGGGGACTTCACACACAAACACACACACACACACACACACACACACACACACACACACAAATAAAATAATGAATAGAAAATGCTTGGCACAAAGTATTGCTCAGTACATATTGCTGTTGTTACTTTTTTAAATTATTGTGGTCATTTTTGCTATAGATTTTTTGGTCCTCAATTGTAAGAATACTAAAGGATATAGAAGAGTATCAAAATAGTCAATGATGGTAATATTCCTTAATAAAGCAAATGTAAATGTAAGTGCCTGTTCCACATATAAATACAACTCATATTCAGCACAGAGCGGGAATGGGGAACCATCTGGGAGATGGTACCTGAGTGGCTATGAAGCAACATCTATCACAGAGATGAGATTCCATTTCATGGAGACTGCTTCTTAGAGTTCCCAATATCTTATTTTTGTGCATGTGTTGCGGTGGAGGGTGTATTGTGGATTGAACCTAGGAGTAATCTACCACCAGTCTGGCCTGCTTCAATAGAATCACATGTGTTTTTTTTTTTTTAACTTTCTTGTCAAGTCTCCATTTCATATTTTGAAACAGGCTCTCCCTAAGTTGCTGAGGCCCACCTCAAACTTGTGATCCTTCTGCCAGCTTCCCCAAATCACAAGAATTATAGGCATGTGCCACCATGCCTGACCTAATGACACTTTTTAAGAACGTAAATGAAGATGCTAATAGATGCTTTTGGCCAGTGATAGAATCAAAGGTGTTTCTAAACTTCGTATATTGACTAATTGTTTTAATCAAGAGGAAATATTTGGTGATGAGTTAGACTGAAATGAAAGATGCCACTGAAGATAAAAATATTCAGAGTGGGGGCTGGGGTGGTGGCTCAGTGGTAGAGTGCTTTCCTTGCATATGTGAGGCACTGGGTTCGATTCTCAGCACCCCATATAAATAAATAAAATAAAGGTCCATTGACAACTAAAAAATATTTTTTAAAAAATATCCGGAAAAGGGCTGGGGATGTGACTCAAGCGGTAGCGTGCTCGCCTGGCATGCACGGGGCACTGGGTTAGATCCTCAGCACCACATAAAAATAAAAAAAAATTAAGATGTTGTGTGTGCCAAGAACTGAAAAATAAATATTGAAAAATTCTCTCTCTCTCTCTCTCTCTCAAAAAAAAAAAAAATATCCGGAATGAATGTAACAGTATGGTGCAGATTGTAGCCATAGGAGCTGAAGAAGGGAGATCATTTTGAGCAAGAATCTATGGTTACAAAAGACTGTTATATGGACCAGCACCAAGGTCCCAGACAGCAGGGGGCAGGGCTTGGAAAGGTTCCCCTTATTGGGGAGACAATCAACTTTTAACAATCATATTCTCTGTTGTTAAATCAGTCTTTAATACTAAGTTCATCTCCAGGCACCTAACATCTTTGTGCTTCATCTCTTTTTCAGTGTAGAAAACACCTTTGAGATAATTTAATAATCTTATGATTAATAATTTTATTTTCAAAACCTCAACAAGAAGTTAAATCTTATAGTCTCAAAAGCCCTATAAATATATCCTAAGGGAAGCTGGCATTACTTTTCAAATCATCTGTATTTTGGAATGTGGATTTCGGTAATATTGAAGAACAGGAGATGAAATTCTGACCATATTTCAGATGAAAATTTAGAACCAGATTTTTAAAATTCTTTTTCTTTCCTTAAGGAAAAAAAATTATGGTTTCAAAGCTAAGTTAAAAGGAGCATCTTATTTAAAGCGGAAAAGAAGGTGTAGCTGCTATTTTGTCAGAACAACATGTAGTTATAACCTTCTGGGTGTCTATTAACTAATGGCTTAGTTCCCTATAGAGTGAAGTAAGACAGAAGAGGCTGGACACCCAAGGAATTTTCAGGAAGCAGTTTTATTGACTGTAGGGTCCAAAGTGTGGCTTGTGCCTAAAATTTCCTCCTCTAGACAAAGAGTCTAGAAATTCTTTGAACTTTATACCCAATGGGAGGGCGAGGGGCTTGGAGGTTCACATGACAAGTGCTTTTTGTTCCAACTTCTTTTGTTCCAGGAAGAGGTTCCTTCACAAGTTGTTTTTTTCTGCAAACCTGACATTTACGAAAGGAGGAAACTACCAACTACGATGCTCTTCTGCGCAAGTTTTTGCTGATAGCTGATATCCTGTATCTGACAAGATGAGGAACTTATATATTACAAATATGGTGAGGGGTTCTGGGTGGGGGTCTCTGGCCTGCTTCAATAGAATCACATGTTTTTTATTTAACTTTCTCGTCATGATTTTCTTTATGTATAGACATTACAACCTTGGGACAAATATCCTACAGCATCTTTTAACATACACATCCAAGAGTGAATTCGTTATGTTTCTTTCTCAAGCCTAGTTTTGCCATCTTGATGAGTGTTCTATCTACCTGGTCTTCCAAGCCAAAAGTTTGGGTGGCATGACACCTTCAACTCTGGAACTTCGTTATGCTGATATTCTTAGTGTCTTTGTAGGGAGATTGTCTTGCCTCCTGCTTTCAGTGGCACAGAGTGTACTGACCATTGTACTTTGTTTTTTGCTTGTTTTGTTGTTTTTGTGGTGGATCAAACCCAGGGCCTCAGATCCTGGGAAGCTTCATTTCTTGCCATTGCTTACCACTAGGAGGCACCAACCTCCTTAGGATTGCTGCCCTCCACTCCCCAGATGCCTGGTTGATAGGCTAGCAAACTGCAACTCATCCCGCAGAACCTACGCTAGGTCTCACCTCCTCTAGGAAACCTTTCAGTTTTGTGTTTTGCTTGGTGATTTTCATTTCTTGCTTTTGTATTTTGATGCATAGTGGGATTCATATTTGTAAATACAAATAACATAATTTGGTCAATTTCATCTAGAAAACTTCTTTTCATCATACCTGCCTACCCTGATAGAGTTGATTCTTCTCAGTGTGCTCCTTCAGTGTGCTCCTTATACTTTAATTTTTCAGAGAGAGAGAGTCAGAGAAAGAAAAAGAGAGAGACTTCCTTACTAGATTGTGAATTATTTGAGGAAAGATAAATCTAGAACTTAATTCAATATCCTAAGTGCCTAAGACTGCACTCAGTAAATTTGTTGAGCCACATTGATTTAACATATATTATAGGAGGGGTTATGAATTAAGAACATATAATTTCCAGAAGATAATTAAAACTGAATTTTGTCATTAATTTTAAAAGGATCACATATATTTACGATTTTGTAAATTTGACTCATTTCTTATAGAAAAACAGTATTATTACAATGCTATTGCTAAAATGCATTTTCAGTTTATAAAAATACTGAAAAGAATGCCATCTGTATATTTGGTTGTAATACCACCACATTTAACCCAGAAGAAAATGACAAGCATCTTTAGGCCCAGAGGAAAGGTGCAAGAGGTGGGGGAATAATTGGTTTAGAAAAGTCAGCTGCTGTCAAACCTTGATAATCATCATAAGTACTTGGAGATCTTAATCAAATTGAAATTTCTGGACCCTACTCTTAGGGATTCCAGGGTAGGTCTCGGTTGGATCCTGAAACCTGGCTTTCTAAAATAATTCCCACGTGACTCCTATAAGCAGCCAAATTTGGAAGTCACTAGGCTGAGGGAAGCCACTGAAATATCATAAATTCAGGGCTCATAGTATGGAGCTTTACTTGAATGTTCTACATGACTCTAGCAAAGGAGAGACTTTCCAAACACTTCTGCATAGGAAAGCCACAGAGTACTTTGCTTCATCTAGCCTAAGAATTGAGACATCTAGTTACTAGTCATAAAAAGGTGGTCCCTATGACATTATGAAATGTTAAGTTTCCACCAAAAGTCAAGCTTTAATTTTGTAGTAGAAATGCTGCTACTTGTGGGTCAATGACAGCTCAGGACATCCGTTCAGGGAGCCACATCAGTCATGTACTAGTCGTGAAATGGCACAACTGCCCATTTGGTGGATACAATAGTGTCACTTATTTTCCCAGGCCACAAAGAAAGCCTTTTTAAAGTAAATGTTCCAAGTGCAGTGGCAGAATACTAAGTTCAGTTCCACCTCAAAAATAACGCACTTTTATTTTTAGGCAATTGCTTGATAAAGTAGTACTTTTGTTTGGCAATAGAATCTTGGCACCAAGCATATCCTGAGTTTTAAGAAAAAATAAATAAAAACAGCACTTTATAGGTATTGCGAAGAAAAAATGTTTTCTTTAAAGTTATGCCTTCTAAGATCATCAATTGCAAATTTCTTGAACAACTAATTCATTCAAAGTAATTTTAAGGAAAAAAGTGTCCTCCTAGACCTTCTTTCCAGTATACACTATTATATTCTTTTCTTCTATATCCTAAAATTTGTGTTCTTCTTCTTCTTCTTCTTTTTTTTTTTTTTTTAATCTGGAGTCTGGATCAGGAGAAGTAATTTAAATTCTAAGTAAAGCAAAAGTTTTTTTTAAAAAAAAACCAAAAAGCCTTGACTCCTCTCAGCAGGAAGGACAGGGCTGGTGAAGGAAAAATGCCTAGAACAGGAAGAGGCTTCCTTTCATTACCTTTCAGAATCTCAGGTACTCTAGGAATTGATTGCTCGGTAGGTCCCTGAATTGCTGAAATTGCCTCTTTGAAATAATAATTTCAAAGAATTCTTTGATGTACAAAAAATAAGTATAAAAATTGGCCAGATGTGGTGATATATGCTTGTAATTCCAGCTACTTCAGAGAATGAGGCACAAGGATTATTTGAGCCCTGGAGTTTGAGCCAGCCTGGGAGACCCAATTAAAAAAAAAAGAAGTAAAAATTTATGAACAACTCTGATCTTAGTTATTGCTATAGTCTGAATATGTCCTCCCAAAATTCCCGTGTTGAATTCTAATTCCCATCCTGATGATATAAGAGGTGGGACCTTAGGAAAGGATTTGGGTCATGAGGGCTTCACCCAGATAAAGGGGTCTGAGGGAACTCAAGCTGCTACCTTGCAAAGACACAGCAAGAAGTCACCATCTATGAAGAGGGGCCCACACCAGGCGTTGAATCTGCTGGTGCCTTCACCTTAGACTTCCCATCCTCGAGAACTGTGAGCAGTAAGTTTCTGTAGTTTATAAATTTCGAGCCTGATATTCTTTGTTAAAGCAGCCCAAATGACTAAGTTAGTCATATATACAGTTAAATCTTTTTCAAAATAAACTTTGTATTTAATTAGGTAGCACATCAGAAAGGAAAAATATGTTAAGTTACTTCTTCCCACACAAATCCATCTGACAAGAAAAAGAATTACCAAAGTGAAATGTTATTTATGTAAAGGAAAAAATCTCCATGATTTTAAATTACAGTTGTTTTGTAAAGTTATTTGAATTCAACCACTGATAAGATTCTCAAAGCAGTTAAGTCAGTAGAGCCTTTTGTGCACAGTAGGCGTATGTGAATATTTGTTTAGTGAAATAGATTTAGTTTAACCTTCTGTTTCAAATATAATAAATATTACAGGAAAACAATGTGAAGCAAGACCTTCTAGTTAATATCATACATAACAGTGGTCCCAAAGAGGTTATATAAAATACACAATCTTTTATTTTATTTTTATTTTTTTTTGGAAAAGAGAAGAGCATGTAAGAATCAACAAGATATCTGCAAATCAAATGAGTCAAATTTTATACACACACCCACATATATACACGAGTATGTGCATGTATATGTGTGTGTGTGTGTGTGTATGTGTGTGTGTGTGTTGCAGTACTAGGAATTATTGAACACAGGGGCACTCTACCACTACATTCCCAGCCCCTTTTATTTTTTGTTGCAACAAGTTCTCACTAAATTGCCGAGGCTGGCCTCAAACTTACAATCTTCTGGCCTCAGCCTCCAAAGTTGCTGGGATTACAGGCATGTGTCATTGTACCCATCTTAAAATTTACATTTTTGAAAGGTGTATTGAATGGTTATTTTAAGAAAATTACATGTATTCATATTTTAACCCTAATCACCTATTTTACTAAGCATGCTACATTATTCTGAATTTACTCAAACCTCAAAAATTATGTATGAAGAAGAATCAAAAATGAAGATTTTGTGTGCGTGTGTTTGCAAGTGTGTTAGTACGCAGAATTCACCTTGAAATAGTTTTGGTTGCAGTAATCACATAGCTGTGTCCCCCCAAAAAAAATCTGACCAAAACTTTTGAGTCGGTAACCCTGTTATCACTAGAAGCAATTACAAAATACAGTTCAGTGAGATATGCTTAGATTTAAATAGAATCATTTTTAATTAAATGAACTAATACTTTCTAAAACCCTGAAGTAAAACACATATACAGATACAGTAAGAGTAAAACTGATTTATTATAAATTTTTATTGAATTATTTTTAACAAACATTATAAAAGAATATGCATTTGTGTTGAATTTCAGCTACTTTGGGTATCGTTTACAAAAATCACTTATGATAACCTAATCAAATATTCCTTTGCATATTAATCAAAAGGATAGCCTCTCATTATTTTAGGGCATATCTTAAAAATTAATTAAAATGAATTTGTAGCCCAGGCAGAATTAGTGACACTGTGTGTCAAGAGAAAAGAGAACGTGACTCTAGAAATTGCCAGGAAAAACAGACCAAAAATCAGACCTGCATTTCCTAAATTTTTAAGGACACACTCAATTGTAAGTCATTAAAAGTCTTTAAGCATAATTCCCTGAACTAACCCTTTTTTACAGTCATTCATAGCCAAACAGTTGTTTGATGAATTCAAAAAAATATGTATTGTCCCAGGACAGCTGCTGGACTTAGCTGCTTATGCCACTTGATAATCAGAGTATGTGTACAGCCTTGGTCCCTAAAGAAGATAACTAGAAACTTTTTTAAAAAAATCCTATTTGTAAATTATATTCTTTTTAATAAAGGACATATCTAAAATTACTAGTCAGAAAACTCGCCAAAAGAGCACTTACGGTGCTATTAAGAAAGCTGAACTTGAAGCTGGTTGTATAGCTCTGTGTTGCAGCGCTTGCCTGGCATGTAAAAGGCCTTAGGCTCAACATCCAGCCTCACATCAAAAAGAAGAAAGCAAGCTGAACTTTGCCAAGAGGGAAAAGGATCTCTCTAGGAAAAGACTGCAGAATTCCTTGTCTTAAAAATATAGCACCTTATACACAGTAGGATTATAGCATAAAATGACATGGCTTTGGATACATGATTCATAACTTGTAAAAAGTTTTCCCTATGCATATATAAAAATTTCATATTTTGAGTATTAAAAAATTAAGATCTTAAAATGTCTCAGCTTTCCTATTTTTAAACTAGATTTATTTTATAAAACAAAGTATTTTCCCCATTTTAAATAGATACTGCAGTTGCTATTGTTTAAAGCTGTAGTTGATAGTTTATAAAACTTATTTCTTCTGATTTGTTATTCTAAAAACAAACAAACAAAAAACTAAACTTCTCAGACCCAACAGAAAAACAGTATAAATTCTGAGGGCAGGAGCTGAATGGATCCACCTCTGAGTAGCACAAATTGCAAATCTTCCTCTCTGTTCCTGATTTTCCTTGTGTTACCGCATACCTTTGTATATGCAGTTTCACATTTTGCACATAACTGGCATCCTATTGGGGCCCTAAGAATAAGTCCATTGAGAAATCACATTATTGTACAAGTTTGAAGTTTTAAAATGTCTAATTTCTAAGAAGGCACAAAGAAACAAAAATCTGTCCACAAATAAAACTTACCACCATGTAAAGAGTATATACTTGGCACTCAAGTGCCCCGCTAAAAATGTACTTATACATTTTTAAATGTATAAAAATCTCCTAAATTGTAAGAAAATAAATTTGTAAAAATGCTCAAATGCTATTGATAGATTCAAGTCCAAGCATATCCTATGAGGTGATCTCACTAACGAAAATCAGAATAGGTTTTCTTTGCGACTTAGATGATATATAACTTTGTATCAGCTTTGTCTTAGCCATAAGCACAATTGGCATCATTTCCGTGGATCCAGAGGCAAATCTGGGCATATTTGAGTGGTGTGATGCGCACAGCAACGTTATAGTCCTTCTGAACCCCATGGACATCCACCCACTGGTGGCCTGAATAGACCGCGATTATTTTGCGCTTCCAGTGCTTTTTGTCTGGCTCTTTGAGACGCAGATAGATCCCAGAGCCAGTGGAGCCCGACTCAGCATCGCAGTATTGATAGAGGAGATCACTGGATTCATCAGACACGCTACAAAACCGGTAGACCAACTGATCAGCCCTGTCGTTATCAAAGCCAGAGAAGTGGATCATTCCTCCAGGCATCTTCTTGATGGCCGGACTGACTCCTAGTTCCATGTACTTCTTCTTGTGAGCGCGCTTCAGCTCCAAGAGCGCATAGTCATAGTCCAAGGCCGCATCCCCACCTGCTCCTCTCGTCCAGCCTTTAGGAATGTAGGTATTCTTGACCCGCGTCCACTGGAAGGAAGGCTTTCCCTCCGCCACTCTCTGACCCCGACCCAACTCGACTCTCCCTCTTCTCGTGGGTCTCTCCTGCAGACTCACTTTGGTACCTTCCCTTTGGTCACTGGCCTCAGCTTCTCTCTTGCTCCTCTTAGAAACTCTGCGCTTCTTGCCTCCACCTTTCTTTCTCATCTTCAGCAATCCTACCCTTAGCTTTTTGCTACCTTTGACATAGTCCTTTCCGTCATGAACACAGTGCGCGGCTGTGAGGACATGATTAGGGGAAATGAGGATGCCACTGCATCCCGTGGAGAGTTTGACCGCAGTGTTGAAAGGAAAATTGGTTAAGAACTTTTTGTCCATGATGCTGAACCTGCTGTCGGTGCCATACACTTGTCTCTTTCTCCTAACAGCTGCTTCTTTTGGAGTGCTATTCTGAGTTGGCTCAAGGACCAAACCTTGAACTTTCACCCTGGTTAAGGTTCTAGTGCCATTCTCAAAGACAGTCTCATAGGAAAGAGAATCCTCCAATTCAGAAAGGCCAGGAGCCGGGAGTTCTTTCTGGCATTCGATGCCACACACTCTGTTTACCACCATACTGGCGTCTGCCTCGAATGTGGGGCTGCTGAGATAGAAAGTCCTTTCACCGACAACCCGGGGTATTTTTCTCAAGTGCCACATAAAATCTTGTTCCATTTCAGATCCATCAATGAGAGTCCACCCAGAGGTGAAAAATATCAACCAAAGTAGCATATTCTCCATTTTGTTCTTCAATTTTGTCCTTAAAAATGGAAAAAGAAAGAAATGTATAAACATACACTTGTTTTTTTTTTAAATATTTTTTCAGTTGTAGATGAGCACAATACCTTTATTTATTTCTCTTTATGTGGTGCTGAGGATCAAACCCACGGCCTCACCCATGTTAGGTAAGCATTGTGCCGCTGAGCCACAACCCCAGACCAACATACACTTATTCTTAAATGTTAGTCAAGGAAGTTTTTGATGTAAGACACAAATTTATCTTAAATTGGTTTTTCATTTAATATTTTATGACAACTGTTCATTCTGATGTGCTTAATATACCAAAGACTAAAAGTTTGGTATATAACAAGGACTGAAAGTCACCAATTACCCATACTGAGAAATACATAGAATCTCACTTTGTATATTGGAACACATGATATTAATGATCTATGGGGTAATAAATATATAAAAAGCATTCCTTGAAAAAATAGAGGCTGTATAAATCATGATTCTGTGGAACTGCTTCCCTAGTTAGGTATTCTTTTCTTTCTTTCTTTCTTTCTTTCTTTCTTTCTTTCTTTCTTTCTTTCTTTCTTTTCTTTTCTTTTCTTTTTAATACTATTATCTTAGTCTTATAACTTTTTAGCTAGTTAGGGATTAGAAAGGCAGTTTGTGATTATCGAGTGATAATTGACAAGATGATATTTTACTATGCAAATCATTGTACTAGAATATGGATATCAAATATAGAATCCCCCATATTCTTTAACATATAAAACATGTGTCCTTCAACATAGTTCTGTAGCCAGACTTTTCAGAATGGCCTATCAGAGTCCAGTTGTATCAAGTGTAATTTCATTTGTTGGTTAAGTATGTCATAGTGGTTTTTCAGTCTATTATGTTAATCAAAGATCATGGCCAATACTTTTGAAATTTTCAATCCCTTCAGTCACTTTCAAGCCATACTTGGCACAAAGCGATGAATAGATAGGTATATTTCCCACTACGTGTATGCTCAGCTAAATATCCTTCCAGCAGTTGAGAACAGTGATTGAGAGCCCAATTTTTTTTTAACATTTTTTAGTAGTAGATGAACACAATATCCCTGTTTTATTTATTTATTTATTTTTATGTGGTGCTGAGGATCGAACCCAGTGCCTCACACATGCAAGGCAAGTGCTCAACCACTGACCTACAAGCCCAGCCAGAGAACCCAATCTTGATTTCTCAACCAAAGGATATGTTAGACCAGTGATTCTCAGATTACAGTCCAAGAATCAGCAACATAAGCATCACTTGGGAACTTATTCTCAATTCTCAGAGCCCACCCAAACCTACTATTAGGAGCTCTCCTAGCAGAGAAGAGGGCGGGTTTCCTAGCTATATTTCATCTACACTTCCAGATGATTCTGAAACTCAGTAAAGTGTGAGAATTACGCTGCAGCCAAGGCCCGGGTGCAGGAGCTTGGCTCTACCAGAAGGCAATGTTTCCAGGGATGATTGTTTAACTGGGCTTCAAATAACATCTGTTTTATCTTTGTGTACAAAATAAGTTTACACTGACTCTGCTCTTTTCTGTGTTGGCAACTGCTAATATGCAATGGCTCAGAACTCGATAAAAGAACAAACAGAACTTAGGTTTATATAAGTGGTTGAACATGTCTGAAAAAAATAAATCCAGTAGGCTTGTACGCAATGCCTTCAACATCCAATGTTAGGCTTCATGCAATGGCATTGGTTTGCCAGCCCTGTTGAGAGCTCCACTTCAATTCACTGCAGGAAAAAAGCCATGCCCACATCTATCTTTGGGCAGAGGAAGGGCAGTGCCTTGTAACATGACCTCAAATCACAATAATAAGAGGACATGGCTTTAGTTAGCCTGTCTAATTTGGTCTGTGATTTAAAATTGGACAAGTGTTTAAGGACACTTTCTTTTGGAAAAATCTAAGTTTGCCTTGTGGTAGAATGTCAGTGTAAACGATAGCTCTTACTGATGGAGCAGTCCACAGTTCAGTGGATCCATCTACAGATGCTCATCATCTGAAAAGCACCAACTCCCTGACCTAAAGGCACATGATCCTTTTGTAACAACTTAAGTATTTTGAAAACTCTAATATTCCCTTGACTTCCCCCACCTTCTCCTCTTTCCTGTCTTCTATTATAATTGTGACTTTACTGTCAGTTTCCAGGTGGCTTGAATTTAGGGTTTCAAATTCCAATTTTGGTTAATGAAAGTGAGATCGTAGTCATTTCTCTCCACCATGAGTCAGTGTACACAGAGTTGATTATGGGTTAGATCCTGGAGCCAAAAGGACTGGAAGGGGATTAGGGAGAAATAAGGCTGTCTGCTTATGTAGTCATAGGAACTTTTAATGATGGCATAAATGTACTTCCACATTTGTACCTACTCTATTAATAGACACAGCCACACATAAGTACAAGAGATGATTTATTGCTATTTTTCTGTTGTTTGTTTATGATTTCTTATAAACGTGGAATACTGGTAGTGTTTAGAATACTCGTGTATCTATACCATCATAATGGTTACAAGTGCAGATCAAAGACTAAGATCAAAGAATGACTTGGGCACAGTTCCCATCTTTCTACTTACTGGGTATTTGAATGTAAGCAGTTCATTAACTCACTAGGTTTCACTTTCCTCATCTGCAAAGTGGGATAATAATAATGTGATTTATAGATTTAAATGAGGTAATATCTGTAAAAAAATTGTCACTAAGCCCACAGCATAGTAAGCAGTCAAATTACTATACATCAACAAACATGTTATTTTATAAATATTATGCTTTAGTGGGTGAACTTATATCACTTTAAAACTGGTTCATGAGCCAACATTAGAGAATATATAGTTTCAAAAAAGGCAGTCTTACAGTTAAATATTTTTATTTAACTATCTTGAATTTTTATTTCAAGATAGTTTCCAATTCACTCTCAAATGCCCTTCTTCTTTATTCTGTTTTGTGTGTTCAAGGACAGCTTCACTTTAGAGACTTCTCAAATGAATGCCTTCCTAATTACTCATTTCCCTGAATATCTGCGGCTTTGCACTATATTTTTCTCATCACCATTAAACTTAAGTGTGGTTAAATACACTTAAGTGAGTAAACACAGCCACAAAACACTTGAATTGCATTCCCAGGTTCTCATTTATAGCCTGGAACTACATTAGGAATTCTGGAACTTCATCAGGTCCTCAGCCTAAAAAAGAAACCAAGTCAATGTCAAAATAATTTCTCTAAGACAGCAATCTACAGTGAAAGAAAAACCTAACTTTGTGAGCAGGTATATGTAGAGTATAAAGAATTTGACTACAATATAACATAATCATACTCTATAGCTCAGTTTCCCTCTTTCTCTCCTTGAGAAGTTTATAGTTTATAGGTAGAGCAGGCAGATCAATGAAAGATTAGATAGATGGTTGCTCACTATACTAAATATTTCAAATTAATTATTTGTCCTAAATATAAACAAATATGAAGATGCTGACTTTACCACCAGAGGACCTGCACTGAACTGCATTTACTAGCGGAAAGATTCATGCTTACCTAAACCTTTCTTTTCACCTGGTCCCTCCATAATGTGCAGTGAGGTAGTTGTCCATACTCATGTAATAGTATTCTGACAAAAGACACAATTTTGCATTAACCATCAAACATTTTCTGGAGGATTGGTGTGGGTCAGGCACTATTCAGCCAGATCAATGACCCTGTAGGGCCCACACCAACTTCTAATGTGTATGTTAGGACACACCAGTCATGGCATAACCACTTTTTTGGCTGTCCTTTATTTAGCCATTCATGATACCAATCAACTGTCCCTCCCAACACCCCTGCCTGCATTTACCCACATACCTAAATGTGAAAACATGTGCTCATCTCCTCCTCTACTTTCATCTTCCACCTGTTCAGTAAGGACTCTCACACAACAGGGAAACCTCGTGGTCTGACCCAGATATTATAAATAACTGTAGGCAGAAATGATGCCTTAGGCAAAGTGCTACAAGCTGGAGAGGAGTCACAGTAAACAAGCATAAAGGAAGCATTAAAGACATGGGTTATGTTTTGGAAAACACTTGTGAAAATTTCACAGTCACTACTGAGCCTTAAAGAAGAATGAAATTATAGCATTTACAGATAAATGGATGGAGTTGGATAATATGATTGCTAAGTGAAGTAAGCCAATCCCTCAAAACCAAAGGCCAAATGTTTTCTCTGATAAGTGGATACTGATCCATAATGGGTGGGGGGCAAGGGAAGAATGGAAGAACTTGGGATGGAGCAGAAGGAAGAGTGGGGAGGGGGAATGTGTGTGTGGGGAAGATGGTAGAATGAGATGGACATTATTACCCCCAAGAATAATGTGACTCTACATTATGTACAACCGAGAAATGAAAAGTTGTGCTCCATTTGTGTAAAAAAAATAAATTTTAAAAAACTTCATAGTCACTTTCAGTTTGGGAGAGCAGTTGCAGAAAAAAATAGATAATTTATAAAGTTTAATTCCTGAGTTACCATATCCCTTACTGAATGTTAGTCACTGGCAGGAGCAATATTTAAGCAAAAAAGTATGTGGTACTATACTGATGAGAAAATAGCATTGTCAGTGACATAACAAATATGGAGAATAAGAACAGGGGTATTTGGATGATTGTGAAGCCAGTAGACTTTAAAACCAAATCAGCTTGCCACTTACTAGCAGTGTGACTTTGTCAAAGGTGCCTAATCTATCCAAAGATTATTTTCCACATCTGTTAAACAGGCACAATATTTTAGAGTACTTTGAGGAGAAACTGATTTTATTTCAGAAAGTCTCAGGATTAGAAAAGGCCATAATAAATCATCTAGTTTAGCCCTATATTTTAAGGGCTTTTTTTTTTCATCTCAAAAACTAATATATAGGTCACCATGCCCAGAGCACAGTAAGGACTCAACAAAAGGCAGCAATAATGGTGTTGGTGATGATGATCCAACACCAGGAGTGGAAACCTAAGGCATAAATCCAGGCGTAGTGTTGTGTGACTGTAGTCCCAACTACTCAGGAGGCTGATGCAAGAGGATCCCTTGCATCCCTTGCCAGTCTGGGCAACATAATGAAGTCCTGACTCTTAACTAAAAAACAAACCATTTAGGTAGATAGTGATAAGGCATGTCATGCATCTCTAACTGCTGTGTGTGTGTGTGTATATATATATATATATATATATATATCAGTGTAGTATGCAAATAATGGCCTCCGAAGTCATCCACTCCTCATCCCCCAAACCTGTGGATGTGTTCCTCCCTGTGAAAGAGCTGATGCAAATATGAGTAAGTTAAAGATTCTGAGATCTGGGGACTATCCTGGATTATCCAGGTGAGTCTTATACAATCATGTGGGCCCTTATTAAGTGGGTCAAAATAAGACTAAATTGTAAATAAGCACAGGTCCAAAGATGCAGCCTCATGACTCACAGAATGCCAATGGCTTCTCCAAGCTGCCGAAGGTAAGGAAACAGATTCTCTCCTAGAACTTCCAGAAGAAGCTGTCCTGCTGATCTTCTTCAAACTTCCAACCGTCAGATAAGTAAGATAATCAATTTGTGTTGTTTTAAGTCATTAAAGTTTTGGTAACTACTCACAGAAGCAATAGGAAATTAGAACATTTATTAAGGTAAGAATCTAGTTTCTAAAATCATCTGCCCTAGATGTTTAAAAATAATGAAATACTAGGAAGTGATATGAAGTAGAAAAGAATTTTGGTTTATGGGTCTTAAACACACGTGAAACTATTTAAGAAAAATTATACAGACATTCAATTTAAGAGCTAAAAACAAAAGAGCATGATAAAACCTGATGGTGGTATGGAGCAGTACTGCTAGAGAAAAACAAGACTTGGAACAGGGTAGATAAATGTGTTTATTCATCAAATGCCTACTAACTATTCTGTGCATTATTCTAAAGACTTTTTGGTACCAGAATCTCTGATAATCCTTCTTTGCTACTGGGTTGAACTATAAATTCCTAAGCTCTCCTCCAGCTCTAAAGTAACCATGAGTGAGAAAACACAATTTATTAATCGATTATCCTCAAGAAGTTTTCGTTCCTGCTCCTCCAGAGTAGGACCCACTTGCTATCTGTGTTGCTACCACTAGATGGCAAAGTCATCCTGCTCATGGCAAATCTAATGCAAATATTTAAATTGCATCTACTCAGCTGTGAGAAATTACTGTAAAGCATGGGAGATGGGGTGGAGGAAGGGGGCAGGTCTAACAGGCTAATAATATACTAAACAGTTGTCACATATGGAATTTATCACCTTTAGAAAACCCACCTACAGGCCCCAGAGCCCATCCTGATGAACTGAGGGCTGATAATACTGTCTCCAGCCAGACAATTCTCTGGCAGGTGGTTTTCCAAAAACAGTTACAAGTGCCAGCACACTTCCACCATGACCTACAGCACTGCTAAACAGTCAGCCAAACGTGCTGCAATTCATTTCAACGCTAAGGAAAATCGTGAACCTGCCAAATATTTCACATGTTTATCAAATACTTTATAATCCATTACTAAAGGATAAGCTCTCCACTGAGTCTATGCTGAGGGTAAATGGCAAGAAAATTCATTGACGATGTGCCAATTTCTACTCAAAATATCATACCATAGCACTATTTTCAAGTTTAGTTTCAGGAATGGAGACAAAGTAATGTCTGCTTTAAAAGTTTGGCAGGGCTCAAGGGAAAGGAAGATGGTAAAGTTTCACAGTTGATTATTTTACAGTAACCCAGAACTTCTGTTTCTCATCACAATAAAAAAATAAATAAAACCTGCCTTTGTTTTTTAGCTATTTTTCCAGGACATGTACATCTCCATTTATGCAATAGATGTGCTGTGTGTGAATCAAATTTGGGCTTAATGGCACTAAGGGAACCCCAAGGGAACTCTGCAAGCGCTTTCATTTGCTGATTTATGAAGTGCACAGCATATGGCTCCTGACTTATCTTTGTGTTTTTCAAGTTGGACTTTGAAATCAAGGAATATCTGTAAATGTATTAGGTTTCCAAATTTTCGGGCTTTAAAGCATTTTAGAGTCAATAATGTTTTTTAGCAAATCATACTACCAGTGTTACCTATATGAAGGTCTTTAATTCTTTTATTTTAAAATTATAAAACACTGGCTTGTGTACCACTAATTTGACTTTGCTCTTCCCTCTTCATCTCAAAGTTTCCATCTGCAAAGTTAACTCAGTGCTAAGGTGAGGTAGCTTCATCCTTCCAAATTCTAGTCGGATTCTACTGTTAAAATGTAACATAGTTGTTAAATATTTCAGCATTGGGTGCAGAAAGATCAATAATTTACTTGGTGGAAAAATGAATCCACAATAACAGTTGGTTACTTTAACATTAAATGAGCACATACTATTCTAATCAATCTCATATTTTAAATCATGAAAAAGACTCTTGACAACACACAGTTTTCATAGCTGTCTGGAAGAAAAGCAGGGGGTGTATCTAAATCTACCCCTTCTCACACTAAAGACATTTCTCTAGTATTTCCTAATAAAAATAAAACTCCATATGATGCTTGGTCACCCCTTTAAGCTTAGATGTCTTATTTGGCTGTAATTTTAATATTCTCTCTTCCAAATAATAAACCAGATTCTAAGCATAATTCTTCAGGCAGCAGAATATGACTTTAAGAATTCTCTGTAGAGACAAAGGTACTTGGAATAAAATGAGAGTTGATATCAGAAGGCAGAAAGGTTAATAAAGAGGGGGGCTAGATATAACATGCAACTTCTTTGTAAATCAATGAGAGTGCAATAAAATCAGAGCAATCAGGTAAGAGTTTGTCCGAAATTTTTCAAAAACTTTGTAGTAGAAAATCTCAACTACACAAAGTCGAGAGAAAAGAATAGGAAAGTCAAGAAGAGAAAAACGTAACCCCCGTGTGCCCATCACTTAGCTTCAACAATGATCAATACTTTTGCCAATTTGTTTCATCCATCTCCTCCACCTTTTGTGAGGGGAGGCACTAGGGTATTTTGAAGCACGACTTCCATTTCACTTCAGCTCCTTATTTTCTAAATGGTTTCTACTGCTCCTTTTGCTGACCCAGGCAACCAAGTTGATTATAAAGGGGGAGCAGGCGGGGGGGGGGGGGGGCGCGCTGGTTTTCATGGTTAACTCTGCCAAAGAAGTTTTCAACAAGAGTAGACTTTCCAGGAATGGGTTTTACACCTTTTTCAGAGGCATCTGTTAATAATCATAAAAATAAAGAGGGTCCCCTCTGGTACTGCTTAAGTAGAAAGAATTCCATTTATATTCCAACGCAAACACTGTTACTGTTAAACCGTGCACACTGGACCGCCCAGGGGAAGAGTGGTTGGCCTCTTTGAGGGCTGCAAGTGCCCTGCTTGAGCCTTTTCTTTAGCGCCCTCCAAAGAAGCTGTCCTCGCGTGGGTTCTGCGTCTCGGGGAGACGTGCAGCTTCTGGGATCCCGCCCTTCCAGGGACTGCATCCTTACCTGTAGGAGAATTTCCCGGTCCCAGGCGCTGCCCAGATGGGATCAAAGAGCCGCCGAGGCGGACCGCGAGCGCTGAAGGAGGGCGGGGCGCCGCCGGCCGGAGCCCGGGACGGCGGGAGCCTGCAGCTGCGGAGCTGGGGCAGAGACTGCGGAGGAGGCGAGAGCCGAGCTGCCGGCGAGGAGATGGGAGGGGAAAGGGGGCGATGACGCGGGGCGGACGCGAGGGGAGGAGGTGGGCAAGAGTCCAGAGAGCCGAGGGGGATGTCCTTGAAGGTGCGGGTGGATCCATCAACTCTTACCCCAGTGTCCCTACCCACCCCCCTCCCAACACACACACACACACACACACACACACACACACACACACTGCATTGGTTAAGCAACAGTGGGGAAGCTCATGAGTGGGTTCGTGAGAGATGTCGGTCCCTGTGGCACCCCTTAAATAGTCTCGAGATGACACTCTCAAGTGGGGGAGGGTTACGCGAGGAAGTTGTTCCTGAAGTCTCTTTCCCATGGGCTTCCTATGGGGACCCCGCTGTCCATGGGAATCAAGAGTATCTAACCAAACTTGTCCCAGCCAGTCTCTACTAGGGACTTGGCCTCCCTGGACCCACCCTGCAGGGCCAATCTGACTTGTGTCAGCGCCAAGAGCGAAGGTCGCTTCTAGCCCAAGGTTCCCACCAAACCCAGGCTCTATGGGAGGGCCCGGACCGCAAGTCGGGATGGTGGGGACAACCCTGGAAGCATCCAAGTCCGCCTCCAGGGGGAGCGCGACAGTTTCCCTCCATTAGAAGAAAACTAATCTTGGCTTTTTCAACTTAGGGTTAGTATTCTTTAAGGTCCTTTCCCATCTAAGTCTCAAACAAAATTCTAACCTTGTCCTTTCTCTCTGGCCCTCTTTTGTTCCTCTCCTTGGGGGAGGTGTTCCTGTGGAATGGAGGTTATGTGAGGAAGGAACTCTTCAATCAGCTACTAACCTGGGTGACAGGTTGGGGCAAGATGCACGGATACAATAATGGGTACAAATTCCATCCTGAGGGCCAGGACATCAAATAAGAACACAAGTACTTATAACAAAAGATACTGGCATGTCCCTTATCACTTGGTTTATTTCTGATGTGTTGCATTTCTCAGATTTTTTATGTATTTTTTAACAGAATGAGATCATAACACACACAATTTTGTTTTCTCACTTGAAATTTTCATTCATGCATTTACCCATTTAATTAAAGTCTTTTGGTAATTTTTAAGTTTTGTAGTAGAATTGATTCTGAAACTCTTTCTTACCAAATGGAATGTGAGGAAGTTAGGAGAAAGCCCAGAACTCAGAATGGGAATCCTGTCTGACACTAGAGTTGTGTACCTTGGGCCTCAATTTCTTCACCTGTTAACTGAGATGGTGAGCTAGAAGAGCTTGATTATCTACAACTCTCAAACATTTGGGGAATGTTACTGCTGTATAAATCCAGCGGGATATGGTATGGATACAGGTCTGATTCCTTAGTTTAGTGAACATTTCCCATCATCATCCCATAAAACAGACTTCCAGTGCTCTCACATGTTCATGGTCCCTTCCTGAGACTTTGATCCCAAAGCCATTTGCACTGTATTTCTGGTCCAGGTTATCATAGTACCAGATTGACTTTTGATCTGGTCCTGATGTTTGACATTTACTTCTTCTCTGGTTCCAGGGTTCTGGCTTCTCTTAACATGGTGGATTCCTTCTCCCGGCTTACTCTATCCCCTCAGGTTTTCTGAAATCCAGTGCAAGCAATGCAATTTCATTTCTTTTCTTTTCTTTTCTCTCTCTCTCTCTCTCTCTCTCTCTCTCTCTCTCTCTCTTCCTTCCTTCCTTCCTTCCTTTTTCTTTCTTTCTTTTTTTTGAACATAGGCTTTAGATGTATTTTTACATGTTTACATGTTCTCTAAAATGTTCTTTATGTGTTCAAAATCAAGGACACACGCTACTTAAATTGACAAAACTATGTTATTGTTTTCTTGTAGAAAACAGAGCATTAATCGGTTCTATCAATAGTAAAAATATCTAGAATTCAAAAGAAAAAAACAGTCCAAATTGGATGGGTACCAAGGAAAGGAAGGACTTCCAGTACAAGCAATTTCTAGACCCATCCCCAACCTATTTGGTTCCCCATTCTGGTGGTTACCATGGTTCTATATTTTTCGATGTTCCCCAACCAGATTTCCATATGGAAATTAATAGCTTATACAGTGTAACTCCTACCATTTTAGGAAATAATGCATTGTAAGGAATGTTATCTCTTTTTTTTTCTTACATTGAATTTTAACTTTATTCAATCAACCATTATCTATTCTTTCATTTCATGACTGTTCAGAAATAAAGTTAAACCAGAGAATATGTTCTATTACATGTATCATGGATAATTATATTCCCCAAGTGAACAAATTTAAAAATGTAAATTTTAAGAGTATATGGGCTTTTAATACTATCACCATAATTAATAACACAGTAAATAGGTTTTCACAACATTAGAAGGAACCTAAAGTTAATAAAATATAATCTGTTTCTCATGTATGATAAGACCTAAGAAAGAGGGCTTCCTTACACATTGTATTTCCCATGGTATAGGGGCAGAGTCCTTAGGTATGTCAGGTACAGCAAAAGACAGACTTGAGATGGGAACAGAAGGAACAGGAAGGAATACTGTATATCAGAGAACTTTGAGCTATGTTCATAAAGCTCATGGTTCTACCTTCACAATCCAGGAATGTTCCTATTCAGCCAATGGACCTTGGTACATATTAAAGTACAAGTGGGAGGTGGTAAAGAGAGTGTAATGGGTACTCTCCTTAACACATCCAAGAAGAAAGTGCCTCTCCATCTCATCCATCTTGTCATACCTGTTGTCTTTCCAATCTTTACACATTCCAAAAGCCCAGTTCCGAGAGTCTTCCACATCCACCTCCCAGTAATATCTGCCAGTGGTAAAATCCTAAATACCCCAGGCAAGAAAGCATTCTGACTTTGGAGTGATCCAGGAGGCACCTTGAGGATTACATCCAACATTCATACTTCTCAATTCTCCATACAGGAAAACTGTTGGCTTTCTTGGATACAGAGTAATATCAACTTGGAAACAGTTAAGCCTATTGATTAGTCTAGTGATGGGCCCTGCACTGAGTTCTGGATTCACAGGCTGAGCTGCATACAGCTGCATAGATTCAAGACTCTGCAGTGTGTCTCCAGGGGCATGGAGTAACTCCACATCTGGTATATGGCATATGTCCTTCAGCTCCTCATACATTCCTCTTAACATCTCCTGTATATTAGCCATTCTGGTTTTACTTTATTTGAGTTGCTGAAAAATTTCCTTGCCCTCCTTTTTCAGCCTCTCTAGATGATGCCATTCTTCTTTTTGGAAAAATGGCAGGAATGTTATCTTTAAAAATTTTTTTTTAAGTCTCATAGAAAAGTTTATAACCCTCTTTCCCCATGCTCCTGGATTTAATCTTCAAATATTATGTCTATAATGACTGAAGCTTTTTTCAAACTACTTTTGTGTATGTGTGCGCACATGCATGTGCTGGGAATTGAACCCAGAGCTTAGCACATGCTAGGCAGATTCTCTACCACTGAGCTCCATCCCCAGACATTTTAAAATATTCAGATAAAGTCTCATGAAATGGCCCAGGCTAACCTCAAACTTCTGATGCTCCTGCTTCAGCCTCCAGAGTAGCTTGGATCATAGGTGTGTGCCACTGTACACAGCTTCAAATTACTCTTAATACAACACAAGCCCTTCACTAATGTACCAACAGAATTTACAATCACCTATCCTTTGTGAGAGGTGAAACTTAATGGGAGCAAGAGATATGGGACCAAGAGGCCCTGAACATTTCAAGCCTTTAGGGACATTGTGGCCTCAGTAGAAGAAAAGTGGTTACCACTGTCAGACCTGGCTATGAACAAGATAGTACCACTTAGCTTTTTTTCTAGATTTCCTAAGAAACACAGACCAAAATACAATACTTCCCTTTGGCTAAATCTACTTTGTAATGGAAATGTACTTGGAAAGTTTTAGCTATGGAAAGACAGGAAGAGGAGATGTTTCATAGTTCATGGTCAAGGTCTAAGTGACAACTCAACCTTGCAGAAGGTTCATAACTTGTGGCTGGAATCTTCCCTGTTAACTTTTAATCCCATTTCATACATTAGGTAATAATGTTCTACATGTTCAAAACTTCAGGACCCTTTGGCTATGGAAAAGAAAAAGAAAATTAAGCAAATGTGATTTTAAAAAAAGATAGGGTAATATTTTTCCTCAAATTAGATTAACTCTTATAGAAGCTACCTATGACCAGCTAATTTGAGAAACAGTTACTGACTCTCCACAAACCCACAGATTCATTAATGTTCTTCTATGTGGCTTGAGGAGGAGCAATAACATGTTCCGAAAAGAAATCTGAAAGTGGGGTTCCTTGGAGCCACTATGGTACAGCCTTCCCCCATTTGGACCTGTTCTGTCTCATGGGCAATGTTGATCTCTCCATCCTTTGTGATACACTGGGTCTGGATATTTGTTACACTGTTTTTGAATATTTGTTTCTATGTATGCCTCCTGAATAGAAATGTGAAATCCTCACAGGCAGGTAAACTTTTGTATGTCCAGCACCAAGTACAGTACCTGTAAATTAGATGTCCAATAATTGTTAACTGAGAAAAATTAAAAGATCTTCCTATTCAGGAAGGACAGGGTAGAGACGAAGAGCTGGAGAAGAAGAATAACATTAAACAGGGATGATAGGCGGGAGGGAAAGTGAGAGTTAAGGGAAATTGCATGGAATTGGAAGGTGAGCCTCAGGGTTATACACAATTACATATAAGAGGAAAGGAGGAGTAGGAGAAAAATTATATAAGTGGAAGAAACGATTTATAGTAGAGGGGATGGAGAGAGAGAAGGGGAGGGGAGGGGAGGGGAGGGGTAAGGGGACAGTGGAGAATGGGATAGACAGCAGAATACATCAGTCACTAGAAAGGCAATTTGTAAATCAATGGAAATGTAACTGATGTGACACAGCAATCTGTATACGGGGTAAAAATGGGAGTTCATAACCCACTTGAATCAATCTGTGAAATATGGTATATTAAGAACTATGTAATGTTTTGAACAACCAACAATAAAATAAAAAAAAAGATCTTTAAGAATAAACCAGAATCAAGAGATTATCTATCATTCTCATCTGTAGTTTAGAGATTATCAAAAGAAATTGTATTTCTCACAGAAATCACTGAGACTTAACCTAGATCATCATAAGTAAAAGCTCTGCAAAGGACATGAACTCTAGGGAATGTGGCCAGGATGAACACTGGGCCCCAACCAGAAAGTCTGATGGGGACAGGATTTCACAAGGCATTGCTGAAAGATAGAGACTCTTATAGACTGAATTCATGGGAATGGAAAATGGGACTAATGGAGCAGAATCATTTATATCTCAAACTTGGAAATTCATGATAGTTTGGGGATTTTTTTATTATTCTACATTTTTTGTTGTTATTCTGGAAATGGGGATAAATAACTAGAGGACATGAACAAGGCTTCAGTGAAGATATTTATCAAGGTCAAACCTGAGCAAACCTCATGCATCCAACCACAAAGAATAAAGGCTATTCCTTTTGTTGTTGTTTGTTTGGTTGGTTGGTTCTGAGGATTGATTCTTTGCACATGCTAGACAAGCACTCTGAGTGCTTCTTAGAAGCTCCACCTCTGAATATGGCTGCACTGGGGACCAAGCCTTCAACACATGGGCCTTTTGGGGACAATTCAGATTGAAACCATAACACTTTCCTTTTCTCCATATTCCCCCAAGATTCTGAGTAGATCCAGAGACAAAGCATTAATTAAATCATACAATCTTTATAACATTTAAATAACCTCATGGAGGATGAACAAATGGGGAATGACCATCCACAAATATATGGCAGTGCATGATCCTGTGGGACAAATGTTTCAGATCACAGATATCTGGTGTGACCAATAAATCAAAAGTTTTCCATTAAAGTCTATAAAACTGATTTCTAAGCTTTTGGGGAAAAATGAGATCAGGCAAGTCTGGTCCACATTGCCTCATGGGCCATCATCAGCTGAAGTTAAGCAGGAGGTAGCATGGAACTGGCCCTCTTGAGCTTAAGCCTGTCACCACTCCTATTGTCAGCTCTGCATCCAGTTTGAATCCTGGTTTCTACTTATCTCCACAGCATTATTGTTTCTCTCCTTCTTAGCCAACTGTACTATTTTGGGGCTAAGGGCTACCAAAAAAGATAAGGTCTATTTGCATATCAGAAAGACAATCCCAAAAGCAGTATGAAGAGAGAGAGAGAGAGAGAGAGAGAGAGAGAGAGAGAGAGAGAGAGAAGAAGAGGTGAAATAGAAGATTAAGCTTATAGTTGGAAGAGCAACTACAAGGTGTAATAGTTCCAGTTATATCTCATGACACTTAAAACTAGGCAACAGCTCTGGAGATGGACAGAGGATAGATTCCAATGATAAAACTGAGTGAGCTAATGACTGAAAATGAGAAATAAATAAAGAAAAGGGAACATTTTACAGCTTAGAATAAACCAAGGTCACATACAAGAATATTTAGTGCAATGATTTTTGTATAGTAGCAAAAACAAATGAATAAACAACAAAAACCACAGAAATGAAGCAAAGGCCCATCAAAGGAAAATAGTTTGAATACCCTCTGGTATATCCATACTCTAGGGCATTATGCTGCCATCATCAGAAGTAAATCAGATCCAAACTAGCTGTGTTGGATGGATTTCCTTGGAGTGTAGTTAAATGACATATAAGATGATCACACAGACAGAAAAGCAACAACCAAAAATATTACGTATGTATGTATATGTGGATATGCATACGTACGTATATATGTGTGTGTTTTATTACAAGTAGCAAATAAAGGAAAAGTTACAGAAAATATTATATTTTTAATGTGGAGGTAAGTAGAGGAAAAAGCAATAAGGAGAAAGCAAAAAAATCTATATTTTAAAAGTCTTTGAATTTTTAAAGAATGTATGACTATTTCTGTCAAACTGCATGTGCATTTAGACTTAAAATGTTACATGAAATTGTAATAGAACTTTAGGAATTCCAATTGATTTTAATTTTATTATATTGCAGATTAATTATAAAAGTTGTATAAAACTCCCACAATATGTAAACTAAAAATACTTAAAAATAAAATACATTAATTTTTAAAAACCCACTCTAGGTATGTTTTCATTGTAGATGGACATGAATCAAGGTGTATTTTTTCAGTCATTTCAACATTTCTCTCATATTAGGTCTTAGTTCTACTTTAGCTATTTATAAACTGGGGGACACGGATGATTTACCTAATCTCTCTCTGTTTGATTTTTCTTACTGAAAAGTAGAAATAAGAATCTGAACTCTAAAAGGATGTTACTAGGATCAGATAAAAGAATATCCACATAGGTCTTCACAAAAGGCAGTTTCTTTTTTTTTTCTTTTTTTTTAATTTTTATTGTTGGCTGTTCAAAACATTACATAGTTCTTGACATATCATATTTCACACTTTGATTCAAGTGGGTTATGAACTCCCATTTTCACCCCGTATACAGATTGCAGCATCACATCAGTTACACATCCACTGTTTTACATATTGCTATACTAGTGTATGTTGTATTCTGCTGCCTTTCCTATCCTCTACTATCCCCCATCCCCTCCCCTCCCATCTTCTCTCTCTACCCTATCTACTGTAATTCATTTCTCCCCCTTGTTTTTTCCCCCTTTCCCCTCACTTCCTCTTGTATGTAATTTTGTATAACCATGAGGGTCTCCTTCCATTTCTATGTAATTTCCCTTCTCTTTCCTTTTCCCTTCCACCTCTCACCCCTGTTTAATGTTAATCTTCTTCTCATGCTCTTCCTCCCAACTCTGCTCTTAGTTACTCTCCTTATATCAAAGAAGACATTTGGCATTTGTTTTTTAGGGATTGGCTAGCTTCACTTAGCATAATCTGCTCTAATGCCATCCATTTCCCTGAAAATTCTATGATTTTGTCATTTTTTAATGCAGAGTAATTCTCCATTGTGTATAAATGCCACTTTTTTTTTATCCATTTGTCTATTGAAGGGCATCTAGGTTGGTTCCACAGTCTTGCTATTGTGAATTGTGCTGCTATGAACATAGATGTAGCAGTGTCCCTGTAGCATGCTCTTTTTAGGTCTTTAGGGAATAGACCCAGAAGGGGAATAGCTGGGTCAAATGGTGGTTCCATTCCCAGCTTTCCAAGAAATCTCCATACTGCTTTCCAAATTGGCTGCACCAATTTGCAGTCCCTCCAACAATGAACAAGTGTACCCTTTTCCCCACATCCTCGCCAGCACTTGTTGTTGTTTGACTTCCTAATGGCTGCCAATCTTACTGGAGTGAGATGGTATCTTAGGGTGGTTTTGATTTGCATTTCTCTGACTGCTAGAGATGGTGAGCATTTTTTCATGTACTTGTTGATTGATTGTATGTCCTCCTCTGAGAAGTGTCTGTTCAGGTCCTTGGCCCATTTGTTGATTGGGTTATTTGTTATCTTATTGTCTAATTTTTTGAGTTCTTTGTATACTCTGGATATTAGGGCTCTATCTGAAGTGTGAGGAGTAAAGATTTGTTCCCAGGATGTAGGCTCCCTATTTACCTCTCTTATTGTTCCTTTTGCTGAGAAAAAACTTTTTAGTTTGAGTAAGTCCCATTTGTTGATTCTAGTTATTAACTCTTGTGCTATGGTGTCCTATTGAGAAATTTGGAGCCAGACCCCACAGTACGTAGATCGTAGCCAACTTTTTCTTCTATCAGACTCCGTGTCTCTGATTTGATATCAAGCTCCTTGATCCATTTTGAGTTAACTTTTGTGCATGGCGAGAGAAAGGGATTCAGTTTCATTTTGATGCATATGGATTTCCAGTTTTCCCAGCACCATTTGTTGAAGATGCTATCCTTTCTCCATTTCATGTTTTTAGCCCCTTTATCAAATATAAGATAGTTGTAGTTTTGTGGATTGGTTTCTGTGTCCTCTATTCTGTACCATTGGTCCACCCACCTGTTTTGATACCAGTACCATGCTGTTTTTGTTACTATTGCTCTGTAGTATAGTTTGAGGTCTGGTATCGCTATACCGCCTGATTCACACTTCCTGCTTAGAGTTGTTTTTGCTATTCTGGGTCTTTTATTTTTCCATATGAATTTCATGATTGCTTTATTTATTTCTACAAGAAATGCCGTTGGGATTTTGATTGGCATTGCATTAAACATATAGAGAACTTTTGGTAATATCGCCATTTTGATGATGTTAGTTCTGCCTATCCACGAACAGGGTATATTTTTCCATCTTCTAAGATCTTCTTCTATTTCTCTCTTTAGGGTTCTGTAGTTTTCATTGTATAAGTCTTTCACCTCTTTTGTTAGGTTGATTCCCAAGTATTTTATTTTTTTTTTTGAGGATATTGTGAATGGAGTGGTTGTCCTCATTTCCATTTCAGAGGATTTGTTGCTGATATACAGGAATGCCTTTGATTTATGCGTGTTGATTTTATATCCTGCCACTTTGCTAAATTCATTTATTAGCTCTAATAGTTTCTTTGTAGACCCTTTTGGGTCTGCTAGGTATAGAATCATGTCATCTGCAAATAGTGACAATTTAAGTTCTTCTTTTCCTATTTTTATGCTTTAATTTCTTTCATCTGTCTAATTGCTCTGGCTAGTGTTTCGAGAACTATGTTGAACAGAAGTGGTGAGAGAGGGCATCCCTGTCTTGTTCCAGATTTGAGAGGGAATGCCTTCAATTTTTCTCCATTCAGAATGATGCTAGCCTGAGGCTTAGCATAGATTGCTTTTGCAATATTGAGGTATGTTCCTGTTATCCCTAGTTTTTCTAGAGTTTTGAACATAAAGGGATACTGTACTTTGTCGAATGCTTTTTCTGCATCTATCGAGATGATCATATGGTTCTTATCTTTAAATCTATTGATGTGGTGAATAAAATTTATTGATTTCTGTATATTAAACCAGCCTTGCATCCCAGGGATGAATCCTACTTGATCATGGTGCACAATTTTTTTGATATGTTACAAAAGGCAGTTTCTGCATTTAGTACTATTGGAAATCACTCTTAGCTCCTGTTTCCCAAGGTGACTTGATTGATGGTTTCAGCCATGGCCTTAACTTCCTCCCTACCAATACTTTTCTTCCCAGTTCCAGTGATAATGGCCCCCTCCTCTTTTTCTCTACTTTGATCAGTTACTTGAGGCCAACAAAGGAATTCTGGGCTGCATCTAGTGAGCGGGCACCAGGGTCCACATAGAGGGTCACCCTCATCCTATTTTTAGCTAATTGACTTCCTTTAAAACTTTCCTTCAGCCAGCTGCAGTGGCCCATGCCTGTAATCCCAGTGACCCCAGAGTCTGAGTGGGAAGGATCGAAAATTCCAAGGCAGCCTGGCAACTGAGTGAGACCCTGTCTCAAAATAAAAAATAAAAAGGGTTGGAGATATAGCTCAATGATGAAGCATGCCTAGGTTCAATGACCAATACCGCAAAAGTAAAATAAAATAAAAATAAATAAATAAAACTTACCTTTGAAATCAAAGTATGTTTTCAAAACTGATCACATTTAATTTAATAAAAGTCCTTTTTGTAAGTTTTTGCAACTTTTTTTGGGGGGGTTGCCGGTGGATATCTTTTTTTGCTTTTCTAGTATTTCCCACAATGTAAAGAAATGGATAAAAAAAAATGTGAACTTAATTGTAATACCATTACTAAGTGCAAGATTAGCTAATGTATTTATAGAGGTACTACTACCCTCCCCCTCCCCCACCAAAATATACTAGAAAAGACTTGAACTTTTAACAAATATATGGACAAGTAGTCTTGAAAGAACTAAAAATCACCTTATATTTGCATATTTTGTTTAGTATTTGTATTCTTGGAGCAACCAGAGATACTAAGATATTTCAGGTAAGGCTGTACTATGATGGTACTGAAGTGCTTCATGGTATTATATTTTATTTTTCACCAAGGAATTTCACTTAAGACTGGATAAAACTTGACCCTTTGTTTTGCTGAGTTCTCTGTTTCATTCTAAAATATATCACTTATATGGAAAAATGTATAAATGTATTTATAAATGTAAACCCAAGTCACTTGAAACTTTATATCAAAGGTTGGCTTATAGAGTGCAGTACATTAAAAGTAGAGCATTCTATTTTTAAATGATATATATATATATTTTTTTTTTGGTGGTAGTGCTGGAGATTGAACACAGGGCTTTGTGCATGTGAGGCAAGCACTCTACCAACTGAGCTAAATCAATGAATGGGCCAAGGACCTGAACTGACATGTCTCAGAAGATGATATACAATCAATCTATCAACAAATGAAAAAATATTTTTCATCACTAGCCATTAGAGAAATGCAAATCAAAACTACTCTAAGAGGGCTGGGGATGTGGCTCAAGCGGTAGTGCACTCGCCTGGCATGCGTGCAGCCCGGGTTCAATCCTCAGCACCACATACCAACAAAGATGTTGTGTCCACCGAAAACTGAAAAATAAATATTGAAATTCTCTCTCTCTCTCTCTCTCTCTCTCTCTCACTCTCTCTTTTAAAAACAAAACAACAATCAGCGGCCACCATCTTGGAGAGCTGAAGTATCCACCGCCACTCTCCCACAGACTGCAACAATAAAACAGGTCTGTGTCACTCAGCCCATCCCCCATACTTCGGGGAATCTGCATAAAACCTCTCCTAGGCTTTCCGGGGGAGGGAGTATCAGAGTGAGCCCGCATAAAGACTAGGGGAAAACTAGAGACACCTGACCTTCAACTCCCCCTCCCATCAGCAGCCAATACGAAACCTGTCTAGCCAGCGCTGGGGGAGGGGCAAGCAGAAAAAATCAAAACAATAGAGTGCCAGGGATCCCAATAGCCAATTGTGCGACCCCAGGGATCCGGGCTGACTAATTCGCCCAGCCTTCCCCGCAGCTACAGAAGGCGGTGCGCCACAGAGAAGTGATTAATTAGCAAGCAGGGAGAAAAGTGGCTACAATTCTGTGGAATCCTGCCGGATGAGCCCGCACTGACCCCCGGGCTGAGTGCGGGATTTCAGAGGGGGAAGGAAGCGGTACAGTTCTATCCCCCACAACGGAAACAAAACAATAGAGTGCCGGGGTCCCCAATAGACACCCTTCACACCCAACAAACGGCAGGTCCAGAGTACAGTTTGAACTGCCAAGAGCCATCACTCAGGGGAAATCTGGTCTAGCAGGAGAAACCAAGACTAGCAGGAGAAACTAGGGGACTAGAGGCCAGGCCCTCGCGACTGGGCAGCTGGAAACCGCAGGCCCGCCGGCGACAGTTCGCCCACTGCCCGCGTAACTGGGCGGTAGGAGAACGCCCGCCAGCCAACTACCGACCGCTGGACTGGGTGCCTAGAGATCGCCCGCCCACCGGCGACAGCTGGCCCGCTGCCCGCGCGACTGGGCGGCAGGAGTCCACTCCCCCGCCGCGACCGATCACCCGCCCGCTGCCTGAGATACTGGGCGGCTGGAGACTGCCCACCTGCCTCGACGGGGAGCTGAAACCAAACAGAGACAGTCCAGTCACACAGCCCCATTATGACACCCTAGCAAGGAGCCTGGGGCCCGTCATAGCAGAGTAGTGATGTCACTGGAGCTCGGCCGTCGGAATTCCTTCCCAGCAGAATCCACCACGTTAGCAGGCACAGTTTAACAACACAAAGAAGAAACAACAGAGTAATACAGAACCAAAACAAATCTATAGAAGAGAGCAGAAACACGGCAATCAAATAGAGCTAGAAAGTAACGTGGACAACATGAGAAAACAAAGGAAAAAAGGAGTACAAACAATGCAGGACAACTTAATTCTACAGAAGGACATAGAAACATCAGAAGCAGGGATAGGGAAAGAACTCAAGGCATACCTAACTCGAATGAAAAGGAATATTAGGGAAGACATGAGACAGCAAGTCCAAGCAATAAAAGTATATTTTGAAAATGAATTAAACAAACAAATTCAAATGGCAAAGAACGAGCTCTACCAGGAGATAGAGCTCTTAAAAAAAATCAAACAATAATCCTAGAATTGCAGGAAAATATAAACCAAATTAAAAACTCAAACGAGAATATTACAAACAGACTTGATCAAGTAGAAGTCAGAACATCAGATAATGAAGACAAGGTTTATCAACTTGAAAAGAATATAGTCAACACAGAAAAGATGCTTAAATCCCACGAGCAATCTATTCAAGAGATATGGGATGTCATTAAAAAAAACAAATTTGAGGGTCATCGGGATAGAAGAAGGCACAGAGACTCAAACCATAGGAATGGACAGCATATTAAATGAAATAATTCTAGAAAACTTCCCAGAGATGAAAGATGAAATGGATTGCCAAATCCTGGAAGCCTACAGGACCCCAAACATTCAAAACCATAATAGACCAACTCCAAGACATATAATTATGAAGATAGCCAACGTACAGAACAAGGAGAGAATATTAAAAGCTACGAGAGAAAGGAGGCAGATTACATTCAGGGGTAAACCAATTAGGTTAACGACTGATTTCTCATAACAGACTTTGAAAGCGAGAAGATCCTGGAACAATGTATTTCAAATGCTGAAAAATAATGGATTCCAACCAAGAATACTGTATCCAGCAAAATTAAGCTTCAGATTTGACAATGAAATTAAAATCTTTCACGATAAACAAAAGCTAAAAGAATTCGCAGCAAGAAAACCAGCACTGCAAAGCATTTTGAGCAAAATACTACAAGAAGAGGAATTGAAAAATAGTGCCCAAAACTAACAGCAGGAGGTGTCTCAATAAAGGGGCAGGAAAATAATCAAAAAGTAAAACCAGCCAAACTAAAATAAATAAATAAAGAAGCATGACTGGAAGTACAAATCATATCTCAATTGTAACCTTAAATGTTAATGGCCTAAACTCACCAATCAAGAGACATAGGCTAGTAACCTGGATCAAAAAACCAAATCCAACAATATGCTGCCTTCAAGAGACTCATATGATAGGAAAAGACATACACAGGCTGAAGGTAAAAGGTTGGGAAAAATCATACCACTCACATGGCCCTCGGAAGCAAGCAGGAGTGGCCATACTCATATCGAATAAAATCAACTTTAAACCTAAGTTAATCAAGAAGGATAAAGAAGGACACTATATCCTGTTAAAAGGAACCATCCACCAACAAGACATAACAATTATCAATTTGTATGCACCAAACAATGGAGCTGCAACGTTCATAAAACAAACTCTCCTCAAGTTCAAGAGTCAAATAGACCACAACACAATAATTATGGGTGACTTCAACACACCGCTCTCGCCATTAGACAGATCCTCTAGGCAAAAACTGAATAAAGAAACTATAGAATTCAACAGCACAATCAATAACCTAGACTTAACCGACATATATAGAATATATCAACCATCATCAAGTGGATACACGTTCTTCTCAGCAGCACATGGTCCTTCTCAAAGATAGACCATATATTATGCCAAAAGGCAACGCTTAGTAAATATAAAGGCGTGGAGATAATACCATGCACCATATCTGATCACAATGGAATGAAATTGGAAATCAATGATAAAAGAAGGAAGGGAAAATCCTACATCACATGGAAAATGAACAATATGTTACTGAATGATCAATGGGTTACAGAAGACATAAAAGAGGAGATGAAAAAATTCTTAGAGACAAATGATAATACAGACACAACATACCGGAATCTATGGGACACAATGAAAGCAGTTTTAAGAGGGAAATTCATTTCTTGGAGTTCTTTCCTCGAAAAAAGAAATAACCAACAAATAAATGAACTCACACTACACCTCAAAAACCTAGAAAAGGAAGAGCAAAACAATAGCAAATGTAGTAGAAGACAAGAAATAATTAAAATTAGAGCAGAAATCAACGAAATTGAAACAAAAAAAACATTGAAAAAATTGATAAAACTAAAAGTTGGTTCTTTGAAAAAATAAATAAGATAGACAGGCCCTTAGCCATGCTAACGACGAGAAGAAGAGAGAGAACTCAAATTACCAACATACGGAATGAAAAAGGCAATATCACAACAGACACTACAGAAATACAGAAGATAATTAGAAAGTATTTTGAAACCCTATATTCCAATAAAATAGAAGATAGTGAAGATATCGATAAATTTCTTAAGGCATATGATCTGCCCAGATTGAGACAGGAGGATACACACAATTTAAACAGACCAATAAGAAAGGAAGAAATAGAAGAAGCCATCAAAAGACTACCAACCAAGAAAAGCCCTGGACCGGATGGGTATACAGCGGAGTTCTACAAAACCTTCAAAGAAGAATTCATACCAATACTTTTCAAGCTATTTCAAGAAATAGAAAAAGAAGGAGCTCTTCCAAATTCATTCTATGAGGCCAACATCACTCTGATCCCCAAACCAGACAAAGACACTTCAAAGAAAGAAAACTACAGACCAATATCTCTAATGAACTTGGATGCAAAAATTCTCAATAAAATTCTGGCGAATCGAATACGAAAACATATCAAAAAACTTGTGCACCATGATCAAGTAGGATTCATCCCTGGGATGCAAGGCTGGTTCAATATACAGAAATCAATAAATGCTATTCACCACACCAACAGACTTAAAGACAAGAACCATATGATCATCTCGATAGATGCAGAAAAAGCATTTGACAAAGTACAGCATCCCTTTATGTTCAAAACACTAGAAAAACTAGAGATAACAGGAACTTACCTCAACATTGTAAAAGCTATATATGCTAAACCTCAGGCTAGCATCATCCTAAACGGAGAAAAACTGAAGGCATTCCCTCTAAAATCTGGAACAAGACAGGGATGCCCTCTATCACCAATTCTATTCAATTTAGTTCTCGAAGTACTAGCCAGAGCAATTAGACAGACAAAAGAAATTAAAGGCATAAAAATAGGAAAAGAAGAAATTAAATTATTGCTATTTGCAGATGACATGATAATATACCTAACAGACCCAAAAGGGTCTACAAAGAAGCTGCTAGAGTTAATAAATGAATTCAGCAAAGTAGCAGGTTATAGAATCAACACGCATAAATCAAAGGCATTCCTGTATATCAGCAACAAAACCTCTGAAATGGAAATAAGGAAAACCACTCCATTCACAATATCCTCAAAGAAAATAAGATACTTGGGAATCAACCTAACAAAAGAGGTGAAAGATCTATACAATGAAAACTACAGAACCCTAAAGAGAGAGATAGAAGAAGATCTCAGAAGATGGAAAAATATACCCTGTTCGTGGATAGGCAAAACTAACATCATCAAAATGGCGATATTACCCAAAGTTCTCTACAGGTTTAATGCGATGCCAATCAAAATCCCAACGGCATTTCTTGTTGAAATAGATAAAGCAATCATGAAATTCATATGGAAAGACAAAAGACCCAGAATAGCAAAAGCAATTCTAAGCAGGAAGAGTGAATCTGGAGGTATAGCGATACCAGAGTTCAAACTGTACTACAAAGCAATAGTAACAAAAACAGCATGGTACTGGTACCAAAACAGGCAGGTGGACCAATGGTACAGAATAGAGGACACAGAGACTAATCCACAAAGTTACAACTATCTTATATTTGATAAAGGAGCTAAAAACATGCAATGGAGGAAGGATAGCATCTTCAACAAATGGTGCTGGGAAAATTGGAAATCCATATGCAACAAAATGAAATTGAATCCTTTTCTCTCGCCATCCACAAAAGTTAACTCAAAATGGATCAAGGAGCTAGATATCAAAGCAGAGACGGTGCGTCAGATAGAAGAAAAAGTTGGCTCTGATCTACATATAGTGGGGTCAGGCTCCAAATTCCTTAATAGGACGCCCATAGCCCAAGAGTTAATAACAAGAATAAACAAATGGGACTTACTTAAACTAAAAAGTTTTTTCTCAGCAAGAGAAACAATAAAAGAGGTAAATAGAGAGCCTAATCATGGGAACAAATTTTTATCCTTCACACCTCCGATAGAGCCCTAATATCCAGAATGTACAAAGAACTCAAAAAATTAAACAATAAGATAACAAACAACCCAATCAACAAATGGGCCAAGGACCTGAACAGACACTTCTCAGAGGAGGACATACAATCAATCAACAAGTACATGAAAAAATGCTCACCATCTCTAGCAATCAGAGAAATGCAAATCAAAACCACCCTAAGATACCATCTCACTCCAGTAAGATTGGCAGCCATTATGAAGTCAAACAACAATAAGTGTTGGCGGGGATGTGGGGAAAAGGTTACACTTGTACACTGCTGGTGGGACTGCAAAATGGTGAGGCCAATTTGGAAAGCAGTATGGAGATTCCTGGGTAAGCTGGGAATGGATCCACCATTCGACCCAGCTATCGCCCTTCTCGGACTATTCCCTGAGGACCTTAAAAGAGCGCACTATAGGGATACGGCCACATCAATGATTATAGCAGCACAATTCACAATAGCTAGACTGTGGAACCAACCTAGATGCCCTTCAACAGATGAATGGATAAAAAAAATCTATACACAATGGAGTATTATGAAGCACTAAGAAATGACAAAATCATAGAATTTTCAGGGAAATGGATGGCATTAGAGCAGATTATGCTAAGTGAAGCTAGCCAAGCCCTAAAAAACAAATGCCAAATGTCTTCTCTGATATAAAGAGAGCAACTAAGAACAGAACAGGAAGGAAGAGCATGAGGAAAAGACTAATAGTAAAGAAAGACGAATGGGGGGAGAGAAAGGGAGAGAGAAGGGAAAGCATATGGAAATGGTAGGAGACCTTCAATGATACACAAAATTATAAGAGGTTATGAGGGGCAAGGGGGAGGGGGGAAAAAGGGGAGAGAATTGAACAACAGCAGAGGAGGTAGAGAGGGAAGATGGGAGGGAAGGGGAGGGGAGGGGGGATAGTAGGGGATAGGAAAGGAAGCAGAATACAACAGTTACTAATATGCCATTATGTAATATTGTGAGTATGTAACAGTTGTGATTCTGCAATCTGTATCTGGGGGTAAAAATGGGAGTTCAAAACCCAATTGAGTCTAATGTATGAAAGACGATATATCATGAGCTCTGTAATGTTTTGAACAATCAATTAAAAAAAATAAAATAAAAACAAAACAAACAAAAAAAAAAAACTACTCTAAGATTTCATCTCACTCCAGTCAGAATGGCAGCTATTATGAAGACAAACAACAATAATTGTTGGTGAGGATGTGGGGAAAAGGCACACTCATACACTGCTGGTGGAATTGCAAATATGTGCACCCAATATGGAAAGCAGTGTGGAGATTTCTTGGAAAACTGGGAATGGAACCACCTTTTGACCCAGCTGTTCCTCTCCTTGGTCTATACCTAAAGGACTTAAAAACAGCATACTACAGGGACACAGCCACATCAATGTTCATAGCAGCACAATTCACAAAAGCTAAACTGTGGAACCAACCTAGATGCCCTTCAATAGATAAATGGATAAAAAAATGTGGCATATATACACAATGGAATATTACTCAGCAATAAAAGAGAATAAAATCATGGCATTTGTAGTAAATGGATGGAGTTAGAGAAGATAATGCTAAGTGAAGTTTGCCAATCCCCAAAAACCAAATGCTGAATGTTTTCTTTGATATAAGGAGGCTGATTAATAGTGGGATAGGGAGAGGGAACATTGGAGGGATAGAGGAACTCTAGATAGGGCAGAGGGGTTGGAGGGAAAGGGAAGGGGCCTGGGGTTATAAATGATGGTAAAATGTGATGATCATTATTATCCAAAGTACACATATAAAAAACATGAATTGGTGTGAATATACTCTGTATACAACCAGAGATATGAAAAATAGTGCTGTATATGTGTAACAAGAATTGTAAATTATAATGTATTCCACTATCTCATATAAATAAAATAAAAAAGAAAAAGAAAGTAGAGCATTCCTGAGCCCAGAGCTTTACCAAAGGAACAACCAGGAGATAGACATTAGGATTCTTGGATTGTTTTTGTTGTTATTGTGTTTTATTTGTGTAAGAATTTCTGGACAGAGTTTCCTTCTTTTTTTTTGTTTCCAAATTACACTTTGATCTTCTTCAAACACAAGAGAATTTTTTAAGATTTCCCAAAACAAGCCTTCAGATGTGCCCACTGTGGGGAAAATTCTATTCCATTTGTTTTCCAAATTAATACACAGACAGAAATCAACACTGACTCAACATTTATAATGTCTCGGGCATTGACTTTTCTGACTGGCTAGTCCTTTGTTGTAGGGGGCTGTATGTGCGCTGCAGGATGTCTAGCAGCACTCCTGGCCTCTACCCACTAGAGGCCAACAGCATTCCTCCAACCCTCAGTTGTGACAATAAAAAAAATATTTCTTAACAAACCAAATGTCCCTGGAGAGGCAAAGTCACCCCTGGTTGGGTACAACTCACTGTCCTAGATACTTCCCACCAGATAATTGTATGTACTCCTTATAATGGAGTGAATATACTTGGCCAAGGTCTCATGATGGGTTAATGAATGGGTTCTTGGACTTCAAATTCATGCTAGTGTAATTCTACAGGTGTTCTCTTTTGAGATCATGTTGGAAGACAGAGAAAGTGAGACAGACAACAGAGATCTGACTTAGGTTCTGTTACAGTTTGGATCTGGAATGTCCTTAAGAGGTTCATGTGTTGAAGTCTATGTCCCCATTGCCACAGTGCTCAGAGGTGGGGCCTTTGGGAAGGTAACTGGATTGTGAGGGTTCTAACTTCCTCAGTGTATTGATCCATCTATGGATTCAGAAGTGAATGAACTGTAAGTGGTGGGACTTCGTGGAAGGAAGGGTCCTGAAGGATGTGCCCATGGGGACTCTATCTTGTCCCCAGCTCCTTCCTCCCTCTCTCTGCATTCTGGATGTCATTGACTGAGCAGCTTTCCTCCACCATACCCTTCCATCATGATGTACTACTCCAGGTCCAGAAACAAGGAAGCCAGTCAACCAGGGGACGAACTTCTGAAAATGTGGCCAAAAAAAGTGTTTTCTCTTGTTAAGTCGGTTTTTTGGAGGTATTTCTTCACAGCGATGAAAAGCTAACAGCGTCAACATTTCTTAAAACATTAAGTTTCTTCTGAATGCTGTTCCTTCCTAATCCTTTCATGCATCCTCAAACTCCATCCTTGTTTCCATGGTGTGCTTATAGCTGCCATCAGCCCCCAGCCCCGCCCCCAACAAGACTCTCATTTGAGAGGTCAAAGCTGACAAGAAGTATTTTTAGTTTTTTCCTCTTCATCTCAAAACTTTCTGGCACTTGTTAACTTTCTTTAGCCAACTCCTTAATCAGATAGGTCTCCCTCTCCTCCCTCCCACTGACCCTGTTTCACAAATCATCCCTGTTGCACGTATCCCTATTAAAAATCTTCAGTTCTTCTCTAAGAATGAAAACACAATTATCCTGCTCTGATGGTTAATTTTAAGCTTAACTCTTTCCTGGGTTTTCAGCCTATCAGTCCACCCTATAGATTTTGGATTTCTTAGCCTCCAGAATTTGTATGAGCCAATTCCTTAAAATAATTTTTTCTCCATATACATCCACTTTGTTCTTTTTCTCTGAAAAACGCTTCCTAAAAAACATTTCCCCTGAAACTGTTTTGTATCTAAGTTTAAATGTCCCCTTCTCCACAGAGTCTGCCCCACCATCCTTACTCCTTCCTCAGATGGCGTTGCTCTTACAGCCCTGGTAAGGTGATGTTTGAATGCTGAAGACTGTGCGCAGTGAGGACAAAGACCATATCTATTTCATTGTTAACATGTTGCAAAGTATGAGGCACAATAATTTGAACATAGTGGGACATGAAGCATATTTACTTGAAATGTCAGACTCTAAATAATGTTGAAAATAATTGTAACTGAAAAAAGCGACAATATCTTTTTGATATTTCTAGACTTAGATGTTTGATTTTGAATTGTGTTTACTAAAAACATCCACTGGGAGATTTCATCCTCTTTTCTTTTTAAAAGGAAATGTTTTGCAGAGAGTTGCAATAAAAGTGCAACACAAATGCAAAAGCTTGTAGCTTTGTTTATGGAACTTCAAGATCAGAGAAACCATCCCAAAATCCAAGTGGTGATGAACAGATAGAGTGAGTTGTTGTGGAATTGAATTATGTGTTTAACTAAATTTCTTAAGTCAGTAAGGGAGGGGGGGGGAAGCAACAGGGTTGAAAGAAGGCATATTTCTAACGTTAGTGAAAACAGTTATATTGGATGGAATTTTGACCTTTATGCTCAAAACCAGAAATTATGAAATTATGTTTTAAAACAGAAACATATTTTTAAAGAATTATAAAGAAATGTGTAAAACACAGGGGGAATTTGCCACTGATTTTTTTTGTTGTTGTTGTTCCAGGGATTGAATCCAGGGTGCTTAATCACTGAGCCACATCCCCAGACTATTTTTTATTTTTTATTTTGAGATGGGGTCTTGCTAAATGGCCTCTTGCTTAGGGTCTCACTAAGTTGCTGAGGCTGCCTTTGAACTGCCTCAGCCTCCCAAACTGCTGGTATTACAGGTGTGTGCCACCATATCCAGCACACTAATATTTTTTAAATGTTTTCAACAATGCTCAGAAGGCTCATAATTGAAGAGGGAAAAAACTTGCCCAAAATAATAAAATCAGTACTAATCAAATCACTTTCATTTTTTTTGTCTCCAGTTCTACAGTTCTTACCCCTGTGAATTTATAATTTCCCTACTTTATTGCAAAATTTTTCAAATATACAATCTTCTATCCATGTAATTTTAAAAATACATTTCAAAGTAATTATAGGCAGCAGTATACTTTACCACAACCAAGCAGGGTGGATTCTAGGTATGTAGAACTGGTTCATTATTCAAAAATCATTAATATATTCCATCACATCAACAAACTAAAGGAGAAAGATCATGTGTTCATATTCATGGATACAGAAAAGCATTTGAAGAAATCCAACACCCATTTATTTAAAAAAAAACTCAGTAAACTAGAAACACAGTGTCTTAGTTTGTTTTCTGTTGCTATAATGGAATACTACAAACTGTGTAATATATAAAGAATAGAAGTTTATTTTTAGCTCATGATTCTGAAGGCTGGAAATTTCCAGGAGCATGACACTGGCATCTAGCAAGGTCTTCGTGCTACATCAAAATAGTAGAGGCCGTCACACAGGGAAACAGAGCAAGCAAGCTAGCAGGTCTCTCTTCATCCACTTATACGTCCACCAATGCTATCATGAGGGCCCCAACCTCATTACTTTGTCTAATTTTAATTACTTCCCAAAGACTCCAACTCCAATATCATTAGTATATAAACTTAGGGATTAAGTTGTCTACATGTGGATTTGGGGGGATAAATTCAAATCGTAACAGAGAGGATTTTTCTAAATCTGATAAAGAGTACCTATAAAACATTTATAGTTGAGAGCATGCCTAATGGTGGGAAACTGGATTCTTTCTTCCTAAATTTGGGAATAAGACAAGAATTTTCCTTCTTACCCCTCTTTCCTATTCAACTTCATATAGAAAGCCTTAGCTATAGACCCGCAAAAAGAGAGGGATGTAAAAAGCATAAGAGGGGAAGGAAGAAATAAAACAGTTTTTGTTCTTTGTTGGCATGAAAGCCATTGTGGACTCCATTCTTCTTTTTTCCTCTGGCTTCTGTATATGAGAGAAAACATTCAACCCTTGACTTTCTGAGTCCACCAGCCCTTTTTTATATTAGTTTTTATTTGTTATTTTTAATATATCTGACAGTAGAGTTCATTTTGATATAGTTATATAAACATGGAATATATCTTATTCTAATAATATTGTGCATTCCAGCCTTGAGATTCACTGTGGGATATTCATATATGTACATGGGAAAGTTATGTTAGAGTCATTTCTCTTTCCTTTTCCTATCCCACCTTCAGTCCCTTTTGTCTAATCCACTGAACTTCAGTTTTTCTCCTCTCTCCCTTTACTGTAGATTAGCTTCCATGTACCAGAGAAAACATTTGACCTTTGGTTTTTTTGAGGAATTGCTCATTTCACTTAGCATGATAGTCTCTGGATCCGTCCATTTACCAGCAAATGTCATAAAGTAATTCTTCTTTATGATTAAGTTATATTCCATTGTGTATATGCCACAATTTCTTTATCCATTCATCTGTTGAAGGGCACTTAGGTTGGTTCTATAACTTCACCATTGTGAATGGAAGGGTGATCAGAAAAGTGGAAGTAGACCAAGAATGAGGGATAAGGGGAGGGGAAGAGGAAGAATTGGGAAATGAAGTTGACCAAATTATGCAACATGTGTCTTATAATGATATTTTGGAATCTGCTTTTTTAATCCAGTCTAACTACCTGCCTTTCAGTTAGAGTCCTTTCATATTTAATGTAACTATTGATATGGTTTTAAATCTACCATCTCATATTTTTTCTATTTGTCTCATATATTTGTTATTTCATTGCTCCTCATTTAACTGCCTTCTTTTGGATTAGTCCAGATGGGATCTTTCTATTTTGTCTAGCCTATCTTCTTGGGATGGCTTTGATGATGTAGGGAATCAGCTATTAACTCAAAAATCATGAGCACCAGAATTCATAGTCACAGTTCTTACTTTACACTTTTGTATTTCCTGTGTGAAACTGTCCAGTTGCAGCCAGCTGTGGGGGCACACTTCTATAATCCCAGCAACTTGGGAGGATAAAGCAGAGGGATTGCAAGTTCAAGGCTAGCTAGTGAGAATTTGTCCCTATTTAATAAAGTAAAAATAAGGGGATGTATGTTGCTATGTGGTAGAGCTCCCTGGTTCAATCTTTAGTCCAAAAGAAAAAAAAACACCCATGTGATGTCCTGTTGTAAGGTAAGTGCATGTGTGTAAATATGTGTGTTGGGCATATGTGTGTATAAAAATGTGAATATACGGGCTGGGGTTGTAGCTCAGTGGTAGAGCACTTACCTGGCAAGTGGAAAGCAGAGGGTTCAATTCTCAGCACCGCACATATATAAATAAAGATCCATTGACAACTAAAAAATATATTTTAAAAAATGTGAATATACTTGTGTCTGCACATGTAGTACACAAGTGGGCCATGTGAATGTTGCCTTTAATTCCTAAAAAAGTGATGAGTTTAAGAGCATGATTCATAATTAAATTATATCACTTCATTGATTTCTGAGTGCACTGAAGTAATTGGTTAAATGACAACATCAAACTTAACTTGTAGGTCAGAATTTAACTCAGGTATTTGAAGAAAAAAGTTGTGTGTTCATTTTCTCTCGCAGGATGGATATGGATAATGTCTGAATTTAATTCAGTGTGTATTTCCATAATATCTTATAACGAAACTTACAGAAAGCCTTAGGAAGATGTCAACCTGTGCTAACATGGGATAAATAAATATTGTATCAGTTTCATGTCCACACCTTTTTTTAAAAAAACAAAACAAAACTGTTTTCTTAAGGAAATATCTTCCTCTCCCTCTGGTAACGTGGCTGAACTTTGTTTGGAAAACTACAGGGGAAGAGAGGTTTTATGAGAGGTTTGGGGCAGACTGTGTGGAGAAACTTACTTCCCTTAGTGATTAACATGATCCCAGCTGGCGTCGCCTAGGTATGATGCAAGCCTGTGCATGTGTGGAGATTATGCTTAACAAAGGGTTTGCTTAGTGCAGTGCTGAAACTACACTTGGGGAACATTTGAGAGACAATTCTGTGGAATGTAATTTTAATTAAAGCTAGTTTTTTGATATAGTTAAGGACCTCACTATATAAATCTTAATATTAATTTCTTTTGCCTTGCTTTTTTTTTTTGTACTGAGAATTGAACTTAGAAGCACTCCACTACTGAACCACATCCCCAGCCCTATTTTATATTTTATTTAGAGACAGGATTTCATTGAGTTGCTTAGTGCCTTGCTTTTGCTGAGGCTGGCTTTGAACTTGCGATCCTCCTGTCTCAGCCTACTGAGCTGTGGTGATTACAGGCATGCACCACGGTGCCCAGCTCTTTTGCCTTGCTTTTAACACTATGATTAAGGCCAAAGATACAGTTATTCAATAGATTCATGCACGGTTTTTAAGTATTTATAGTGCTGGGTATTCTGCCAGACAGCACAGGTAATCTGAAATGCAAAAGTCTGGTCAATATACATTTATTAAGTTACTATTCAAGGAAGACCCAGGCAAGTAGGAAGAGCAACAATATAAATGCAAATAACCATAGTAGAAGGTAGACAGTGACATGCACTGTAAGTTTAAACAAGATGCTCTGGGAGTTCAGGTGGCAAAGACTGTTTCCACCAAAGCTGGGATGAATCAAAGAATGCTTCGTGAAGGAGGGGACATTTAAGTTGGGCCCTAAAGGATGGATAAAAATTTGATAGTAGCTGCTGCCATGGAGGATATACAAGGCCAAAAGTGAGGTAATGGGTTTGGAGAGAAAGGGAGCCTTTATGTTTGTTTGTTTGTTTGTTGTTTGCTGTATAAAGTATAAGTAGGAAAGTAGTGAAAAATAATTTTGAAAAATAAGATGGACCACATCAAGGTGAATTTTAAAGGCTAATCCAGCACTGTTACTCATTAAACAATAAACAACCACTTATCAATCCCCTTACATGTTCTGAAACAGGGCTGGCTGCTGTAGAGATGTATTGAAAAATGACGCATGGTCTGTGTGCATACAGGACATAAAATACACTTTCCACAAATTTAACTTATCTCTGCCATATTCAGTTTTATATATATTCTGTTTTTTAAAGTACTTATTTATATGTATTTACTTGTGTTTATATTCAACTTTACATTGATATTTTATTTACATTTACCGATCATTTACAACATTGGTTAGAAAACTAGTTCCAACAGCAAAATAGTTTTCTACTGATCTGCCTGTGGCTACGTTTGGCAGTACCTACCCCATTCCTTGTTAAACTTTAGTCTGTCACAGTCATAGAGAGTTCCATGATCTTTATTCTCTTCCCTTAATTTTTAAGCATACAGAACTTCATGAGCTAGGCATACTATCCAATATTTAAACATCTAGCACATATATGAACACTACTTTATAATTCCCCTGGCATTGACCTTCTATTATATATTCTCCCTTGTCTTAGTCTATGATGGGCTGAATTTGACATTGCCTGCCCCCTCCAATTTATGTAGGCTGGTATACATTCACTTTCTTTCAATAATTCAATCAAACACAAGTCTAGGTATTGCCGTAAAGGAATTTTGCACATGTGTTTAAGGTCCATATCACTTGATCCTAAGATAGGCAGATTGTATGACTGGACCTGACATATTCATGTAAGTCCTTTAAAGTTGGTTCTAGAGATAAGTGAAAGAAGACATCAGAGATTCTAAACACGAGAGGGATTCAACAATAGATAAAATCTTACATTTGTCAACATGTACTTGGAAAAAGATTCTTCTCTGCAGCCTCCACATGAGAATACAATGTGGCTCAAAATTTGATTTCAACCTTTAACACTAAGCAGAGAACCCAATAATGCTGTGCTGGGACTTATTTTGTTTTGCTTTTGGTACTAGGGATTGAATTCAAGGCCTTTAGCATGCTAGGCAAGGGCTTTACCACTGAGCTATATCCCCAGACTCTTGCCTGGACTTCTGACTCACAAAACTGTGTACCAATTAATGGGTGTTATTTTAAACTGCTGACTTTGTGGTAATTTGTTATGCAGCCAAAGAAAACTAATACATGGTCCATTTCTCCTATATCTTCACTTCTTCCATATCTAGCCCAAGTCTGCTGCTTACAATTTAAAAGCCACTCTTCTCAGGGAAAAGCAAACCTCACATTTTCACCAGGAATGTATTATTGGTACATTTTTCAACTATTGCTCTCACAGGAGGTTCAGTCAGAATTCTAAATTGCACCTCCTTTTCTTTTTCTTTCAAAAGTTATGAAGTTTCTCAGGTGCAAAGAAAAGTCTAGAAAATATGATAAAAAATGACCCTGTACCTCATTGTCTAAGTTCTCCAGACACATATGAAATCCCTGTGTACTCTGTCCCAATCCTATTCTAGCTGCTTCTTCACTAGAGGTACCTGGTCTTGAATTTGATATTTCCCATTCCACACATGATTTTCTTTAACATGTGTGTATACATAAATAATACATTTTACAATATTGTTTTGTGTAATTTTTAAACTTTACGTAAACAACACATAGTCTCTACAACCATCTGTAAGCTGTTCTCTCTTTCTCTCAGTGGTTTTGTCTTTTTTAGAATCGCATTTTGTATCTAGTATCTCTGGCTGAATGTTTGGCTGTCCCCCACCCAGGAATTTACAAGGATGTTGGGAGGAATGAAACATAGGCATCAATGGTTATTAAATAAAGTTTATTGCTCACACAGTAAAGGGCAGAAAGCTTCCCCAAAGAGAAAGGGTTGGGTTCAGATAGGAGTGAAGCAAGAGCAAAGCCAAGAGAATGGCTTGGGGTGGAGCCAGGGAAGAGTTCTTTTGCACTGGCTGGGGGTTTGTAAGGTTTGGACTCCTAATGTGTGCCAAAGGATGAGTGGAATGCACTGACCTTCTTATCTAGATGGACAACAGTTGTCAATGCTCAAACATGAAAAATGAAGTTAGTCTCTTTATACAATCATGTTGGAACATATACCTCTAGCTAGGTTATTTTTTAAAATTTGTTTTTATTAATTAATTAATTTTAATTAGACACATATGACAGCAGAATGCATTTTGATTTATTGTACACAATTGCAGCACAACTTTTCATTTCTCTGGTTGTACACAATGTAGCATCGCACCTTATGTGTGGTCATACATGTACCTAGATGATGTCTATCTCATTTCACCATCTTTCCTGCCCCCATAACCCTCTCCTCACTGCTCCCTCCCCTTTGCCCCATCAAAGTTCCTCAATTTTTCCCATGTACCCCCCATTATGGAGCAGCATCCACTTATCAGAGAGAACATTTGGCCTTTGGTTTTTTGGGATTGACTTACTTGGCTTAGCATGATACTTTCCAACTCCATCCATTTACCCGCAAATGCCATGATTTCATTCTTTTTTTTAATGCTGAATAATATTCCATTGTGTGTGTGTATGTGTGTGTGTGTGTGTGTGTGTGTGTGTGTGTGTGTAATTTTCTTTATTCATTCATCTGCTAAATGGCATCTAGGTTGGCTCCACAGTTTAGCTATTGTGAATTGTGCTGCTATAAACATTGATGTGGTTATGTCCCTGTAGTATGCTGGTTTTAAGTCCTTTGGTTGTAGACTGAGGAGTGGGACAGCTGGGTCAAAAAGTGGTTCCATTCCCAGATTTCCAAGGAATCTCCATACTGCTTTCCATATTGGCTGCATTAATTTTCAGTCCCACCAGCAATGTATGAGTGTGCCTTTTCCCCCACATCCTCGCCAACTCTTATTGTTGTTTGTATTTTTAATAGCTGCCATTCTGATTGGAGTGAGATGGAATCTTAGAGTAGTTTTGATTTGCATTTCTCTAATTGCTAGAGATGTTGAACATTTTTTCATATATTTATTGATTGGATGTATATCTTTTTTTTAAGAGAGAGAGAGGAGAGAGAGAGAGAGAGAGAGAGAGAGAGAGAGAGAATTTTTAATATTTATTTATTTATTTTTTAGTTCTCGGCAGACACAACATCTTTGTTGGTATGTGGTGCTGAGGATCGAACCCCAGCCACACGCATGCCAGGCGAGCGCGCTACCGCTTGAGCCACATCCCCAGCCCCTGTATATCTTCTTCTGACTGTTCAGCTCCTTAGCCCATTTATTGATTGGGCTTTTTTTTTTTTGGAGTTAATTTTTTTTTTTTTGAGTTCTTGATACATCCTGGAGATTAGTGCTCTATCTGACTTGCGTGTGGCAAAAATTTGCTCTGAAAATGTAGGCTCACTCTTCACCTCATTGTTTCTTTTGCTGAGAAGAAGCTTTTTAGTTTGAGTCCATCCCATTTATTCTTTTTTATTTCTTGAATTTTGTGAGTCTTGTTAAGGAAGTCAATTAATCTGACAGGATAAGGATTTGGGCCTACTTTTTCCTCTATTAGGTGCAAGATCTCTGTTCTAATTCCTAGAAAAATGATGGTTAGATTCCGCAAAATAGATGGCAATGCCTTGATCATATGCTTGTCAGGACGAGGACCCCTTCCATTCTTTTCAAGGGGAATGCTAACCTTCTCTCCTTTCATACAACACTAGTTAGGTCATTTTTAGTGTATTTATAGTATTCTATTCTGTGATTTGATTACATTACTATTTATCAGTTCTTCTTTTTGAACATTTAGGTTATTTCTAGTTCTTTATTATCCCAAACAATTCTACAGAGAACATTCTTGTACATGACTCCAAGTACATATGGGAGAATTTCTCAGAGTATAATTTTAGGAATAGAATCGCTAGGCCACAGAGTATGAATAGTTTCACCTTCACCTTTAAATTGCTTTCCAAAGTGGCTTTCATGGATAATGCTCTTTCTAGCTGTGTCTGATAGTCCTGTTTCTTCACATCCTTTCAATACTTAGAATGGTCAGACTTTTTAATTTTTGCCAACCCAATGGGTGTGATATGGAATTTCATTTTCAATTTGTATTTCTTAATTACTGTTAAGGTTTGGATCTGTAATGTTCCCAAAAGCTTATGTATTGAAAGCTTGGTCCACAATACAGCAAATTTCAGAGACAGGACTACTGAGTGATAACTTCAGGTTGGTGGGGTATGGCTGGAGGAGGTGGATTTCTGGAAGCATACCCTTGGGGACTATAGCTTGTTCCTGGCATTCTGATCACAACGATGAAAAGCTAACACAATTACCAATCTTTTCCTATTTTTATTACTCATTCAAGTTTCTTCTTCCACAATGAACTTCTATCCTGTCTTTTGATCTTTTTTTCTATTAGAATATTTTTTAATGACTTGGAGGACTACTTTTAGATCTCCTAAGTAATAATCCTTTATCAATTATATACATTATAATTAAATTCCTTCAGTTTAGAATGTCTTCATTTCATTATGATATCTTTTAGTGTACATAAAAAGTTAAATTTTATTTCCCTCAAATTTGTTTGAGGGGAATGATATGAAATAGAGATTAAAATATTTTTTCTCAGTGTAGATAGTCAGCTATTCCAGAATCCCATCCCCAGTGATTTTTTTATGCCTCCTCTATTGCATCACAAGTTTCCATATATAGGTGAACCCCATTCTAAGCCTTCCATCAATTTATTTGTCTATCCCTGTGGAGTCATGCTGTTTTAAATCACATTGTTCTAATTACTATAGTTTCAGGATACAAGATACAAGATACCTAAGAGAATGAGTCTCTTGTTGGTCTTCAAAATTATTTTGGCAATTGCTGGCTATTTGCTCATTCATATGGACTTAGGGTAGATTCATTAACTTTCATAAAAAATGCCTGTTGGATTTTTGGATTTCAGGAAAACTCATATCTTTGTTACTGAGACTTGCCATTCATCAACATTAGTTTCCTTATTGTCTTTTTTAAAGTTTCATATTTTTCTTTATAAAAATATTTCACCATTCTAAAATATTTATTCTAGTGGTATGCTTTACTGCTATTATACATTAATGATATCTTCAAAAGTTATACTTTTGGACTATTTATTGCTGGTTTTTAAGAATACAGTTGGGGGGCTGGGGTTGTGCCTCAGTGGTGGAGTGCTTGCCTCACATGTGTGAGGCACTGGGTTCAATTCTCAGCACCACATATAAATAAATGAATAAAATGAAGGTCCGTCAACACTAAAAAATATTTTAAAAAAGAATACAGTTGGTTTGCACAACCATTATCTGTTGATTCCCCTGGATATTTTAATGTAGAAAAACAGAAATTAAAAATGATGACAATTGTAAGATTTTCTAATTCTTAACATCTCTATTTTTCTCAGGTCTTATACTGAATGAAACTTCCAGTAGAAAGAAAAATAATAGTCATATTTTTGTCTTGCTCCTTATTTGTGTTTCCTCATTTTAAAGCATAGTTATAGTAATACCATGAGACTCTTGTTAACAGATGTTACAAAAGGAAAGCTGTCTAGCCTATAGTAGACTATCAAAGATTATTTTTTAGTCATAGACTCAGGAGCTGAGTATATAGTAACTAGTTACTAGAATTAGACGTCTAAAACATTTCAATATTTGCATGAATTAAAATTGAAATGTGGTACTTATCAGGATTTATTAACTTATGTTCTACACTTTTAAGTCAGTTTTCCACACATTGAATAATTTTGTATTTCCCAACTGTCTTTTGCTATTAATTGTTCCTCAGAACCCAAGATATTATACAAAGGAATAGTATTAAATACTAGGGATAAAAGGATAGTGCATTAGTCTATTTGGACTGCCATAGAAAAATTCCATAGACCAGATGGTTTAAATAGCAGAACTGTGTTCTGGAGACTAGAAACCTCTGATCAGGTCCAGCAGGGTAGGTTTCTGGAGAAAGCTCTCTTCCTGGCTTGCAGACTGTTGCCTTATAGCTGTGTTCTATCCTGGTATGACAGAGCCAGCTCTTCTGGATTTTTCTTATAAGAACACTAATCCAGCAGGCTCAGGACCCCACCCTTACAATTTCATTTAATTTTAATTACTTCCTTACTCCAATTATAGCTATGCTGGATGTTAGCACTTCAATGTATGAGTTTTTTGAAGATTTCATTTTAGTTGTAAGGCTAAAATTGGTTGGTTGATGATAGATAGCATTCTCATAGATCACTCAATAGTATTTGTTATATAAGAAAATGAACAAAGTATTAAAGACTCAAAGATAATGGATTTCAAAATTAAACACAACCATTGAGGGAAATAGTATTCACTATAAATGGGTTTCAAATTCCTATAATGGAATCCAATTTCCTTGGATATAACTTTTTACTTAAAATACTTATTTTACTTATTTTTTCAAGAGACATAGAAGATACAGTATAATCTATATAAAATCAAATGTTAACCTATATATTCAAAAAGTACTATGAGATTAAATAATGATAAATAATGGTGATGGCTTAACTACAATTGCAATCATACATTTATTTGGGTACAACTAGAAAATAATATCCTTGTACATTTCCCATATCCAAATAGGAAGATATAATCTGATAGTTTTGAATATCTGTATATATAAGTATTCATTCTAAAAAGATTTATTCATTCTAAAAAGATTAACAACTATTCAACATGCTAGAATACTTCAAATTTTCAAAATACATTCATACTCCATTCATTACATTCACATTTCAAACTCACCAACATATTTATGTATTTATTTATTTAGTCATACTAAGGACTGAGCAATGGGGCACTCTATCCCTGAGCTACATTCCTGGCCCTTTTTATTTTTTATTTTGAGATGGGGGTCTCTCTAAATTTCCCAGCCTGGCCTTGAACTTGAGATCCCCCTGAATTGGCCTTCTGCCCAAAAGAGGTGCACACCATCATACCTGGCAAAATTTCATCATTATTTTACAGGTACTTTAAAAGTGAAAACTTTTTAAAGAAAAAATATGTCTTAGAAGTGAAGGATTCTACCAGGCACAGTGGTGCACACATAATTCAGCTACTCTGGAAGCTAATGGAGGACAATTGCAAGTTCACGGCCAGCCTCAGCAATTTAGGGAGACCTTTAGGAACTTAGTGAGGCCCCATCTCAAAATTAAAAATAAAAAGGGGTGGGAATATAGCTCAGTGGTAAAGTACTCCTGGGTTTAATCCTCAGTATGAAAACAAAACAAAAAGAAATGAAGGATTCTCCTCAAAATGAGGACAGATTATTCTGATGTCCTCAGGTAAGCACACTTCTTGGCACATAGTAAGTACTAAATTTCTAGTAAGATGATTGTTTGAAAAGTATATTTTCCAATTGCAAATTTGTCTGACAAAACTTAATCTTCTGTACATGCATGTTGTTTGAAATAGTCTATCAGAACACTGATTCTCCTGGGAAATCTGCATCACAAATCTGCATCACAAAATCTTGCACCTTCAAAATTGAGAAAGTGCACTTCTCATAACATGTGAATTTTGAGGGAGCATATCATTCAGTCCATAATAGACAGCTATCTAGATACCTCCACATCAGTGATTTTGCAGGTTAACAGGTGCTCTCCACTGTCTTTGTAAAAGGCACACAAACTCATGACTTGACAAATACTCATGGCCAGAAGACTGTTCATATATGAACCCTGCCCTACTGTCCCTACATGCTGAATGGCAAACTTAAGAGTTAATGTGCTGATTACTAAACTTGTTCATGCCAGTCCAACTTGTTATTGTAATTATGTAATTTAAATTAATTTAATGCAAACATAAATATGAATGTCAAAAGTAAAAAGGTTATTGTTTCTATGAAAACAATTGAATCCTTTGGCAACAGTTAGTAGAATTTTAAAAAATTAGAACTCTGCACCATGATCTCCTAACTTAAATTCTTGTTCTACTTCTACTTTAATGAAACTGAAAGTGGATGTTACAGCAAATGCCTTCTACATATCATTAATACAAAAAAAGTGGTTAAGGAAGTCCTGAAATCAGCAGATTCCAAAAAACAGCTTTTAATAAGGACAAACAAATCATATACATATATACATTTTATACTAAAATAAAACATTGAGGTAAGTTTTTATTATTTTGAACTGTCTTAAAAAGGATATTGCTGTCTACTGTGGTAATTGGAGGGACTTTTTCTGTGACTTCATTTTTTAACTTTTGTAGCTGGTGTGTGTGTCACAGTGGAAAATCCTGTTCTATAGATGGACATTATCTTTCATTCAAAGATTCACATTTTCAATAGATGTTTTCCTTGTCCTGACAGCACAAATATTTTCATTTTTAAATAGAGATACCACAATGTCAGGAACCCAACTCTTTACTCAGATTCTCTCATTGTCCTTTGGGTTCTCAATACCATCAGGTTCACCAGACCCTGTTTATGACCCTCCATGTGTCTGCCATCAGTTCTTTCTTTCTTTCTTTTTTTTAAAAATATTTATTTTTTAGGTGTAGATGGACACAATACAGTGCCTTTATTTTTATATGGTGCTGAGGATCAAACCCGGGCCCCGCCTGTGCTAGGCAAGTGCTGTATCTCAGCCCCAGTTGTTCTTTCTTTAGAGACAATGGAAAAAGTTTCTAGAGAAGGGCATCTCCTCAATGTCCCTTTTCCCATGCCAACCCAGCAAAATCTTCAGCTAGGGGTGAGGTGGGGAGACAGTCACTTCAGCTAAAATCTGACCAGACAAGGAAGGTCTTTAAATTGCTACCTAGCAAAAATCTTTGCTGATTATAAGCATTTGTTTTATCAGCATTATAACTGACTAAAAGAGCTCTCTGAGTCTTAACCTAAATGGGCAAGTTATATTTATGAGGGAATGATATGAATTTATGGTTAATCCCTATGACTAGTTCCATTGGATTGTCTAAATAAAAATGACTTAGGAACATAGAAGCCATAATTAGAGGGAGCAATGAGAATTTTCTAAATCAATGTGAAAACAGTGGTAGAACAAAACAGTCTTAGAGAAGGGAGAAACATTAAAATCCAAATAAACCCAAATGCTTATTTTACAGATGAAGAAATTGCCAACATGTTTCTTACCAGGAAAATTACTCTCATTTGGAGAGGACAATTTTTTTTTTTTTTATTCTGTAGAACCGTCCCATAATTTGCAGGATGTTTAAGCATCCCTGGCACCTGGCCACTAAATATCAGTATGACTCACCATGACAACCCAAGTGTCCAGGCATACTTCCTAAGATGCCTGTTGGAATTATGCCTCTTCCTCCCTGTTGGAAATCCTTAACAAGGTACTCATAGACAACCCAGAAACATGCAAACACAATTGATTCACTGACAATACTTCTCGAACTTTAAGGGGCATGAGAATCAACCAGTGACCTTGTTAAAAATGCAGGCCAAATCATGCGTGGTGGTGTACACCTAAAATCCCAGCAACTTGGGAGACTGAGGCAGGAGAATGGCAAGTTTGAGCCCAGCCTCCACAAATTGGTGAGGTCCTAAGCAACTTAGCATGACTCTATCTTAAAAGTTAAAAAGGGATAGGGGTGTAGTTAAGTGGCAAAGCACTCCTGGGTTCAATCTCCAGTGCCCAAACCAAACAAACAAAGAAACAAACAAAAAAAGGCAGTAGATTCAGTAGATCTGAAATGGAGCTGAGATTCTGCATTAGCTGGCCAATGCATTAGTTCATGAATTTCACTTTGAGTAACAAGACATGGAGGATATTTGAACTGACTTGGTGTCCTTAAGAGTTAATCTCCTATCCAGCATTGTGGCAGTGGAACAACATAAAACATACCTGCTATGTATATGGGCTTGTTAAGAGATTTGCTCTGGTTTTGCCTTGGGACTCTGCTTCTCTTCCCCTGATCCCTTCCCATGGTCACCTGGTGGCAACTCTCTCTTTGCCTCTCTGCACAGCAGCCTTCAGACTATTTCTGTTTCCAGGGCTCAATTTTATATAAGACCCTTCCTTATAGTTTCATGCTCTCTGGCCCTACCCAGCTGTAGCTCCTGGAACCTCAGCTGAAACCAAAAGAAAGGCGCCTGCTTGCTGAGTGGAGCTGGCACTTGTTACTTGTCTTGGTAACAGAGCTGATCAAAACAATTTCCTGACTTCTAGCTCAGTGTTTCTCCCCATTGGCCCATGTTCTTATTTTCCTTCTATTCCTACCAGTAAGCAAAACTATGTGTTACTCAGTATATCTGTTTAACTTACCAGGAAACTGCCTTCCATTCTGCTTCAGCAAGAAGACTCTTTATGTATCAGTTTCCTAGAGCATGAGGTAGAAAACTCCCATATTTAACAAATGGCATATTGCGAAATGTGTCCCTGATGACATTGTTGTCCATTTTTTTTCTCCATTCCAGCCACTTGGAAATAGTTGGTGGTAAGATTTTGAGATGTATCCATTTCCTACAGTAATAAAACAAGGAGATGTAGAGGAATTCAATTACTACTTACAGAAAATTACCTCCAGATTCTCCATTATCTTTTTTCTTTGATCCCTTCTCAGCCAAGGAAACAGGACAGAAAGACATCAAATTGGATGGGTAGATACTTTATCAGGAGCAAGGTACTCTGTAACTCCACAATGTCTGTTTTAGCTTAGGTTCCCCTGGAATTATAGCCTTAGACAAAGGTTTGTGAGGTTGTAACTCATTTGTGATGGGACTCCATGGAGAAGCACGGCAGAAAGGGGGATGGTGGAGATGAAAATAAGAGCATATATTATATGCTCCAGGTGACTGGTATTTTATTCTGCCTGGACCATCTGTGAAGCCTTACATAATGCATCTGAGAACTCCAACTAAAGGACGAAGGAAAGATGCATTTTTCTGTCAGCTCCCACATCCTATTAGGATAGGCCCACAGGTGGGACTTGATTTTCTATACTTAACCTTGGGCTTCCATGTTGTGAGTGGGTTTCTCATGTGAGTGCCTGAGAAGTCACAAAAGACCTCACTGAATGGAACCAGTCAAAACCTGTGAGGAAGTGCTAGAACAAGAGGTGGAGTTAGGCCAGGTGTGTTAGCCTGTAATCCCAGTGGTTTGGGAGGCTGAGGCAGCAGGATTGCAGTTTCAAATTCAGCCTCAACAACTAAGAGAGGCCCTAAGCAACTTAGGGAGACCCTGTCTCAAAAAATTTTTAAAAAGAAAAGAAAAGAAAGGAAAAGGGCTGGAGATGTGGCTCAGTGGTTAAGCACCCCTGGGTTCAATCCCTGGTATAAAAAAATGGATTTAGGTGAAATTTTATTTTATTTTATTTTATTTATTTTTTTTTAATATTTATTTTTTAGTTCTCGGCAGACACAACATCTTTGTATGTGGTGCTGAGGATCGAACCCGGGCCGCACGCATGCCAGGCGAGCGCGCTACCGCTTGAGCCACATCCCCAGCCCTAGGTGAAATTTTAAGTTATGAATAAGATAAAGTAATCCTTCATACGACGTAGAATATTTGAGATGGCTGTGGGAGTCATGGAAAAAGGACACATTTTACTTGAAGTATCCTAGCACAGGCTCTTTTCTGTATTGAAACTGTACTTTCCCAAAGTCATACTTCCAGCCTGCATCTTGTAACCCTGCTTTATCATACATAGCAGGGCCCATGTGGGGAGTCTGGAAACTGATCTTTAGGGAATTACAGACTCAATTTAGACCAAAGGATTAATTTTCCATACTCAGCTTTGTAAAGCTGGATATCCACATGCAAAATAATTGGACTGGTACATTATCCTATATATTAACTCAAAATGAATTAGACACCAAAACATAATGGGAACTATAAAACTCTTAGAAGAAAACAGAGGAAAAAATTCATAACATTGATTTGGCAATTATTTCTTGGATATGACACCAAAAGCATAGCCAACAAAAGAAAAAATTGATAGATTGGACTACATCAAAATTAAAAATTTTATCACAGGACACAATCCATATAGTAAAAAGGCAACCCACAGAATGGGAGAAAATATTTCAAATCATATCTGATAAGGGGTAGTCATACAAAATATAAAGAAATCGTATAACTCATCATCATCAGTGATGATAATGTGTGTGGTGTAGAAAAACTCAAATTCATCTTATGTCCTCCTCTCCCACTCTGCCATCAGAGTGCCAACAGGTCTACTACCTTAGACCCAGAGACCTACTGCTTGACCCCCCACAAATTCTGCCACTTTCATTTCATTTCCTGAAAAATCAGGAACCCAATTAAAAACTGGGCAAAAGGTTTGAACAAGAATTCCTTCGAGGAAAATATACACATGGCTAAAAACCACATGAACAAATGTTTGACATCACTAATATTTAGGGAAATAGAAATTAAAATCCTGGTGAGATACCACATCACATCCCTTAGGTATAAAAAAATGGATTTAGGTGAAATTTTAAGTCATAAATAAGATAAAGTAATCTTTCATAAATGTAGAATATTTGAGATGGTTGTGGGAGTCCTGGAAAAAGGATACATTTTACTTGAAGTAAAATTCTACCAGACCTGTAGTCTGGTAGAACTGCCATAGCAAAATATTATAGACTGTGTGGTTTAAAGAACAGAAATTTATTTCCTCATGGTTCTAGAGCCTGGAAACACAAGATCAAGGCACTGGCAGGTTCAGTTTCTTCCAAACCCTCTCTCCTTGACATGCAAATAGCTACTTTCTTGCTGTGTCTTCACATGTATTGTCTTTTGTGTGCTCATCTTTGGTTTCTCTCTGCATATCTTACTTTTCTCATAAGAACACCAGTGGAATTGGATTAGGGCCTAAACTAAAGGTTGTCAGAAGCCATCCGTGTACTATACATGAACCAAGTCGGCATGGAAGACTTTGGGTAGGAAAGTCTGGTATCTGGGAACTCGTAGAGGTACTCCTGCTGGTGAAACTGCCCAAATACATGTAACATTCAACCTAGTTCTGCCAGGTTCCACATAGCACAGGAGATGGGGTGACCTGCTGGAGCCACAAAGCAACACAGCCTCTCAGAGATGGGTGTGGCTTGCCAAGATACTAATCAACCTGTTGATCCCAAGACACCATGAAGCAAGATTTCACCCACTGAAACCTTATGCCTCCCTTTAATGTACTCCCTTAAATAAATAAACAACTGGAGCCATTTTCTAGCTGTTCTGTTCCAGTTCTGAACTGGAAGAAACTATCAGGCACCCCCTTAAAACTATTTTTCTGATTTTGTCTCTTATTTCTTCACTAATTACTTCAGACTGTATTTTTTTTCAGGTGGCTTATCCCCTTCTGAGCAGGAAAAAATTACCCTGGCAAGGTTCTGGCTGTCTCAAGATAGACTTTATTTTAATTTAATTACCTCCCAAAGGCCCTGTCTCCAAATATGGCTATATCATGAGACAATACAGGGCGTTGAAAGTTCAATATACAAATTTTGAGGAGATACAATTCTGCTCATAACAACTAATACTAAAAAAGAAAAAAAAACACAGAAAACAACAAGTATTGCTAAGAATTCGGGAAAAAAAATAATGGAATCCCTGAGCATTATTGGTGGGAATGTAAAATCAGCTTCTATGGAAAACAACCCAAAAGTTTTTAAAAAAATAAAAATAGGGAGCAGTGTGAAGAAGAGGAGCCAAGAATGACACCTGACCAACCAGAACCTTGTGCTGCTGCATCTCCTTGGTAGTTTCTATTTCCCTCTGCAATCAGGGTCATGCCTAGGAGAAAGGCTGAAGGAGGTGTGAATGGAGAAAAAGCCAAGGTGAAAGATGATCCACAGAGAAGGTCTGCAAGGTAGTCTGAAGAACCTGCTCCTCCAAAGCCAGAGCCTAAACCTAAAAGGACCCCTGCAGAGAAGGAAGAGATAGTGGTACTCAAAGGGAAAAGGGGGAAATCTGACACTGACAAGAATGGGAAGAGCCCTGGTAAACTGGAGATGCCCAAACTGACCAGTCACAGAAAGCTGAAGGTGCCGCAGAAGCCAAGGGATGTGTGTGCGTTTTTGATAACTACTGGTGACTGTACATTTGAAATACTTTTATCAAGCTTTTATAAAAATGCAAAATTTTGTTTTTCTTTTTTTTATGACTATGTTATTAGCACACAGAATACTTCATTGTTATTTAGGGGGTAGGAAGGAGCATATGTTGCTTGTAGTATATCTCCAAAGCTGGATTGCTGTGAGGAAAATGTGTTTCCCTGCTAATTTTGAGAAGCTTCCTCTTGTTTCCCAGAGAAATTCCCTGACATCTGCACACACAGTCACCTTGGAACAAATGCCTTGTGGTGTAGAAAAACTCAAATTCATCTTATGTTCCCCTCTCCCACTCTGCCATCAGAGTGCCAGCAGATCTACTACCCTAGACCCAGAGACCTGTTGGAACTTGATCCTCCCCAAATTCTGTCATTTTCATTCCACTTCTTGAAAGTCAGGGTCGACTTATAGAAAGATGTTAAACAAATTGCTAAATGCTAAATGTCAACTCTTTCTAAACTTTCCCTATTCAGAGTGTCACACTGGGTTTTATAGTGGATTTATGATTTTGGTAGTTCAACTAAGAACAGAGTTTGAAAGTTGTTGTATCCTGTTGACGACTGTCAGCCCATGTCCTGCCTGAAATAACATGATTGTTTATGAAGAGTATCCTTAATAAAACTGGGTATGGTTTGAAAGAAAATTGAAAATAGAATGACCATGTGTTCCATTTCTGGCTATATAACCAAAAGCAAGCAAGCAATGAATTCTCAAAGAGAACTGGTTTTTAAAAATGAGCCAAGTTCATAGCTGCATTTTTCACAATAACCAAAAGGGGGAAGCAGTCCAAGTGTCCATCAACTGCTAAGTAGATAAACAAACTGTAGTATATACGTATAATGGGACATTATTCAGCCTTTAAAAATTAAAAGAAGAAAGTTCTTACACATATAATAACATGAATAACATTGAAGACATTATGCTAAATGAAATTAGCCAGCCAAAAAAAGATAAATACTGTATGATTCTATTTATATGAGGATGTAGGGGAGTGAAATTTATGGAGACAGAAAGTAGACTAGAGATTACCTAGCAGGGAGGGCAATAGCAAATTATTGTTTAATGAGTACAGGAGTTTCAGACTTCAAAGAAAAAAAGAGTTCTGAAAGCTCTACAACAATATGAATATTCTTAAGATTACTGAATCTTACACTCAAAAGTGGTTTAGGTAATAAATTTTATGTTATGTGTATTTTACAACAATGAAAAATAAATAAAACAAACAAACAACAACAATAAAAAGCTTTGGAGGTAAAAGAGGAGGAAAGCCAATAGAAAATGGATGGAGGAGTTGGACACAATGGATAACACTGAAAAGCAAGTGGAAAATTTTAAACCTTTATAAAACTGCTTCAGATTACTAAATAGGGAAGTTTTAAGCTACTAAATTTTGCTGAAACAGACAAATGTTTTATGAGTTCCTTTTTTTTTTTTTGGTTGTCCAGAAATATGCTGCAGGTGTAAGAATGAACCCTGTAAATCTTGATCTTTTCCCCCGCTTTGCCCATTAGAACCAGAAAACATACTTTAAGAGCAGCCACCAAACAACCCAGGCCTCCTCTAACAGCTGCTGCACATTTGCAAGGTTCTCTTTGGAAACCACTGGTTCAGGATCCTAATGAGGTTATTACCAATCCAGCTGTTCTTGAATTGGTAATAAGAGCAGCATGATGACATTGGCTTGCAAGCTATTCAAACAAATTGGAAAATCTGGTAAGAGAGTTACGTATGTGCAGTTATCAAAGTACTAAGTCACACCATTAATGTTACAATTATGTTTCCTAACACGCAGCCATCTTTGAACATCTACTAGAAATCAAAAGCCATTGCCTGATAAGGCAACAGGAAAGTGGGAAGTACGAAACCTGTATAAAACTGTTCTACTTTCTGATCAGATTGATTTTCCACTTGGATTTTGCTAATGTTTATGCAGATGTATCTACCATTTGTTCGTAATATTCTAAGAATTCTTGTATAACCTTCTTTAAAGACATAAGATGGTATATAATTTATCATAATTACATTTTAATTTATTTACTCCTCAATTAATTAAATTTTATAAGCAGATGCTATCAGCAATGGCTTTATTACTGGCAACAGTTACTATAATAATCAAAATAAATGTTAGCATTTATGAAGAGTTGAAAAGTGATGACAAAGCTGAAAATGATGAGAAGAAAATTTATTTAAATGATTAAAACTTGAGTCTACTATATTCTGAGTTGTTGGTTTTTTAAAGGAAGTGATTCCCATTGTCTTAAAAGTGCTTTACCACTTTATTGTTCAGAGAGTTTAATATCATTTAGCAGACTTTAGGAAATTCTGTATTAAAATTTTAATAAAAAATGGAAAACCCAATTTGGGCACTAATCTTTGAGAGAGAGAAATACACTTGAGCATGCATAGATAAGAGTAACTACAATGGAAAAGTCTAGAATCATTTTGCATGATAAATGATTAATAAAATGAGGAATACTAACTTGGAGAAATTTTGAGGGACAATATTTTCATGTTAAAATATTTAAAGAATATTAGATAAAAGATAAATTTAATTTTGGTGGCACTAGAGGACAGAAATATGACCACTGGGTATAAATTAGAGTGGAGAAACACTTTCACCAATATAAAGATAATAATGATATCTCTCAACCTGAGTGAACATGGAAGTGGGTTCTTCCCTAGTCAGGCCTCAAATGAGATCACAGCCTTGGTCCACACTTTGTTTTCAGGCTCATAAGACCCTAAGCAGAGGTGCTCATCAAAGCCTTGCTAACATTCCCTATGCACAGAAACTATAAGATTAATGTATGTATATGGTTTTAAGTGGCAAAAAATTTTAATAGTAGATAATTAATACACCTCGGCATCAGGGGAAAGGGAGTACCTAAACATGGGTCTTCACTTCTAATTCTATCCTTGGTTCCTTTAGTCCTTGAACAAGTGTTTATTGAGTCCCTAGATATCAATCATATATTAACAATGTTGATAAAAATGCTTGTTCACCTAAGGTCTTCCATTTTTGTTATATCCTGGCATCCTCTTCAATGTCAGGCAGTCCTCAAGGGTATTTAGCTTTCTCTACTGTCATCTGCTGAGGTTTTCACAGCAAATTCTTCCATCTGGATCTAAAGACCTCTCAAGTTCTTCATGCAATTAGGGTTGTATCTGGACCATTCTCAGTCAGAGAACATAACTGGCTGCTTCCTGAGCTGGTTGGACTGTGTAAAAACTCTGTAGAATTGCATCAGACCTTTGGCCTATTTGCAATTGGTCCAATTTCATCAGACAATTTGTCCCTTAATCACCTCTGCTTCATATTTTCCAGAATATGGTGGCCCATACTTTATGGACTTGAGAAGGGAGCACAAGACAATGCCTACAATGTTTCCATCCAAATTGATCTACTTAGGACACAACCAGTTCTCCTGTGAATTAGATAAAGTAATCACCTCTGAGTCATTGCAGTCTCATTCACTATGGCTTGGTGTTTTTGTGGGAATAAAAGGCTTCCCTTCCCCAGCTCAGCATAAGAAACTAGGGTTAGTTAAGGAGATATGAATTAGATTCTACCTCTCACTTCCTTCTTAGATGGGTACTTTTTCCCCTCCCCCCTTTTTTGGTACTGGGGATTGAACCCAGGGATGCTTTATCACTGAGCCACATCCCAAGCCCTTTTATTTATTTTTTAAATTTTGAGACAGGGTCTCTCTAAGTGGCTGAGGCTGTCCTCAAACTTGTGATCCTCCTGCCTCAGCCTCTGGAGTTGCTGGGATTACAGGTGTGCACCACCATACTTGGAAGATGGGTGGTGTTGTTGTGTTTTTTTGTTTTTGTTTTTTTTTTTAGTGCACAAACTGCAAGCCATATTGACAGTTTGTAGTGTGGGCTAGGTGGATAGAGGCCAGGATACATTTAAAACCTAACACTTTTGTACTCTAACTCCCATTTCCCTTCCCTCAGCTCAGAAGATCTTCATGTTTTCAGAAGATGGGAGGGGAAAGAGTATGGAGGAATTGGCTCACTTATTCATCCAGATCCTCTTGAAGAATTTGAAAATTTGTCCTGTTGTGGTAGCAAATGCCTGTAACCACAACTACTCAGAAGGTTGGGGCAGGAAAATTGCAAATTTAAGGCTAGCTCAGCAACTTACTGAGATCTCGTGACTGTTTCAAAATAAAAAATACAAGAAGCTGGATATGTAGCTTAGTAGTAAAGAACCCATGAGTTAAATCCCCAGCACAGAAAAAAATATTAAAAGTTTGAAATCTTGTTTTACTTAAAGTAACCCTTTTGAAACAATGGAAGTTTTAGATTGCATTACTTGTAGCCCAGATGGGTAAAAGTCACAGGGTGAGAGATATAGAGCAGAACTCATCACTACAATTAATTGATGCTAGTATTGCCAAACATTGCTCTAAGCACTTTACATCACTTAATCCTTAAAAAAGCCCTATAAGATGACCATTTTGGCCTGATTTTATAGATGATGAAAGTGAGGCTTGTAAAGTTAATGTCTCTAATACTGAAGCCTTAAGGAAGCAAAAAGGGGATCTAAAACTGTAACTACCTGATGCAAATAATTTTGAGTTAATACTTTTAGTTCTACTATATGCCTAGCACTGCTGGATATGCTAGGGCTATATCAGCTTTAAACCACCATGCCACTTTAGAACATGTTGGAGAGTTGAAAATTCTGAATCACCAGAAGCAAGCCTAGAAACAACTTGTCTGATATAGTTTTTATTAAATAGTAATGTATAGCATTCATTTGAATAAATAGGGAAATTAAAGCTTGAAAGAAATAATAATTTATTCCCGTAACTCCAAGAATCAGAACACAATTTCCCTTTATAATTCCCCCAAGTGTTAATTAAACTTTGAGTACACAGTAATATTTAAGAAACTGCTATAATGCTAAGGATGTGAGGATGTGACTAAGGATATAGTCACTAAGAATGTGACTACACTTCGGCGGAGTACAAAGTCAATGAAAAAGACACCTTTCAAAAAGAATATCTCAAAGCGTTGGCTAAAGAGTTGTTCAACTTGCTGTTGGATAATATACAATCTCATAGAGAATTAACCTGAGTATTTGAGAAATGGAGATGTGGAATCAGCAAACCATAATCAAACTGTCAGTCACTCTTTGGGAATGTGCCATGAAATATTTACTGCAATCAGCAGGAATCATAAATGATACAGTGTAGCATGGCTTCAGATGGGCCTCTGGGAGAAATATCATATAAAGCTCTTCTGTTCCACACTCTTTAATTCAAGGAGAGTGACAACTAAAAGTCCTTGCATTTACTATAATTTTTGTGTAATAATTCAGGAATGCACCAAGAGATAATAACAGAAACTTCTGTTCTCTACTTTTATATCATGCAGTGAATATACTGTTTTTCTTAGCATGTGCAGCACTGTTGATGTGAGAAATCAATATATACTTTTGAGCATTACAATACTATAAAACATAATGGCAGGGTCTCTCTTTTTCTATTCCCCCTATTCCTGAGTGTGCCTAAGGGAACATTTAACATATAAAATACATATATGCAATATATAATAACTACCATTAAGGGTAATAAATGATAGAGACAACTGTATTTGCCTTATCCGGCCATTTGGCTACAATGTTTCATTCTTGTGTTCTTCAAAAGGTGATGTGTTAAATATTATCTATATGCTGATGACTTCCAAATGTACATCTTGAGCTCAAACCCTTCCCCAAATTCTAGACTCATACATGCAGTACTTAATTCACATTTCTTTTTTAATTTAACTCATGTCGTCCTCCCAAACTTATTTTCCCCAGTATTTCCTTCAAGCCACAAATCCATGTGCCCCCATAATTCTTCCTTTTCTTACATCTAATCCATCTGAAAATTATTCAATTTCAAATATAACCTGAATCTGCTCATATCTCTCCTCTTCCTCCTCTTCTTCCTCCTCCTCCTCCTTCTTCTCCTTCTCCTTCTTCTTCTTCTTAACTGGAGATTGAACCCAGGGCTACTTAACCACTGAGCTACATCCCTGGACCTTTTTTACTTTTTTGTTTCAAGTGGAGTCTTGCTAAGTTGCTGAGGCTGGCCTCAAACTGGGCATCATCCTGCCTCAGCCTCATGAGTTATAGGATAATTTGCTTCTCTAATAAGTTCTCTTCTTAGCCCCACAGTTCACAAATATGAGTTAAATTTCAGTCTCTTGGCCATTGGTGATAAGACACCTCAAATTCATCTAGTCTGACTTTTACTTTTTACAAAAGATGTTAAGTATTAACTATTTTTTAAAGTAGAGTAAAAAATTAACAGCTTTTAAAAAATTCTTTGAGAGCACCAATGTGATAGAAGAACTTTACGTAGATTCCCACTGTGGTTGACAATGACTCTGTCCTTGACTAAACTTGAATCAGATTCTTCTGAGCCCTTTTCTTGACCTTACCTTGGCCTGTAAGAACTGCAACTGAAAGCACAATTCTTTCACTTCTCCCCAAACCTCAAGAGATGGAACAAACATTAGAATAGTTTCCATCAGCTCAAGGCTGTGTTCCTAAGAGGACAATCCTAGACCTCTTAAAATGTGTGCCTGAGAAAACTCAATGCTGTCAAAAGAATTTACCATTTAGTCCAGCCAAAACAGGCCCCTGACCTCCCTTTCCTTGAGCACTTATTTTAGAAAACTTGCAGTTGTGAATTTACTTTCTCTTTGGGATTTATCTTCTACATTCCAGGAATATCTTTCTCAAGGACCTGGGCGCCATCACTTTGAAATATAATCTTCAAGAAGTTTAGCCCTGCCCCCACCCAGTCTGTGGGAGAGTAGGAGCCTAACTTTGATAAGCACCAACACAATGAACACATCCCCACTGACATCCTTCAGTATTTCCCTTGAGCACATAGAAATGTTTTTAAAAAGACTTCTGCCTTTTGTTTCTGCAAATTTGAATTAACTTCTATATACAAGTCCCTCTCCCCACTGTAGTTAACTTAAACAAAGTATGTCTTGTCATTTTTCATGAGTGTCCAGTGAGTAATTTTATTTAACATCATGAGCTTGCTAATTTTAATGCATGACAAGTTTGCTTCTATTGCAGTGCAGTTAAAGTCGGTTAAAGTCTCAGAGACTATGTACTACACCTAGCCAGCATTTTAGGCTCCTCAAGATGATGATATTCCTTCACTCTCTCTTTGCTTTCATGGGAGATGGGTTCAAGGAAGGTCTTAAAGATGGAGCTCTGTCTCAAAAGAGAAAATGATAGTACTCTATCCCAAAGTGATGCCCAAACATCTACATCTCCAAGCCCATCTTGATAATCTAAATTCAAGCCACTCAGAAATCATGTTATTATCCCATGTGGGTCTTATAGTCTCAATGACTGTGGTACCCCCAATTATAGCAAGAAGTTGACTATGGGGTCTGGGGTTCAGGAGAGATATGAGTTTGAAGACAAAGATTTGAAATCATCAACATTCTGGTGTAACTGGCATAGTGAAATTACCCAGCAAGAACAGGTTGACTATGAGAAGAGGACCAAGGACAAAATCTCCTAGCAAGTGCTTATGTTTTTGGAAAGGGTGGAAGACTACACTATCCAGCTTTTTACATACCATAGCACATAGAAAATAGCATTCATATAGCACCCTATAGGTAAGTTACATATAAGTAAAAAAAAATATTCTTACGAATATTTTTATAATCAGTCAAGAAATTATGACAGTTGAAATTATACTTAAAGAATCTCTTAGCTCTTCCTTTCTTATTGATAAATGTAATAGCAATTTTCTCATAAAGATAAGAATAGCTTTTTTTAAGAACAGTTTTGAATTCAAATTCTCTCCTGATGAATGAACACTGTTAGGATATTCATACTTCAGCTACAATGGATATTAATATCACTGTAGTTAGAACTACATATTTAAAGATGGAATTTGGTCCTCTACTTGAAGCTCCAATAGAAAATAACCCCTACCTGGATTCTTTGTCACTGTGTCTTAAGCTATGTACTCTCTTCTTTGGGCTACTAAAGTTGATGTCCAACTTGGCCTCTCTTAGAACTAGAGAACTTACTAGAAAGCAATAATATGGTTCTAGAAAGAAGATAGATACATTTTCAGGTCTACTCTTCTTCAATGACCCCCATAGGAGCCCAGAATAAAAGTAAAATGATAGCAACCAACCAGGAAGTTCTGCAATGCCAGAATCCACCTGAGTGACACAGTTAACATCTCTTTGCTTCCTGCCTGTTAGGAAGCTCTGAGTTAAAGGAAGTCAAGTCCTCAGGAGGGAAACAAGTTAAGCAAGAGAAAAACAAATGAGTGTTGTATCCCAGAAACCAAGTGAAGGTGTGGCCCAGGAAGCCAAGTGCTGATGATACCATGAATAGATAAGGACCAAAAGATCTTGGTGGGAATAGTTTTAATAAAGTGGAAGAAGCCCAAGCATAAATTGCCATGGAGTATAGAGAAAGACAGTGAGAAGTGGGGACAACAGAGGTAGACAACTGTTTTGTAAACACTGGTTGCCACTCAGTTTCTCTAGGGTTCCTAGTTTCATGTCTTGTTTTAGCAAAATATGGTTTAACACCTGCCCCATAGGATTGTTGGAAGGATTAAAAGAATTAACATGAAAACTTTTTGAAAATTATAAGGAATCAGAAATTTATATATACGTTTATATATTATTGGGAATGTTTAGTTATATGAAATCCTGTGATTCCTCATATATATTCCCTTCCCCACAAAAGCCATCTCTTTTAAAATCTGAACTGAACGAGTGCCAATAATTTTGATCCTCTTTTATGGTCAGTGAAAACACAAGTAAATCACCCAGGATGCCACAATAAAGAAAAGAGAGGGCTGGGGTTGTAACTCAGTGGTAGAATGCTTGCCTAGTACAGTGTGAGGCCCTGGGTTCTATGCCTAGCACTGCAAAAAAGAAAAGAAATGATGTTGGTGAGGATGTAGTGAAAACGGTGCACTCATACATTGCTGGTGGGACTGCAAATTGGTGCAGCCAATATGGAAAGCAGTATGGAGATTCCTTAGAAAACTTGGATTGGAACCACCATTTGACCCAACTATCTCTCTCCTTGGTCTATACCCAAGGGACTTAAAATAAGCATACTACAGTGATGTGGCCACATCAATCACATCAATGTTTATAGCAGTTCAACTCACAATAGCTAAGCCATGGAACCAAACGAGGTGCCCTTCAATAGATAAATGGATAAAGAAAATGTGATATATATATATATATATATATGATATATGTGTGTATATATATATATGATATATGTGTGTATATATATATATGATATATGTGTGTATATATATATATATATATATACACACAAAAAAATGGAATATTACTCAGCCTTAAGAAGAATGAGAGGGCTGGGGATGTGGCTCAAGCGGTAGCGTGCTTGCCTGGCATGCGTGCGGCCTGGGTTCGATCCTCAGCGCACCACATACAAACAGAGATGTTGTGTCTGCCGAAAACTAAAAAATAAATGTTAAAATTCTCTCTCTCTCTCTCTCTCTCTCTCTCTCTCTTTAAAAAAAAAAAGAAGAATGAGATTATAGCATTTGCCAGTAAATGGATGGAGCTGGAGAATATCATGCTAGGTAAAATAAGCCAATCCTAAAGAAGGAAACACCAGATGTTTTCTCTGATATGTGGATGCTAATTCACAATGAGTGGGTGGAGTTAGGGAAGAATAGAGGTACTTTGGATTAGACAGAGAAGAGTGAAGGGAGGGGAGGGGCTTGGGGGTAGAAAGGATAATAGAATGAATCAAACATTATGACCCTATGTGCATATATGATTACACAACTGGTGTATTCCTACACCATGTACAACCAGAAGAATGAGAAGTTATACTCCATTTATTTATGCTGTGTCAAAATGCATTCTATTGTCATGTATAACTAATTGGAATAAATTTTAAAAAGAAAATAAAAATATCCTTAAGAACTGTCACTCTATGAACTATTGTATTTACTTTCTGAACAAAAGTATTTTTTATTAATAGTGACTTAACTTTGGCACAATGCTGAGAAGAAGCTGAAAGACATAATGATTCATTTCCTCAGGTTTGCAGAGAATATGAATTCTGAGGAGACCTGGAAATATAGATTTGAGCTGCATGTAGCCTTGGCTAGGCCTGAGAATCATAATGGAAGAAGACTGCTAGAAGGATTCACCAATGAACCTAGCAGGGATATTTTATATTTAGCTAGAGGAAGATCATGTTCCAGAAGAAAGGTTCCTAGACTAAAAAACTTGGCTTCCTGATCTGTTATGTTTACAGTTGTTAAACTAAGTAAAAGGTATGGGTGGTGCTAAAATGGTATCAGTATAGCTACAGGTAATTGCAACTACATACCCTCAAATATTGGAATTGGGGTTACCTTTGAAATCCAACCATTTCACTTTGCCCACATTGCTATATGATTACCTATACAGACCACTTAGCGGTTGGTTTACTTACGAAAACATCACATGGGTTGTGGCTCAGTGATCAAGTGTATGCCTAGCATGAGCAAGATCCAGATTTCAATTCCCTGTGTCAAAACAGAAATAAAGATTTCAAAACTATTTTGAAAATAATCTAAGACTTACATTGTGAAAACAATTAATATTTTCATTTTCTGAAAGCTGGTGTCAAATTAAAAATTAAAACAAAGTTAAATAGACAAGTAAAACTTCATACAAGGCAAATTGCAATGGGGAAGAATAAGGCAGAGGAAGTAAGGTTTTTAAAGGTTTGAGGTGAGCTGGTAGGAAAGTACTGGAAGACATTAGGGGGAAGTCATACACCAGCTGTTTGCTAATTGGCTTTATCCTAAGGGGAAAAACATCAACTTCTCATATCTTTATGACAGGAGGTCGTTTTACAAGGTACCCATGAATTTAGGTTCCTACTCTCCCACAGGAACTGGGAAACAAGGCTGCTATTGCCTTTGATGATTGCATTTCAAAGAGATGGCTACTCTACCCTTGAGGAAGATATTACTGAGTTGTAAAACTGGTAAAAAGATTTTAAAAAGAGTTCCATATATCTCAAAGAGAAAGAATTTACAAGTTTTCTAAAGAAAATGCTCTCAAAAAATGGAGGCCACTGGCCTCCATTTACAACTCTTCCCAGGAGGGGAATCTTAAGACCATCTTGGTCAATGGTCACATGCTAAATCATCATATAATATTGAATTAATTCTTGCTTAGTGTAATTACTGTCAGCCCTATAATCTCAGCAATTTGGGAGACTGAGGCAGGAGGATTGCACATTCAAAACCATCTGCAGCAACTTAATGAGGCCCTAAATAACTTAGGGAAACCCTGTCTCAAAATAAAAAGGGCTGGGGACGTAGCTTAGTGGTTAAGTACCCCTGGGTTCAATCTCCAGGAATGAACAAACAAACAAACAAATGCCATCTCTTCTAATTGCTATAAACCTCTAATTAGCATTATCCAATAGAACATTCTGCAATGATGGAAATGTTTTATCACCTGCACTGTTTAACATAATAGCCACAAGCCAGACAGGGCTATTGAGCTATTGAGCACTTGAAATGTGGCAATTGAGACTGTGGAACTGAATTTTAATTGATCAAAACTAAAATAGCCAAGTTTGAGTTGTGGCTGCCATATTGGACAAAACACCCTTCAACTTTAACTGATCATAATTTTATCAAGAGAAAAACTTCTGCTACCAAATGTCATGTCTATGACCTGGATCCATCCTCAAAGAGACACTATCATTGGAACCTATAGACACTGTACTAACATTGGAGGACAGAGATGAGAATTAAGTAAAACACTATATACGAAAATACCCCATTATGCCTAATACAGAATAGGTTGTCTGCAATACTAGTTTCTTTCTCGGACTCCTTCAAAAAGCCCATAATAAACTGTGCAAAACCATGAAAGTCTAGAATGTAACAAACAATAGGGCCTTGGTGGTGTGGGTGTAAAGTCCCTCATTGTTACAATACAGATGCTCTGGCTGTTTTGTGGTCTACAGGAAGTTATTCAATTTTGGAAATAATCACTCTCTTTCTGTTGTCTCAAACAAATGCCAAATGTGAAAATAATAAATTGTAAGCATTTGGGTTACCCTTGAGACATTTAATAATAATGTACTCTTGCATGATAAAGATGATGTACTCTTTTCCTTGGAAGAGTTAAAACTAACAAAATCCTTTATAAAGACTACAAAGACATACTCTTAAGATTTTTTTTATGTAAAGGCATGATTTTATAAATTACATGTTTTAAAAGAAATTATCTCTTCTTCTGGTGGTGAATTACATATTTAAGAAAATGGGATACTCGGGGGAGGGGATAGCATATTTAATGATATTTAATGGCAGAAAGGAACAATTTTGGCAAATGTGTTTCAGAAGAATATGAGGATCTTTGTATACTACAATTAGCTTTCATTTGAAATGAAGCTGCTATAGCTCCAGACTTCAGGAATTTCATATTTTTGAACCATGGGCTATAGCTAGTGTCTCCTACATCTGATGTGACTTTCTCCTACCTGTCACACTCTTTTTGTAGCATTAGAGACTGAACCCAAGGATGATCTAACATTGAGCTATATCCCCACCCCTGCCTCCCTGTTTTTGAGACAGTGTCTTACTAAATTGTTGAGGCTGGCCTCAAACTTGTAATCCTCTTGCCTCAGCCTCTTGAGTCACTGGGATTATAGGCATGTGTCACCACACCTAGCTTGATGTGGCTTTTTCTCTTTTGTTAATTACTATTATGTATTTTCACTCATTTACTGGTTTCATCTCAGTGATTTATTGGGAATTGTATAGTCATAAGTTGCCCCTACAGATGGTAAAATTTTTATAACTTGACCAGGATATTTATGTGAAAGAATCATATTGAATGAATTGTTCTTTCTGTTTCAGGAGGTTTGGGGTGTTATATTCAACCAAAAGCAGAATACTGGAACTTCTCATCTTAGGTTCTGCCATGTTGACATTTAACAATTAGGACATTTTAGCAGGTCATTTCATAATTTTTCTGAGTAGGGAGGTGTTCTACACTAACCTTTATTCTGAATCTTATGCCAAGCAGATATGACTCACCACTTGGCTAGAAATGTTTACCTTGTTTAAGCAAAATTAATTTAACCTGTGCAATTCACAATATTCAAGTTATAAAACTAGCCTAGGTATCCACCAACAGGTAAATGGATTTTAAAAAAGTGTAATAATTGGTGTTTTATTCAGCCATAGAGAAGAATGAAACTATGTCATTTGTAGGAAAGTGGATAAAACTGGAGAGCATCATGTTAAGCAAAATAAGTCAGACTCAGAAAGTCAAGGGTTAAATTTCTTCTGACACATGTGGAACTAAGAGGGAAAAAAGGTGTAGTGTGTGAGAGGTTAGGAGAGTGAGAATCTCATGAAAACAGAAGGAAAACCAGTAGGGGAGAGGAAGGTGAAATGGGAATTGGGAAGGAGGTGGGAAAGGCAAGGGAAATACTGGAAAATGAAATTGACCAAATTATGTCATGTGTATGTACAATTATTTTCACAATGATCCCCACTATTAGGTGTGATTATTATGCACCAATAAAAAATTAAATAAATAAAACTATTCAGGTTTATACAATGTAGAAATGATAAGGTTATGATTTGCTAATAAAGACCATTAAAGTAAATTCTAATAATACTTTTAAGATATTTAATTTACAATATTCTTTTATTCTCCCAGTACTGGGGATTGAACCTGGGACCTCACACATGCTAGGCAAGTGCTCCTCCACTGGGTGACACCCCCCAGTCCACTCTTAATTTTTAAATCAACTAAGAAACATGTTAATTTTATGTAAATAGTTACCAAACTTAGCATAGACTTTTAAGAATATTAAATATAAATATCTTTATTTACAAACATTAGAAAGCTAAACCAAAAAGAATTCACAAAATTGGGAAGTTGAAACATGCTTACTCTTTTGGAAAAACTGTCACAAAGTTAGTCCCTAGAGACATGGTTTGTTGTTTTACTTCTATATTATAAAATAATCTTTTTATAATATTTTTGTATGCAAGTCCAAATGTAATGACTCAAACCCCTGAAGTAAACATTTTTGATTAATGAGATGGTCTGGTATACACTGATACCTTAAAAAAAAAACTTAAGTACTCAATTTTTTAAAAAAACATGATTCTGTATATATTCAGGGTATAAAATAATAAGTAGCTATATTGTTTCATTTTCAAGTGATTTGTGGCAGCTAATCCTATAAGCCCTGATCCTGTAGTAGGTAGACTAATTCTTTCTAAGAACGATCCCTGGGACATTGCCAGTATCTGCTTCTGTTTTCATTGTTTGACTCAGTTTTCTGAGTTTATTATATAAGTTTTACTTAGACGCTCACCCTGGAACATGAGATCAGTGTATAATTTTCTCACTTTGTTAAGAATTTTCCAATTTATAATTTTAAAATTTTCTTCTTGTATTTTACTTATAGACTAGAAGCACTATTGCATTTGAAACAAGTATTTTTCTGAGTCCACTTTCCATACCATCCAACTAGGATTAAGAGATAATGTCCCAGCAATTGTGTAAGTTCACATTCTTGGGTTTCAAGCAACACTTTGAGGGAATTTTTTCTTTCTTATTTGTTATTTCCAAAATAGAATCTGTTCCTATCATGTATGGGCTGCTTCTCTCATGGAATAGCAGAGCCTTAGAGTTGGAGCTAGTCCAACATCCCACTCAATTCCAGAATCTATTATTTAGCACAATTGCACTCTTGTGGATGATCATCTAATCTTGGTTTAAAATCCACCAGTGATGGGAAAATTCATTTTCACAAAACCCCTGCTCCATTTATGGTATGGTATAGTAGAAATCCCACTGGCTTTGGAAACAGAGAAGACGACTTACAATTCCAATTCTGGCAACATAAGTGAGAGCAGTTTTTTTACTTTCTCTGAGTCTTGTCTTATCTGGCATATGAGTTCAAAAAATAGCTGATGAAAAACTGCATGAAGATAAAACTACTTAATGTAAAACATTCTCAATGTTTAGTAGTCCCCTCTGTCCTTACAGATAGAAAATTCTTTTTCTGGTAAGCCTAAATCTGACTCCCTATACATTATTTCATTCAATAACTATTTATAAGAGGACTATTCAAGGAACTGTATGTAACTGGGAACAAGATGGAAGGGAACTTACTCTCAGGGAGATTATATTCTACTAAGAAGAAACAATCCATTAGACAGTAAATGAATGAAGTTTATGGTAAAAAAATTGAATAGATAATGATACCTGTTGTAGAGAAAATTAAAGCAGGGTTATGGACTGGTGTCAGGATGGTGGCTTTAGGTATGATGTTGCTGAGGCTGTCAGGTAATTTGAAATCCAAAAGACAGACCTACCTCTTGGTCCTATTTATGATTTCTGAAGCAGTCCACAAAAAAATACCAAATTGGTTAAGTTAGTTAATATGTCTTTAGTTTTTTTCTTTTTCAGGCTGAATATCACCATACCTCCAACTTTTTTCTTTCTTTTTTTGGGAGTGGTGGGTAACTGGGGATTGAATCAAAGGTTGCATTGCTGTTGAGCTGTATCCCTAGTTTTTTTTTATTCTTTTAAATTTTGAGATAGAGTTTCTATAAGTTGCTGAGGCTGGCCTTGAACTTGCAATCTTCCTGACTTAGCTTCCCAAGTCACTGGGTTAACATGTGTGCCACCACTCCTGGCTCCAACTATTTCTTATATAACATGATTTCAACAAAAAATTTCAATTGGGAAGACTCCTATTTGATCAATGCTGTCTTTAAAGTTGTTCTTTGATTGAAAACAATACTCCAGATGTAGTTCCAATATCGTGGCATACAGTGGTAGCATCCTTTCTTTTTGTTTACTAATGGTACCTAAGCTCAGGTTATCTTTTTTGGTAGCCCAATTGGAGAACATAGCCTAATACTGACCAAGTTGTCATCAATTTAAAGTATCCAGTTTTTTTCCACAGGAACTCCTATTTGGATATTTGCAGTTTTATTTCCAAATGAGAACCTTTTATTTGCATTTGTTACCATTTTTCTTGTTAATTTCAATCAGCCTGTGGAGAGATTTTTTAAATTTAATTCTTCACTATACTCCGCTATTCATCAATCTCCACGTCATTCATAATTTTAATAACAAGTTGCTTGGATTATGAAATGGGCATTTTAGCAAATACAAAAATATTTCAGAGCCTTAGTAAATTTTTCAAGAAATAGGCCTGGGGGTATAGTTTAGTGGTAATTCTCTTCCTAGTATGCTGGAGGCCTCAGGTTTAATTTTCAATACTGCTAGAAACAAATAACTACAGCTTCAAAAATGCCTGCAATCCCAATGACCTGAGGGGCCGAAGTGGGAGGATTGTAAGTTCAAGGCCAAGCTGGGTAACTTAACAAAACTCCACTTCAAAATAAAATTTAAAAGGACTGGGGATGTAGCTCAGTGATAAAGTGCTTGCTTAGCATGCCCAAGTCACTGGGTTCAATCCTCAGCATCAGAAAAAGTAAATAAATACATAAATAAATCCTAGTCTATCTGGGGAATAGTATCATGTTAATACTTGTGTTAATATATTATGTATCAATACAATGAATTTAGACCTTTGACCCCATGTCCTCACATTTATTATATTCACAAAAAGTTAGATTATTAGAATTTCTATTTGTACTTCTAAATTAAAAATTTTTTTCAATAACTCATTGAAATAATGATTAACTACTTGAGTTAGTCAAACATAAAAATAAAATGTTCTTTTCTGTGTAGTGTATACTTAAAAACTAAGGTGTTTGGAATGAAAACTTTGAATCTTGGCATAAAACGAATACTCAGAAGACCAAGAATGCATTTCTGAATGTGGGAAAGCATTTGCCTTTGAGAGAAATTTAGAACAAAAACAACAAAAATTTTGCTGGGTGTGAGCACAGAATTAGTCCTTATTCAGAGGAAAAAAGTAACATGATATAATTATCTTGATACAATATACACATAAAACATACTGACCTTGAGAAGTTCAATTCAATTTTTATCTGTCCTTAAACTGTATCTGTTTTCTAAAACTTGCCAAGAAAAAAGGCAAATGTAGTGGTCATCACCTTCACAAGAGTTTTTTTTTTTTCTCTCCATTTCCCAACTCCCTGCTGCTGACCTCAAGGCAAGAGTTGAGCTAGACTATGGTAGGTAGAGCTGCTGCATAGGTTTAGGTCAGAAAAGAGGGAGAATGAATTTTGGTTGTTAAAACACTGACTGGTTTTCCTTTGAGATAATGGGTATAATCTTGGTTAAGATATTTCTTAGATTGGAATAGATTTCATGTTAATGACATTCACTTGTTTTTATTGAGACATGAAAGATGTCAAACAGTGTGTATCTTACTGCTGAAGGTGGAAAGTTAGAGAATGTTCTGGGCCAGCCACAATTTTTTGTAGTCAACCTAAATCTACAAATGTAGGTCAATGAACATTAATTGAATTCCTAGTATGCTCTAAGCACTAGAGATTAAAAGACTAATGAAAGATAGATCTTGCTTTTAAAGAACTTACAATCAAGTAGGAAAGAGATACAACCTGGAAGACAATTCAATAAAGATATGCTCATTGTATTGTGTCCTCAGAGAGGGGGAATCCTTAACTCAGTCCAGGAAGATTTCTAAAGGAAGTTGTACCCTCTAAACCTAGCCAATAAAAATTTCAGAGCAGTGTGCTTATCTCTGCCCCTCCCCAGCATTGAGCACTATTATGGGTTTAATCCATATTAGATACTTAATAAATATTTACTGGATTGAACAGAGTATACTTTGCTCATGCTAAAAGGTTTTATGCAATATCAGAAGAGGTGATTTAAGGTAAACTGTATCTTTCCATTAAAGCTTCAAAGATTTCAAGTATATCCTGCTTATTTTTTTCCACAACACTCATCACAGTTGGTATTATACACATTACTATGTTTATTTTTTGCCACTTCTCTTGCCCAGGAATGTGAGCTTGAGGATGGGATTTATATTTCCATTGCCTACAACTGTGGTTGGCATCTAGTAGAAACTCAACAAATATTTGTTGAATGAACGTGGAGCTCAACACTAATTAAATTGATGAAATGAGCCATTTAAAGGCAAATTCAATACATTTTGCCTTATTTGTTGTTATTATTTTGCTACATGAAGCAAATTCTTGAAGTAAATTAAAGAAACTCTATATGAAAATGCAATGCCTAAATTCTTGCCACCTAGGGCAATGTTCTTGCTTTTTTTGAGAACTTCATGAAAGCTATTAACTCTCCATAGAGAAAAAAAACACCTATACATGAAGTTTTGGCATCAAATGTACAAAAATATCTAGTTGAGAACACTTGACCTAGACGAGAAGGGGGAACATTTGAGAAAAATTGAGCAGGGCTTTTTTGGTGAGTTTTTATTAATTTTTTTTGAAAAAAATGTTAATGTCCATCTTTGAGTGCCCTTTGTCTTATTTATAAAATGAGAACTACTGAATGATACGTATACCAAAGAAACTGTCTTCTATGATATCATCTAGCTTAATACTGAAACATGTTAAAAAAAATTTGTTTGATTTTTTTTCCTCCTGATTTTCCTTAATTTTATTTAGAAAAAAAATTCAGGAGTTCTCAAATAAATTATTAACAAATAAAAACTAGGCAATTATTTAAGCTTTATATAATAAATCATTTCCAAAAATATTTTAAATATCAGAATATAAAAACAGACCATGTTTTATTAAAATGAAATCTACTAACTTTGTAAATGTTAGTGACCTGCAAAAGCTCTGGTATGATAAAGAATTCTACATACAGGTGGAGTGGGCAGCTTCCTAGGCACCCAAAGATCCCTGCCTCCTGCTATTCACAGTTGTGTACTATCTCCTCTCCTTGACTGTGGACTAAATATAGTGACTCATGTCTAACTAACAGAATATGGCAAAAGTGATGGGATATCACTTCTGAAATTAGGTTATAAAAGACCTTAACTTGCATTTTGCTTGTTTCTCTCTGTTTTTATCTATTGTTCTTGCTCTTCTTGCTTGACTGCTTTTCTTAGTGAAGCAAGTTGCCATGTTGGCTCTGTCCTATGGAGGACCACATGGTGAGGCAACTGAATCCTGACAATATCCATAAGGAAGAGCTTGGAATCTGACCCTCTCTTACCAAGTCTTGAGATGAAGGCAGCCCTTGTTATGACCTTGACTTCAGCCTTAAGAGAGTCTCTGAGGCAGGGTATCCAGCAAAGATGCCTCTGGATTCCTTACCCACAAAAACTGAAAGAAAAATATTGTTATTAGGCCAATAGTTCAGAGGTAGTACATATGAGGTTCTGGGTCCAATTCCTGATACCACCAAATTATCTATCAATCAATAAACAAATTATTCAAAGAAGTACAAAAAAAGGAAAAAAAAGTCATTACTTTAGGTCACTGAGATATGTGTTTTTACACATTAGTGGATAACTAATACATCAAGACCCTATTTTATCTACTGCCAGGAAAACTGACATTTTAGGGATTACTACAATAGCCTTCAAGATACATGTCAGTTAAACAGTAGTATTTCTTTGTCAGAGTAGCATATTTCCAGCAAAACCACACTCACCAAGATTTAGTTGCCTCAATTTGAAAAAATTATCTGATCTTTTGGTTCTCTAACAATGCTTTTTTTCTGCCTAAGGTTTTCTTTGTAGCATTCCACTCTATTTCATTTTAATAGGTTGCATGGGGAGAAGTATTAGCAATTTCTTATTAAAACTGACAGTTGATTTCATTAAATGAATTAAATGAGGAAAAAGGTGATAACTGGGAAAAATCCTTACAATTATGATGATAAAATAATTTTATATTTAGATTCACAACAATAATTACTGGTTTTGAAATAACTAGCATGTAGAATATTTGTGTGTGTGTGTGTGTGTGTGTGTGTGTGTGTGTGTGTGTGTGTGTTTAGTAGACTTTATGAATAAAGGAATGGTAAGGAATGAAGACAGAGTGCATGGAGATTCTTCAATGTCTTTTTGTAGAGTTTTGGCTCACCTCATAAACCTTAATTCTTGCCTTGCCCTTGTTTTGCACCACACTAAGGTCACAGTGGGGATATAATGATCTTAGGTCTCTCCACAGCTCTATTTAACTATAAGATAGAGCAACTTCCATAGTGAAAGGAGAAGGAAATGCACTGGGGAGCCTGCTTTTCTGTACCACTAGCCACAGATGACAAATCACCTATGGGGTAGGATGATGGGGGTGGGGTGAACCCAGGGCAAGTGTTAGCTGTCTACTTGAATTTGTTTGCATATGGTTCCAGCAAGGGATGCTTGTCTCCAAACCCAAATATAAACAGCTTGAAAGTAAATAATTGCATATAGAGAATCCAATATCAATATAAGCTCCAGTCCAGTTTGGAAGTCTTGAATAACTAAATAGACTTCTGTGAAAAACTAATACCCAAAGCCTACTTACTTTCAAATTCCCAGAGAAACTTAATAACTTTCTTACCAAATCTATATGTCTTTTTCCCATTTCTGCCTAGAGATTTCCCAAATTCCCTTCAGAAATTGAACCATGTCTTTCAGAGAACAGTTTAGTCCTGCTGCTTTCATTATGACAAAATTTATTTTAAGACTCCAAAATTCTACTCTGGCCTACGTGCCTTCTCTCAGGTCTCTTCATCTGTCATGAATGAATCTCTTGTATAACTCTCCTAAGTACAGGGTTTCATGCACATATTCTCCCTCGCCCATACACCAGAAGGTCTGGAGCTCTGCCATTATGTTAGGAGCTTCTGCTTAGAACTGGATTTAAAATGCCAAGTTTCTGGTGACACTGCAGATTGATAGTTGGTGTTTAATACTGGTTTACTTATATTTCTGGCAGGTCAGTAGATACTAATCACTAGTTATTGCTCATGTACTTTGAACTAACAAAGCCCATGTGTTCTGAGTTAACTTCCAAAACAAAGAATATTCTACCTTTTAAGATTATTCAGATTAAATAAAACAACTTGATAAGGCTAATTTTTTACTTTATGCAGTTTTGATTTATTATTTTATAATATCTATTTGAAATAAGAAGGCAAATTTCAATTTTAAAGCAACAATTAGTTACTTATTCCAAGGAGAAATCTATATAAGTTTTTTAAACCATTATTTTTTGTGTCTAAAAACTACACTTGAAAATAAATCATCTTTAATGTGCATTTTCTCTAATGTATTTTCAAAATAGGTAGATACTTTGAAGTAAAAAGCCACAGAATGTATTATTTAAAGATTACTGTTAGCATCATGTTGTAATTAAAAATTATTTGTTAATTAAATTATATGATAATCTGTTATTTAGGTGAGTGGGTGCTTAAATGAGAAATTTGATCTATATTGTCATAAAAAGGGTTAAAATTTATGCAAAGTATTTTTAACTTTAGATCATTTTTTGTTTATTTAATCTGGTTATTTCCAAGTAAGAAGAGAAGGGTGGATCTGCACAGGTGTTTGGCAGAGTAAGGTATTATGAAACTTATCCTCCCCATCTCAGAGTCGAAGTATGTGGTTGGGTTTCATGCCCACTGGCAAATAATCAGAGGTTTTAAAGTATCCATACTGCAGGAGTCTATTGAACTATAATGCTGAATCATGATCTCAAATTATTTTCGGAACAAAAGAGAAAAAATTGTAATCTCTTAAATTTTATAGAATTTATTTATTTGTTTGTTTACTTACTTACTTACTTATTTATTTTGGGAAAGGGCTCTTACTATGTTGCTCAGGCTGGTCTTGAACTCCTTGTTTTAAGTGATCCTTGTGACTTAGTCTCCTGAGTAGAGCTGCTACCACAGGTGCGTACCACCATGCACAGCATTAGAGTACTGTTTTGATTATATCCTTTCCCTGAGTATGTTCCAAAATTTTAAAAGTGTTCTGTTCTTGAATATAAAAGTAGAATATATTCTTTACACAAACTTTACACATTAAGGATCTACACAATAAACCACACTATGAACAGTCTTGGAGCATATTATTTTCCGAATAAAAGTTTGCTACTCGTTAATTATTCAGGGTCTAGTCATATTTTTAATACAATATTCTTTTTTTTTTTGTACTGGATATTGAACCCAGGGTCACTTAACCACTAAGCCACATCCCCAGCCCTTTTTTATGAATTTTATTTAGAGATGGGGTTTTGCTAAGTTGCTTAGGGCCTTGCTAAGTTACTGAGGCTGGCTTGGAACTCATGGTCCTCTTGCCTCAGCCTGCTGAGCAGCTGGGATTACAGGAATGAGCCACCATGCCCCAACTACATAGTTCCAACAGGTTCAAATGTCTTTTGTTTCAAATATGTAATTCTTTCACTGTTTCTCACTAGCATTCTGTGCAACTAGTCTGCTTTAGTAATCTCCTAGTTAAGATACATTGCAGAATGGTGTAATATGCATAATTCAATCTTTTGGTGGAACACTAACATATTTTTCTAGGAATGTGCTGATTTCAAATTATTAAAGGAAATTATTAAGTCACATTGAAAACGAAAGGTACTTTGAAATCTCTTTATAGTAAGAATTGCCATCAGTTCTAACAGCTGACACATTAAAGATGTAATAAGGTTTTAAGCCTGATCTAAACTGAATTATACATGCTCTCTCTCCTTTTTTTTTTTTTTTTTTTGTACCAGGGATTGAACCTAGGGGTGCTTTATCGCTGAGCTATATCCCCAGCCCTTTTAATTTTTTATGTAGAGACAGGGTCTCACTTAGTTGCTTAGGGCCTTGATAAATTGCTGAGGCTGGTTTTGAACTTGTGATCTTCCTGTCTCAGTATCCCTAGATGCTGGGATTATAGGCATACACCACCTCACCCAGCTGACACATATTCTATTTATTTATTTATTTTTAAAATACATGACAATAGTGGAATGCATTACACTCCTCATTACACATATACAGCACAATTTTTCATAACTCTGTATATATGTTCATGCCAAATTATGCCATTATACATGTACTCTTTTTTGCATTACAATTCTTAATACACATATATACCACAATTTTTCATATCTCTGTTTATATATAAGGTATGTTGATATTCTTTACAATACTTTTCTGGAGTAAGTCCTTTTAGACTTGTTTACTCATGCACATTTTATATTAGTGTCAGTAATCCGTCTATGTCAAGTGTGCCACCCACCACATACTTCAGATAAGTTAGTGATATAAAAGTGATGAGAGCAAGCAGTTAAATAGAACTGTTCACATTTCTGTTTCAAGACTGTATTCCAAATGGCTGCAACAGATTCTCCATAACTCAAGCTCTTCTCTCAGTGGGACTCTGATACTTCTTTCACTGAGACAGGCTTTTGTGACAATTTAGATCAAGTTAGTATGGGAAAAGGGACAATATGTGACTTCCAAGGCTAGGTTATCTAAAGGAACAAGTACTTTCTACCCCATTCCCTGGATTATTTTGCTCTGGAAGCCTGCAGGTGCCATGTAAAGAGTTTGTCCTGAGGTTGGCATGCTAGGAGGAAACTGCACTAGCACATAATGAAAGACTATACATGGAGAATCCTTAGAGTATATGAAAAGAGATAGAAACCAGAGAGTGAAACACACATGCACTGAGGGAGAGTGAGAGAGTGAGATGGGGCGGGATATGTGGTGACTGGACAACTCCAGCTACTCTAGCCAGTTACCCCTTTTTTTCAATCCCAGACACTATTTATTTATTTATTTAGAAAGTATCTGGCTAGTTCCCCAAGCTGGCCTGAATTCCTGGACTCAATTCCTGAGTAGCTGGGCATTATGGGTAGGTGTGTGCCAACAACTCTTTAATAGCAACTACATGAGAAAACCTGGGCCAGAACTAAATAGACAGAGGCACTTAAGTTGCAAGTGACAAAACTGGAATAGGAGTCTAGGAAGTCTGATTCTAGAGTCTGTATTTTAAACTATTATTTTTAATGTGTCTTTGACACATATATCAATTATTACTTGTCTAAACAAGTGTTTTCCCTTTCAATGTTGACAGAATATTTCTAGGAATATCCCCATTGGGGGACAAAGGTTTAAATGTGTAAATAAAGCATTATTGATACTATCCTGTGGTTTTACCTGAAAAAAAAATACACCTTTCTTTCAGAGATATTTTTAATTAGTTAGATTCAAAGCATGCCAATAATTATGAAAAACACAATTTAAAAACATTATAAATATTTAGAAATTAGTTTCCATGTTGCTGATGGCTGAAGTGCACACTGATTTCTTTCCCAGTTCAGATTTTGTAATTATCTACTTCTTTACTTGTGTATTGGCTGTTTCTTTCCATAGACCTATGATTGTGGTTTACCATATGGTAAGTGTTCAATAAGCTTTTGAATAAATTAAGTGATAAATAACTATGTGAGAGAATGGCAGATGGCTTCATAAGATGAACTACATCTTGTATTTTACATTTTTTTTTCCTGGTGCTAGGATAGAACTTAGGGTTTGGTTGCTAGACAAGAGTTCTATCACTGAGCTATAGCTCCAGACTTGTGGAACTATATCTTTTTTTTTTTTTTCAAATTTCCACAAAATTTTCACTGACCTGAGGAACTAGGTCTTGAAGGAAAAGAATAACGTCTTCTGAGTGCTTACTATCTGATAGGCACTGTTCTAAGTGCTTTTTGTATATTGAGTCATGTAAGATATAGTTATAGATTATTTATTGTCTCAATAGGATAGAATTTCTAGATGTCAAGGAACATCTATTATTCTTGTTATTTTAGGGCCTAGATCAGGGGTTGGCATATCATAGGTAATCAGAGGCACTCTACCACTGAACTACATACTCAACCCTTTCTACTATTTTGATACAGAGTTTTGCTAAGTTGCTTAGGGCCTTGCTAGATTGTTGAAGCTGACCTTGGACTTGCAATCCTCCTGCCTTAGCCTCCCCAGTTGCTACGATTACAGGCATTTGCCAACATGACCAGCTCTAGCACTTATTCTTAATATTACCAGTTATGCGCAAAATAACTGCACAGTTTCTTACAAGGCAAATGAAAGAAAAAGAGTATTTTTCTGTGTACAACTTGTTTCCTATGTATTTTTGGCGACAAAACCTAATCTCACAAAAGATTGAAAAATTTGGTATTCTAGTTAATATTTATGTGAGAAAACAGGTTCTTCCCAGTATTTGAAACACATATGCATGTACAAAATGGCTCCTTTAGCTTATCACTCAAGATGACTGGAGATCTGTTAAGAAAAGTAAACATACAAGTGAAAAATGTGAACTTTATCTGTACTAGCAGGTTTTTGTAATCTCTTTGTAATACTGGCCTGGAGAAAAGGACCATATATTCTTCATGGATTACCATATAAATCAGCTGTAGATATTAAAACCCAGAAACAGAAGACAGGTGATATATCTAAATTTATTTAATAAGAACTTCATTATAATAAGGTTCTGTTGTACTAACATTTTTGTTTCTCCTTAAACATCTTGAGTCTGGCTTCCAGGCCTACTGTTAATCTATTTTCGTCTCACACAAAGCACTTTTAATTGCAGTGTGCCTCAGTTAATTATGAGAGTGAGTTTTGTAAAGCATACCTTCTTGTCAGATGATGCAGGGTTAATTATTTATGGATTATAGAATTCACAATGAAAGGTGTCATTTAAATGGAAGGAATGTTTTTAAAGAACTTTGTGATGCCCATAAAATGTTCTCTATGAAAACAACTGATTCTAGAAGGTTCAAAAACTAAGCCAAGAAAGCTTTTTAATGTTAGTATAGCCCAAACCCAATTATTGTACAAATTTTTCTTATAAGGTAAAGAAACATAATTGAGAACAAAAAAGGACACTGGGATTGCAAGTGTGTCTAGTTTATGGAAATACAAAACCAACAAATAATCCCCGAAACTATCTTTTATAATATCAGTAGGTAGAGATGAAAGGTGCATAAGCTAATCATCCTATCCACTGAAAAGAAAATCAGGGCATCAGAAAGCTTTAGTGTTTGCTGTTATTATACAGTGTTGTTGTTGGTGATGGTCAGACAAACTCTCCTGTTATGCTGACTTGGACCTGACTACTCTTCCAGTCTTTGAACCTTCAAGTATAAATATCAATAATACAGTAACAAGATTTTAGCGCTGGAAGATCATATATCCTGATGTCCTTGTTTTATCAAAGACACTGAAGCACTGAAAGATCGAGTTCCCCATGGTTATTCAGAGAGCAGTGGTTCTTGAACATCCTGGCTTCTAGAACTCGCAGGGAAATTATGCACAAGACAAATGACTATTCATTGGACCTTTGCACCCTAACACTTTTCCTGTCTTTTAAAAGCAAATAAAATTCCCATTGGATACTTTACAGAAACTGACACGGTGTCGACTCATGCTCTCCTGTTCTCCCTTTCTCCCAGTTCCACGCAGGTTAGGCTTTCTAGGTCAAGGTTGATTCCCTCCTGCCTCAGGCCCCTGGGCATGGCTGGTATCCAGGATGGTCCTGCAGAGCGAGCTTCCCAAAGACTAGAGAGGAACACAAAGGCAGACTCTCAGGTCAGGTCTTGGTTAGTAGTCCTGTGCCCCTCCCATCTTCCAATGTGGATGGGGCTTGGCGGGCTGCCCCACCGGGGTCGCAGGGGAGCCCTGGGGGGGGGGGGTCAGCACTGGGGACATCCCACAGACGCGGGCCACAGGGTGGCTGGGAGCCCCTGGTGAGAGTCCTAGGGGTTTGCCCGGCCCGCGGCTACCTGCCCCCAAGTCCCTGCGGCACCGCCAGTGCCCAGCTCTTCCTCCTTCTCCTCCTCCTCCTCGCACGTCCGCTGGGCTGATCTCCTGCCATGACTCAGCGCTTCTCGCAGGCCGCCCGGCCGGGCACACGGCTTCGCGCGGGCTCCTCCCGCCGCGCCCACCCCCTCTCGCCACCCACGCCCGCCCCCGGGCCGCAAGGCCTTTCCCCGCGCGGCCGCCACCGTAGCCGCCGCATTCCGCGCCGGCGCCTCAGCAGCACTCGCCGCCTGCACCGCGCTCCGGCCAGACCCCACTGCCCAGCCCCGCGCCAGCCATGGAGCCCACGGCCCCCCGCCGCCGCCACACCCACCAGCGCGGCTACCTGCTGACGCGAAACCCCCACCTCAACAAGGTAAGCCTGCAGCGCCCGGTCGCTTGGGTGGTCCCGCAGCAGGGCCTCGCCCTCCGAAGGCTCCTCGGGAAGACGCAGGTGGACGGCGGGGCGGTGGGCTTGGGTGCCGGCTCCGCGGACGGGAACGCCCCGCCAGGTCGAGCCGCAGGGTGTGGTGGCTGGGCGGTCCTCCGCATCCTGTCCCGGGAACCGGGGAAAACGTGTAACTTGCAACTTTCTGGCTGTTCTTCTTAAGCCCTATCCCAACCTATGGAGGTGCGAGTTGGGTGTTACCAAGAAGGTGGCAGGCGGACTGCCAGGTCAGCCACGGTGTGCCCCCCACCTCTACGGGTTCCACTCAGTGTGGCAATCCTTGGAGGCTATTGCGGATCCAGGCTGGTCTGGCCTGGATCGAAATGGGATCTGAGTGCCTTGGATCACATTAAGCATCTAGATTCCAAGGCCTCTCCGTTTCTGGAGTGACATGGTTCTGAGTCTGGGAAGGCCTGATGGGTGGCTTCTGCTTTGGAACCTTGGCAGGGCATGGCTTGATAGAAAAGCCCTTCCTAGCAGGGAGCTTGGTTGAAGCCATTCCTTTTTAAAAATTTTCTTTCTTTTAAAATTTCTTCTTCTTCTTTATTTTATTTTTCTCCAAATCAAGCCTTTTGGGAGTGTATTTATTTATTTATTTATTTAAATAAGACTTTGTCATGCTCTATTCAGAGTCTTCAAATCCTGTTAACATTTCCTTTTTCTTCACTGGTAATGTATTATAAACACCTAAGATAACTCTTAAATGAAAGTAACTCAGAATTGATCATTTCCATACTCAGCAGTCACATTGTTATTTGATAGCCAGGTTTGTCTGGATTTTTCCTTTTGTATTTGTATGTGTGTAGTTCTGACATTTCCTATTTATTCAGTACATTGAAAATACCATGGGTCAGCACCGGAGGTCTGTGTAATTATTTTGGTTGTCTCTTTGTAGAATACCCTTCTTCCTTAAGAATTGGACCTCAGCTTTAACCCCCAGTCATGTTGCTGGCAATTTGTTGATCACTACTATGTCTTAAAGACTTGTGATTTATTTAATAAATTATAGTGAGTTTTTTTATTTTTTGTGGTGTCAGGCAATTTTTTCAGATCTATGATTGTTTAGTATTTATGTTCATATAGTATGACATTTAAAATGATTTCTGCTTATTTTTTCTTCAAAACAAACTTTCCAGTTTGATTCTTTTTCCTTTTTTTATTATTCTGCAGGTTGGGGCCTATTTTCAGTAGAACAAAGGTAAACTTTGATGTGACAAAACAATTTATGCCTTTCATGTGTTACCTACCTGCCTGTTGAAATTTATGACCAAATTATGGGTTGACACTTAATAAGACCACATCAAGTAACATAACCTGTTTTATTTTCTTGAAGTCCTGGGTGAGAGTGTCTGTTAAGACTAGGTAGGTGAAATAAGCAATCCCAAGCAAGAGTAATTATGCCTTTACTATGTTTTTGTTAGGAATTTATGATATTAAAACCATTTTGACTCCTGTTTTCCTGTAATAGTACTTACTTCAGAATTGTATTATCACAAAGAACTCCCACAAAAGGTAAAAAGGTGCAGCATTAATATATTAAGAACACATTTTTGGGGAGAGAAAGGGGAAATACTGGGGAATGACATTGTTAAATTATATTGTTATATTGTGTGCATATATGAATATGTAACGACATCCCATCATTATGTACAACAATAATGCATGAATTAAAAAATATGGGAAAAAATAAAAATATGAAGAGAGGAAGTCATAGTGTACAAAAACAATAAAATCAGTAAATCAAGTTTTCCAAAAGATTATATGGGTTATAACAGTCATATAAATGTCAGAAATAAACATTGTTTTGAGGATTACAAATAAAATGCTTTCATCAGTATCTGGTAGACAGTTGGCTCTTATCATTTCAAAGAAATATATTAATAATCTAAAAAAAGGACACATTTTTAAAATTTATAGTGGAAGTTTTGCTATCTGTGTTATGTCAAGTTGGACTCAAAATCTAGTTCACCAGCTTTGGGGCAATTAATATAACAACATTTATACCTTTCATTCAGTCCCAAGACATTGATGTGTGGTGCCTTATGGAAGTAATGGTATTTCCTTACATGTACCATTGAAACCAGAGAAATGGCACCGTCTTGATTTTCCATACACTCAAGACGCCTTCAAGTTTGTTAGTAGTCCAGAAACTATTTTTTCCCCTTTTTTTTGGTGCTGACTTTTTTCAAAGAGACACTATCCCTGAGCATTGTAACTTTCCTCTAACAGTCCAGCCTGGTACTTAGATATGGAAAGGCTTCTTCAACCAAACCAACACAGATCTTCATCACTGTAAATTGGTAACAGTGATTTTTCTGGTTTTATTTCCATTATCATGGTCTGCCCATATAGGTATGTTAGAATTATGAACATTAGTTAGCATTTTTTTCACATTTTCCTTCTGTTATCCAAGTATTCCTAATATGTTATTATGTCCTATTATGTTGAATGTAAAGTCAGTCTATCAATTAGTTTTACTGTCTTCTCCAAATTAATTTCATTAATTTCCCAACATAGCCTTCTATTTAAAATATATTTGCTGATTCTCTCAATTCTTTCCTTTTTATGTGTAATTCCTATAATTAAAATGTCATTAGTTAATTGATAATGATTTCTATTAAGAAACCTTTCCTAATCATTTTAGTCCTATTGTCATGTAACACTTTTGTACTAAATAATTTTGTATTTACTGAATGCTCATTTTTTTCTTGTTCATTTATTTTGATTGTCACAGAGCAGGGATTATAATATTTAGTAGAATATTATGTTCAGTGGACATTAAATAAATACTTAAGAAATGAATGAGCCATGTTTTTATTTCTTTTTGTCTTTAAACAGTACTTAGCTTTTAAAGCAGGTGGCTTTTGAAGGGGTAGTTTGCATATTATCCTAAGATAAATATCCTTGTTAATATAATTTTTTAATCCAATCTGCTAGTCTGTGTCTTTTGATTGGTGAGTTTAGGCCATTAACATTCAGGGTTATTATGGAGACATGAGTTGTATTCACAGCCATTTTTGTTTATTTTTGGAACTTGACTTGGTTTCTCCTCTGAGTAGTTTTTCCTTTTAGTGTAATACCTCCCTCTGCTGATTTTCATCTTTGTTTTTCATTTCCTCTTCATGGAATATTTTACCGAGGATGTTCTGTAGTGCAGGTTTTTGAGTTGTAAATTCTTTTGTTTATCATGGAAGGTTTTTATTTCATCATCAAATCTAAAGCTTAATTTTGCTGGATATCAGATTCTTGGTTGGCATCCATGTTTTTTCAGAGCTCGGTATATGTTGTTCCATGATCTCCTGGCTTTGAGTGTCTGGGTTGAAAAACTTGCTGAGATTCGAATTGGTCTATCCCTATATGTGATCTTATTCCTCTCTCTTGTGGCTTTTAAGATTCTATCCTTATTCTGTATGCTAGGCATTTTCATTATAAAGTGTCTTGGTGTAGATCTGTTGTAATTTTGTACATTTGGTATCCTGTAAGTCTCTTGTATTTGGTTTTCCAGTTCATTCTTCATGCTTGGGAAATTTTCTGATATTATCTCATTGAAGAGATTGTGCATTCCTTTGGTTTGTAACTCTGTGCCTTCCTCTATCCTAATAACTCTTATATTTGGTCTTTTGATGCTGTCCCATAATTCTTGGATGTCCTGTTCATGGTTTCTTACTATATTCACTGTGTGGTCAACTTTATTTTCCAGATTGTATACTTTGTCTTCATTATCTGACGTTCTTTCTTCCAAGTGATCTAGTCTGTTGGTTACGCTTTCTATTGTGTTTTTTATTTGGTTTATTGTTTTCTTCATCTCAGTGATTTCTGACTTTTTTTTTTTTAAGAGTCTCTGTCTCTTTCTTGAAGTTATTTTTGGCTACCTGTATTTGTTCTCTTATCTATTTGTTGGAGTGATCAATTTTTGCCTGTATTTGCTCATTCTTTAATTCACAGATCTTAATTATGAACCTTCTGAACTCCTTCTCTGACATTTTATAAACTTTGCTGTCTATGGGTTCTGTTATTGTAATATCCTGGTTTGTTTGGGACACTTTCCTCCCTTGTTTTTTCATGTTGTCTATGTATTTTCCTTTCTTGCAGTGTGGATCTGAGATATTACAGTTTCTACCCTATATTCTTGTAGTACCTGTGCAGATTGTCTGTACCTCACCTTGATGTTGGGCTTCCGGACCCTGCTGGTGTCCCTCAATGTATACTACTGCAACTAATGGTGGTGGCAGCAATAGCCGAGCTAACTCGAGATAATAGTGGAGGTGTCCCAATATGGACGGAATATCTTACAGAGGTGGGCCTGAAAGGGTGAGCCTTACACTGTCTTTGGGATGCCTGCTCTGAGATGCAGCTGCTTCTAGGCCCTGCCTATTATCAGAAACGTATGGGGCTACTTTGTGGGGAAGGCTATGGCAATGTCTGCAGTGTCCCAAGATGGAAATGGGTTAGGCTTGGGCTCCCGGGTGCCAGGATATGGGGGGGACTGGCGAACTCAAACCTACCCTGGGCCTGAGTCCTGTGTATGTTAGTGTGGGTGGATCCGGGCTGGGCCTGAGCTCCCATGGTGGTCTTCTGGTCGGAAGAGGTGGTCCTGTGCTGGAGCCTGAGCTCTGTAGGTGTCTGCCAGTGGTGGGATGGATCCAGGTCTGGGTCCCCAATGATAGTGTGTTGAGAGCCACAGCCAAAGGGGCCCCAGAAAACTTCCAGCTGCCAGCAAACATTCAGACTGCCAGCTGATGATTGGCTCACAGCGGCCCCAGCAACATCTAGCTGATTGGCTCCTCTGCGGTGATGTTCATTGGGCTGTTTCCCTGCCCTTTCAGACCACGGAGCTGCTCATTGGGGGATTTCTTTGGCTCCACCAACGTGACCCAGCCAATCGGCCTCAAGAACAGGAGGATTGTGGGAGATGGAGAGGCTGGTGTTGGGGTGAGAGGCTTGTGGGAAGCCAGTGGTGGCAGTTGGGCTCTGAGGGTTTTTTCCTGAGGAGCTGTTTTGTTTGGTGTGTGTAGTTCTAAAAATAAAGTTAGTTTCTTTTGACAAGTGGCTCCTGAATTGTGCCCAGCCAGACTGCGGCAATAGTGTTTTATCAATGTTAATTTTGGTCAGCATTAACATATAAAAAATGAGCTTCTCGGAAGTGCTTGGGTAGCCATTTACTACTTGGCATGTCAAGACTAGTTGGGTGTGTTGTGGGGAAGAGAGAATGTATCTAATGATTATTAAGGAAAAGTTCTCTTTTTGTTTAGTGTAAACCATACCATAATTTAGAAATTTTCACCTGCTACCTTTCTCTGGAGTTGCCTCAGCAATATGAGAAACTGATTTATTATTTAACAGGAAATTCCATTTACGTGAAAACCATTATAGTGGAAATGGACAGCCATATGTCTCCATAGCTATTCACTACCTTGCTGCAATTGAAACAATAGAGGTAGTGCAGGATATCACAAAAACAAAGTAATATATGCTATAATAAGTAGAAAGATGAATTTGATTTGAGGACTCTTGAGACTGGTGATATGGAATACAAGAAATATTGAAGAGAGGTATAGGTTTGAGATTTTTCATTTTTGTGCTTTGACTTTCCACTTTCTTTTTTGTCAAGTGTGGGAAATGGGATTTCATAGAGTGACCATTCCAAAACTTTGTGCCTAGAATAAAGGAACTCAAGTCCAAATTCTTCTAATTAGCAGTTGTGAAGTGTTTGGTATACTTTGTAACTAATCTTAGTTGATTTGTTAGTACATAATGGGTTTAAAGTTAATATTTGTTAATTAAAAAGAATGGTGGCAGGTGAAAATTTCTTACATTTTAGCTTAAAATACATAAATATAGTATACTTTAAAATCTAGGATATTTATTTTAAATTAACCTATAGAATGTAAAACATTAATATTTTTCCCGAGGTCCTGGAGATGCAGTATGTCTAAGTTAGCCATCAACTAAATTGTTTTCAGAAACTTGAGGCCATTGAATTTAAATAAAGAAAATAATATACCTTTAAGCTTCTATAGTTTAATCTAGTAATTTGGGAATAAAATAATGAAGATTGAATAATAAAATAATGAAGAAAAGATAGGATATAACTAGTAGAACTTCTATACTTAATATATAAACCCCATACCTGAAGTCACTAGGATTATCATTATTTTTGTTTAATAATCAAGTAATGCTTTAGTAAACATATCAGCTAACATACTCATATGTTCATGCCAGCGCATTATGGGCATGTGGAGGCTGAAGGAGTCCTAAGACTCTAGTACAATATTAGGGCTAGGCCTCTAAAGCTTACACTGTACCAAAATACATTTACTTAAATTGTCCAGTCAGGGGCTCCTAAGATATTTTCACACCTTGTTTATTGTTATGTGGTATACATGTGTCTATATGTATAAAGATATTGATTTGTTCTGAATTATATCACTCTCAAACTCATGTGTTGAAGTCATATCTCCCAGTACTATAAGATTGAATCTTTTAAGGTTTTTAAATAGTTAAATTTAAGTTAAAATGAGGGTAGGCTTTAATTTAATGTGACTAGTGTCCTTAAAAGAAGAGATAAGGACATATGTACAGAGGAAAGACCATGTGAATACTATGGGAGAAGATGATAGTTTATAGGTCAGAAGCTGTCTATGGATCAGGAAAAAAAGCCTCAGAATAAAACCAACCCTGCCAATACGTGACCTTGGACTTCCAGCCTCCAGAAATATAGGAAATAAATTTATTTTGTTCAAGCCATCCCACTTTTTTTTATGACAGCCTTAACAAACTAATATACTTAGGAAATTAAAGCAAAGCTTCTTAAATGTTTTTTAACTCTTTTTAAATACATATGACAGTAGAATTTATTTTGACATACATACATGGAGTATAATTTATTCTAATTAGGATCCCATTCTTGTGGTCGAACATGATGTAGAGTTATACTGGTCTTGTATTCATATATAAACATAGGAAAGTTATATCCAATTCATTCTACTGTCTTTCCTATTCCCATTCCCCCTTCCCTTCTTTCCCCTTTGTCTAATTTAATGAACTTCTATTCTTCCCTGACCCCCTCCATGGTGTGTTTTCACTTAGTATGACAGTCTCCAGTTCCATCCATTTACTGGCAAATGCTATAATTTCATTCTTTATGGCTGAAGAATATTCCATTGTGTATATGAACTATATTTTCTTTATGTGTTCATCTGTTGAAGGGTACCTGGGTTGGTTCTATAGCTTATCTATTGTGAATTGAGCTGCTATAAACATTGGTGTGGCTGCTTCACTGTAATATATTGATTTTAAGTCCTTTGGGAATAAACTGAGGAATAGGATAACTGGGTTAAATGGTGGTTCCATTCCAACTTTTCTGAGAAATTTCCATGCCTTCCATAGTGTTTGCACCAATTTGCAGTCCACCAGCAATGTATGAATATACCTTTTCCCCTACATCCTCACCAACATTTATTGTTACTTGTATTCTTGCTAATTACCATTCTGACTGGAGTGAGATGGAATCTCAGTGTGGTTTTTAATTTGCATTTCTCTAATTACTAGACATGTTGAACATTTTTTCATATATTTGTTGACCATTCATATTTCTTCTGTGAAGTGCCTGTTCAGGTCCTTTGCCCATTTATTGGTTGGGTTATTTTTTTTTTTTTTTTTGGTGTTAAGTTTTTTGAGTTCTTTGTGTATCCTGGAGATAAATGCTCTGTGTGAGGTGCAGGTGGCAAAGATTTTCTCCCATTTTGCAGGCTCTCTCTTCATGTTCTTGATTGTTTCCTTTGCTGTGAAGAAGCCTTTTAGTTTGATACTATCCCATTTGTTGATTCTTGATTTTACTACTTCTGCTTTAGGAGTCTTGTTGAGGAAGTCGTTTCCTAAGCTGACATGATGGAAAGTTGTGCCTACATTTTCTCCTAGTAGGTGCAGGGTCTCTGGTCTAATGCCTAGGTCTTTGATGCACATTGAATTTTGTGCAGGGTAAGAGAAAGGGATTTAATTTCATTCTGTTGTATATGGATTTCCAGTTTTCCCAGCAGCATTTGTTGAAGAGGCTCTTCCCACTTTCATTCTTCTCAATTCTGTTCTTGAGCCCACCCAATGACTATTTTATTTATTATATTTTCCAGTTCTAAAACTTCCATTTGGTCATTACAGCTTTTATTTATTGACCACTATTTTCTTTCCATTTCAAAAGCTTTTGTTTGGGAGCATGATTATAATAACTAAAGGTTGTAAATATTTAATAAATAGTCTTATACATTCATTGTATAAAAATAAAAGATGCAAAAGTGTGAAAAGTATGTCTCCAACTTGAGTCCTCGCTAGCTGGGTCATTCATCCCACAGTTGATGCAGTTTCTTTCCCTATGCTTTCTTCAAGAAGCCAAGCTTTTCTGCATCAAGATTTATGTCCCTGATGTTTCCTTCCTTTCTATCCCCCAACCTTTTACCTGGTGAACAGCTACTCTCTTAGTGGTCCTTCAGCTCTCATTTTAACATCATAGCTCAGTAACTCTTTCCTTTTGACTCCTAAATTAAGTTAACTCTTAAATTTTTTCCCTTTTTCCTATACTTATAACAGTTGTTTTTATAGTTATTTGTAAAAGATCGTGTTCTATTCTCTGGATTGTAAATTTGATGAGACTGTGGACCGTAACTGATATGCCACTATTTCCTTGGAGTAGTGTCTATAAGTATTAATTCAACAGATATTTGTTGAAAAATATTTGGTGAGTGTGACAATTTGTATGTCAGCTTGAGTGAGCCATTTAATTAAATAATATTCTGGGAGTGTTTATGAAGCTGTTCCTGAATGAGATGAACATTTCAATTGAGTAAAGTAGGTTGTTCTACATAATGTGGGTAGGCCTTGTGCAATCACTTCAGGTAAGCCTGAATAAAATACAAGGGCTGAGTAAGAGGGATCTCCTCCTGCCTGTCTTTGAGCTGGGACATGGATTTTTCCTGTCTTGAACTTGAACTGAAATATCAACTCTTCTTGGGTCATGAACTTGCTGGCTTTCAGACTGGAACTATACCATTGGCTCCTCTGTATCTCTAGTTTGCCAACTCGTATCTTGGGACTTCTCAGCTTCCATAATCATGTAAGCCAAGTATAATATTTCTCTTATAATAAATCTCTTTATATACATATTATTTTTGTTTCTCTGAGAACTCCAATTAATACAGTGAACTTCCCATCCCCCTTTGAAGTAGCTGTAAAGGAGAAAAACTGTGGCTCCCAGGCAAGAAAGCCATCTTGTGGTGTTTCTGGGAATCTCATATAGGAGGTATAGATCACTTGTAAATCTGAAGTATAGTTCCTTGCAAAAACTCTTAACATGTTTTGGGTCAGGTCCCTTTGGCAATTTGGTAAAGTCTATAGACTCCTAAAAGCAATAATTACTATTAATATTATTTTATTTTATTTTTTTTTGTGCAGTGTTAGGGATTGAACCCAGGAATTGATGCATGCTAGGCAAGTACTCTACCACTGAGCTGTATCATAAGTCCCAAAAGCAGTAGTTTTAAATATACAGAACACACTGCTACAAATGAAACCAATTATATTGAAATATAGATGTCAAAATATTTAAAAATAAATGTGTGATATTATACTTGTGTTTTTCTTTATTAAAGACATATAGCAAGACAGTATACTAAAATATTCTAATAAATTAAATATGGGTAGTTTAAAGCAAAATTTTATTTTTTTGATACAAGATCTTACTGTATTACCTGGCCTTGGATTCCATGGCTTGCAGGATCCTCCTACCTCTTGGCTAGCTAGGATTACAGGTGCTTGAGCCTGGCTCAAGATTTTATTTTATTATTTTATTTTTTTGTTGCTGGGGATTGAACTCAGGGGCATTTGACCACTGAACCATATCTCCAGCCCCATTTTGTATTTTATTTAGATACAGAGTCTTACTGAGTTGCTTAGCATCTTGCTTTTTCTGAGGCTGGCTTTAAACTCATTATTCTCCTGCCTCAGCCTTGCAAGCCACTAGGATTACAGGCATGCACTACTGCACCTGGCTCTGATAAATACTGTCAATACAGAAAACTTGTCTCTGTTGCCAATCCAATAATGAAGACAATATTTTTAGAAAAAGGAAAAAGTTTTATTGGTTTGCTAGCAAAGGAAAAATGGGACTCCTGTCCCAAAAGTGTGATTGTCACTGCCAGGAAGAACTCAGGGCTTTTAAAAGAGGAATACAAGGGCTGGGATACAAATATTACTAGTGGATAATGTCCATTGGGTATCCTTGAGAAAGCCATTGTTGTCAATTCCCAGGTTTGGAGTTTCTTTATTCTTGTGGGCACTGACATTCTTCTGGACAGTGAAGGTCATGATAACTTAGCTCGGGATGGGAAAAATGTTAAGTCTTGTTTTCCCTGCTAGGGAGAAGTGGGGGAGGAAGAAAAAAAGAAAAGAAAATGTCAGTTTTAAAATAAACCACTTGGAGTTGAGCAGCAAGGTTTATACTCAAAGCATAAAGAGGACATCCATTACACTCTGGACAGTTTTTTTTTTTCTTAGTTATGTTTGCATACAAACTTCAAAAATAAATGCCAGGAGTTTATTAATTTTCATTTCTTCTTTTCTCAGGAAGATACATGTAGGATTAATTAGTAGATTCTGGAAGATTACTTGTCCTGTTTGCTGCCCTTAGCAGTGAAACAGCATACTATCGTGCTATCTAGGCATCTAGTCCATAAGGTGCTTTGTTTTTGATGGTGATACTGGGAATCAAACCCAGGGCATTATTATGCATGCTCTGCAAGCATTCTGTCACCCCAGGGGTAGCCCAGATCCAAAAGTTTTTTTCAAGATTAAGAAAGTAAAACACCGAAAAAAGGAGAAAAACTAAGATTGATTGTAGTGAGGGTGCTTTAACAGAGTCAGAATTACAGATGGTCTAGAAACCCAAGACATGTATAGCTGTTAATCTTTCAACTACATGAAATACTTGGTAAAAATCAAATGAAAGTCAGAACCTGCATATCTACTTTGAATTTATTATCCTTTTTTGAATGCCCTGCAGGATAATGCTAAGGTAAAAATTCTTTTGAAAAAGTTTTAAAATTTTCTTTTCTTTTCTTTTCTTTCTTTCTTTCTTTCTTTCTTTCTTTCTTTCTTTCTTAAAGAAAAATGTATTATATTTTACAAATATATTACTATATATAATTTTGTTTCATTTTAATGGATTATTTCATGACATTTTAAATTATTAGTCTCCAGTTGTACCTTGGGCAGGTAAAATATGCCTTCCAGTTTATAGATTATCTTTTCACAAAATATTTCTTCTTGGTTGGGTTAAATTTTAGAATGAATATGCCTATCAGTTTCCTAAACACCCAGTTTTATAGTTTTATAAAATGTTTATGACTCTAGAGTTGGTTATTTAAAGTTTTCTTGTTTTATGTGCAATAAATTATTGAGTTCTAATTATGTCAGATCTGTTCTAGGTGCTAGGGAAAAAGCAATGAATAATACAAGCAAAATTTCTTGATTTTTAAGGCGCTTGCTTTCTAGGGTGGGGACACAAAGCACAAATAAAGAAATAAATGGGCAAAGAACCCAGGCAATACCACAGGTGTCTGCTGGTGCTGCCTAGAACTCCTAGGTAAAGAGCAGGCAGACTGTGCTAGTCTCTTGTTTTCTAGGCATCCAGGAGAGTGTGATTGGGTCAGACACAGTTGGCCATATTGGATTATCCTTCTTGAAAGAGACCTTCTGCTTCTGTCTTTATTTATTGAAACCTCACAGCATTCCTAAGTGGGCATATAACAGTGGGAATTTTGTAGCTATGAGAATAGCTGAAGTGGGGGAAAACATCTGGTAGCTAGATTTCATCTTTGTTGATTCATTTGGAGACTTTATAAAAATTTGAGGTTGGACATGGACACATCTTATATTGGAAATTTTGGAGCCATTAGTCTCTGCTAGCTTTTGTAGTCAACTAAGATACTGTGGGGGTCATTCAGTGGACAAATTTAATTGTCTCTTTAGTATGTCCTCCTGATCCAGTAGGCTATTTAAATAGCCTTTCTATTAGGGGCATGAATTAATGGAACTGATCATGTCAGAGATTAGAAGAAAGAGAGGGTTGTTCATCTTTTGGTCTCTTTCACAGACTTTCTGGTATTAAACATGTTCATACTTCACCACTCAGCGTCTGTCATCTCCCTCTGGATTGAACCAAATTGTCTGTTCTTGACCCCAAGTAGTAAACTTCATAAGAAGTTAGGAGTCACTGTTCTGTCCTTGCAAGTAATTTTCAGGGACAAAGGAGGATGATTATAGAACCACTCATGACAGTGAATGTGTTCCTCTCTATCCAAATTGTCTACAGCAGTAATAGTCACAATGTGCATACTTAGCTTTGCACAGTGTTAGTATTGTAACCAATGACGTTTGTCTGAGGAGTGATTATGGCTAATTGAAAAAAAAAATCAATGCGCAAAACTGAGAGTTGTAGTCCGTCCATTTAGGCTTCTGTAACAATGTTATGGACTGGGTAACTTATAAACAAAAGAAATTTATTTCTCACATTTTTGAAGGCTAGGAAACCTAAGATCAAGGTGCTGTAGATTTGTTGTCTGGTGAGGGTCCCATTTCCTGCTTTATAGATGGCTAGCATCTTCTGTTTCCTCAGAAGAGACAAAGCAGCTCTCTGGGGTTTCTTTGTAGGGAAACTAATCATATTCAGGAGGGTAGAGAGTCCTTGTGACCTAATCACCCCCCAAATTCCCACCTCCTAATGCCATTGCCTTGTGAGTGAGAATTTCCACATATGCATTTTGATGGGGCACAGACATTCTGTCATAACAGCAGCCATCATATCATGTCAGCTCATATGCTAGCAGCAAAGAAACAGCAATGCAGGAGTCAAAGAAGCCTGTTGATCTTTTGTATCTCCAGGCAGAGTCTTCTCTAGAGGGATTCCTTATCCCAATCTTCCATATCATTCTCTCCCACTAACAACTACAGAGGCTTGTTTGCTTTTATTTTCCATATTATACCCTAGCAAATCTCTTAGGTCCATTCTGGTTTTTGCACCAACTCATAATATCTGCTTTGTTGCTTGCTTTTAAACTCCATAATTTGTTATTACTATCATTTTATACAATCAGTGTTCATGTAAATAAAAAACATAACATATTAAAGTAATAAGACTATAATATATGTAGTAGGTCAGTTTGATAAAAAAGGAGGGAACATTTGAGGAATTGTTGACAGGCAGAGAAGAAAAAAAGACATTCTTGACCACAAAAAATAGAAGGGTGTGGTATGTTTAAGCAATGGGGAAAAGTTTTGCGTAGCTGGAGTGCATAAGAATAGTGTGAGATAACTCAGGAGAAGAGTGCTGGAACACGTATCTCAGAATCATACAAGGTATTTGCTGAGGCAAAGAAGCACAGCAGGTCACAGGTGACATACTCACGTTCATAATCTTGAAATTTCTTATAATAAATATTATTTTTATATTTACTGACATTAATGATTATATCTTCTTTCACTTTTGTGCTTCAAGTAGTTTCCTCCCATCCATTCTCTAATTTCATCCTAACAATATCCAAATGACAGAACTCTAAAAAGTCCAGTATTCTAATTTTTGTAGATAAGGGAACTGAGGTGTGGAGAACTGACATGATTTATTTACAGTTGCATGACCATGCTTAGAGTGATGCCAGATCTTCTGATTTTTAATTCCATCCTCATTGGAATTTATTGGTGTGTGTTTGTGACATACTTTTTGTCCTTTTTTTCCCTCTTCAAATTAGTGTGTTTTCCCTTTCTCCACAGGACTTAGCTTTTACTCTGGAAGAAAGACAACAGTTGAATATTCATGGATTGTTGCCACCTTGCTTCATCAGCCCGGACATCCAGGTCCTTAGAGTAGTTAAAAATTTTGAGCGTCTGAACTCAGATTTTGACAGGTAACTTGTTCCTAAATATGATTTCTATAGTCCTTGTGTGTAATTGTTAAAATATTTCATTATTTGGAAAGGGTAGTCAGTTTGGATGGGAATTGTTTGTAAAATACAGTTATTTTTTAAATTATTTTATTTATTTGAAGATAAAACCATTATAATTTCCTAATGGATTCTATATGTGTGTTAGAAAGCTTTCAGAGAAGAGGAGATGTTTTAGTCAACTGTTTTGCTTCTGTGACTAAGTCTGACCAGCACAACTGTAGGGAAGGAAAAATTTATTTGAGGGCTTATAGTTTCAGAGGTCTTAGTCCAAAGAAGGCTGACTCCATTCCTCAGGGCTCTAGGTAAGGCTAAAGATCATTGTGGGAGAAAGTGGCGGATTGAAAGCAGCTTACATCATGTGATCAAGAAGCAGAGAGAGACTACAGTTCCAGATACAAAATATATACCCAATAGCTATGCTCCCAATTAACCACATCTCCAGCCACACCTCACCTGCCTCTAGTTACCACTCAGTTAATCCCATCAGGGATTAATTCACTTGTTGGGTTAAGATTCTCACAATTCAATCATTTCTCCTCGGAACCTTCTTGTATTGTTTCACCTGTGAGCTTTTGGGGGATACGTTACATGTAAACCATAACTAGAGACAACAACAAAGAAACTGAAAGGGAATGACCAGTGATGTAGAAGAAAAACTAAGAATATGATGGCCTAGAAGTCAAGGAAAGAGAATATGTCAAATTTTAGGGGATGTCACTTATGTCAAATGTTCTTGATAAGTAAGGTGAGATCTGAGAATTGACCACTGATTTAGCAATGATGACTCCCACATTGCTAATTTTAGCATGTCTAAAATTAAAGTCACCATCTTCCTCCCAAATGTTTGTTTTTTGGATTATTTTACCTAATTGCCCAAGTATTAACATCCATTGATTTTTTTCCCAGGTCTATACATTTTCATTTGTTCTAGGGAATGGAAATGTGTTAGTTTGTTTTCTGTTGCTATAACAAAATATCTGAGGCTGACTACAAAGAAAAGAGATTTATTTAGTTCATGATTTTAGAGGCTGAAAGTCCAAGATTGAGCAGCCCCTTTTGTTTGGCCTCTGGTGAGAACCGTCTTCTCTGTTATAACATGGCAGATGGCATCATAACAGGAATGCCTATGAGAGGGAGAGATCATAAGGCCAGAAATCAGTGAACAAGATGGGGCCAAGATTGCTCTTTTATTTTAATATTTCACAGTTGACGAAACTGACTAGGGCCCCATGAGAACTACATTAATACCTTCCAGAGCAGCTTCCCCAGTGACCTAACTACCTTCCATTAGGCCCCACCTCTTAAAGGTTCCTCCACATTTCACATTGCCACGTGGGGGCCTGAGCTTCCAGCACATGATCTGTTGGAGAACACCCTCAAATGATATCTAAACTATATCAGAAAATCAAACCAAAAAATCTAGTAAGGTTGTTAAATATAGTTGTGCAAATTTTTTTTTTCACTTGTACCAAGCAGATATTTTTTTGTTCTCTAAACTATGGAAGATTACAGGTAACATTAAAAGGTTTATGTTTAGAAAAATAACTCTAGATCAGAAATATCTCTAGACAGAAAAGAGCTATTAGATGCAATATTTAGAAAAGTCCTTTGAGCTTGCCTGTCTTAGTTATTTCTAAGGTGAGTGCTGCACTACCTTACCCATTTCCTGCATGTTATTTCTCTTATTTATCAATAGTGAAGTTAAAGGATAAAATTTTTCTATTTAATTAGGTAAGTAAATGCTTAAACTATGTCTATAGAGGTATTTTCATTTGTCTTTCATTTTAAAATAGAGATAAAAATCTAAATGTTGAGTTAAATGATGTTATTTCAGCAATGATTTGTATACTGGAGTGATAGTAATCAAGTTTATTGTTCTTCCTTCTTTGAAGTATGCCGCAGTCTTGGCTGGGCACAGAATCACGAGCCACCACACAGCTTGTAGATTCAAACAGCAATTCTTTATTCCCGAACTCACACCGGCCTCCACACACGTTCTGGGGCAATCCCAGTTCTGCTGCTACCCAAATCACCTACTCCACGAGGCTCTCTTTCCCAAAATCCTCTCTGAATCTCACGAGAACTCAATGAGAGCTCAGGCAGCAGGAACGCCCTAATTCCAGCAGCAATAATCCTCAACATCGAACTTCCCTAAAACCCAAGGTCTTAAACTGGGAACGCCCTTAACCCAAGGACCGGGATACTTCCTCAAACCTGATCAGCTCTAAACCCGGATCCGCCTTGGTCTTTGAGCAAGGTCACCTTACATGCAATGTCAACAGCGAAATCATTAACATGGGGTACGCTAGCAAGGAAATTTTGATGCGTCATTTCTACTTGGTAATGGCCCTCAGCAGAAGTATTTAACATTTCTAAATTTGTATTTGGTTAGATGCTTTCTGCATGACTTAAAAATGTTTAATTAGAGTTCTAAGCAGTTATTTCATGACTTTGTTGGATGTACATCTAATTATGTCCCATTTTCCACAGGTATCTTCTTTTAATGGATCTTCAAGATAGAAATGAAAAGCTCTTTTATAGAGTGCTAACGTCTGACATTGAAAAATTCATGCCTATTGTTTATACTCCAACTGTGGGTTTGGCTTGCCAACAATATAGTTTAGCATTTCGGAAGCCAAGGTATGTAAATTTTTATTCTAAATGCAACTTGTATCTTTACTTATTTTTATAATATTTTTGTAGTAATTTAAAAATTATTTTATTATTATTTATAATTGGCAAACAAAATTGTGTATATTTAGGGTATGTACCATGTTGTTTTCAACATATATCCATTGTGAAATGTCTAAATCAGGCTAATTAACATGCATTACCTCACTTGCTTTGACCTCCAGGACCAAACCTTACAAACCAGCAAGGTGCAATGGGGGATTAAGAAAGACACACAAACCTTACAGAGAGAAAGCTGGGACCAGGAGGGATACTGACTTCTGATGGAAGAACAGTGACCCAAAGCTAGATAAGCATATTTATTATATAGGGTCTTACAATTAGGATGCTTAAACTATAGGAGCATTGTTCTTTGTGGACTAAAAAGTTACAGAACCAGAAACATTATTGTAGCTATTCTACTATTGCAGTGCTAGGAACATTCTGTTATTATCCTACTGTATCAGGGAAGCCTATTGTCCAGATTTTCTGTAAAGCAGGCAGTCTTGAAGTTTGCAGCAGTTGCAAGATATGGTGGTTATCTTGTTATGCTCAGAATTCTCTATTCCTGGCAGCTGGTATCTGAACTCAAGGTCAAGACTGTTATTGTTCTGTACCTTTGCATAGAACTTCCTCAGGCAGGGCTTTACCATATCTCTTGGGCAATCTTGTCCTGCACGTTTGCACAGAAAGGTTCCAGAGCAAAGCACAGCCACAGCTCTGAAGCAGAGAGATTCAAGTCACCATTCTCCATACTTACTTGTTTATTTTTTGTGATGAGAACACTGAAATCTACTCCCTTAGCAATTTCAAGTACAACATTAACTGTAGTCACTGTATATACAGTAGTTTTCTTGAATTTATTTCTCTTATCCAGCTGAAATTCTGTATTCTTTGATCAATATCTCCCCAGTTTTGCACCCATCCTCCAGCCTCTGGTAACTGCCATTCTACTCTCTGCCCTTATGAGTTTTAGATTAAGTGAAATCATACAATATTTATTTTTCTATGTCTTGCATCTTTGACTTAATGTAATGTCCTCTCAGTTCATCCATGTTGTCACAGTATGTCCTTAAGACTGAATAGTATACCATTGTATATGTACACCACATTTTCTTTATTCATTTGCCTATTGACAGATATTTAGGTTGGTTATTGTAAAGAATGCTGCAATGAACATGACTATGCAGATTTTTTTGGACATATTGATTTCACTTACTTTGGAGACGTATCCAGTAGTAGTCAATAGGATTGCTAGATCAAGTAGTAGTTCTATTTTTAATTTTTTGAGGAACTTCTATACTGTTTTTCATAATGACTGGATTAATTTACATTTTCACCAGTGGCGTCTAAGGGTTCCTCTTTGTCTACATCTTTGCAAATATCTTTTTGATAATAGCTGCTCTAATAGGTGTGAAGTGATATCATTGTTTCTATTTTTTAAATTTTATTTATTTATTGATTAATGTATTTTTTAAACTTATTTTTGGGTGTTGGGGATTGAACTCCTGGAGCATTCAACCACTGAGCCACATCACCAACCCTTTTTTATATTTTATTTAGAGACAGGGCCTTGCTAAATTGCTGAGTTTGGCTTGGAACTTGAAAGCCTCCTGCCTCAGTTTCCAAAGTTGATGGGATTATAGGCATGCACCACCATGCCCAGCATTTATTGTGATTTTAATTTTCATTTCTTGGATAATTGGTGATGTTGAGCATTTTTTTTCCATATACCCTTTGTCCATTTGTGTCTTCTTTTGTGGAATGTCTGTTCAGTTTTTGCCCATTTAAAAATCTGATTGTTTTCTTGCTTACTGGGTTGTTTGAGTTCTTTAAATATTTTGGATTAATTCCTTATTAGATATATGGTTTACAAAAATTTTCACCCATTCCATGGGTTTTTTTTACTCCTTTTTTCCTTTATAATGCAAAATATTTTTAGTTTGTAATCCTATTAATCTGAGCTGAATTTGCAAGACTATAAATATTCATTATCTTTCTTAGCATCTTGTTTTTCTATAGAAGCATTAATGAATTTGACTACAATGGTTTTCTCAGCAATAAACTATTTAATAAATAAAAAGGTAGCCAAGACATGGTGGTGCATTCCTGTAATCACAGAACTCAGGAGGTTGAGGCAGGAGGATTGCAAGTTCAGTGCCAGTCTCAGCAATTTAATAAGGCCCTAAGCAACTTAACTAGACCCTGTCTCAAAAGAAAAAATGGTTAAGTGCTCTGGGTTCAATCCTTGGTAGCAAAAAAAAAAAAAAAAAAAAAAAAAAGAGATAGCTGGAGAGGGCAAGAGGAGATGGGAAAGGGAACAGGAGGAGGGCATTATAGTAAAATACCTACAAATGTTGAATCTTAGCAAAAGGTATTTATTGTATTATTCTTTTAACTTTTCTGTAATATTTGAAATTTAAGTAAGAAATTCTTTGTCACCAGGGCTGGGGCTATAGCTCACTGGCAGAGAGCTTGCTTAGCATGTGTGAGGCACTGAATTCAATCCTTAACACTTCATAAAAATAAACAAATAAAATAAAGTTATGCTGTCCATATATAACTACCAAAAAAAAAAAAAAAGAAATTCTTTTCCAAAAAAGTAAAGCTTCTAAAGGATCTTTGTATGCTGTCTTCTGTATGACAGTTTCTGTTTTATGGCTTTTTAATGTTTATATTTTGTTGAACTTTGGATGATTTCGAAGATTTTCAGTAGAATAATTGTCATGGCTTCACCTATAATTATAAAAACAATGTTATAATTATAAAAACAATTTCTGTTTGAAATTGTATATATGGCATAAATTTAGCATTGTATTTAATTAGAAACGGGATTGTGAGTGTGTTCAGGTAATGATGGATCTTTCAGGCATCAGTTAGCATGTAAATTCTTTTAGTCCCTTTTTCATTATTGTGATGAAATATCTGAAGCTGGGCAACTTTATTAAATTTTAAGAAATTTATTTAGTTGACAGTTCTGGTGGTTCAAAAGAGTGCTGATATCTTCTCATCTCTGATGAAGGCCTGTAAATGGGTAGGTAATGTCACAGTGGTAGGAGCTTATGAGAAAGAGAACACTCTTATCAGTCACACAGCCAGACAGGAAGCTGGAGAGATTCAGGAATCAGGCTTAGGCTTTAACAACTCACTATGTCCAGAACTAACTCAGGTCCTAGGTGAACTACCTTAATCCCTTCTGAGGGCAGTGCCCAAGATGACCTAAGGACCTCCCACTAGGCTCCTCTCTTAAAGATCCCATTACCTATATGCCTCCAAACTGAGGATGAAGCCTCTAACAGGGACCTTTGGAGGACAAACCATATCCAAGCCATAGCATAGAAAATTTTTGTTTTTAAAGTAAAATCAATATATGTTTTCTAAACGATTCCCAGATACCTGGAAAGTGAACAGGAGGATTATACCTCTTATTGTATTTACTTTTTTTTGGATTTATTATCTTAAGAATATAGTAAATGAAAATTAAGTATTAATAGTACTTAAAGTACTGAACACAGTTGTAAATAGATTTATCTTTTGAGTATACTTTTAAATATATAATTAATGATAGTATACTTTTCCATGGCTTGGTATTTTAATTTTAAATATGACTTAAAACTGGCGGGTGTGTGAAATAAATTTTTATATTAATAACTTTCCAATTTTTTCTTTTCTATGGTATAATGCTAGAATATAATATTCACTTACTGGTTTTGTGTGGAATTTCTTCTCTTTTCAGCATATATATATTTTTGGGTTTTCAAGTTCTTATGAATGTTGTTGGGCATGCTTAGATTGTCTTTATCCTATGTACCCATAGAATTTTTAATTTTTACTTTTTAATTTTTTAGTTGTAGATGGAGACAATATATTTATTTATTTATTTATTTATTTATTTATTTATTCTATGTGGTGCTGAACATCAAACTCAGTGCCTTACATGTGCCAGTCAAGAACTCTACCATTGAGCCAAAATCCGAGCCTGTGCCCATAGCATTTTAATTTTTTTTCTTTTTGACTACTGAGGATTGAACCCGGGGATGCTTTGCCACTTAGCTATATCTGTAGCCCTTTTTATTTTTTATTGGAGGCATAGTCTCACTAAGTTGCTTAGGGCCTTGTTAAGTTGCTGAGGCTGCTTTGAACTTGTGATCCTCCTGCCTCAGCTTTCCGAGTCAGTGGAATTACAGATGTGTGCCACCATGCCTGGCAGCATTTTAATTCTTAAAGAATATCCAGTATCTGGTGGTACAGTCTGCTTATGACACCACACCTAGTTGTGGCTAATTTCTATATTGACATGTGATTTTGGGTGAAATGCTGAACTCCCACAAATGTATTGCTTGAATCACTTATATTTCATGAAAATTAAAAAAAATGTTTCATGCAAATTAATAATACTAGTATATGTGAAGAATAGCTAAGGCAGATTTAATAATTTCTTTGGAAATATTTCTACCTACTCTATTTTTATACTGCATTTTCTTCTATTGAATTCTTATTAGCTACTTATTATTACACTGTACCTTTGACAATTAATATTTTTCCTACTATCAATAGTTCTAATGTTCTACTAAAGTAGTCTTGATTTCTTTTCTTAATATCTTACTAATCCTTTAGTCCCAACTAGGTTGTAGGATTAAGAGACAAAAAGATGATTTTTTTAATATAAATTGTCTTATACTTCTCATGCTGTTTAGGCTTAGTGCCTATTATTGCTCTGTTAATGTATGTTGTTTGCTCTCATAGAAACAGTAATAATAATATTCTGTTTACTCAGTCACACACAAAAAATAACATATTGGTATATGTACTGGTATATTCTTTGATTCTCCTACTATTTAAGCATATTATTCTAACAGTCAAATTCTTATAAATAATTACTATGAAAGAAATTTGATTCACTCCAAGGAATCAGGATGTAAGAAAGGAAGAGCATGTGGAAAAGACTACAGTAAACAAAGACGAATGGGGGGAGAGAAACGGAGAGAGAAGGGAAAGCATATGGAAATGGTAGGAGACCTTCAAGGATACATAAAATTATAAGAGGCTATGAGGGGCAAGGGGGAGGGAAAAAAAAGGGAGAGAATTGAACAACAGCAGGGGAGGTAGAGAGGGAAGATGGGAGGGGAGGGGAGGGGAGGGGGGATAGTAGGGGATAGGAAAGGTAGCAGAATACAACAGACACTAATATGGCATTATGTAAAAATGTGAATATGTAACAGATGTGATTCTGCAATCTATATTTGGGGTGAAAATGGGAGTTCAAAACACAATTTGAGTCTAATGTATGAAAGATGATATATCATGAGCTATGTAATGCTTTAAATAATCAATAAAAAAATTAAAAAAAAAAGAAAGTAAACTTTTTTTATTGATTTTATTTTTTTAAATGCATGAAGTGGAGTGCATTACAATTCTTATTACACATAGAGCACACTTTTTCATATCTCTGTTTATATATAATGTATGTTCACACCAATTCATGTCTTCATACATGTACTTTGGATAATGATGTCTATTACATTACATTCCATCATCATTGCTATCCCCCTGCACCCTCCCTTCTCCTCCCACCCCTCTGCCCTATCTAGAGTTCCTCTGTTGTTCCCATGCTCCCGCTCTCTAACCCATTGTGGGTCAGTCACCTTAAATCAGAGAAAACATTTGGCATTTGTTTTTTTGGGAGGACTGACTAACTTCACTCAGCATTATTTTCTCCAATGCCATCTATTTACCTGCAAATGCCATGATTTTATTCTCTTTTATTGCTGAGTAATATTCCATTGTGTATATATGCTACATTTTTTAATCCATTCATCTATTGAGGGGCATCTAGATTGGTTCCACAGTTTAGCTATTGTGAATTGTGCTGCTATAAACGTTGATGTGACTGTGTCCCTGTAGTATGCTGTTTTTAAATCCTTTGGGTATACACCAAGGAGAGGGACAGCTGGGTCAAATGGTGGTTCCATTCCCAACTTTTTCAAGAAATTTTTTCAAGATTTTCCAAGAAATCTCCATACTGCTTTCCATATTGGCTGTACCAATTTGCAGTCCCACCAGCAATGTATTAGTGTGCCTTTCCCCCCCACCCCGACATCCTTGCCAACATTTATTATTGTTTGTCTTCATAATAGCTGCCATTCTTACTGGAGTGAAAGTAAACTTTTGAATTAAATATAGACAAACAACTCTATGCCCACATAGACACTCTTCTTAGCTACTGTACTTTACATAATGAATCACTGATTTGAATTTGCAAACATGTTGAGGTAATACAACATGTTATTGGTGGTAATTTTGAAAAAAAAATTTCCAGCATATGATTAGACTAGTACTTTTCATTCGCCAAAAGTTGAAAAAGAGTTCAGTACTCAAATTAATTGGAGAAAAGAAGAATTAAATGAAATTAAATATTATTCTTTACTGCAGAGTTCTCAATAATAGCTATTTTGCAAGTTTTTTGGAGGGTGAGAATTGAGTAGTAATATGGATAATATAACTGGCATCATTCTTGGCACATAGTAGCTATTCCTAAATTATAGTTATTGCTGGTATTATAATAACTCTCAGGTTTCTTGATGACTAAGTAGATGATGGTATCACTCCCCAATTCTAAAATGGTGAGTGTATGTTTGTAAGACAGAAAGTTATTTGGGGGTATTTTGAGTTTTAATTTCTTTGAGATATCTTTGTGGAAGGGTCTATTTGTCAGTTAAATATATGGACCTGGGACTTAGTAGATAATGTGTTAAAGCTCCTGATAATTTTAACTTGCACATTATATACACTACACAAATGATACTTCTTTTGGTTTTGAAAATGAAGACTATCAACACTCTTTGTTAAAGAGAATCATTCAGTAGGATATTCTGGTTTTATCTTCATTCTTTCCTAGAAAGTTCTTTTATTTCATTTTATTTTTTGCAGTGTTGGGGATTGAACTCAGGGTAGACACGTACTCTAACCACTGTGCAGCACAACCAACCCCACCTGGAAAATTGTTAAAGAAATACATTAAAGGAACCATTAAGATGAATCAAAACAAAATATTAAAATAATTTTAGTGTTTGTGTATTTAGTTCCTTCAGAATTCCAAAAATGATTTGAAGTAGAGTGTTCTGGTAAAGGCTCTCTTTTGGGTTGCAGACTACTACTTCTGAGTGTATCCTTATGTGACAGAAAGCAGAGAGGTATCTGGGGCCTTTTTTATAAGGGCACTAGTCCCATTTTTATGGACACTACCCTTTATAAACTAATCACCTCTCAAAGGCCAGCCTTCTGACAAGATCACACTAGGGATTACAATTTCAACATGTGAATTTGGGGAGTACACAGACCTTAGGTCTGTTGTAGGCACTTTCAATAGTTCAATGATATTTTACTTGTTCTTGAATCATTAAAATGTAAACTGCAAAGTGATCCAGTGCCCAGAGGTTAATAGATGTTACTGCTCTCCTAGGTCATCTCACTCTCAGGTATGTGGAGCTACCCTTTTTAAACACACCAGGTTGGGAGTTTCTGGTAATGGGACGGCTTTAGGTAGTCTGTGATACCAGGGCTGCCCAGGTGAGCTAGGACTGTTCTTGTTTTTTAGAATTTAACCTTTATTTACTTATTATTTTTTATGTGGTGCTAAGGATTGAACTCAAGGTCTCACCTGTGCTAGGCAAGTGTTTACCACTGAGCCACAACCCCAGCTCGGACTGTTCTTAATTGGACTTGACTCTCTTTAAGTTAAAATTAGAATCTTTAATCCACTTTAGGAGACATTTTAGAACCAGAGAATATTTTTATACAACTCATAGTTTTTACTGTTTTCCAATTGTTTACATATTTAGAAAGTCTCTTGAACATCAAATAGTTGATTAAAACTTTTTAATGCTTTCAGAAAAGTAATCATTTTATTGTTAGATGTTAATGAAATTTTACCTACAGCAATAAGCCTTTGATTTTCATTTATTCTTATTCTTTGATTCATTTTCTTTGAAATAAGCTTAATGCTTGTATCAACCCTATTTTAAGGTATGATAAAAAGACCTACATGAGGGAATGTTTTTTCAAGGATATGAAGCAAGTTAGATAGAAAGTTTGGAGTCTATATAACTTCAAGTCTTTCCTGTTACCTCACTTGATTTTTTTTAGTTAGAGATAATTTATAAAAAGTTGATTTTTATTTATTACAAAGATGTAGGTTATGTTTGATTTCTTTAATTAGTAATTCAAATTAACTGTTTTTATGAACAGGATAAATGTTATATTTTTAAAAATGTGTATCTCACTTGTGCTCAATAGGAATGAGGTTGAGTATCTTAAAGCTTAAATACTGGAAATTCAGCATGTGTCCAAATGTAGTTTCAAATACCAAAGTATCTTCTTTCTTAAGCATTCCCTTAATTAGGAAAAATTTGGAGAATGGAAAAAATTTAGACATGATTCAAACATCAGTTTTTTACATCAAGAACTGAGGGTTCCCTAAATTTATGTATAGACATATAATAAATATCTTGAAAAGTAGTGAAACTTATCTTTTACTGTAAAAAGCCCTTGAAAGTATAAAGTAACAGTTCATTGATTCTACATAATCATCTAGAGTCTTTAAATGTGGAAAACTTAAATGGAAATTTAATATTTCAACCCAAAAATAATTCTATTACAATCTGTGTGGTGCACCAGGTGTTTTGATTTAAGTTTACACATAGTATACGGAGAATTGAGAAAAATTGCCAAGTTTTATCTCAGGTAATATATATGAAGAATGTATAAATGTGTTTATTATTTTCTCATCTTCAAGAAGACTGTATTTTTAAGGAGAATTATAAATCTCATTCTTCATTACTAAAAAAAAATTTAATGGGAGGTAGTGGCTCTTACATTGTATCACATACCTCTGTCAATTCTAAAATATTCTGTCTACTTTTGGACACTTTTTTTCCCAAGACTTAAGTAAGGCAGTTTAATGAGCTGCAGTACCTGGAGAAACAATTAAGATGCAAAATAATTACATTCCTTTCTGCCCTTTATTTCTTCACAGATGCAAACCTGGTTTGAAATGACTTATGACTTGTGAGTGACAGGGTCAGTTACAGGAGAGTCATCATCTAGTTAATGCAGACAAGTGTTTCACAAAGAAAACTCAAATTAGGATGATAGGCCTAAGCATGGAGGTGGAATGGAGGATGACAGGTGAATGGGAAATGAGACAGGTTTATGAAGTTTCAGTTTCCAAATGGTCTGGTTTCAGGGAAGACAAATCAATAGTTACCCAAGAAAGTGAGAGATGTTTTGTTTTAGTTATTATTCACAACAATTTTTTTTAAAGAGAGAGTGAGAGAGGAGAGAGAGAGAGAGAGAGAGAGAGAGAGAGAGAGAGAGAGAGAGAGAGAATTTTTAATATTTATTTTTTAGTTCTTGGCGGACACAACATCTTTGTTGGTATGCAGTGCTGAGAATCGAACCTGGGTCGCACGCATGCCAGGCGAGCGCGCTACCGCTTGAGCCACATCCCCAGCCCCCACAACAATTTTAATGTGAACTTACTGCTTGGTAAATTCTTCTCGTCCACTCAAGGGTAATGGAGAACAGAAACTGAATATGTCCTTGGGCTTTTTCTCCCTCTTACAGCTGCTATCACATTGCTTCTTGGCAGACAGGTAGGCACAGCCTCATAAATGGAGCCCTTTTCTGTTCACAGAAGTGTACACTTTGAGTTGGGCATGGTGGTGCATGCCTGTAATCCCAGTGATTTGGAAGGCTGAGGCAGGAGGATTGTGAGTTCAAACCCAGCCTCAGCAACTTAGTGAGGCACTAAGCAACTCAGTGAGACCCTGTCTCTAATAAATTATAAAAACGGGCTGGGGATGTGGCTCAATGGTTAAGCACCCCTGGTTCAATCTCTGATACAAAATAATAATAATAATAAAAAGTGGACACCTTGCTAACCCAGTGAACCAAAACAGCTTAATTGTGTGGCCTCTCCTGTAACATGGCCACTCAGCATGAGCTCCAAGGATGGGAATAGAGTGAGATGTCTGTTTGTCTCCAGACTCCATAATCAATATAATTAATGCTTCAAGTGTTTTGTTCTGAACACACTCTCTATTGTAGTGAATTTCAGGGGATGGCACCAGTTTACTAGGAAATCCCATAGTTTTGATGCTTCTTGGACTTGTGTGGCACTTGAAAATCACAGTTTATATTTGGAAGCTCTGTATTTAGAGAATCTTCTTTAAATGTGTTTTTTTTTTTTTTTTACCAAATTTAATTAAAAAGTCTGGACTCTGTGGGAAATGAATACTGGGCATATTCCAGTGGAAGAAATTGCCACCACCCCCCCCCCCCCCGCCCCCAGTGCATACAGAGTTAGCAGAGGAAACAAAGCCAATGTATCAACAGTGCAAGTACATATTCTGCCCCTGGCCAGAGGCAGATTAATGTATAGCCTTTCCTCTGAGTTTGTGGATAGCACCTGGAACCCCAGGGGACAGACAGCTCATGTGCCATAAGCACGAAGTATGGAGATTGATTCCTATCTTTCTGTTCTATAATCCCCCTTTTAAATTAGAGTTTTATGATTATACATAGTAGTTGGTTTCATCCCAACAAACACATACATGCATAGATATTGATTTTAGTTCACTATCCCCCTTTTCTCTCCTCCTTTTCTCTCTCATTCTCCCTTTCATCTCCTTCCTCTACTCTACTAGACTTCCTTTTATTCATCTATTAACTAATAGGTGCATACAATATATTTCCTACCTTTGTGGAATTTACAAATAATAATATTCAAGTGAACAAAGAAATATATGAGTACAGTTTGTGTTACGAAGAAAATGAACAGGGGAGAGTTATAATAATAGGAGGATTTCCTTTTGTAAGGCAGTTAGGGTTCTGTCTCTAACTTACATTTGAAGAACGAGGTGTCAGTATGTAAAAAACAAAAAAAAAATGTAACATTTGAGGCTGAGGGAATAGCATGTTCAAAAGGTCTGGGAATGAAGAGGGGGCATGAAATGAGGTTTGAAATAGACAGGAGTCCACATGAGGTACGCCTGTGGGTCACGGTTTCAGTGCAACTCATAATCCATTTGGAAAGCCTTTGAGCTATTTGAAACAGGGGAATGATAGCATCCAATTAAAGTTTTAGATGATTACCTTGGCTTCCATGTGGACAAAAGGTTGGAAATGATAGGCTAGAATGGGGTGGAAAAACCAGTAAGAGGACTGTTGCAATACTAGCTTTCTTTCATCAATCCTAATCGCCTTGAATGAACTTAATCCTTTTAGGATATGGAGCAAGGCTGTAAACTAACATAGTTGCCAATAGCAGTAACCAATTCACATGAGAATGACTAACTCCACAGTCTTCAGTCCTAAATGGTGGCTATAAGTACATGAGGTGACAGGATACACAACACCTGGTATATTTATACTGGCTCTAAATCCATCAGCTGGAGATACAGATATCTGCTGTGTATACAAGGAATTCTCAAGCTTTCAGGCTTAAGTATAGTTTTTTTTTTTTTTTAAATTTCTAAACCAAGACAATCCTCATAATCTTGTCTTTTTTGTTCACTACACATATCCATCCTGAACCAGCCCTTTCTTTCCTCTAAGGAAGAACCAGCTAGACCATGTTTTTTCCCATCATAAAAATATTCATTTCATTTCTGGGCACCTATTTTTTAAATTAAGATATTATTAATGTGGGGATGAACTCTGTAACTCCCTGCATAGTTCAGTCTCAACTGGACCTTCTGCTCCTCAGAGTTAAACTCCAGCTGTGTTTTGGCTCTTTTCACTCTTGTAGTTATAAGAATGTAAACATTTTGTAGCCTTGTCCTTCTTATCTTACATATTCCTTTCCATGTCCCCTGTGACTTAATTGGCTCAACATTTTATTTCCATGAACTAAATCTAATACATTTCCCCTCTTCAGTATGTTTCTTTCTAAATCTGTACAACTTTGGACAGTAATTCATTCTACCCTCTACAATGTCAGTGTTCTGGAGGGGTTTTTTGTTTTTTTCCCCTCACTCCTGGGTCTTGTTTTTTTTTTTTTTTTTCATTCTGTATATTCTCTTACTCATCCATAATCTGAGAACTTTCAATTCAATATCTCTAGCCCATATCTCTTTCTAAGCTTACTACTCATATTTCCAACTATTAAGTAGCTCTTCTTGTATGGCACAGAACTACCTATACCTATTCAGTCTACCATCCAGCCCCCCAAGTTTCCTAACATTGTAAGGTAAATACTATTCACTTGGGTACATAAACTGAATACCTCAGAGATATTCAGAATTTCCTTACCTTTCTTTCCCTTTTTGAGCCTTGTCAATTTTGCCTCTTAATTATCTGCTGGATCAGTCTTGTCCATTCAATCTACGTTGACGCTTTCTTAGATTAGGCCTTTTTCAATTTTTTCCTAAATTTCTACTGCATATTCATCCTTGAAAACTAAAAACGAAAAACAAACAAAAAACGCCTGGGTTTTCAAGAAGGTATATCTAACTATGTCATTCTCTGGACTACATTTTCAGAGTTCCCTTTTTGCCCTGAAAAAAAGCAAAGCTCCTTAGCATGACATTGAAGGATTTTTGTCGTCTGAACCTTTGTCTACTTCTCTGTTTTTATTCTCTCTTTCTTCTACCTGGCTCATCATCTTAAGTTGAATACCTGCCCACCAAACTGCCTGGGCTCTTTCATAGTCAATATTACACCAGATGTAATCATTGAATTTCTTTTCTATCCCACTGCCTTTTTTCTTAATGGCCATACTATATCCTTTACCTGTATTCCTGAACCTAGTACCCCAGTACCTCTGAACCTAGTAGTCCTTGTTGAGTAAAAATGGGCAATAATCATGAATTAACTTTACCAACGTAGTATTTGCCCTGGATCTGAAAAGTCTCAGTCTGAATCCCTGCATTGCTTCTTATTAACTATGTGATCTTGGGTCTATAACACAAATTCCCTGATCTTAATAGTTTCCTCATCTGTAAAATGACTATTGTTATTATGTTTAAATAAGATGCTCCCTCTTAAATCTGTCTTTTTATAGTAGGTGTATAGCAGAACTTAGAAATGATTTCTCTAATTCAGATGTACAGTTCTCAAATATCAGATTTTTAACTTCTAAGACAGAAGTTTATTTTTCTATGTATTGCAACTTAGCTTGACATAATGCTTATAGTAGTTACAATTGGAACATAATTGGTTATGATGTTATAAAATGTACTATATTTAGTAAAAAATAAGAATTAAAAAGTATGTGTATCATGAATCATCCACTAAAATTATATTTTTTGTATTAGAAGATTTTTAAATATGCAAATGCAAATTATGTATTGTAAATATTATTAGTGACATTTCTAAGGCTCTAGCAAGTCAATATAGAAAGTACTAAAAATGTTTTTGTAAGTGTTTATAGATTATAAAGACAGTTAATATGAGTGTTCTACCTCATTATTTTGGTACCTCTAAGGAAATACAAACATTTTTTGAAGAGAGATAGAAAGTGTTAAGTCTAAGCAATAATTGAAACTATGTATTTCACAAGGAAGCCCTTAACCAAAAAAAAAAAAAAAACATATTTGATATTGAAGAATTTTCTTCTCACATATTAAATTTTCTGGTAAGATGAATGAGATACTGATCTTGCAGACTTCTTTTTGCAAAAATTAATTCTATGCTAAGTTTAGCTTCCAATTTATTATTCTGCAGTTATAAGGCATTCCTAATATTATGATTGCTCAATGGGGGGGTATAGTAAGGTGGTTCTTTTCTTTTATTGTTTTTCATTATTTCTCATGTAACAAAATGGAGCACAAAGCTTGCTAAACAATATGAGAATACATACTAATAAAAGTAATTTTATTAGGAAATAATTTAAACACTGTATCTATTAAGGCATGTAACCCACTAATGGAACTACCTTTTTTTTTTTTTTTTTTTTTTTGGCTTGTATTTGGAATGAGATAAATGCTAAAACAAAAAACAACCCCAATTTCAGAGGACAGTTCTTTAGTTCTTAAAGGGAGAAAACTACCAGTGACTGTGGTGAGAAGTATTCCTTGTGGTTGGAAGATAGATGAATGAAATGCTAAAAGTTTCATTTGTATTTTAAGCTATTATAGTCAGTTTAAGAGTTATGTGAGGGATTTCTGTTGTCCACATATCTGTTAACTGTTACCTGGAATTGGTGAAAAAACTTTTTTTTTCTCACTCCCACCGCAATCAATAGACAAATATTGGTATCTTAGTAGAAAATGTGCCTCCCAGTTTGATGCTTAAACTATATAGTAATCTATCCTTAGCTAAGATTGTTGTGGATGCATTCAGCCTGATTTACAGACACATTCATAACATTACATTCTGTTTATGAAGTTCTATATGAGAAAGAAATGCCAAGTAGAGAAGGTTTTTTATGTATTCTATTAAAACTACAGTTAGAAACAATGTCTAATATGTTGTTCAATGTTTTTTATATAAAGGACCCATTTGATAAATTCTGCTCAAAGTTAAGAGAAGTGCTTTTGTTTCCTTTCCCAGTTGTCTACTTCCTTTCATTAGACTTGAGAGCTACCTCAGTTTTCACTCCTGGGTTTTGACTATATTTTGTTCTCAATTGCATAGCTTTCTTTAGGTCATCTTTTTCTTATCTTTAACATGTTAGTGTATTAGTTGTCTTTAATGAGTGAGTCTTGCAAATCTACATTTTGGACACTTATTAGCCCTTGAGCCCTTCTCACGCTTAGTGGGGAGAGCCCAAATCCTTAAAAAACTAAAAAGAAAGAAAGAAAATAAACCTACCTAATCTTTTTTTTCTTTTTTTCTTTTTTTTTCTAGTGCTGGGGATCAAACCCAGGGCCTTGTGCATGTAAGGCAACAGTTTACCAACTGAGCTACATCCCCAGCCCCTGCCTAATCTCATCAGGGTTTCACCCCTTCTCTCCTGCAGGGTTTAGTGGCTTCTGGCAGCTCAGAGAAAATGGGAAAATTGCCTTCTGAATCTGTGTTTCTGTGGTTTTACTGAATCTGTGACTTGTATCGGTTATTGCCTCAAAACTATTGATTTAGTGAAAACTTTTATTACTTTTGTTTCATTTTACTTTGAGAGGAAAACAAACAACCTGAGCAGATATTAAAAACATCATTTGAGGTCTTTGTTTTTTAAAAATACTTTCTAAATACCAGTATCTTTGTTTTACCACCTGTAAACATGTAACATAGTTAATTAGGCAAGATCTTAAGTAGGTCTAAAGTCTGAGATTCCAATTCTTCATGCATTTGAAGAATTCTTCGCTAATTTTGTACCTGTCCCTTTTAAACTCACATTTTAGTTATATATTTGGGAGCTTAAAAATAAAGTTCTTTTGGTTATCACTATGCTCTCAAATGTTAGAATAAATTTAAATATATTCAGTAATTATACTCTTAAGTCTATAATTGCACACTTGAGAGGATTTCATCAGTGCCAAATGATTGTCATTTCCCATTCTCTTTTTTGGAAGAATTATTAGTTTTTTTGTTGTCATGTTTTGGTACTGTGGATTGAACTTCTGTATGTTTTACTTCTGAGCTATATTCTCAGTCCTTTTTTATTTTTTATTTCTATACAAGGTCTTGCTAAGTTGCTAAGTGTCTGACTCAGATGCAGAGGCTGGGCCTCAAACTTGTGATCTGACATGCTGGGATTCCAGGTGTGTGCCACATTCTTAATATAAACTCAGTTTTTTTTCTCTTTTTACTTCATGTTATATTGTAAAAGGACCAATGTATAAACTATACCAATGGGGGTATTCTACAGTCATTAAAGTTTTATAGAAAACATGGATCATTAATTTGATAAGAATAATCAGGAAATAGTAAAACATAACTTTTAAAATTCATATTTTATCTTAAATTAGTGAAAACTGTATATCTTAGATACTAAACCATTGTTAATTCTTTATTGAAATAGTTCTATTCTTGGTGTATCCCTCAATTGATTTAAGAATTTTGCTCAATTCTGTGACTAGTCACATTATGAAATGAATGTGATTAAATAGTGAATTTTTGATTCATATAGGGAACTAAGATGGTGCATCTGTCAACATTAGTGAAAAATTAAGTGTATTTTCATTATTGTAGATCGGTGATAATCTTACTATGTTGTTTGTCAATCCCTTAAGAGAATTTTGAAAAATTGTTCACGCCTTGCCCTTTTTAACTTGACATCTAAAAACTTTTATCATATATCTAAATAGTTGCAAACCATGTAGTTTCCAGCATACTTAAAGTATTGACATTTCATATGTCTAAAGGAATTCAATTTCAAATTTTATACGTTATATCCACTTAAAATGTACAAAAATATGTGCTAGGGATTTCCGCACAGTGGTAATGTTTGCTTAGCATACACAAAATCCTGGGTTTGGCCCCAGCACTGCTAAAAATAAAACTTAAAAAGAAAATATTTTAATAGTATTTTTTTTGGCCAGGTGTGGTGGCGCACGCCTATAATCCCATCAACTACAGATACCAAGGCAGGAGGATCACAAGTTCAAAGTCAGCCTTAGCAATTTAATGAGATCCAAAGCAATTTAGAAAGACACTGTCTCAAAATAAAAAGGGTTGGGGATGTTGCATAGGGTTCATACATGGTTCCAAACAAACAAACAAAAAATGAAACAAAACAAAAGCTTTTTTAACAGAAATATTGTAATTTTTCTTTAGCTCTTTGAATTTGTATTTTAAATATACTTTTTATGATGTTATACCAATATAATACATTTTAATGTTTGAAAGTCTTTTATTGATCAACTGCTATTCTTCATTGTGACAAAACTGTCTATAAAGTGGCATTAATATTATTTGTAATTAAGGCTCCGACTTCTAAAATTTTCCTTATTAGTATTATTACTAATATTATAATTCCTCTAACAACAGATATGTGTGTTAAATTATCAAACATAAAACTTTTATAATCATCTAATGAAATGGAGATTTCCCCCCTCAGATTCCTGTACATATAACTATACATTACTTAATAGATGAGAATGCAGAGAGTTTTATCATGGCAATGTCACTGAATTCTTAAAACTTTATTTTAGTTTTGTGCCAGAAATCACATAGAATATATTATAGAAACTTATTTGTTTTGTTTTTGCTTTTGCAAATTCAGGTTTCTTATTTTTATTGTTGTATTATAATTATACATAATAGTGGATTCATTATTGCATATTTGAATATGAACATAATAGAAAAATAATATAATGTGGTCAGTTTTGTTCACTAGTACCTTCCCTTTCCTTTTCTCTCCTCCTGGTCCCTTTACTCTACTGGTCTCCCTTCTATTTTTGTGAGATTCCCCTGAACCTGCTTTCCTCTCCCTGTTCTTTTTTCTCTCTAGCTTCCACATAGGAGAGAAAACATACAACCCTTGACTTTTGGAGTTTGTCTTATTTCACTTAACATGATGCTCTCAAGTTCCATCCATGTTCCTGAAAATGGTATAATTTCATTGTTTTTGTGGCTTAGTAAAACTCTATTGTGTATATCTACATATCTTCCCGCCCCCCACCCCTCACCCCAGCTTGCAGTACTAGAGCTTGAACCCATGAGTGCTCTACTATGGAGTTACATTCTCAGACCTTTTAATTTTTTATTTTGAGACAAAAATCTAAGTTGCTGAATTTGGCCTTGAATTTGTGATCCTTCTGCCTCAGTCTCAAGAGTACCTTGGATTACAGGTGTGGTCCATCATGCTTAACTGTGTCATATTTTCTTTATCAATTTATCTGTTGGCTGGCATTTAAGCTGGATCCATAATTTGGCTATTGTGAATTTTGCTGGTTTCTATTGCTATAGTATAATGACTTTAATTCTTTACAATAAATGAGTGGTATAGCTGGGTCACATGGTAGTTCCATTTCTAGTTTTTGAGGGACTACCAAACTGATTTCCATAAGTGGTTATACTAACTTGCTGTCCCACCAACAGTGTAAAAATGTTGCTTTTCTCCCACATCCTCTGCAGCTTTTATTATTGTTTATTTTCTTGATGGCTGCCATTCTACATGGTATGAGATGAAATCTCAGTGTAGTTTTGATTTTCATTTCCTTGATTACTAAAGAGGTCAAACTTTTTTTTCATATATATTTTTTCATATATTAGCCCAAACAGTCTTCTTTATCAGATCTTTTAGGAAAATTAAACTTTCTGTCTGAAAATTATGATTCCATTTTTCAATTCAAAATGTAATTTTTTGAAGTATTATAAATCACTAAGAAATAGCTTATAGGACACATCTTTATGTGATTGAGTAATAAAAGGTCATACTATTAATATTAGAATGATACACATGTAATTAAGTTGATTTATTCACTTAAAATATAAAGCAGCAGGGTGCAGTAGTGCATACCTGTAATCCCAGTGGCTCAGGAGGCTGAGGCAGGAGGCTTGCAAGTTCAAAGCTAGCCTCAACAATTTAGTGAAGCCTTAAGAAACTTAGTGAGACACTGTCTCAAAATAAAATATAAAAAGGTCTGGAGATTTTGCTCAGTGGTTAAGCACACTATGGTTCATTAAAAGGTATTAAAAATGCAAAAAAAAAAAAAACCCTTGTCATTAATTTTGAAAGATTTAGTGATCAAATTTCCCACATGCTTAATGAAAGAAAAAGTAAATATCGCTAGAAATAACTGGTTTAATGTTTGGTAAATAATTTTACTTTCTGGACAAAGATATAAAAAATATGAAATATTTTACAGAACAATAACATAATTAACTATAATAGGAATAAATATGACTAAGTATTATCTAAGTGAATGTTAAACATTTTATTTGAATGCAATTGTATGAAATTTTTATCTGCAGGTATTAGCCAGTATATCTAGAAATATTTAGTTGTTTTGGAAAATATCCAGTTTATATTAAAATAATCAATATCACTATTTACTACTTTCAGGTGTTTGAAGACTTTTTCTTTCTTGTGGACATGTTTAAGTATTAGGAATAGCTGGAAACATATGTTTTTACTTACATGTACAAGGGGGAAAGCCAATTTCAACCTGTTTTTTTTTTCCTGCCTTACTTTCATGGGTGTGTCCCTCAAGAGTAAAGCCGCTTTTCACTGATCTACTGTATACTGTCTGAACTCAGAGCCTAAATACCTCTTTATAGTGCCACAGTTTACTCATAACATACATGTGAAATACTAGGTAAGGCAAGTCACATCAAATCCAAGAAAAATCCTGGAAGTTTACCTTTTGTAAACTTGTATACCTTTTGACAGTGTGGTGTAGTAAATTTCAGAATAGATCATTTGGTGTCTTTCTTTTGTGAGATGAGGGAAGGCCTATTGTTAAAAATATATATATAGGGAATGGAGAATCTGCATGAGTGGGTGTATCTTTAGAGAACTACAACATGTCTTATCAGATCAATTTTAGAGAAGGGAGAGATGGTAGGTAGATTCCTGGGAACTTATTCCCTTGAAACTCTTCATGCTTTTGTTGTCCTTGGAAACTTATATCATTCCCCAATTAGTCTTGGGGCTCTAAGAGGAAGTGATCTAAGAGACAAGAAGTTGAAGCTGCTGGTTTCTTGAGAATTTATTGAGGGTTTTGGAGTGTAACTCAGTAGGAGATTGCTTGCCCAGCATGTCTGAGGTGGTGGTTGATTCCCACGGCGGGGGGGCATGGATAGAAAGACATACACACACACACAAACACACGCGCGCGCACACACATACACAGACATAATTGGAAACCACCCAGTTTTATTTCTGCCAAATTCTGTTGGTCAAACCACTTACAGAAGCCATACAGAGTCAAGGAGGCAAACTAGACCCTATTTCTGGAGAAACATATCAAAGAATTTGTGGCCAGCTTTAATATGCCTTAGCTACTGTGCCAAACACTGTTAGATAATTGTAATATGACAAATAATGAACAAAACAGACATAACACAGACATAACAGTTTGCCTCATGAAACCTGTGGTCTAACAGAGGAGGAAAAAAATCAAGCTGTTATAATACTGTGTGATAAATACCACAAATACCATAATAGGAGAATATTAGGTGCTATGGACTCATACAGGAGGGACCCTTCAACTAGATTTAAGTGGAATTCAGGACCAGTTCTCCAAAAGAGGTGATCTGAGAACTCCATTCTGAATGAAGTCTTACTGATATGATTATAATACAACTCTTCTTTGTGAAAGCTTCTTTCTAACTCATGCTACACTTAAAAGACAATGAAAGATTCCTAGTGATAGTATAATTTGAGTATGTGCAGGGGTAATCTAAATCTGAGGGAAGATGGTCAATATTTGTTTTATGGAGTAGAATGGGAAGGTTTAGTTTCTTAGGACCTATTAGTAGCAGTCTCCCCTGGAAAATTCTTTGCCAGAGTATCTTCACATTAGAGGAATTTGCTTGAACTGTATTTGGTAGTATGTCAAGTCTATTCATGTGGCTTACATATATCTATGGATGAATTTTCTTTTTTCTTTTTTTTTTTGGAAAAGACCAGAAAACCAACCAAAACAAAAAACAAAACCCCAAACCACTACCAAGGACAATGCCTTAATTAGCTTTTTTTTTTTTTCTGATAAAGGCCAATTTCTGTAATTCTCAGATTTTGCATGTGAGGCTTTGTTAGTTTTCTATAACGTTAGAAAAGGATATGAAACTAATTGGTCAAATGGCTTGATCAATTAGTTTGGGGTTTAGATAAATTAATCTGCAAGGGTAGGCTTTTAAAGTAAAGCTCTGCAAACACTAAGATTTCTGGTTAAAGGCCAAGAGTTAAGACTTCAGAATTTATGTTATTCTGCAATTTGAAAGGAACCTGAAAACAAAGCTTCAGCTAAAAAGAGCTTCTTCTCCAAGAATGCTGTTTGTCAGAGAAATGAGAATGAAAGTATTCAGTTTATAGCAACAGCAGCATGATTAGTGAAGTTTTTTAATGTTAATGGTAGAGATTCCTTTAAGATTTTGGAGTTGGGATTGTGAGCGGCATAGCTAAATTTCTTGTAAACATTGGGGTAAATTTTAATGGTCTGAGTTAAGTGTTATTTATTTGGAAGTAATTGAGTTCTACTTGTATCTTTTTTTCATTCCTATTGCTATTTTTTTGTCCTTAGTACCTTTGACTTCTTGCATAAAATGCAATGGCATTATTGTGGTATACATCAATATTGAGTGTCTCTTCTATTTCCACTGTTGGATCTCTGTTCATAGTTTATATTGGCCCTAGATCTGATTTTCATTCCATGCACATTAAGTAACTAAAGGATTTGTTTTCTTTACATTGCCAATAAATGTTTGATAGGATATGTATTTTTTTCCTTTGAGAGCTACACAAGCTTTTTTCTTCCTCATTGTTGTTATTTGTAATATTGGAAGAAAACCTGAGATATTAGGCTAGATGTGAGACTACGTAATTATTCTGTTTGGATACAGATTATTAATTCAAACAGAATGAGAAGACTGGATGCTTGGGAAGTCTTTGGTACTTATGCCATTGGTTTTTTGTAAACGAGTCTACAGTATTATGGCTGTTGCTTATGTTTTTCTGTCTTCATTTTAGGTATTGCTTCATTGCTCTGGGTATTTTAAAATTTTCTTCATTATAATGTTATAGTCAAACAATTTAAATCTGTCTTATGAAATATTTCTGGTGTCTTTGTTCTTACCCTCCATATTGAAAGGGAGTTAGAAGAAACAAATATCACCTAAGGTTTGAACACAGAAGTAGGTAAGGGTGACTGCTTTCCTTCCAAAATTAAATAATACAATTGATTGTGTCTTCCTTTCACTATAAAATATCTTGAAATGAAGTCAAACAGGTTGAGAAAGACATGAATATGTTAGCTACTTTATCCATGTCATAGAAAGTATGAACACATCTTCCTAATAAATATTTAACAGGCTTTGAAATCCAAGCTTGAATCACTTTTACCTAAGTTTTTATTACTGAGTGATATTTAAAAAGTAATGATTCTTATGCTTTTTGTAAAAATTCTATAAATATTTTAAAACTATTGTGTTTTTCTTTTTACATCTTCTCTGCTACATCCTTTAAAAAGTCCTTCCTTTAAGGGTTTCTTTTTAAATCATTAAATCATCTTTGATATTCTTTTAAGTCCTTTTAAAAATTATCTGTGATCAGTTTGAATATTATTATACTAATATTAATTTTATTGAAGATAATTTTTTATTATTTGATATAATTGACTACCAAATTTTGACTTGAGAAAGGGCATGTTCCTTTCCGTCAAGTTGTTGTAAAAAAGCATTTGTTTTCTATAGTATCGAGACATTCTTGCTTTTCCTGATAAGAATTTTGGAAATAATTGAGAACATCTGTGTTTCTCAGTATATCAAGAATAAACTCATTTTTCATTCATCAGACATTCACCTTTGGAGATGTTTGTCTTGTTCCTGAAAGTTACATATAACTAAATGTAAGGCCACAATACATACGTTACCTAAATAATAAAAGAATAGGGAGCTTACATATTATGAAATGACTAAAAGATTGTCATCCAAGTAAAGAGTACTTGCTGTCTGTATGAAGCGACCTGCCAGTTGAAGGGGTTAGTTGGCATGGCTTATATTAACGAACACATTATTTTTTTAAAACACTATCATGTTTTTTACTTTATAATGGTCATTGTACAGTGAATGCCAGTTTGTACTTATAGAGTAAACAAAAGTAGTTTATTTATCATGTTGGTGAAACAATTTTAAAATTATCACCAATTGTGGTCACAATATATAATGGAACAATAATAATCAGCATTTCTCATTTTGGAAAAATAGAAGTGGCATTTCTCTACCAGTTATTAAAAAAATGGAAGATGTTATCTGTATTTTACCAAGGAAAGTATTTTTATTTTATAATAGCAAATTTTGTGTTTATGTGGAAGGGAAAAATAAAGTCAATGATTTGTTGAAAAAAATAGGGAATTGTTTTAAAATGACCTAATCAGCCAAACTTCTCTAAATAAAAGAGTATTTTTGAAATCATGAAACAAACACCTCTCTTTTCAATAGATACATAGAGAAATTTCTGTAAGTTCAGTATCAGGAGTAGAAATTAAATTTCCAGTGACACTTCCTCTTTGGGCTGCTAACAGAAAAGTCTTTGATCTCCCACTCATCATCCCTCCTTTTTCTTCATATAATGACCTGATACTTAACCATGTGCCTAAAACTACAAGGAAGAGCAGGAGAATCAGACATTATTACCCCATGTACATATGTAACTATATGGCCTGTGGGATTCTACGTCATATAGAACCAGAAAAATTAGAAATTATACTCCATTATATATGATATATCAAAGTACACTCTACTGTCATATATAACTAATTAAAACAAATAAAAAACAAGAGAATATATATTTTTATTTAAAAAGTCTGTAAAAGGATTTTCCATTCTTCTTTCCTGAAGTTCTTTGGTAGCTAGCACATATTGCAAAGAAAAATGAAAATAAAGTAGTAAAGTTCTTTCTATTGCAATCTCAGGATTAGAAAAGATAATACTATATATTGCAGAGAATATTGAGTCATAGCTTTATGGTTCACTCTAGATCTACTTTTCTTTTACTTAACTATAAATTACTGAGGTTAGTGGAATTAACTGACCATTCTAAGATTTCATAGTCATGACTAAAAATACTATTCCTATCCAGTGCCCTTCTATTGTATAAAATCATAAAGTATAATAGGGTTCTCTCAGTAAATTATTAGTTACATAAATCAATGTCCAAAATTGTGAGAACACAGAGTTTTATTGTACTTGAATTTACTATATAATAATATTTGAGACTCCTTTAAAATTGAAGGACTAAATGCAGTAAATTGAAAATGTATAAAGGTCAGAAACATTAGTAGTAGTTAAATATTAATTCTCAAGGAAAATATTAGAGAATCAGAATCAAGCTTATCAATATACATTTTTGTAAGTCATTAAAATGCATTTTTATTTTACAATTCTGCCTCTTTAAAAGTTTTGTCTTCAAGGAAAGACAGTTAAAACAAGAGGAATGCCACAGTAAGGACCACTAATTCCCTAAAAGATTTCTAGTAATCCACATCTCCACATTCTTTTGTCTGTTCTAGTTCTACCTCTTACAAGCCTCAGACCTTCTAGTTAGGCAAATGGTAGGTAATTGAAATTGAATTGCAATAGCTAGTGTATTAACCACCATTTAGAAGAATATTGCCAGTCTTAGTAGCCATTTTTGATTTCTGGAAACTGGAGCCAACTATGTAAGCTATTTAGACCTGACCCATTGATGCTGTTAATTGGTAATTTGGTCATAGAAGTGAGAACTGAGGTATTCGGCTATACCTGGATTTGTCCTCTTTTGTTTTCCTTGATGTCTAGCATTGTGTCATGTCTATAAATGATGAAATGAGTATCTGAATTTCACTTTTTATATAGACAGTATTTGGGTTAGTTTTGTTACTTTGTAACAAATTACACTAATTTGGCAGGTTAAAATAACATCTACTTATTACTTACAGTTTTTTTGGGACAGAAGTCTGGCATGGGGTAGTTGGGTTCTCTGCTTAGGGTATCACAAGGCTCAATTCAAAGTGTCAGATGGACTATGTTCTTACCTAGAGACTTGCAAAAAAATCTGCTTCCACGCTCATTCTTGTTAGCAGAATTGAATTCCTTGAGGTTTCAGGACCCAAGTCCCTGTTTCCTTGCTGGCTGTCAGCTAGGAGCTGCTCTTAGTTCCACAAGTAGCTCTTACTCCTTGACACTTGGCCTTATCAATGTCAGCAACAGTACTTGGAATCCTCATGCCTTGAACCTCTGACTTTCCGCTTCTGTGACCAGCTGGGGAAAAATATCTATTTTGGGACAGTACAAGGTCATACAGATAATCTTCCTAGCGTAAAGCTGTGTTAACATAATTTAATCAAAGTAAAATCTATTGTATGTACAGTCTGAGGATTATCAAAGTGTGGACAGTAGGAGGCTTTTAAGTCTTTGAGTCCATCTTAAAAATCTGTTCACCATATGAATTTTCACTTCTCGTAAGGATTAAATCCAGAAATAAAGCTTTAATTCAATATCTGCAATAAACAAATTCACATAATTTTCATTGTAGAGCAAAATCAAATAGCTATACAAAGAAAATAATCACTTTTACTAATATTATTAAGATGTTATATGATAATAAGGAGAACTTACTCTGGGAAATAGGTACCCAGAGAAAATAGGAAACCTACTTTTCTCTCTGGCTTCAATTAAGAATTCTTTTACTTCTGTAATAGAATTAGTACTCAGGTGCTCCTTTTCTTTTATTTCTAGGAACTTTTAGGACTGAAACTTTAGAAACTTTAGAAATACTTAAACCACCTTAGTTTTTTACTTTTCATTCAGAGCTGATATGATCTTGTTATTAGTGATTCTTCCTCAGATGTGGTAGCTCTGGAACTGTTAGTTGTCTCCATGTCCTCAGTCCTTTACTGTCACTGAGACGTGTTGCTTCAGTGTTCACACTAAGTTCTCCAGTGCTTGATCTCTTGGCTGCCAAGTACTTCAAGTCTTAGAGCCTAACACTGGTTATGATTTTTGCTATTTTTTCTTTTTTTTTTTTCTGTCTGTTCCTTTGTGCCCTGTCATTTTCAGAAGACCTCCCAAATTATACCCATTGATCACATAGCTCCTGTAGATACTCCATCCACTGTTGGGCTAGTTAGTGATTACTTTCTCATTATTCTTGCCATTATTCTCTGTTTCCTTCTTTTTTCTTTTTTTAGTAAGAAACACAAAATTCTTGACTTCAAGAGTTTATAATCTAGTAGGGTGCATATATGAGAAAGTGAAAAATTATGACAGAATGATAAGTGTTTCAGTGGAGAAACACCCCAAGGTTTTGTGGAATTACAGAGGGATTTCAAACTCAGCTTGAGAATGTGGGTCAGGAAATATTTTCAAGAAGAGCTAACACTTGAATGGTCTCTGATAAGCAATTAGGAACTAGCTGGGCAGTAAGAGGAGCCAGAGGTATTGGAGGATTGCCTAAATGAATCCTTAAAAGATCACTAGAATTGGAAACTAGATAGTTCTCAGGCTAAAATAGTTGATCAAATGCCAAGAGCAAGGGTGGGACCAAAAACGGGAGATAAAGCCAAAGGATCATACAGAGCTGAAGCTGAGACAAAGTGAACTTTGAAAATGAATCCAAGGGTGGGAGCAAAGCAAGGGATCCCTAGGCTTTCTTTTTTTATTAGAATAAAAACGAGAAACTTTAAACATTTGAACTTAGAGAATGCCACCAGAATTTAAGGTATAAGCAGAAACAAAGGAAACTGTGGGGAAGACTGAGAAGTAGCCAGAGAGTGACACCATCAATGAACTGGATTAGAGGACAGAGACACTGACAGTTTGTTTTTTAATACTATAACGAAGCAGCATAGGTACTGATAGAAGTTTATAGGTGGATGGGTAGAAGCTGAGAGCCCCTATTTTCCCTTTAGAGACATACAAAAGTATGCTAATCTTATGAAGATGTGGGTAGGGGGAGTAAGGGGCAGGGGAAATGTGAAGCAGCTCTCATGGAGAATCTAAGAATAGCTAGTAGGAGGTACTTGAGGAAGGCATGTTGAGTCATGAGGACCTCCATGACACCAGAGAAACCAGGAGGTCTTAATGGATCTCACACACCTGGTAGAATGCATTCTTAAAGCATCATTCTGTAGACAGTTGAGGTTGAAGAGAAGAGAAGGCAGGTAGATTAATTTAGATTTGCAGGTTTTCAGAAAGGGTGTGATAGAGGAATAGATGAAGGAGTTAAGAATTGTTGGCAGAATGGATAAAACCTAGTTGAGTAAATGAGGAAGTTTGATAATAGGCTGATAATTTGGAGGAAAAAGCAAAGCAGGTGTCAAAGGAATAGAGATAATAATGAGGAAAAAGAGTAGTTATGTCAGAAGTATGATATTTGGAGAAATATATAGTGGAGTATTAGACCCTTGCCTCACAGACTATGCTGAAATATTATGATTGATGGGACAGAATTTTGTATGGTTAAAAGAAATATATTAAATCTGAAAGGAGAAAAACCAGTTTGTTTCATATTATGAAAAACAATAAAGAATAGTGAAAGATAAAAGAATTAGAAAAGTTAATTCTCATAAGTATGATAAGAAAAGGGATAAAAATTTTAATATGTAAAGATGTCATGTAGATTAGCATCACTGTAGCAGCTGTAGATAATTAAAGCCTCTTTCTGCTCAACCAGCACTAGTTTTTCTGTATTTCACAGAAGTGGCAGCAGCAGTAAGGCTGTGTTCTTCTCTGCATCATGTATCTTTATTCTGTTCTCTGACTGAAAGGGTTGGAGACCTAGCACAAATTGTTGAAGCCTGGGCTGGGTTTGAAACACCCACATAGACTGGGATGAGGGTGCAGGAGGCTAACAAAGTCAGAAAGGACCCAGAGTAGGACAGTGATCCAATGTTGTTATAGCCCCAGTGGGGTAAGGAGGGTATCTGTATATGAGGGCTATCTGCTTCAGAGATTGGAGGCTGATGAGGTGAGGGAGGTGTCCACTTGTGGAGGGGAGGAGAGAAGATTGGTTTCATTCAGGAGGACTGACTCAATAAGTGAAAACATTAAGCATAACAGGAACAAGGTTTTTAAAAATAGGACAAGTGAGTGAAAACTGGAGGAAGAAAACCAGAAGGCACCATCATGGTGGTATTTATGGTTTTCAGTATCTATGTATATATAGATAGGTATAAAAGTGAATGTGTATGTGTATACACACACAAACAGATATATTTGAAGTATGTGACATACAAATGTTCTCTAACTCAGTCCATTAGGTTGGGCTTGGAGCAACAATACCTCAGTGAAATTGAACACACAGAGCTCAGAACTAAATACAATTCTCCACCAAAAGGAGTAAGAATTCTGTAGAGAACTTGCTGATTTCAGGGCTGCAACGAAGTAAGTAACAGATGTTTTGTGCTAGAAAGGAAAGATGTATTTAAATGGGATGTATTTAAATGGGATATGTCAAAAGGACAGAGACGTCAACTTGAACTGTCTCCCACTTGTCATATCTAGGACAGTAGGGCATCAAATGAATCATACTTGTAACAGATTAAAATCTGGGTGGCCTCGGGTTTGCCTCAGTGGTGGATGCTTGCCTGGCATGCATAAGACCCCAAGTTCCATCCCCAATATTGTAAACAAAACAAAACAAACACAGAATTCTGCAGCCTACTGAGTAAAATTACAAACTGTGAACCCATACTGATATACATAAACAAATGAATAACTGAAAGTTGGATGAAGAAACAATGTATTTACAGAGTTTTAAAGAATCCTCCCACAAAATACCTGTTAATTACAAAGAAGAAAAGAGTTCTCTGTAGTAAAGAAGCCTGGAGGACACCACCTTAGCAAGTGATCAAAGTGAGCATCCTCAGTAATAAGACAAGTTAGGACTGGGGCAGGGTGGGAGTGCCACCTGAGAGTTAGCAGGAAGCAGCCAGCATCACTTTTATGATCCTGCAAAGGGTGTGTAACTTGAATCTAATCATGTGGAAATCTCGCACAGACCTAAAATTGAGGGAAATTCTATACAAACATTTGTAACTTCCAAAGTATTAAAATATATGAAAGTCGAAAAGAGACTAAGAAAATGTTGCAGATTAAAAGGGACCAAAGTGACATGGCAACTAAATACTACATAAGATTTTTAGTTAGACTCCTATTATGAAGTACATCATTGGGACAATGGATAAAATGTGAGTGATGTCAGGATTAAATGGTAGAAATGTATGGTATTAATATCCTGGTTATGATTATGAAGAATATTTTTATCTACAGGAAATGCATAATATATTTGATAGTGATATAGCATCATGTTGACTATTATAATAAAATAGTTTGAGAAAAAAACAGTTTCAAGAATTCTTTTAAAAATGTATTCCAAGGTATGACCAAATTGGTCCATGCCTTTTTAATATTTTCTTCCCTTGACTTCTCTTGGCTTCAAAACACTGGACACCCTAATTATTAAATCATTTTATTCTTGAGGACTCTTCTTAGGTATTCTTTGCTTTTCTTTCTTTAATGGGTGTGAATTTTGCAATACTTCTCTCTTGCCCCCCTCCATCTGTCTTTCTTTCTTTGTAATTTCTTCTGTTCTTTTCTACTCTAGGCATATGACTCTTAACTCTGCATTTTTATCCTCACATTTTATCTAAGCTTAGCTTTCTAAAAGTACAGATGCTCGTTGATTACCATGGGGTTACATCCTGTTATACCCATCATAAATTTAGAAAATTGTTAGGCAAGAATGCATTTAGTTCATCTAACTTATGGAACACCTTAGCTCCATGATGCACTGTAGAGTATCAGTTGTTTACCCTCATGATGGTGTGGCTATCTGGGAGCTGGGGCTCCCTGCTGCTGCCTAGCATCACAAGTGTGTCATGACACATATTACTAGTCTCCCCAAAAGATCAGAGTTCAAAATTTGAAGTATGGTTTCTACTGAATTGTTTTCTTATCATCAAAAAGCTGAAAAATTGAAGTAAAACAAAATTGAGTCTTGACATTTGTACTGCTTTTCCCATTAATGTAGACTTGTTGATATAACTCAACTCTGGGTTAACTTCCAGGGCTCATCAATACATGCTCACATTTTGTGAAAAACATGGAGTATAATTTCCTTATTTCAGAAAACAGTAAAATCAGCTTTTGTAGTGGAAAAGGGTATTATTATAGAAAACTGACATGTTCTTGCTTCCTCCACTACCCAGGAGCAGGGTTGTAAACCCATTTCCTAAAGAAAATATATGTCCAGTTATAATAGAAAGTTGTATATTATAAAATGAATTCTATTTTGACATAAAATAAACTTCATTAGGGATTTTATCTGAGAAAACATGAAGAAATAAAACTTATTACCTCATTTCATAAATCTCTTTTGAGAGAATATATGCAATGTTAGAGGTGATGAGAAAAGTTTATGTATATGAAAAAAAAATACACATTTTAAAATTGTCTCAGTTCTTATAGACACACACTGAATATTTTTAGTTGGCCTGTTTCACATACTTTGAATAAAAGTTAAACATTTAAACAAATTAATAAACCACAAAAATAACAATGAAAAATTTTTGTCCATTATAATTGCATACATTTAAAGATATCATTGATACTTTCTTGTCTAAATTTTTATTTTGTAACTATATCATGTGTATGTTGAGGATTAATGCTTCATATTCAACTCTGTACCAAAAAGTTTTAATCATTTCTGTGCCAGACACTTTTGGATATTTCATTAGATTTCTAATCATGGAGACATTCCAGGAAGTCTTGCAAATAACTCACAACGCTTGGCTTTAATGGGATATTACAGATTTTTGACTTACTGAATCATCTTCAAGAGTAAACATTTTGCTATGAATGTATTTCTACTTTGTGCAAGAGATTATAAGTGGCCAAATGGCACTTTCATTGAAGCTGAGCTCAGATCTGTTATATAATAAATCTTGGCATTTAATTGGTGTTAATTTTGGTATCATTTGTTGTCCCTCACTAAAACATAATTGTTTCCTGAAACCAGTGTCACTTGGAAAACTGTGGCTGACAAGTTCCCAAGAAATATTATTTAATATTATATTGCCAAGACCTTCTTAATGTAATTCAACATAAATTCTTTCCTTAAGAATTTCAAATTTATAGTTGTACATTGAGATCCTGCTGGTCACCTAGGGTCAATTTGACTATGACAGGGATAAATGTATAATTTATAAAGAGCTTATTCTCATTATGGAGGAACAATAAATTTATATGATATAGCAAGAAAGCTAGGAAAGGATATAACTTAGTGTCAACTTAATTTATGTTCTTATTGGATTAGACAGTCATCAGTATTCTTCCTAAGAGTGCTTACTGTCATGATAAAATTTATGGTGACTTGGGGCTATGGCTGTAGCTCAGTGGTAAAGTGCTTGACTTGCATATGTGAGGCACTTGGCTCAAACCACAGTACCACATAAACATAAATAAAGATACTGTGTGTTCATCTACAACTAAATAAATATTTAAAAAATTATGGTGACTTACTAAGTCAATGTAAGTCAACATTTATCTTATGTTTTCTGTTCTTTTAAAATTTTTGATTATAAAAGCCTTATTTTTGAGCATTGAAGTTAATACATATTGTCAGATAAATCCTGTATGCCAACATATGGCATTGGGGTACCAATATAACTAAATCAGAATCTCTGTACTTAAGGACCTTACTGCTTTGTGTGTGTGTGTGTGTGTGTGTGTGTGTGTGTGTGTGTGTGTATATACACATATACACAAAATACACACCAGGGGTGTTGCCAGGGAAGAGACAGACAATAAACATGAACAAATACATAAGATAATTTCAGATATTTATGTATTATGAAGATGATAAAAATGGTGTGGTAGAGGTGCTTTGACTCCTGTTATCAGAGAAGCCCTGTCTAAGGAACTGAGGTCTGAGCTGAGGCCTGAATGATGAGAAAGACTTAAGTAGGTAGGTAGTTTTATAGTTTGTAGCTCAAAGGAGAGGACTATGAAACTGGTTGAGATATATCAAGAGAGTATAGATGGAAAAGAGAAATGGACTGTAGAACCTTAGAACAGTTCAACAACCAGAAGACTATTAGAGGAGGAAGAAGCAGCCAAGGTCCTGAGAAGTAGCAGGCAGTGATCAGGAGGAAACCCAGGCAAATTTAGTATCACAGAGACTGCAAAGTGTTTTAAGAAGGGGCAAAGTCAACAATGCAGAAGTCAGGGAAGATGAAAGTTGAGAGCGACCTTTATCTGTACTTAGGGGTCAATCATCAATATCTTTGGTAAGAGTTGAGGGAGTGGTGTGGGGAGAAAAGCTTTACTGATAGATTGAAGAAGATGGGAGATATAAAAACAGATAAATAAGAATATGCAAATAATTTTAGGAGCTTTGCTATGAAGGAGAGAATAAGGGACAAAATTTAATCTTTTGAAGATATGGATAATGTTAGGACAGATTTTTATGTCCATAAACTTGATCCAGTAGAGAAAGCAGTGGTGCAGCTAAGGGATAGGATAATTGCAGGAGTAAAGCCTTTGAAAAGCTGAGATGGGAAGGATCTGGAGCACAAGAGAAGTACCTTAAAAATGTTAGGGAGATTATAACCAGAGGGAAGGGTGAGGATGTAAAAAGGAATGCATATGCATTTATAAAATTTATGTTAGAAAGATGAGGTAGTTTTCATCCTACTGCATCTATTTCTATTTGAAATTTAAGATTAGGTTGTCAACTAAAAGTGAGGGGTGTGGATGTAGAAGATGTGAGCAGAAAGGAGAGGTATAAACTGGTCCTCTTGGAGAGCGATCAATAGAATTTGCTAAGAAATAATAGTGGAATACTTGGGAAAAGTGCCAACCTGAGAATCAATAGAAAGTCAATCTTATAAACATTTTAAAAAATTTTTTCCTAACAACGTTTTGGTCAAATAATAACAGTAGACATTACTATTACTTAGGTTGTGGTTTTGAATAAACACTTCTCTGCTTAGAGAACCCTGGGCTTCTTAGAGGAATAACTTATTTTTGGCCTGGGGCAGAACATTTTCAAAATTAATTTAGAACATCTTATTATAATAGAAAGCAAGCAAGCTATTAAAAACTACCTATTGTAGTTTATACATACATATCAAAAGGATTCAACACAACATGATTCTTCTGCTTGAGAAAGATGGGACAATTTGAGTATCAATAAAGAAAATATATATAATGAATTAAAACACATCAAATATATTTAAACCTTGAGTTTATGCTGGTCCCCAAAAAAGCAGAACCAAAAAAACCACAGGGCCTGGGGTTGTAGCTCAGTGTTAGAGTGCTTGTCTTGCATGTGCAGGCCCTGGGTTCTATCCTCGGCACCACATAAAAATAAATAAATAAATAAAATAATAGTATTGTGTCCAACTACAACTAAAACATAAATATTTTAAAAGCCCACAGACACACATGTGTATGTCAGCACACAATTATATACCCATATAATACTTCCACCAAAAATAACTAAGTAGAAATCCTTGAAGAATTCTAGTAAACTACCTCTATCAGTTAAAAACTGATAAGGAGAGATTCAAGCATTTACTTTTTCCTATATCAACTATACCCTTGGGGAACCAAATATGGCATAATTTCTCTTTAAAGAAATTTCCAGTATATAAATAATGAATGATAGAATTGGAATCTCATCCTTTTGTAAACACTAATGAATTAGTGAATTTAAACATTAAGCATCAATGACTGCTAACGTCACAAAAAGGACTTCCAATTACCGTCTCTTCAGGTAAGATGAATCCACTAAGTGTCTTGCACAAAAAATTGAACATGAACCATATTGTCTCTGGATCCAATTAAAAATCTTTCAAGAAATGCTGAAAAAGAGTAACATGCTGTTCTATATCATAGGAATGTTATCAGCAAAATTTAGATTATTGCCAACTCTATTGGACAAATTAAAACAACAATGCATAGGGATATTGTATGATTTGAGTGATAAAACTATTGACTATCAAGGAAATTATACCAAAAAGGTTAAGAGAGTGGTCACTCTTAGAAGGGAAGAGTTTTTGATTGGGAGAAAAACAGATGGTTTCTGGGTAGCTGGCAAAATTGCCCTTGATTAAACTGGCATTATGTAAAAAGGTGTTTATCTTATAACAATTCATTAAACTATACATTTGTTGTTCTGTTTTGAGTTATAAAAATACTAAAGCAAAACTTTTAAAAATTTACTTTTTATTGCTGCATTATAGTTTCATATAATAATGGAATTCATTGTGCTATATTTATACATGCACCACTCTCAATTTGATCTGTTTCTTTCCCTCATACTCTTACTCTATCTCCTCTCCTCTCTTCCTCGTTACTTCCCCAGACCCTTCTTTTAGTCTGTTGGTCTCTGTTTTATATTCTGAGGTCCATTTTCTTTCCCTTTTATCTCTCTAGTTTCCTTGTATGAGAGAAAACATATGACCCATAACTTTCTGAGTCTGGTTAATCTCACTTAGTATAATGTGCTTTAGTTCCATCCATTTTCCTGCAAATGACATAATTTTATTCTTCTTATGGCGGAATAAAGTTCCATTGTGTATATTATGCATCTCACATTTTGTTTATATAGCCATCTGTTGATGGACACTTAGGTTGGTTCTGTAATTTGGCTATTGTGAATTATGCTGCTATAAATATGGGAATGCAAATATAACCATAGTATGTAAAGTGAAACTTTTAAATGAGGATAATGTATTTGCATTTTTAAAGGATTTCTGTGCTTTAATTTGTGAAGTTACTTGTAAAGCTTTCATAGGACATGGAGAGGGCAGGTAGTTTAAAGACTATAGGTGAGAGTTTAAATAGCATGAATTGCAAATACCATCTCAAGCCACAAATGAAAGAATCAAGTGGGCTTCGCATGAAGGAACTGTTCGGCATTAGTAAGTCATTTTAGCCTATCTATCTATCTATCTATCTATCTATCTATCTATTTATTTATAGTTGTAGATGGACACAATGCCTTTATTTATTTATTTATTTATTTATTTATTTATTTAAATATGGTGCTGAGGGTGGAACCCAGTGCTAGGTAAACACTCTGCCACTGAGCACAACTCTAGCCCTTAGCCATACATGTTTTCATCTGCACGTGTGAAAATGTAATAAATGGAGTATATGCTGGAAATACCTATTTAGGTGTGCTTCATGTTATTTTTTAAAATGCTTTTGTATATATTATTCAATAAAAGACTGAAAGAATCTATTGGTGGTATAGATAATGCTCCTTAAATTCTCTGTGTGAAAGTAGTGAATTATTTAATGAAAATATTTAAAATATGCTATATATTTAAAAATGTTTGTTAGATATTTTTAAATAATTATCTGAATGCTGTGATGCATGCCTGTAATCCCAGCAATTTGGGAGGCTAAGGAGGGAGGACCACAAATTTGAGGTCAGTCTCAGCAACTTAGTGAGACCCTATCTCAAAATAAAAGAAAAAAAAAAAGGAGATATAGTTTAATAGTAATGCACCCCTGTATTTGACCCCCCCCCAAAGAATAAACTTACCTTAAAATGTAGATGTCAATATATTAAAGTGCCTTCTTTTTTACTTATAAGACTCCTAGCTCTTAGTTTTTAAAAGAAATAATTTTCACTGGTTTAATCACAATTGATATATATTAATAAACTTTAAAAATATTAATGTCCAGTATAGTTTGACATGCCTAAGAAAATTAAAATTACCTTTCTTTTTCTTCTCAGAGGTCTCTTTATTAGTATCCATGATCGAGGGCATATTGCTTCAATTCTTAATGCTTGGCCAGAAGATGTCATCAAAGTAAGTTGTCAAATTTTTCCATTGAGGCAATTTATTTGTTCTCTTTTCTGTCCCCTGAAATAGTTAGATCATATTGATAATTCTCATGGTATTAGGTAGCATTCACTGAATTTTTCAGTGGGAATCACTTAATTTATAGCCCTTTGAATTTTGCATAATGGATTAATTTTATTCTGAATCTATTTAGTACTATTTCCTTATTCTTTGTGTCTCGTTTCTTAGTATTTATTTATTTATTATAAGTGATAATATATATGTTGAAGATACATCTGAATTTCCTTAAGCAAACTCTTATGTGCTGCATTTAACCATCCACTTAGAGGATCCAAGTTGCCAAAAGAAATCTGTTAATTCAGATTAAGTAAGTAGCTCATCCGACTTCTTTCTTTGTGTGAGCTAATGACAATAAAAGTAATAGTAGTATCTGACATTTGGTAGCTTTGTGTGTGAAACCTTGTAGTGGATTACCTCTTACAATTATCATGATAATTAAGTGAGGAAAGGAAGGCACCTGTAGGTTACTTGTTAATGCATGAGCAATGCGTGATCTGGGGGGAATTGAGTACAAGTTGCAGATCTGTCCCCCAGAGGCTCTGATATTAAACATAATCCTAAAACACTTTCCTTGTCTAAGGGAGATGAGATATATTTGTTCTCCGTTTGGCTCCAGTTTTCCTTTCTGTGGGATGCCAAGCAATGTTGTGTCTTTTAGGATTAAGATTAAATAAATCAATATTTTTTAGAGGAGAGCCTCTGTTTGCTCTGGCTTTTCAAGTGACTCCTTTAATGATTTTGTCCAAGCATTTGTGGCTGGAATCATTTAATTTGGCTCTCTAAGGCTTTTGCTAGTCAACCTCATTAAGTGTTTTTCACTATTTCTAATCTCCCCACTGTTTTCATTTTCCCCACCTAAGTTGCTCCTTCAACTTTTCTTCTACCTTCCAGATTGACCTGTCCATGGATCCTGTTCTTCTCAGCTATTCTAAGAAATGTGTTAATTTTGTAAAGAAAAAATGTGTGATCATCTAAAAAGGCTATTTACATTTTAACTAGAAATTTAGAGGATTTTACAAATCAACAAGTCAATTAGGAATGAAGGCACACACCTATAATCCCAGCAATTTGGGAGTCTGAGGCAGGAGGATCTCAAGTTAGAGGCCGGCCTGTGCAACTCAGCAAGACTCTTGTCTCAAAATAGAAAGTGTTGTGGATGTAGCTTAGTGGTAGAGTACCCTTGGGTTCAATCCCAAGTACCACTGTTTCTGTCAGCATTTTTGTTGCTGCAACCAAAAGACCAAGGCAGCAATGACATGCTCACCATCATTAGTGGAAAGGTGATTCCTCAAGTCCTCAATTTCCTCATCTTCCAGTTCATAACCCATGTCTTCCAGGGTGGGCTTTATTTTAGACACATGGCATGTTCCACCTTACGAAAGAAATAAGTGACAAAAAATAGGAACTGAGAGGAAAGAAAAATACTGGATATATTCATGTACCAATTACAATCATATGGAACAAATTCTCTGCACAACAATAATTAAAAAACCAAACAACTCTTTAAGGCTACAGAGCCTTATTGTGAAAGCTAGGAATACAATACATTCTGTCCACTTTGCTTCAGGGGATGCATTCTATAGTTTGCAGGAAGGAAATATTAAAGTCCCAAAGGTCTTAAAAATAGCATACTACAGGAACACAGCCACATCAATGTTTATAGCAGCACAGTTCACAATAGCTAAACTGTGTAACCAACCTAGATGCCCTTCAATAGATGAATGGGTTAAAAAATGTGGCATATATACACAATGGAATATTACTTAGCAATAAAAGAAAATAAAATCATGGCATTTGCCGGTCAATGGATGGAGTTAGAGAAGATCATGCTAAGTGAAGTTAGCCAATCCCCAAAAACCAAATGCTGGATGTTTTCTCTGATAGAAGGAGGCTGATTCACAGTCGGGTTGGGAGAGGGGAGCATGGGAGGAATAGATGAACTCTTGATAGGGCAGAGGGGTGGGAGGGGAAGGAAGGGGGCATGAGGTTAAAAATGATGGTGAAATGATAATAAATGATAATAAATGTCCAAAGTATATGTATGAAGACACAATTTGGTGTGAATATACTTTGTATACAACCAGAGATATGAAAAATTGTGCTCTATATGTGTAATATCAATTGTAATGCATTCTGTTGTTATATATAAATTAAAAAATTAATAAAAAAGAAGAAAGTTAAAAAAAAAGACCTAACAAGAACAATTTTAGAAGAGGAAAAAAAATTGAGTACAAGTTGCAGATTTTTTGCCTTCATGGTTTCAGAGGTCTGAGTCCATAGTTGGCTGACTCCATTGCTCTGTGCCCTAGGTAAGACAAAACATCATAAAGGGTGTGGCAGAGGAAAGCAGTTCAGAACAAGTCAATTAGGAAGCAGAGAGAACTCTGCTTACCAGGAACAAAATAAAAACCCCACAGGGTTTCTAGAGAGCGAGAAAAGAGGAAGGGTTCTATATTTAGTGAGCTAGGTGGGAAACAGGCTCTGGGAAGGAAAAGAAAGGATAAAGGCAGGAAGAGTGCCTCCATATTTCATGCTAATAGTTTCTAAGGAGGTATTTCCCAGATAGTACTTTATATTTTGGGGTGGAGAGGTGATTTCTGAAACAGATTTCATTGATAAAATTGTGGTTGTCTTATTGAGATGAATCCTGATTATGTGACTTGATTACTTTATTAAAAATATCTAACTGCTTTATTTTTCTTAAGAAGAGACAAAGTTGGTAAAAACAAGAGCAAGAGAATGCTAATTTAATGATAAACTGCCTATATGACAAACACATTTTATCTCAGAATTTTTTCACTACTCAAATATACTCTTTAATATTGAAATATTTATAAATTAATGATATTAATGTATGTTTCTTATAAAAGGCATAAACTAAGATAAAACAGTAAATGCCTCTAAACCTATTTAAAAAACTTTTCAAACTACTATTTATATGTAATTTATGTCTTGTATTTTATATAATTAAATAATAGTGCTAGATGAGAGAACAGGTTAGAGAATAAACATTATGAAAAATGGAAAATAATGATTCTTTTGACTTTAAGACATCCATATCTTTTTAAAAAATTATGTTTAATTTGAGAAGGACACAATATCTTTATTTTATTTATTTATTTTATGTCGTGCTGAGAATCAAACCAGTGCTCAAATATGCTAGGCAAGAGCTCTACCATTGAGCCACACACCCAGATCAAGACATACATTTAATTTAACGTAGATGTACTATCAAAAATGAATGAATGTCAAAATATACCCTACCTGTCCTGTATATCTAACAAGAACAAATAAAAAAATGAAGAAAAACAAAAAAATCCTTAAAAAACAAACAAAAGGTTTTTATTTCTTAAAATACATTTTTCAAAAAATTTGAAACTGCAAAAAATGATAAGATGCAACACTCTTGAGTTTAAGTGTGTTTAATAAAACCTGTAATGTAATATTTAAATTATTCAGGCCATAATTAATTTATATTACAGTGGTACTCTTCTTATAAAGCATAAAAATATGTATAAGTATAGACAGGCTAACTGGAATTTTCTTGTATAAGGGACACATTCACAAAAGTATTATCAATGATATATAAAAGTACCTCTGTGATAATAATAAATAAAACAATATCTATTAAATATACATATGAAGTATATGGAGATTGCAAAGTTGAGTTTAATTTAAAAAGCAAAGTTATAGTTCTCTAATATTTGTTTTATATTTTTAAAAATATTTTAATTGAAGATGAACACAATACCTTTTTATTTTATTTATTTATTTGTATGCATGCCTATTTATTTATTTATTTATTTTTATGTGGTGCTGAGGATTGAACCCAATGCCTCATACATATGAGGTAGGCACTCTAGCACTGAGCTACAACTTCAGCCCTATTGTTTTATCTTTTTTACCGTAAGTCAGAGTTGAGTTAATCTAGTGATACCAGATTCTCTTCTCCAAAAAAGCATAACCAATATTTTTCCATAACTCATTGCAGTTAGGGAAAATTTTTTCAAAGGTGAACTATGTACAATATGTAAAAATAATTCTTGCTTGTCAAATATGATTACTTTTAAAGTAATTTATAAAAAGTGGCATAATATAGGTAAATAGGATATTAAATAGAGCTCAAGAGTGTATTTAAAAATATATTGTGCAACATAATAGGGTGGAAAAGCACTGTACTAAGAGTGAAAATACCCAGGTTCTAGTCCTTTGATGCTAATTAGGTAACTCATTTTGAGCAAATTATTTCAGTTCCGGGATCTTCAGTTTCCTAATCTGTAAAATTAGAGGAGTAGAAAGAATGTACTCTAGATTCCTCCTTACTTCTAAAATGCTGACTATATGCATTAGTTCTGATTATAGTAATAATAGCTATATATATACATATATGTGTATACATACATATGTATTTAGAATTTGTAGTATATCAGGTACTGTGGTAAATTTTTTATGTATCATGATTTCATTTTATGGAATTATAGATTTATTCAATCGACATAGTTATTGCTTTTTTATTGTTTGCTACGTGCTGTGCTAGATGCTAGTGTACAGTGATGAGCAAAAGAGTTGGTTCCTAATTTTATACAGCTACTCTGCAAAGTACATTTATGATTCCCATTTTACAAAGAAACAAGTTTAAATCACTGCTTTATCCAAGACAAATAATTGATATTTTCAAAGTTTCATGGATAATATGAGTGTAGCATTTTGTAAAATTGTTTTTCATAGGATTAGTCTCTGCTTAAGCTGGGAGTGGTGGGCCACACCTGTAATTCCAGTTAGTCAGAAGCCTGAGACAAGAAAATCACAAGTTTGAGACCAGCCTTGGAAACTTAGTGAAACCCTATCTCAAAATAAAACTAAAAAAGGAGCTGGGGATATAGTTCAATGGTAGAGCACCCTGGGTTTTCTGGTTCAGGGAAAGAAAAAAAATTTAGTTTTGCTTAAATTCAATTAGTGGCCACAAATCACAGAATAAACATGTTAGGTACATTAATTCTTATGATGATATTAAATTATGTAGGACAAATTCTCCACATAATTATGTGTATGCTTCATAAACACTCAAGGCAATTAGAAATAAGCCAAACAAAATTGACCAAGTCTAATGGAAGATGATCAGGTTATAGATGTAGCAGACAATACTGGCCATGTTTCAAAGATAGTGGAACTATATCAAGGAGGGGCTGTGGCTGTGGCTCAGTGGTAGAGCGTTTGCCTAGCATGTACTAGGTACTGGGTTTGATCCTTGGCACCACATAAAAATGAATAAATAAAATAAAAGTATTTTTAAAAATTAAGACAAAAACAAAAACAAACAAAAAAAGAGGTTATAGGAATAAAGAGGATGGGTCAAAATTATGAGAAAACAGAAGAATGGTGCCAGGATATATAAATTAACATCAGAGCATTTCAGAGAGAGTCGTAACTTCTTCAGTTTATCTAGCAATCATGTAGTACTTAACTTTGAGTACTGTACTGTAATTGTACTCAAAATAAATATGACTAGTTTCAAAGCCAACCTAAATTTCACTTTGATTCCTAATCTGAGCTCTTATTTCCCTGTACTTTTTCCATTTGCCCCTCTTAATTGAAGACTAAATTGTTTGGAATCTTTGAATCTTTATGTGTACACTTTCTCTTCGTTCTCCAGTAACCTAATTAAGTATGCATATATAAAATATTTAAATGTGTTTAAATTTATTTTTCCCCATTCTTGCACAATAGCCATTACAAAATTTTTCCAGATATATTCAATTTATGTTTTCTTTTCTTTTATTTACTTTTTTTTTTGGCACCAGTGATTGAATACAGGGGTGCTTAATCACTGAGTCATATCCCCAGTCCTTTTTATTTTTTATTTTGAGACAGGGTTTTGCTAAGTTGCATAGGGCCTTGCTAAATTGTTGAGGCTGACATCAAACTTGTGATCCTCCCGCCTTAGCCTCTCAAGTTGCTGTGATTACAGGCATGCGCCACCAAAGCTGGCCTCTGTTTGTTTTCTAACAGCTTAATTTTTAATATTAATTTAAGAAAAAGAGACCGGAAGTTGTGTCCCAGAATTTGGAAAACTCTCATAATAGATTATTTTTCTTTTTTTCTCTAGGCTATTGTGGTGACTGACGGAGAGCGTATTCTTGGCCTGGGAGATCTTGGCTGTAATGGAATGGGCATCCCTGTGGGTAAATTGGCACTATATACAGCTTGTGGAGGAGTGGATCCTCAACAGTGTCTGCCTATCATTCTGGATGTGGGTACAGAAAATGAGGTAAATATTTTAGGTTTATAAGACAGCTATGTACCTTAAAAAATGGCACCAATTCTTGCATTTTGAGTTTATTCTATGAGTTATTTTATGAAATTTATTGGGTTTTTTTTTTTTTTTTTTGGTTCTCCTTCTCTGCTCAAATCTGGCCCTCAACCTTTATGAGAAAATTATTCTCTCTGTTCTCCTTTCTCCATTTATAATGTGTTTACTCTTTTATCAGCTCCCTTGGTGTTTTATGATGCTTTGAAAAGTGCATACTATGTGTGTGTGTGTGAGTGTGTGTGTATGTGTGTGTGTGTGTTTCTTTAAGATATTATAGTTTGTTTTTTAAATTATTGTTTTCACATTATGCAGAAAATAACCATAGGACTTACTAAATATGATCAGTGCAAAATCTTATTCTAAAGTCTGTATTGAACCTGAGGTAGAGGATTTTTGTTTGTTTTCGATATACGTGACAATAGAGTGTATTAGACATATATACATGGAGTACAAAGCATTCCAATTATGATCCCATTCTTGTCGTTGCACATAATGTGGAGTTAACAGTGGTTCTGTATTCATGTATGAGGAAAGGAGACTTATACAATGAAAGTACTGTCTTTGCTATTCCCATTCCCCCTCCCTTCCCTTCATTCCCTTTTGTCTAATCTAATTAATTTCTATTCTTCCCCTCCCTACCCTTCTTTGTTATGGATTAACATCCACATATCAGAAAGTACATTCAGCCTTTAGTTTTTTGGGAGTGGATTATTTCACTTAGCATTATATTTTTTAGTTCTATCCATTCACTGGCAAATGCTATAATTTCATTTTACTTTATGGCTGAGTAATATTCCATTGTGTGTGTATGTGTGTGTGTATATGTATGTATACATATATATATATCACATTTTAAAATTCTAATTTGTTATATATATATATCACATTTAAAAATTCTAATTTATTATATATGACAGCAGAATGCATTACAATTCATATTACACATATAGAGCAAAATTTTTCATATCTATGGTTGTATACAAAGTATAGTCCATCTCACTCCACCATCTTTTCTAACTTTCTGCCCCTCCCTTCCCCTCCCACCCCTTTGCCCTATCTAGAGTTCATCTAATCCTCTCATGTTCTCCCTCCCAACTCCACTATGAATCAGCCTCCTTTATCAGAGAAAATATTCAGCATTTGTTTTTTGGGGATTGGCTAACTACACTTAGCATTAGATTCTCCAACTCTATCCATTTACCTGCAAATTCCATGATTTTATTCTCTTTTAATGCTGAATAATATTCCATTGTGTACATATACCACATTCTCTTTATCCATTCATCTACTGAAGGGCATATAGGTTGGTTCCACAGTTTAGCTATTGTGAATTGTGCTGCTATAAACATTGATGTGGCTGTGTCTCTGTAGTATGCTGGTTTTAAGTCCTTTGGGTATAGACGGAGGAGTGGGATAGCTGGGTCACAAGGTGGTTCCATTCCCAGTTTTCCAAGGAATCTCCATACTGCTTTCCATATTGGCTGCACCAATTTGCAGTTTCACCAGCAATGTATGAGTGAACCTTTTACCCCACATCTTTGCCAACATTTATTGTTACTTGTATTCTTTTTTTTTTGTTTTGTTTTGTTTTTTTTTTTTTGTTTTTAATATTTATTTATTTATTTATTTTTTTAAATTTTTTATTGATTATTTAAAGCATTACATAGCTCATGATATATCATCTTTCATACATTAGACTCAAATTGTGTTTTGAACTCCCATTTTCACCCCAAATATAGATTGCAGAATCACATCTGTTACATATTCACATTTTTACATAATGCCATATTAGTGTCTGTTGTATTCTGCTACCTTTCCTAACCCCTACTATCCCCCCTCCCCTCCCCTCCCCTCCCATCTTCCCTCTCTATCTCCCCTGCTGTTGTTCAATTCTCTCCCTTTTTTTTCCCTCCCCCTTGCCCCTCATAGCCTCTTATAATTTTATGTATCCTTGAAGGTCTCCTACCATTTCCATATGCTTTCCCTTCTCTCTCCGTTTCTCTCCCCCCATTCATCTTTGTTTACTGTAGTCTTTTCCACATGCTCTTCCTTCCTGTTCTGTTCTTAGTTGTTCTCTTTATATCAAAGCAGACATTTGGCATTTGTTTTTTAGGGCTTGGCTAGCTTCACTTAGCATAATCTGCTCTAATGCCATCCATTTCCCTGCAAATTCTATGATTTTGTCATTTCTTAGTGCTGCATAATATTCCATTGTGTATAGATGCCACATTTTTTTTATCCATTCATCTATTGAAGGGCATCTAGGTTGGTTCCACAGTCTAGCTATTGTGAATTGTGCCGCTATAATCATTGATGCAGCCGTATCCCTATAGTGCGCTCTTTTAAGGTCCTCAGGGAATAGTCCGAGAAGTGCAATAGCTGGGTCAAATGGTGGTTCCATTCCCAGCTTTCCCAGGAATCTCCATACTGCTTTCCAAATTGGCCTCACCATTTTGCAGCCCCACCAGCAGTGTACAAGTGTACCTTTTTCCCCACATCCCCGCCAACACTTGTTGTTGTTTGACTTCATAATGGCTGCCAATCTTACTGGAGTGAGATGGTATCTTAGGGTGGTTTTGATTTGCATTTCTCTGATTGCTAGAGATGGTGAGCATTTTTTCATGAACTTGTTGATTGATTGTATGTCCTCCTCTGAGAAGTGTCTGTTGAGGTCCTTGGCCCATTTGTTAATTGGGTTATTTGTTATCTTATTGTTTAATTTTTTGAGTTCTTTGTACATTCTGGATATTAGGGCTCTATCGGAGGTGTGGGGGGGTAAAGATTTGTTCCCAGGATGTAGGCTCTCTATTTACCTCTTTTATTGTTTCTCTTGCTGAGAAAAAACTTTTTAGTTTAAGTAAGTCCCATTTGTTTATTCTGGTTGTTAACTCTTGGGCTATGGGTGTCCTATTAAGGAATTTGGAGCCCGACCCCACAATTTGTAGATCGTAGCCAACTTTTTCTTCTATCAGACGCAGTGTCTCTGATTTGATATCTAGCTCCCTGATCCATTTTGAGTTAATTTTTGTGGATGGCGAGAGAAAGGGATTCAATTTCATTTTGTTGCATATGGATTTCCAATTTTCCCAGCACCATTTGTTGAAGATGCTATCCTTCCTCCATTGCATGCTTTTAGCCCCTTTATCAAATATAAGATAGTTGTAACTTTGTGGATTAGTCTCTGTGTCTTCTATTCTGTACCATTGGTCCACCCGCCTGTTTTGGTACCAGTACCATGCTGTTTTTGTTACTATTGCTTTGTAGTACAGTTTGACCTCTGGTATCGCTATACCTCCAGATTCACACTTCCTGCTTAGAATTGCTTTTGCTATTCTGGGTCTTTTGTTTTTCCATATGAATTTCATGATTGCTTTGTCTATTTCTACAAGAAATGCCGTTGGTATTTTGATTGGCATCGCATTAAACCTATAGAGAACTTTGGGTAATATCGCCATTTTGATGATGTTAGTTCTGCCTATCCATGAACAGGGTACATTTTTCCATCTTCTGAGATCTTCTTCTATCTCTCTCTTTAGGGTTCTGTAGTTTTCATTGTATAAATCTTTCACCTCTTTTGTTAGGTTGATACCCAAGTATCTTATTTTCTTTGAGGATATTGTGAATGGAGTGGTTTTCCTTATTTCCATTTCAGAAGTTTTGTTGCTGATATATAGGAATGCCTTTGATTTATGTGTGTTGATTTTATAACCTGCCACTTTGCTGAATTCATTTATTAACTCTAGCAGCTTCTTTGTAGACTCTTTTGGGTCTGTTAAGTATATTATCATGTCATCCGCAAATAGCGATAGTTTAATTTCTTCTTTTCCTATTTTTATGCCTTTAATTTCTTTTGTCTGTCTAATTGCTCTGGCTAGTACTTCGAGAACTAAATTGAATAGAAGTGGTGATAGAGGGCATCCCTGTCTTGTTCCAGATTTTAGAGGGAATGCCTTCAATTTTTCTCCATTCAGAATGATGCTAGCCTGAGGCTTAGCATAGATAGCTTTTACAATGTTGAGGTAAGTTCCTGTTATCCCTAGTTTTTCTAGTGTTTTGAACATAAAGGGATGCTGTACTTTGTCAAATGCTTTTTCTGCATCCATCGAGATGATCATGTGGTTCTTGTCTTTAAGTCTATTGATGTGGTGGATAGCATTTATTGATTTCCGTATATTGAACCATCCTTGCATCCCAGGAATGAATCCTACTTGATCATGGTGCACAAGTTTTCTGATATGTTTTTGTATTCGATTCGCCAGAATTTTATTGAGAATTTTTGCATCCAAGTTCATTAGAGATATTGGTCTGTAGTTTTCTTTCTTTGAAGTATCTTTGTCTGGTTTTGGGATCAAAGTGATGTTGGCCTCATAGAATGAATTTGGAAGAGCTCCTTCTTTTTCGATTTCTTGAAATAGCTTGAAAAGTATTGGTATTAATTCTTCTTTGAAGGTTTTGTAGAACTCCGCTGTATACCCATCTGGTCCAGGGCTTTTCTTAGTTGGTAGTCTTTTGATGGCTTCTTCTATTTCTTCTTTTGTTATTGGTCTGTTTAAATTGTGTGTGTCTTCCTGTCTCAATCTGGGCAATTCATATGCCTTAAGAAATTTATCGATATCTTCGTTATCTTCTATTTTATTGGAATATAGGGTTTCAAAATACTTTCTAATTATCTTCTGTATTTCTGTAGTGTCTGTTGTGATATTGCCTTTTTCATCCCGTATGTTAGTAATTTGAGTTCTCTCTCTTCTTCTTTTCGTTAGCGTGGCTAAGGGCTTGTCTATCTTATTTATTTTTTCAAAGAACCAACTTTTAGTTTTATCTATTTTTTCAATGGTTTCTTTTGTTTCAATTTCATTGATTTCTGCTCTAATTTTAATTATTTCTTGGTTACTTGTATTCTTAATAATTGCTATTCTGACTGAGTGAGGTGGAATTTCAGTGTGGTTTTAATTTGCATTTCTCTAATTGCTAGAGATGTTGAATATTTTTTCATATGTTTGTTGACCATTCATATTTTTTCTTCTGTGAAGTGCCTGTACAGTTCTTTTGCCCATTATTAACTTGTGGATTTTTTTTTTTGGTGCTAACTTTTTTGAGTTATTTGTGTTCCTGGAGATTAATGCTCTATATTAGGTGGAGGTGGCAAAGATTTTCTCCAATTTTATTGGTTCTCTGTTCATGCTCTTGATTGTTTTCTTTGCTGTGAAGAAGCTTTTTACCATCCTGTTTATTGATTCTTGATTTTACTTCTTGCACTTTAGGAGTCTTATTGAGGAAGTTGGTTCCTGAGCTGACATGTAGAATTGGACTTACTTTTTCTTCTAGTAGAAACAGGGTCTCTGGTCTAATGTTTAGGTCCTTGTTCCACTTAGTGTTGAGTTTTGTGTAGGGTGAAATGAGTTCACTTTCAATCTTCTACGTATGGATTTCCAGTTTTCCCTGTACCATTTGTTGAAGAAGCTATCTTTTCTCCAGTGAATGCTTATGGCACCTTTGTTTAGTATGATATAACTGTATTTATGAGGGTTTGTCTCAGTGCTTTCTATTCTGTTCTTTGGTATTCATGTCTGTTTTTTGTGCCAATACCATGCCATTTGTGTTACTATATCTCTGTAATATAATTTAAGGCCTGGGATTGTGATGCCTACTGCATCACTTTTCTTGCTAAGGTTTATGGTCTTTAAGTCACATGTGATAGAAGATAGAAAAATACTTGAATGAACCAAGTTGCCAACTTGTAGCTTTCTCATTCATCCTGAAATTTTATTCTTTTCATTTATCCTTTTAGTTAGAATGTTCCTGCACTGATTTTTAATCTCATCACTTTGTGAATCTTTACTTAGTGTTACACTTCATAATAAAAATATAAAAGCGTGGATAACACCACTTAGTTTCTTATTCAGAATAACCTAACAATACTAGATGTTTGAATTAAAACTAGATGCTTTTAAAATGCAAATTACAAGCAGTTTCCTCTCTAATCATAAATTTTTGTGCCTAGTAACAATGAGAATAGAAAAGAATTAGTTCTCCTTCTCTATAAAGTCATAATTGCCTAACTACCTATAAATCTGCAACTTTTCATAGGAAATTTAAAGAAAAAAGACACAGAAATTGAGCCATAAAAGTGTTATCTCCTTAAAATCAGGCAGGGTGATGTATACCTATAGTCTCAGCTACTTGGAGGCTGAGGCTGGTGGATCACTTAAACCCAAGGAGATGGATGTCAGCCTGCAGAGCAAGATGCTGTTCCCAAAACAAAAACAAAAACACTTAATTCTTTTGAGTTAATTTACTAACCAGTAAATTCAGTAGATGTTCATATTTTCATCTTGTTTTTTGTCTCTTATTTCACAGTCTACATTTTCTTTAATTTACTTATGAAACAATTGCTAAAATCTAAACAATTGTAAAATCTACTTCTGTTATATGATGTAAAATTTCTTCAGTTGTCTCTCAAGAGAGCATATTTAATTCTTCCTTGTCCTCCTCTTTTTTTTTGCTGTTGCATAATCTTTTGATATAAATTGTGTGTATTATTTGTCTATTTTCCCTGAATAATTGAGCATCATCTAGGCTTGTTATTTGACCAAAAATAGATTAGGTGTTCCTTGTGTCCTCTCCATGATTGCCTGGACATTATTAGGTCTTAGAGGATTTCTTCATATTTACATGATCTAATAGTTAGTCTGTTTTATAGTACCATACATGGAGTAGCTTAAACAACAGAATTTTATTTTCTCACAGTTCTGGAGACTAATAGTCTGAGACCAAGGTGTTGGCCGGCTTGGTTTCACGTAAGTTTTTTGCCTTGACTTGTAGAAGGCCATCTTCCTCAGGTGTCTTTACATGGCCACCTTCTGTGTATGCCTATTTCCTAATTTCTTCCTCTTATAAGGACATCACTCATATTGGATTAAGTCCAACTATAATAATCACATTTAAGTTAATTACCTCATTAAAGGCCTATCTCTAAGTCTGCAGTATATTCTGAGGTAGTAGGCATTAGAATTTTGATATATGAATTTTGAGAACACAGTTCAGCCTATAACACTCTCTCTTTAAGAAATCATGGCAGGGCTGGGGATGTGGCTCAAGCGGTAGCGCGCTCGCCTGGCATGCGTGCGGCCCGGGTTCGATCCTCAGCACCACATACCAACAAAGATGCTGTGTCCGCCGAGAACTAAAAAATAAATATTAAAAATTCTCTCTCTCTCCTCTCTCACTCTCTCTTTAAAAAAAAAAAAAAGAAATCATGGCAGTATGAGTAGAAGAACATTTGTGTCTGCACAGTTATTTTTTTGTTTATTAACCCATTACCCTAGGTCACAGTTTTTTTGTTTCTGTTTTTATTTTGTCTGGCCTGTAAACTATGTGTACAGTGTGTCTAGATATAGAATCCTTATTAGGACTTGAACTTTCCCATTTGGAGGATTCCTCCTTTATTCCAGAAGGAACTCTTCATTTTTGACATGGACCAGCTGTTTGAGAGGAACTGAGTGAAATAAAAGAAATGTTAGATATTTTATGTCATATTTTTCTACTATATATGCTCTACTCCCTTCAGAATGTGGCTTGTATTTGTTTTCTATTACTATTATAACAGTTACTACAAAATTAATGACTTAAAACAATATAAATGTATTTCCTTTTCATTCTATAAGTCACAAGTCCAATACATGTCTGCAAAGGCTAAAAGGTATCATTAGAGCTACATTGCGTTTCTTTGCCTTTTTCTGGCTTCTAGACTGCCTTTCTTCCTTGGTTCATGGCCCTTTTAATCCATTTTCAAAGCCAGCAGTATAACAGCATCTCTCTGCTTCCATCTTAGATCACTTTTTCTGACTTCAACAAGGAAAGATTTTCTAATTTTTCGAACTCACCCCTATCATGTCTGTATGTGTCTTTTGGCACATAAGGTAATGTCTTTACAGGTTCTTGGGATTCAAGTGTGCAGATCTTTTGGGGAGGGGTGGAATATCATCATCTCCTTCTCAACTCTCCCCTTCACTTCTAGCATTTATCCTTTTACATTATGGAGATTGCCTACCACTTCAAGTGAGTAGTCCTGCATTATAATGAGTTATAGTAAAGCCAGGGCAGAGAAGACTATGCTTCAGATCACAGGCTTTGGATTTGAAATTCTCTTATTTGTTTTTACCAGCCCTTACCTCACCTTCTCTAAATTAGAAGGTGATAATGGGTTTTATCAAGAATTTATTTTCCACGACACTGCACCAATGCCTTGAGAAAAGAATGGGGTCTTTAGCTTAACTTTTTCAACACTATTACTAGCCAGGAACTCCTTGAAGTTTGGGATATATTTTAGAAATATCCATTATATAGACCAAAACAGAAAAATTATTTACATGAGACAGAACCTATTACAAAGTAGAGTGGTTTGATTTCAACTGAATAAAAGTTTTAAATGAGTGGCTTGCTCGCTCGCTCGCTCTCTCTCTCTCTCTCTCTCTCTCTCTTCATTCCATGGACCTTCCAGTTCAGAATTGCCAAGGGTGTATGTTAAGAGTGAAGAATCCTACATTCCACTGCAGATATACTGAATCACAATTGAATTTCAGATATTTTAATTTTTAGCACTTCTTAACAGTCATGCTGGCTCTTTTGTGTTCTGACATTTTAGAAATGTTGCTTTAGACACTTGACTGTGATGGTTGCTTTGCTTAATGTTATTGATGACATGAACTGGCAAAAGAGCGAAAAATATTTATTATTTCTCTATGGAATCTTTTTTTTACTTGAAAATGGCAACAAAGAATTATTTTCTGTATATTATAAATAAAAATTTTAAATGAATGCTTATATGGGAAATATTCATGTTATAGCATGTAAAGCTGTATTATAACATATAGAGACCCTTTCAAGTGAACAAAAAAATGTCAAATGCCCAATATTAATTGTTTAAGGACATGTGGACACAGATAGTTTACAAATAAGGAAGAAATATGGTCAATAAATTTTAAAAACAGCTTAATAAGAAGTTCTGGTGTGCCATTGCACAGTAGGGTTATAACATATAACATTAATGTGCTGTGCATTTCAAATAGCTAAAACAAAGGGTTTGACTATTTTTACCATAAATAAATAATAAAAAAATTGAGGAAATACATATGCTTAACTTGACATATATACATATATTGAAAGATCACATGGTATCCCATTAATATGTGCCATTTTAATGTTTTGATGTATGAGTTAAAAATAAATTAAAAAGTGACTAGGCGTGGTGGTACACACATGTAATCCCAGTAGTTTGGGAGGCTAAGGCAATGCAGGTTCAAAGCCAGACTCAGCAAAAGCAACGCAGCCCTAAGCAACATGGTGAGACACTGTCTCTAAATAAAATACAAAAAAGGGTTGAGATATGTCTCAGTGGTTGAGTGATTTGGGATTTCAATCCCTGGTACCAAAAGAACAAAAACAAAAACAAACAAACAAGTGGATTAGACAAAGGTGAATGAAGGGAAGGCAGGGGGATAGGAACAGAAAAGGCAGTAGAATGAATTGGACCTAACTTTCCTATGTTCACATATTAGTATACCACCAGTGAAACTCCACATCATGTACAACCACAAGAATGGGATCCTAATTAGTAAAAGTTATCCTCCATGTATGTTTAATATATCAAAATATACTCTACTGTCATATATATCTAAAAGACCAAATAAAAATCAATTAACATAATAAAAAAGTTCAATAAAGAAAATCAATACTATTAGATAAATTTTTGTGTCTGCTTTCTGCATATATAAATATAAAAACATATGTATGTGAATTTATTATATTTTATTATGTTTGTATGAATATTTCACACACATATATATGATAATATTTTACTGGAGATTACAACTAAATAGACATGTTTACTATATACCACTCAAGGGGGTTAATTTGTTCATTCTTTTTAGGAGGATAGCATTCCAATATGAATGTTTTCTATTAGCATGAGAACTTTTTCCCCATGTATTCCTTTGTGAAAACAGGTCATCAAATAGCCTATGGTATTTTCCCAAATATGGACAAATACTATGATACATGCATAGACATAAAGAAGAGGACACAGAAGAATATACATGAAATTATTAATGGTGGGTAGGTGTGAATCAGTTGAGGTTATTAGTAATCTTTGGTTTTAATTTTATTTTTTAGTATTCTCAAATATTTCTGATAGGCATATGTTGCTTTTATATGTTAAAAAATAAAATAACATAAAATATTGAGAATTTTTTTTAATTCTCAGAAACTTTAGAAGGTAGAAATTTGAGAGTCAAGAACAAGGTGAGAGTTGATGATAATTGCTATTATCCATTACTATTAACTTAAAATAAATGAATACTTCAGGCATATAAATGCAAGGGTCTGAAAGTAGGACGGTATTAACAAATCAGATGATTAGTATACTTACTAATACATACCCTCCTTATCTCCTTTTTTGAGCTCTTATATTTTCACATGCTTTGTTCTTTATTCTTTTTTTCCCCTAATAATTTTCTTTCTCTCATGCTTGTCTTTTAAGTCTTTTAAGCAACATGCATTTAGTGTGACACGTAGCGCTAAAGGGGATCTAACCTTTTTAAAAGTGCTTGCTTAGCTTGAACAAAGATTGAATGAAAGATTAGTCAATTTCTGTCATGATTTCCTCAGTAAAGTATGGAGATTGAGTATTTAAGGGTATGTGCCCCACCTTTTTTTAAACATATTTTTAGTTGTCAATGGACCTTTATTTTATTTATATGTGGTACTCAGAATCGAACCCAGGGCCTCACACATGCTAGGCAAATGTTCTACCACTGAGCCACAACCCCAGCCCAGAGACTTGCCCTTTTTACTCTTCATCTTCTGGTTTGTTCTTATCTTCTTTAAGTAGAATATATTCATGTATTTTATAAATTAAAAACAAATAAAGAAATAATCATACTTTGGGAGAAAAGTGCTTATTTCATACTAAATTTTTAATTTATTCTCCATCAAAGATTTGTTGAGCATTGACTCCTGGCTACAAGAAATTCTTAATATCATTTTTTTTCATGCCAGGCTAATTGGTCAATTAAGCCATTATAAAAACTGAATGATCTTGTTAAAGTGTTTTTGGTATATATTAACATTTTGTCAGCCAAGTCTCTAAGACTGCACTTACTTTTCAAGACTTATCGTAAGTTCTTAATTATAGTTATAAGGAATTCAACAGTAATTTTTGACAGGGACATTGTTATGATTGAAATGATACTATAATTTTCTGATTTAATTCAAAAGCTCTATCTTATTCATAAATCTTTGTAATTGACTTTACATTGTAACCAGACTTCTTTATAGTATTCACTTTAATTATTAGCATGGGAAAGAATGGGAGAAAATAGAAGGGGAACATGTGACATTTTTTCTCAACTTTATTTTTTTTTCTAATTCACATTTTATAAGTCTAAATACATTCCAGACATGGACAAAGTATTTTTTTATTTTGTCAGCCATCAATAGTAGCTAGCACATTGGCACTTCAACCTCAGCTGTTCAGAAGCCTGCCAGTAGATTGTTTAAAGTTTTTATGCCTTAAAGAACAGCTGGGTTTTACAACAACACTTGGTTTCAGATTTTGTATTTTATATGAAATACATTTATGTGATTTAACATGTTAACTTCCAGCTAGCCAGAAAGCCTTCACTTATCATTATGCAGTATGTTTCAAGTAAGATGTATTGGCCAAACCATGACAATCTCAGAATGAAAGAGTGTTGTTAATAATTATACCAGGACAATAGGTGTGAGCTTAGCATTTCTAATGGCTTTAAATAAACTCCGATTCAGATAATTCATATAGTTTCACTTTCTTAACAGTATCACTACACCTGCAAAAACATAATTTTCCAGTAACAAACCACCTTTAAGTAACTTAAAAATTACTATTTTATTAATGTATATGACCCTGTGGGTTAGTAGTTTTAAATGAGATATATAGGAAAGCTGGGACATCCAAGACAGCTGTGCCTTTCTCCATACAGATTCTTATTCTTTATAAATAATTTATATTCCACATACAAAATACACTCACCACCATAGTAGGATTCTGAAAGTTTCATCACAATGATAACAATAGGTCCAAAGTTTATCTAGATCTAAATCAGATCTAGATGTAAAAACTTCTTGGGTTTTGCTCTTAGTATGACTCTTGCCTTGTGTTCCCACACACCCAACATACAGTGGTGAGTCAGGGACAGAATACAGCAATTAATGTACCCAATCAAAACTAGAGGAAGAGGAATCATATAGCTCTAAGTGGACCATAGCTATTCTGAATTTTCACAGATACTTGTTATCAGGCTACCTATATGGGAGGTGGGGAATATTCTTTCAGCTGAGTCCAGTTCTGTTTCCCCAGAATGTATCTATAGTTCATTGTTCTTAGGCTCTTGGTTATGCCCTTTAGGTTCTGGACTATCCTCTGAGTTATCCTTTCTTTTCCATAAGAAATGGTCTATTTAGCAACTGAATTAACCTTCTCAGTCTGCTTTCTGCCTGTGGAAAGTTGAGGACCCAGAGAAGAATTTTCATTTTAAAGTGTCTTTGTTCTGATTGATCCAAAGAAGTGCAGCAACCTCAAAACTTTTAAGACTTTCTATATATCCCATTATAGTCTACTCCATTAGATGAGGCTCCATATACAGTTTTGTTTTTTTTTTTTAAAAGACCAAGGTAGAGCTGGGAATGGAGCTCAGTGGTAGAGCCCTCATCTAGCATGTGGGAGGTCCTGGGTATGATCCCCAGCACAACAACAAAACAGACCAAGGTGGTTTGTTAGGCTCCATTTTAAATCATTCAGAGGTTTTCAAAAAGTAGGGTTTGTGGTTTCCAGCATCCAGGTCTTACATGTATTTTGTTAAATATGTTCCTATGAATTGCATGTTTTGTAAAGCTATTATAAATGGAATTGTCACAGGTGAAGTGGGAGATGAAGCTCTGAAACCAGTGAGGGTCCTTGTTCCCAAGGTGTTGAATATTAAACACCTGAGAAACACTGAGGCAAGAACAGAAGTTTTATTTTAAGGATGGGGGTAGGGAGAGAAGGGGGGAGAGAGGAGGGAGGGAGAAAGGAGGGGAGGGAGGGAAAGACACTTCCCAAGAGGAGGAAGTCCAGAGCTGGTGCCAGAGGGAGTGGAGGTCTTTTCCCTTTTATAGATTTCAGGTTTTCTTTCTTCTCATGCCCCCTCCTCCTCTTATCTTGCTCAGTGACCAAAAGGGCAGGAAGAGAGCTGTCCAGAGGGTGATTACCTGTGTTGGAAAATGTGATCCTTCCCTTCCCCAAGAGGTTGTTAGCAACCAGGTAATGGGGAGTGCTGTCTACCAGTTTCCTTTTCTTTGATAATTAGCTACCTGTCCTTTGTCCTGGTCTCAGCTCCAAGCCTCTGTTCTTGTGTCCTGACAAAAGAAAATTCAGAGTTGGATATAGAAGAGAATTTTGTCATAAATGAAAGTCTTAAGCAAAGAACACTCTCAAGAGAGAAAGAGAGTGGGTTGTCTCCAACAGAGAACAACAAAGAAAACTTACTGATGCTACTTTCATATTTATTACTGTTTGATGTTTGCCGGAACTGGGGTCCACCTTCTACAGTCTTCACAGGTCCATTATTTGAATCCTCCTTCATGTTGGGCAGGGGAGCTTCTGACTCTACCTGGTCCTTTCTAAATAGTCATAGCAACCATCTCTTGTGTGTGTTGGGGAGACTTCATCTACAAGTCAATCCTATGTTAATGCAGTGCCAGAGTCAATGGCTGGACACTTAGTGCCCCTGGGCAGTGATCTCAATAGTCCCTATGTTAGAAATATTGGGACACTGCAAGAAATCAGTTATGTGTGTTACTGAAAGCTCAGTCCTTGTCCCCAGTGCCAATCAAATAACAAGGACAGTTTTGAGGAAAAGGAAAAAGTTTTATTACTTTGCTAGCAAAGGAGAAGCACAGGGGACTCCTGTCCCAGAAGCTGTGATTCTGCTCATCAAGAGGAATAGGGCTTTTTTTTTTTTTTAAAGAGGTGAATCTAAGGCTACATTCCATTAATTTTTTATAAAGAGATGTAATTCACTTTGTAATTTGGAAGATGGTCATTTCTTAGATCTGCTGATGCCATCCCCAAATCTGAATTACTTCATTCCTGTGATGAGTGTACGTTTAAAGATAGATAACTCTGGGATGGGGAAAAAAGGTAATCCTGTTTCCCCTGAGATTAGGGAGGGGAAGAGATTAGAGAGAAGGAGGGAGAGGAAAATAAGTTGCAGTTCCAGAGCAGCAAGGGTTGTATTCAATCATAATGTGGACCACTCTTAAATGTGCTTAGAAGTTACTCAGCAGGGCAAACTTTACTTCTGCTAAAGGGTGTGCTGCTGAACAAAGTCTGGCAAGCAAGCACACTTGGGGCAGAAAGTCTGCCTGTTTTTATCCTTAGGCAGCAATGCCCCTTTCTCTGATAGGAGGAGAAAGAGGTTACTATCTATGAGATTGGCTAATTTTAAAATTGGGGAGGTCAAAGTGAAAGGTTTTTTTTTTTTTTTAAAAAAAATAGCTATGTCTGATACAGATTGGGAATCTCAGAATGGCCACAATTGGATCTTACATCCCAATTTTATACTTAAAGCTAAATTGTATATTCTGAAAATTTAACACTGGACTTTATGTTTCTCAAACCTGTCAGAAGTTAACCCCTTCATCTCCCATTCCTTCTTGATATTTCTTTATTTTTTAGAACTTTATTTTTGTATTTAAAGTTCACACACACCATAATTGTAATATAATTTTAAAAAGAGCACTTAACATTTAGAAACATCTCTGATACTTGGTCTCTTCTGTGTCCCAAGCAAGTCCTGAGATAAAGATAGAGCACATGTACTTACATCCTACAGTGTTGGAGGAGGACCAGAAACCCAATCAGACTTAACAGTGTTGACAATCAAAATATCCCTAGGGGATGCCATGGAAGGGAAATACAAGCCTATACAAAAATCTTAATTTTAATATTTTTTAAAAGTCACATATTCATTTCTTAGGCTTAGCCATCTACTAAGTTACACACACTCAGGTACTTGAAGGTTACTATGTAGCTCCTAGTTGTCTGAGTCAGGGCAATGTGCTACTTTCCCCACAACCAGATGCCATCTGTCCCCTGCAAAAGACCACTGGCACAGCTGCTGCAATGGTTGCAGCCAAGTGAGCTTCCAGCTGTGAAACCAGAACAACTCTCACTGCTACTTTCACTTATGAAGCAAGTTATTGCGTTGGAGCTTTCCTGGTCGTGGGGCTGAGATACTGTATGGTCAGTAGGACAAGTGACTTTTCCTGTAGTGCTTTCTACAGTAAGATAAATTTCAGCACTTGGTCCTGAATACTGTACAGCAGCCCTAGTTCAGGACTTCTATCCCTGCACAATTAAGATTATTTGATAGTTGACTCTTTGCCTTTTTGGCAATTCACTGGTGAATTTGCTGTGATGCAGGGGTGTTTTCCATACTCTGCTTAAAGCAGAGTTGACCTGTGGCTTGGATTATGCTTCTCAAGTCTGGAAGGAGATCCCAGGCTCCCTCTTCTGACAAAGTCAGGGAATGTGATTTCAACTTGTTCTATTCTTTCCTAGGTCTCTTGGTGTGTGTTTGCCTCAAAAGGAGGTTTCCCAACTAAAAATTCATAGCAAAGAACTCCAAGGCTCCAGAGATCCACCTTCTCATCATATATCTGGCTTTAATCATCTCAGGGGGCAGGTAGTCCAGGGTGTCAAGAAAGTGGTTCTCCTGGAGATTGGAGTGTGTACTGATCACTCAGAATTGGTGATTTTAAGCTCTCCAGCTGATCCAAGTAGCTTGTTCTCTGGCATAATGTCTCTATGAATAGCTATCTTTGAATAGTAGTAAGACAGAACATTTGCCAGTTCAGCAATCTAAGTAGCAATTCTCTGCTCCTCAAACTTGGAAAGTTTCAGAATTTCTCTTTAGACTGTTTCAAGTGGTACATATTCTAGAATTAGGTAGACTCTGGTAACATCATGAAATAACCTTACAGCTTGAGAATATAAGAATGCCTATGGTGGGACTGGATTTCTACTTTTATCCTGATATAATGCTCTACTCATGCATTCTCCAGCTGAACTTTAAACAATTTAGGAGCCAGGATAAACTTGCTTTGTTTTCCTCTTCTCAAATAAACATTACCAAAATCTCCTTTACCCAGTGGGGGAGCAGTGTCAAATCTTCCAAAGACCACTGCCTTTTCTTTTGAGTCTTAATTTTTATGTTTTGTTGCCAGTTCCTTTTCAGGATTATTTCCAGGTGCTTATGGCTGAGGCTGCTCATTTTTCTGGATATTGTTCACAGGATGACAGGCTAAAGTACACTAGTTGCCTGCAATTGCTTCTGTTGCTAGTTTCTGACAGGAGACAAACTTTTTGTTCTTAAAAAGAAATATGCTGGGAAGAATTTAAAGAACATAGATTCACTGAGTCTGGCCACTTCTTACAGAAGCAGTCTGAGAAGGAATGTGCTAAGTCCCAGAACATGTTTTGGACTATCACCCAATGGAACTGTAGCCTATGTTGGAAAGGAAAATAAGTTTATGGTATTCATGAGTGAAGGATGGATGTTTTGAGAATTCCATGGTTCGTTTCCTTAATGGGCACCAAAATGCAGTTTTCTTTAGATTTGACCATGTTGCCCTACCTACTAGCCACCTTCCACTTTTGATACCAGACCACAGAGTCCTTCCAATAACTCTCCTTCTTAACATATTTCTTAATTATCTTTCTTGACTATTTTTAAATTGGCTTCCTTTGTTTCTACTTGTTTATTCTCAGGGTTAGTATCTCTATTGTTTCTCTACAAATCACTTGATAATATTCATTAGTTTCAAAGTCAATTTAAAGAAATCCTGTGACCCGGCTATGTTATTGCTTCACATTCCATTGCTCATTATTACTACCTAATAAATTATGTTATTTTACTTCATTTTCAACTGCCTGTTGCAAGTATGTAGAGATACAATTGATTTGTGTATATTGATCTTATATACTGTGATTGTGTTAAATTCCTGTATTTTCATGCTGTTTTCTGTAGATTACTTAATATTTTCTATGTACATAATGATGTATATAAAAATAAAAGTAGTTTTGGTTCTTCTCTTTCCAATCTGTATTCCTTCATTTTTCTTGTCTCATTGTAATGGCTAGAGTTGCCAGTATAATGTTGAAGAGAAGTTGTAAGGCTAGATATTTCTTGTTTTGTTCCCTATCTGAAGGGAGTGGCATTCAGTCTTTCACTGTCAAATATGCTGTTAGCTGTGGATTTTTCACAGATGTCCTTCTTGTTCCTAGTTTTCTAATAGATTTTGCTATAAATGGGTGCATTTTACTGTGTATAAATTATACTTCAATTTAAAAACTAATTTATTAAGATAATATTAAATATTTTATATACTAAAATGAACAGAGCAATGTTGTCTCAAATATTAATATAAGTTGTTTAAGAAACAACTTAAATTGTGTAAAGTCTAAAAACTTTAAGAAAAACATGGTCAAGGCTGAAATTTTATTTTAAGTTAGTCATCTATCATGATAAAGTTGTAAATAAAATATTATTTGAAGATTTTACTTTTTGAATAGAAAATAAACCTAAGAAAGGAATTGCTATCATTCCATTTAGTAAGCTAATATAATATTTCAAAAGTCAGTATTATTTCTCAGTGATAAACTTGATAAAGCCTCTAAAACTTGAGTTGAGATCTTCTGATTAGCACCACTGAGAGATTGCAATTTCTTTTCTTTTCCTTAGAATAATCCATAATATATTTGACATGCAGTAATTATTATTTGGCATATAAATACTGTAGATATATTTTACATAAAAATTAAACAGTAACTTTGTAAATTTAACCATGGGTCATTATAACAAAATTATATTCTAGCCCTTTATATAGGTGAAAAAGCAGTCTCAGAAAGAATAAATATAATTGTTTCCAATTTTATGATAACTTTTTTGTACAACAGGAGTTACTTAAAGATCCACTGTACATTGGATTACGACAGAGAAGAGTGAGAGGTCCTGAATATGATGACTTCTTGGATGAATTCATGGAGGCAGTTTCTTCCAAGTATGTGTGATCTTTATTTTATCTGTTTTAATTGAATTTCAAAATATAAAGATAAGCTAACATACCAACATTTAAAATTCCAAGTTTTATTAAGTACATTGTAATATTTACTAGTGAGCTGAATGAAAAAAAAATCATATCTGTCTATATATTTTTACAACTCTTGTATATCTATCTACCTCTAACTATTATTGGCCATAAGATAATGTCGTGTGTCTATCCTTAAAAAGGTATTTATGTTGCTATCCCTGAAGATACGTTTTTCCTTCAAGAATCTTTAGAATTTGTGCCTGTGGAAATGCATGAATATGGGAAAGGAGGCAGTGTCCAATGACAATAAATGTAAGAAGGAAGTCTTCCTTTTTATATTTATTGGAAGTCTGTACTTCTTTCTGGTTTCTGATAAAAAATTTGATCTTCAATCATGTTTATGACTGGTCTGAGACTTAAATGGCAGGAGAAACAGAAGAGGTGGGACTAAGCAAGAGTAGGTATAATCAATGGGTACAAAATAGAGTCAGAACCAGAGTATCCAATTATAATTCATCAATCTCTGATTAAGTCTACATATTTGATTAAACTATAGTACTATATCTTCATCTAATATAGTTAGTATTTGATTGTAGGCCAAGTGCTACTGTAAATATTTCTATTTTTTTCCTTAAAATAAGACATTTTCACTGTAATTTTTATAATAGATTCAGAGAGTTTTGTCAGGCCAATTGTCAACCATCTTCTTTGTTACTGTATAGTCACAAAAAACAAGTGCTTTTAGTTGGGCATGGTGGTGCATGCCTGTTGTCCTAGTGGCTTTGGAGGCTGAGGCAGAGGGATTGCAAGTTCAAAGCCAGCCTCAGCAACTTAGTGAGGCCCTAAGCAACTTAGCAAGACCCTTTCTCAAAAATAAAACATAAAAAGGACTGAGAATGTGCTCAATGGGTTAAGAATCCCTGGTTTCAATTCCTGGTAGTGCGTGCGCACATGCACGTGTTCTTTCTCTCTCTCTCTCTCTCTTTCTCTCTCTCTCTCTCTCTCTCTCTCTTGTGTGCGCGCTTGCACACACACACACACACACACACACACACAGAGAAATCAAGTGCTTTTAAAAAATACATATTTTGCTTTGGCTTTTCATACAAATAGCTCATCACTAGAATCATTTGTAACTGGAGGTGTACTTCTGGTTTCTTGTTATAATGTTTATTGTTGAGCAGTTGTATCCAATAGCAGAGAAGTGTTTTGTCAGTTGCACAATATTTAGAATATTTTGACTCATACCCAAGATTTTAGTGTACAATATGTTGTCATTAGTAAGAGCTATGTTTTAAAAGCACATGTTTGATTTTTTTATTGTTATTATTATACTTATTTGGTTAAGCTATAGATATTCTATAGTTTAAAGTTCAAGATTGCATGATATAGCGAATTCCCAGTAGTTTTTCATATTTAAAGTGTCTTAGCCTGTAAACTCTTCTATAATGTTTTAGTTATAACTTTCTAATAGAAAATTAATGAAGAGATTGTATAGATGTTTTAGTCCGTTTTTTTTTTTTTTGTTGTTGTTGTTGTTGCTGCGCTTAAAAGATGTGAAAATAACAATTAGAGGAGGAAAAGTTTCTTTTGAGACTCACACTTATAGAGGCCTTACTCCATTGATGGCCAACTCCATTCTTTGGGGATTGAGGTAAGGCAGAAGAACATCAAGGCATAAGAGTGTGGTTGAGGAATGTGGCTTGGACATGGCACCAGGAAGCAGAGAAAGATGGCTCCTCACCTTGGATTAAATATGAACTCCAAAGGCACGCCCTTATTGACCCACCTCCTCTAGTTATTCCCTACCTGCTGACAGTTACCACCCAGTTAATCCCTATCAGGGGATTAATGCACTGATTAAGTTAAGGCTCTCATAACCCAATTATTTTACCTCTAAACTTTCTTGCATTGTCTCACACAAGAGCTTTTGGGCTACACTCACATCTAAACTATAACAATAGATAATGCTCTGCAGCTATATAGAATAAAAGGAAATGTAGATCCTAATGTATTTTGTTTCATTTTCTATTTGCAGAAATAAAGTCTGTCTAAAATAAGACAATATACTTACAAAGAAGCTATTATACACGTTATGATCACTTAACTGAGGATAAAATAGAGAAGATATTATTATTTGGAGCTGATGAAATGCTTTCTAGAGAAAATGAGATATAAACTGATATTGAATAATCTTTGCCAATCCAGAATAAGAAAAAATATTTTTTCAAAACATTGAATTATTAGTTAGAACTAACAGTAATTTTAAACATAAAAGCACCTATAAGTCAAGAGTTGTGCTTCTGAGGTCTTGCCACAGAAAAATGCTAAAGACTTTAAAAAATACCTATTGGCTTGACAGTACTTTGGAAAAGTTTTCAAGGAGTGAAACCTAGTATTACTCAAATTGGGAAGTAGTTATGAATATTAAGCACAAGATTATTTAAAAAGGAAATGACTTAATTTCAAGTGGAACATAATGATTGTGGGCAAAAATCAGACTCTGGGATGAGGTTTATTAAGGAGTGCCTTTGTGTTCAAGTGCTTTGGAAGGCAGGCAACAAAAATGCGAGTGGAGGGCTGGGGTTGTGGCTCAGTGGTAGAGCACTTGCCTAGCATGTGTGAGGCCCTGGATTCGAGTCTTAGCACCACAAATAAATAAATAAAACAAAGGCCCATTTACAATTAAAATAAATATATATTTAAAAAATAGAAGTGGATAAAGGAAGAAGTTGTACTGCAATGTGAACCCATAAATAGCCTTATATAACTTCATTGAAACCATATTTCATGGTATTTAGATTGTTAAGGGGAACTAATTTCTGCCAGTCCCTATCCCCTCCCACTGTCCACTCCTCATACTATGTGATTTTTTTTTTTTAATTTCCCAATCATGGAAAGATTGGAGTGGAGCAGCTTCCAATTCTTTGTCCTGGTTTTCTCAACAATAATAGCTCTTACCTTATAGGCCAAGGACTTGATGAGGATATTGAGGTATACTAACCAAGTATGAAATCAGAAGATGATTTCATATAGAGTTTGAGGAATCACCACCAGGTTGTTTCATGGTCCCATTAGATCCGCGATGAGTTGTACCTTGGCTGGGACCCATTTATTATTGGCCTCCAGATGCCTCTACTTTAACAAGGGGAAGAGAGGAGGACAGCATGTTGAAGTCTCAGGTCTCTGGGTATCACTGACAAATTTGTGTCCAATAGGTCCTAAATATTTGAGTGTTTTCCCCCTATAATTGCCAGAGTAGAGGGTTGTAGGTCCCTTTGGAGTGAACTGGGGAATATTCTTACCATAGTGTTGCAAGGTCCTTCCTTCTGAAAACTAGGCTTCTTATTTAGTCTGTGTGTAAGTTAAATGTATAAAATTTAGCATAGGTTTGGAAACACAAAAAAATTGTGACTTCATTAGGGCTACTACTCTCGATTTTGTGGCCATTCATCTTGGATTTCTTTTAATAATATGATGAATAGTAGCCTTATTAGCTCTCTAGTTTCCCATTAGTAATGCAAATTCTGTTAATTCTCAGTAACTCTTTGTGGATCAGTTTCACACACAACTGTCCTTGCCATTTTTAAGATAACTGTACCTGCCTGGCTGTTAAACATCTTTGGTTGGTCCTGTCATCTTCATTGCTATCTGGAAGCCTTGTTACAAATGAGTCTTTTCTTCATCAGTCATCACCTTTAGAAGAGAGATACTTCTAAACTTTTTAGTAAAGCTAAAATGTTTAGCATTAACTTTTTAATGCTAAAAAGCATAGTTAGCATATTTCTTTTGATTTTGGTAAATGGTGTATTTTCTGCTCCTTCCTGTGGAACATAATTATCTGATGAGTTTTCTGGCCCTGCATAATTAGTATGTATATTCCAAAATGCCCATTTCTCTGAGCCTTGTAATCTCCTCTTCTGTTGTCTATCCAGACATTTCTGGCATTTATATCCACATTTATTATGAGTCATTAGTTTGATCATGTTTCTAGGAGCCATCTTAATTAGTGAGTTTGTACCATTTCCTGAGTTTCTTCCAGTTGTTAAATCCTGCCTCTTAGGAGAGTCCCTTAAAACCAATAAACTCCCCTTATCTAATTTTAGGTTCCAGCCTCTTTGATCAAATACCCCTGGAATTTAATCCCACATGTACTATCCTGGCTAATGTGAACTATGTGGATCTTGCACTTCCTTTGAAATATAGTCATTTTCTTTCTTTATTAGCCTTAGCATATTCCAAGTGATCCAACCCCATCATAACTGTTTTTTCAGAATGGTGTTGGTACCATCATAGAGGGTTACCTGGGATGCATATTCTCAAATGAAGCTTAGCGTTCAAGAAGTTTATAAGCAGTGCCTTTGAGATTAACCTGTGTGGAAGGAAGAGAAAGGTGGCAGGAATGGGTAGAGGGAGAGGTTGAGCTTCTGTTGTAGGTACAGTGACAACTTCCATTAACCTCGGAGCTACTTTGGCTCTTTAGAGTTGCCACTGGTTGAGCTGAAATGGCCAAACCTTTGTATTTCTGCATCTGTTAGTCATTGGATATAGGTCATCCTGGGAAAGAACATAGCTTATGATCTGTGTGAAGTGGCTTTCTGTACCTGAGGCAAACTGGGACAGCAGGGGGGATATGAGGAGCATTTTATAGTATTCAGCACAATGACTGAATTCAGAATCTTTTTTTTTAATTGGTTGTTCACAACATTACAAAGCTCTTGACATATCATATTTCATACATTAGATTGAAGTGGGTTATGAACTCCCAATTTTACCCCAAATGCAGATTGCAGAATCACGTCGGTTACACATCCACATTTTTACATACTGCCATATTAGTGACTGTTGTATTCTGCTACCTTTCCTATCCCCTACTATCCCCCCTCCCCTTCCCAAACATCTTCTCTCTCTACCCCATCTACTATAATTCATTTCTATCCTTGTTAATTTTCCCATTCCCCTCACAACCTCTTATATGTAATTTTGTATAGCAATGAGGGTCTCCCTTCATTTCTATGCAATTTCCCTTTTCTCTCTCTTTCCCTCCCATCTCATGTCTCTGTTTAAAGTTAATCTTTTCTTCCTGCTCTTCCTCCCTACTCTGTTCATAGTTGCTCTCATTATATCAAAGAAGACATTTGGTATTTGTTTTTTAGGGATTGGTTAGCTTCACTAAGCATAATCTGCTCTAGTGCCATCCATTTCCCTCCAAATTCTATGATTTTGTCATTTTTTATTGCTGCATAGTACTCCATTGTGTATAGATGCCACATTTTTTTATACATTCATCTATTGAAGGGCATCTGGGTTGGTTCCACAATCTAGCTATTGTGAATTGTGCTGCTATCAACATCGATGTGGCAGTATCCCTGTAGCATGCTCTTTTAAGGTCTTCAGGGAATAGTCCAAGAAGGGCAATAGCAGGGTCAAATGGTGGTTCCATTCCCAGCTTTCCCAGGAATCTCCATACTGCTTTCCAAATTGGCTGCACCAATTTGCAGTCCCACCAACAATGTACAAGTGTACCCTTTTCTCCACATCCTCGCCAGCACTTGTTGTTTGACTTCATAGTGGCTGTCAATCTTACTGGAGTGAGATGGTATCTTAGGGTGGTTTTGATTTGCATTTCTCTGACTGCTAGAGATGGTGAGCATTTTTTCGTATACTTGTTGATTGATTGTATATCCTCCTCTGAGAAGTGTCTGTTCAGGTCCTTGGCCCATTTGTTGATTGGGTTGTTTGTTATCTTATTGTCTAATTTTTTGAGTTCTTTGTATACTCTGGATATTAGAGCTCTATCTGAAGTGTGAGGAGTAAAAATTTGTTCCCAGGATGTAGGCTCCCTATTTACCTCTCTTATTGTTTCTCTTGCTGAGAAAAAACTTTTTAATTTAAGTAAGTCCCATTTGTTGATTCTTGTTATTAACTCTTGTGCTATGGGTGTCCTATTGAGGAATTTGGAGCCCGACCCCACAATATGTAGATCAGAGCCAACTTTCTCTTCTATCAGACGCAGAGTCTCTGATTTGATATCAAGCTCCTTGATCCATTTTGTGTTAACTTTTGTGCATGGCGAGAGAAAGGGATTCAGTTTCATTTTGTTGCATATGGATTTCCAGTTTTCCCAACACCATTTGTTGAAGATGCTATCCTTCCTCCATTGCATGCTTTTAGCCCCTTTATCAAATATAAGATAGTTGTAACTTCGTGGATTAGTATCTGTGTCCTCTATTCTATACCATTGGTCCACCCGCCTGTTTTGGTACCAGTACCATGCTGTTTTTGTCACTATTGCTCTGTAATATAGTTTGAAATCTGGTATCACTATACCGCCTGATTCACACTTCCTGCTTAGAATTGCTTTTGCTATTCTGGGTCTTTTATTTTTCCATATGAATTTCATGATTGCTTTATCTATTTCTACAAGAAATGCCGTTGGGATTTTGATTGGCATCGCATTAAACCTATAGAGAACTTTTGGTAATATCGCCATTTTGATAATGTTAGTTCTGCCTATCCACGAACAGGGTATATTTTTCCATCTTCTAAGATCTTCTTCTACTTCTCTCTTTAGGGTTCTGTAGTTTTCATTGTATAAATCTTTCACCTCTTTTGTTAGGTTGATTCCCAAGTATCTTATTTTTTTTGAGGATATTGTGAATGGAGTGTTTTTCCTCATTTCCGTTTCAGAAGTTTTGTCGCTGATATACAGAAATGCCTTTGATTTATGTGTGTTGATTTTATATCCTGCCACTTTGCTGAATTCATTTATTAGTTCTAGTAGTTTCTTTGTAGATCCTTTTGGGTCTTCTAGGTATAGGATCATGTCGTCCGCAAATAGTGATAATTTAAGTTCTTCTTTTCCTATTTTTATGCCTTTAATTTCTTTTGTCTGTCTAATTGCTCTGGCTAGTATTTCAAGGACTAAATTAAATAGAAGTGGTGAGAGAGGGCATCCCTGTCTTGTTCCAGATTTTAGAGGGAATGCCTTCAACTTTTGTCCATTCAGAATGATGCTAGCCTGAGGCTTAGTATAGATAGCTTTTACAATGTCAAGGTAAGTTCCTGTTATCCCTAGTTTTTCTAATGTTTTGAACATAAAGGGATGCTGTACTTTGTCGAATGCTTTCTCTGCATCTATCAAGATGATCATATGGTTCTTAATTTTAAGTCTATTGATGTGGTGAATAACATTTATTGATTTCCGTATGTTGAACCATCCTTGCATCCCAGGGATGAATCCTACTTGATCATGGTGCACAATTTTTTTGATGTGTTTTTGTATTCGATTCGCCAGAATTTTATTGAGGATTTTTGCATCTAGGTTCATTAGAGATATTGGTTTGTAGTTTTCTTTCTTTGAGGTGTCTTTGTCTGGTTTCGGAATCAGGGTGATGTTGGCCTCATAGAATGAATTTGGAAGAGCTCCCTCTTTTTCTATTTCCTGAAATAACTTGAAAAGTATTGGTATTAATTCTTCTTTAAAGGTTTTGTAAAACTCCGCTGTATACCCATCCGGTCCTGGGCTTTTCTTGGTTGGTAGTCTTTTGATGGCTTCTTCAATTTCATCCATTGATATTGGACTGTTCAAATTGTGTGTATCCTCCTGACTCAGTCTGGGCAAATCATATGACTTAAGAAATTTATCGATGTCTTCACTATCTTCTATTTTATTGGAATATAGGTTTTCAAAATAATTTCTAATTGTCTTCTGTATTTCTGTAGCATCTGTTGTGATATTGCCTTTTTCATCCCGTATGTTAGTAATTTGAGTTCTCTCTCTTCTTCTCTTCGTTAGCATGACTAAAGGTCTGTCGATCTTATTTATTTTTTTGAAGAACCAACTTTTAGTTTTGTTAATTTTTTCAATAGTTTCTTTTGTTTCAATTTCATTGATTTCCGCTCTGCTTTTAATTATTTCTTGCCTTCTTCTACATTTGCTGTTATTTTGCTCTTCCTTTTCTAGGGCTTTGAGATGAAGTGTGAGCTCATTTATTTGTTGGTTTTTTTCTTTTTTTGAGGAATGACCACCAGGCGATGAATTTCCCTCTTAAAATTGCTTTCATTGTGTCCCATAGATTCCGATATGTTGTGTCTGTATTTTCATTTTTCTCTAAGAATTTTTTGATTTCTTCCTTTATGTCTTCTGTAACCCATTGATCATTCAGTAACATATTGTTCATTTTCCATGTGATGTAGGATTTTTCCTTCCTTGTTTTATCATTGATTTCCAGTTTCATTCCATTATGATCAGATAAAATGCATGGTATTATCTCCACCCCTTTATATTTACTGAGGGTTGCCCTATGGCATAATATATGGTCTATTTTTGAGAAGGATCCATGTGCTGCTGAGAAAAAAGTATATCCATTTGATGATGGTTGATATATTCTATATATGTCAGTTAAGTCTAGGTTATTGATTGTGGTATTGAGTTCTATAGTTTCTTTATTCAACTTTTGTTTGGAGGATCTGTCCAATGGTGAGAGAGGTGTGTTGAAGTCACCCATAATTATTGTGTTGTGGTCTATTTGATTCTTGAACTTGAGGAGAATTTGTTTTATGAATGTCGCAGCACCATTATTTGGTGCATAAATATTGATAATTGTTATGTCTTGTTGGTGAACGGTTCCTTTTAACAGTATATAATTTCCTTCCTTATCCCTTTTGATTAACTTAGTCTTGAAGTGGATTTTATTCGATATGAGGATGGCCACCCCTGCTTGCTTACGAGGACCGTGTGCGTGGTATATTTTTTCCCATCCTTTCACCTTCAGCCTGTGTATGTCTTTTCCAATCAGATGTGTGTCTCCTGGAGGCAGCATATTGTTGGATTTGTTTTTTAATCCATGATACCAGCCTATGTCGCTTTATTGAAGAGTTTAAGCCATTAACATTCAGAGTTACTATTGATATATGGTTTGTACTTCCATCCATGTTTGATTATTTATCCTTTTTTAAAAAAATTTAGTTTGTTTCTCCATGATTATCTTTCCCCTCACCCTCTGTCTTTACGGAGACCCTTCCTACTGATGGTTTTGGTTATTGTTTTTCATTTCTTCATCGTGTAGTGTTTTGCTCAAAATGCTTTGCAATGCTGGTTTTCTGGCTGCAAATTCTTTTAACTTTTGTTTATCATGAAAGATTTTTATTTCGTTGTCATACCTGAAGCTTAATTTTGCTGGATACAGATTTCTTGGTTGGCATCCATTGTCTTTCAGTGTTTGAAATCCGTTGTTAACCTTATTGGTTTAGTCCTGAATGTATTCTGCCTCCTTTCTCTTGTAGCTTTTAATATTTTCTCTTTGTTCTCTATATTGGATATCTTCATAACAATGTGTCTTGGTGTTGGTCTACTGTGATTTTGTGTACTCGGTGTCCTGTATGCATCTTCAATTTGTATATCTGTTTCCTTTTTTATTTTTGGAAAGTTTTCTGTAATTATTTCATTCAGCCGGTACTCATTCCCTTGGTTTGAATCTCTGTACCTTCTTCTATCCCGATGACTCGTAAGTTTGGTTTTTTTATGTTATCCCATAACTCTTGGATGTTTTTCTTGTGATTTTTTTTTAATAATTGTGATTTTTAATATTTATTTTTTAGTTCTCGGCAGACACAACATCTTTGTTGGTATGTGGTGCTGAGGATCGAACCTGGGCTGCACGCATGCCCGGCGAGCGCGCTACCGCTTGAGTCACATCCCCAGCCCTTTCTCGTGATTTTTTACCAGCCTTTCTGAGTTGGCTAGACTCTTTTCAAGATGATATATTTTGTCTTCATTATCTGACGTTCTGGCTTCTACTTGCTCCACTCTGTTAGTGATACTCTCAATTGAGTTTTTAATTTGGTTTATCGTTTCCTTCATTTCTAGAATTATTGTTTGATTATTTTTTATAATCTCTATCTCCTGATAAAGATGCTTAACTTCTTCTTTTATCTGTTTATGTAATTCATTCTCAATGTGTTCTTTTGCTGCTTGAATTTGCTGTCTTGTATCCTCTTTAAGGTTCCATTCCATCTGTCTAAGGTGTTCCTTGAGTTCTTTATATGACCGTTTTTCTGATGACTCTAGGTCCTCCTGAATATTTAGGCTGTCCTGCATTGTTTGTACTCCTTTTCTTCCTTGCTTTTTCAAGCTGCTCATGTTACTTCTTGTTCTGTTTGACTGCTGAGTTACTGTTTACTCCTATAAATTTATTTGATGCTTGGGAGGAAAGGTATTAGAAGGGAAAGGAAGAAGTCACTAAAGAGAATAAGAGTAAGCAGGTAGAATTCAAGGAAGAGGGAATAAGAAAATTGAAAAGAAATGAAAAGACAAAAGAAGAAAAAATAATAGGAAATAAAAAAAGAAAAAAAATTTTTTAAAAATTAAAAACAAAATAATAATAAAGAAATTAACATTAAAATTAGAAGAAAAAAATTTTTTAAAAATTGTAAAAAAATTTAAAAAACAACAAGAAAGAAAAATGAAAATGAAAGAAAAAACCCAAATAAAAAAAAAGAGAAAAAGAAAACTAATAAATGCAATCTTAGAGTTTGATTAACTTCTCTTGCAGTAGGTGGCGCTGTGCCCACCAGGCCAAGTTTCTCCTGTCAGTATGCAGGAACCAATCACTGTGCAGAAGCTCCTCCTCCCAGACTGGGCGAGTCTCCAATCCTGAGTGCCTAGGGCCTCCTCTTGTGTCTAGTCACTTCCCCACTTTTCCTCTAGCCAGGCCCCTCTCATGGGTGCCGCTCACCACAATAGTGGCTACACGCCAGGTCTGCTGCTCCCGGGAGCCCTGTTTTCATGGACGACTGGGCACACTCTCCCTGTTTGCCATTCCCTCAGACCCTAAGTTTGTAGAGCTTGGGGCTGAGAATCCTCAGCGAATTTTACTTGCCCTCCGGTAGCCACGCCCCCAGTAGCTGGTGCAAGAGACCTCAGTTGTCAGCACTGGTGAGAGCAGTAGCCGGGAGTTCCGAGCCACGGGTCCCGCGCCACGTCTGATTCCCTAGGTCTGGCTATCGCGCTCACGGGAGAGCTAGAAGGGGCCCTTACGGGAGAGCTGGGAGGGGCCCTTAAGGTTTCCCCGATGTGTGGAGAGGGAAGGCTAGGGAATTACACACCCGTAGCCACAGGTTTCAATGAAGTTATCTCCTCCGCCGCAGTCTGGTGACGTCAGTTCTTTGCCATGGTGGTATCTCTTGCAAATGGCGACAGTTCGTTTCCCTTTGCCGGGTGACCAATGCAACGGGTGGGTTCTTACTGTCTCTCCCAAGCCCCGTTTCAAACCTGTGGCCACTACCTATGAAGGCCTGGTTGGCATTTACCTCCGTAGGAACAGAAGGGCCGACCAGTTGTTTCAGCCGGATGGATTAGTGCTGAGTCACAGCTGTTTGTCTGCGGGAAGCAGGCGAACGGGAGGTTGAATTCAGCCGATCCGGGCTCAGTGTGTGTTCTGAGAGGCCCAGACTGATCGCCCCAGATCCAAGTCAGTTCAGCATTGCCTAGTGATCCTGAGCAAACAGAATTTAGATTGTTTACGACTCCCTATGCCCGCACAGCTGAAGAGGTCAGATACTTGATCTCTCTGCGCCTGCCGCCATGTTGGAATCTCCTCCAGAATCTTTTGATTAAGTAGCCTGGACATTAATTAGCTTCTCCAATAGAATACCACAGATTTGCTTTCATAGTATTTGCTTGTTCAATAGTTTTATCACTTGGACCTAGTAATTTCACATATTATAATAGAAGTAAAGAAAAAATGTAATGCTCAAATTGTTCACTGAGCATCTTTGTAATAGAATTTTTTTCCCATTCTTCCAGAACAGCATACTATATTTGCTTTCCTCTGATTTCATTGATTGCTTCTTCACATTTTCCTAGCTTATTTTATCTCATCTGCTTGACCTCTGAATATTAAAGTGTTTCTGGGTTTGAGAATTTTGGAACTTTAAAATCATTTAGCCCCTTGGTGATCTCATCTAGTTATAAATCTTTATATTTGTGGTTCTCAAATCTTGGTCTCTAGCTTGTACCTCCTCTCTGCACTCCAGAATCATAGAATCTTCCTCCTCCTTGACATTTCTAGTTGTATCTTTAATAGACAAAGCATATGTAACATGTCCAGAATTGGGTTCTGCTCTCCCACCTGCCACTCTCTCCAGCTTCAGTCTTTTCCATCTCAGTAAACCACAACCCCATTCTTCCTATTCCTAAGAGTAAAAATTTTGGAGTTACCACTTTATACCTATATATACTTTATGTACTGTAAAGCTTCTTAGCTTTGATTTCTAAATATATCCAATATCTAACCATTTCTCATTGTCTATATTATTACTTCCCTTATCTGAACCTCTCTTCCCTGGAATATTTCAGTAATCTTCTGATTTCACTGCCTTTTCCCTTGTTGCCCCTTAGGCTGTTCTTAACATAGAGGATAAAATTATTCTAAGGTAATTTCTCTGCTCTAAGACTTGTGATTTCATTGAGAATGAAAATATTTCTTCTATACCCAAAGGACCTAAAAACAGCATACTACAGGGACACAGTCACATCAGTGTTTATAGCAGCACAATTAACAATAGCTAGACTGTGGAGCCAACCTAGATGCCCTTCAATGGATGAATGGATAAAAAAATGTGGCATTTATACATAATGGAATATTACTCAGCACTAAAAAATAACAAGATCATAGCATTTGCAGGGAAATGGATAGCATTAGAGCAGATTATGCTAAGTGAAGTTATCCAATCCCCCCCAAAAACAAATGCTGAATGTCTTCTCTGATATAAGGGGTGGGTGACTCAAAATGGGATAGGGAGGAAGAGCATGAGAAGAAGATTACCTCTAGATAGGGAAGAGAGGTGGGAGGGAAAAGGAGGGAGAGGGGAATTACATGGAAGATGGAAGGAGACCCTCATCGTTATACAAAATACATGTATGATGATGTGAGAAAAAAAAAGAATTGTGTCACCTTAGATTGGGTAGAGAGAAGTGATGGGAGGGGAGGGGAGAGGAAGGGAGGAAAGGAAGGATAGTGGAATAAAATATACATTATTATTGCTGTGTGTATATTCCTGACTGCATGACCAATGTGATTCTGGCAACCTGTATACTCAGAAAAATGAGAAATTATATCCCATCTGATTCAAATGTATGATATGTCAAGGTCATTGTACTGTCATGTGTAACTAATTAAAACGAATAAAAAAATTAAAAAAAAAGAAAAAGAAAATAAGTCCTTATGATAGCATAAAAGGCCTTGAGCCATCTGGCTTCCTGATATGTTTCTCACTTCATCTCCTATTAGTTTACCCTTTGTCTTCTTTAGTCTGGTCTACCTGCTATTTTTCTAATTTCTTCCCTGTATTTATTAATATCTGACATATATTATTTTTCTGTATATATTCATACATTAATAAGTTCCAGAACAAAGAGCTTTCTCTTTCTTTCATTTCCGTGTCTTCAGTTTCTAAAACATTATCTACTATGTGTTATGTCCTTTATAAATATTTATTAGATGAATGAAAGAATTTGATTTATTTTGCTTATAAACTTGAAATTAAAGGTATGAATGGAAAAATTGAGCTATATTAAAGAATTCCTGGTGGGCTGGGGATGTGGCTCAAGTGGTAGCGTGCTCGCCTAGCATGCATGAGGCACTGGGTTCAATTCTCAGCACTACATAAATGTAAAATAAAGATATTGTGTCTACCTAAAAAAAAAAAAAACTAAAAAAATAAATATATTTTTTTTTTAAAGAATTCCTGGGCTGGAGTTGTGGCTCAGTGGTAGAGTGCCTACGTAGCATAAGTGAGGCACTGGGTTTGATTCTCAGCATCACGTATAAATAAATATAATAAAGGTTCATTGACAACTAAAAAATATATATTTTAAAAAATTCTTTCTTTTCATGTAATTTCAGAAAATATTAAAGCTTTTATAAACTGCTAAGGATATATTAAATACTACTAAAGATAAATTAAAACTGCCACATGCATGATCTCCTTAAATAAATATAAGGAATACTCAGAATATCTGTCTTTTTCCAGAATCAGTTGTTCCTGAAAATTAATAAGAAAACTAGTGATAGCTTCAGATTTACTGCCTAACAGTTTTGTGTATCAGAATTTCATCAAAGTTTGTTAAATAAGTGAGGAAAAAACAAAAAACAAACCTCTACCTCAATTAAGTTTTAAAGAACTAGTACTATATATAGTCTTTCACTGAAAAAATTATAATTATTTAGTCAGGAACATATTTAAAATTTTTCCTTTGTTTACTTTAAACGAATAAAATTAAAAGTTACTGGGAAGTACTTGGAATGAATACAAAGATGATTACTGTAATATTTAGGTGATCTTCAATCTTGACTGTCATTACACATTTTATTTAATCTGTCACATGAAATTTAAGAGAAATAGTCTTTGTCTGAAGCCATGCTGATATCTGTCATCTGCTGCAAGGTGTGATGATGGTGTTCTCATGAAACAATGCTTTCTCCACAGAGTCAATATTGAACTAAAACCTTTGCTGTGTGCCTGAAATAGAACAAGACTATTCAGAGAAGCTAGTAAGTTGGTTATGGTTCTTGAAGGTCACATATCAGATTTCAGAGGAGTAAGATATAGCCCCTGTGTTATCATGGCCAAATTTATTAAATTTATTTAAAAATTATTAATGTGATCTTTTCTAAAGAAGTAATTAAGTTTATAAGTTTTTGTGCTTTTCAACCTTGTATAAGATTGCGCTTACAGTTTCTTCCCAGCTCTGCCTTAAATCCTAGGCATCCCTACAGGAAAAGAGTTTTTCTACTGCTCTGGAGATCCTCTTTTCTGCCCTGACTACTGCTGTAAATTTCACAGCTAACTTTCTATGCTACCCTCTTCCATTTGTGCCAGTCATGGCCTGTTAAGCCTTATCATTTTTTAGATGAATGGAACATATTTATAACATGTTATTTTTATCTATAAATCTGTGAGGCCCTTTGGATTCCATCACTTTGATTATTTTACTTTGATTTTCATGAGAAATTTAATGAAAACACATGACTCTGTGGAATGGCACCTTCTATTATTCTCTGTAGTCCAAAGGTGATGTAAAACCATTGGGGGAAAAAAACCAAAACCCAAAACCATTTTCAAACAGAAAGACTTGTAAACCAATGGTACAGAATAGAGGACACAAAATCACAATTATCTTATTTTAGACAAAGGTGCCAAAAGCATACATTAGAGAAAAGATAGCCTCTTCAACAAATGGTGCTGGGGAAACTGGAAATCCAAATGCAACAAAATTAAATTAAACCCCTATCTCTCACCATGCACAAAACTCAACCCAAAGGGGATCCAGGACCTACTAATAAAACCAGAGACACTGCATCTAATAGAAGAGAATGTAGGCCCTAATCTCCATCATGTGGGATTAGGCCCCAACTTCCTTAATAAGACTCCTATAGAGCAAGTATTAAAATCAAGAATCAATAAATGGAATGGATTCAAACTAAAAAGTTTCTTCTCAGCAAAAGAAAGAATCTGTGAGGTGAAGGGAGAGCCTATTTATTGGGAGCAAATTTTTACCCCTCACACATCAGATAAAGCACTAATCTCTAGGGTATATAAAGAACTAAAAAAGCTAGACACCAAAAATGCAAATAACCCAATCAATAAATGGGCCAAGGACCTGAACAGACACCTCTCAGAAGATGATATACAGTCAGTCAACAAATAAATGAAAAAATGCTCATGATCTCTAAGCAATTAGTGAAATGAAAATCAAAACCACTCTAAGATTTCATCTCACTCCTGTCAGAATGGCAGCTATTATGAAGACAAACAACAATATTTGTTGGTGAGGATGTGAGGGAAAAGGCAGACTCATACACTGCTGGTAGGACTGCATATTGGTGCAGCCAATATGGAAAGCAGTATGGAGATTCCTTGGAACACTGGAATAGAACCACCTTTTGACCCAGCTATCCCTCTCCTTGGTCTATACCCAAGTACTTAAAAACAGCATACTATAGGGACACAGCCACATCAGTGTTTATAGCAGCACAATTCAACAATAGCTAAACTGTGGAACCAATCTAGATGCCCTTCAGTAGATGAATGGATATAAAAATTGTGGCATATATACACAATGGAATATTACTCAGCAATAAAAGACAATAAAATCATGGCATTTTCAGGTAAATGGATGGAGTTGGATAAGATAATGATAAGTGAAGTTAGCCAATTCCCAAAAACTAAACGTTGAATATTCTCTCTGATTCATAGTGGGGTAGGGAGGGGAAGAGTAGGAGGAATAGACAGACTCTAGATAGGGCAAAGGGGTGGGAGGGGAAGGGAGGCGGCATGATGTTAAAAATGATGGTGGAATGAGATGGATATTGTTATCTAAAGTACAGGTATGAAGACATGAATTGGTGTGAATATACTTTGTATACAACCAGACATATAAACAATTTTGCTCTATATGTGTAATATGAATTGTAATGCATTCAGCTGTCATACGTAAATAAAAAAACAGAAAGAATATTTGTCATTATGAGAAATGTCAGTTATGCTACTAAGCAACATGATTCAAATCAGGTTTATGACTCAAAATTTTTTCCATTTTCCTGTCCAAAAAATGATCAGATTCACAATTGAAGTACTGCCTTATTTTATAAAATGGCAAATATTTCTTTCTACTTTTTTGAAGTGAATGAAGAAAAGTAGGTCATGAAAGGATTAGAAATGTATACATATTAATTATACTTACATACACATAGATATGTGCATTTATATTCCCTACCAGATATAACAAATATATATATTTCAGTATTTTAATGTTAGATTGAATCTTTGTTTGTATCCTGTCCAACTTTGGTGAAGCAGAACATCGCACGTCAAATTTCTTTCTGAATTTGGTTTATAACTCTTAGATACTTTTTGTACCTTATCCCATTTTATTCTAATCAATTATATTAGTTCCAGCATTTTTTTGATCTAGGTGTATGAATTTTGTAGTTGTTTATCCTATTTGCATGAATCTCGTGAATTTATTTTTTTCATTGTGCCCAGTTTACTACTAGACTGTGTGCTGTTGGAAAAGAACTTTATTATCAAAGGCTTGTTTTTTTCCTGACTATTCCACATTATATGGTATCATGTAGTAGGTATAAAATAACTCCTGTTGAAACCATTACTTAAACATTAAATCTAGCTTTCATGAAACTGTAGTGACATATATCTGAAGGAAATGTGGTTCACTCACATAAATCAGAGAAACAAAATTCTAAATAAAATGGCATTACTTAAGGTCAACTAAAGATATGTTTTAATTATAAAAATGCATGTAGGTTTTAGGTTATAATTTTTAAAAGAAGAGAAATATTTTAATAAACACCTATATATCCATTATTAACTATCTTTTATCTCTTGGAATCTGTAAAATTAAGATCTATATAAGATTTGTAACCTTGGGGAAATTATTTACCTTCCCTAATATTTAGTTCCCTAAATAATAGGAGAAATAATAATTAGATGGTTGTGATGTTTGAAATAAAAATAAACAAACTTAATTTTACTAAGCATTATAAACAGTAACTATAATATTTTATTTTTCATGAAGGATTGCTAGAGACAATAATTTAGTTAACTATATACTGGAAAGTTTGGTTTAATAACATTTAACATTGGAACATGTTAATAGTTGGACCATTTAATAGTTGAAATTATCTAAAAATAATATTTATGAAAGTACCACAATACTTGTACATAAAAAATCACTCAGAGGTGGTTATACCTGATTGTTTTTGTTGTTAATATTTTGGGACCTCTCTGTCACTGTAAATACATGGAGAGATATGATTTAATAATTTAAAGATTTTTGTCTTAATGGGAAGATGGATTAGAATTCAGCATCTCTAAAGTGTTCCAATATTAGGTTTTTTTTTTTTTAAACCAAGAATTGAACCCAGGTACACTTAACCACTGAGCCACATCTCAGCCCTTTTTATTTTTTATTTGGAGACAGTCTCACTAAGTTGCTTAGGGCCTTACTAAGTTGCTAAGGCTGGCCTTGAACTTGTGATCCTCCTGCCTCAGCCTCTCAAGTCTCTGGGATTACAGGTCTGTGCCACCACACCTGCCCTCAATATTAGGATTTGATGAAAGTGCTTTTATAAAAAAGGAATTTTAGTTGATGAGTGTACATTGGATACTATTTGAAATTAATTCTGAGTTTTGAAAGAAACAGTGATTATTTTTCCTATGAATTTACAGAGGATAAAGTAATACTTCCTCACAAATGAGTAAAACATATAAAAAGTAATTGCATATTCAGTATTTTTAAAAAAGTATCATGTTTAGTCATATATATGTCCCATATTAACATATAATTTAATTGGCAAGCATTTATATTGTTTTTTTTCTGGTTATAGATAAAGATATAAGCAATGAAAAATTTTAATTTCATTTAAGTTTTATTAATTAAATTCTGGATTATTTGAAAATTATGGTTTATAATTTATAACTAATGTACTTCTCAGTTGTGCACAGAGTAAATAAAGAGATGCTATAATTAATGCAAGAGAAGAAATAACATGAGTTTAGTGCATTTTAGTGATATTTGGATAAAAGTGACACTGGAGAGTTTGAATGGTAGAGATGTTGTTTGAAAACAGGAATTAGATAAAAGAAATATTGAAGACATAATTTAGAATGAGGACAAGTGCAGTAAACCAACTGCAGATATAATATATCTCCTTCCTTCTGTCCCATTCACCCCTTGCTCTATCCCATGCATATGTGCGGTTAATATATTAGGTAGGCAAAATTCATATTTATTCAATTTTTCATAGAAAACATTTCACTTACTTTATCTTTACTTTTAGCAAAACATACATAAATAAAATCCTGCCCATAAAAATTATATTTTTTCACTCACATGAAATATCTGCAGTAACCAACATCATGGAAACAGAAAGTGGTAAGATGGTTGCCAAAGACTGAGAGAATTAGTGTTCAGTGGTATAGTTTCAGTTTTGCAAGAAGTTCTAGAATAATCTGTTGCCACAACAATGTGAATTTGCTTACAACTGAATGTATACTTAAAAATGGTTATCACAGTAAATTTAATGTTACAAGATTTTATCACAATACAAAAAGAATTCATGAGATGAATTAAATGGTGTAATGTTCACGAAGGAATATAGCATAATTAATCTCAATGTTAAGTATAATCATGATGCTCCAATTAAGATTATTTAATTAAAAAATAAGTTATAACAATGTCCAGCAACAGAGCTGGGCATGGTGGCGCATGCCTATATCCTAGAGGCTTGGGAGGCTGAGTCAGGAGGATCAAGAGCTCAAAACCAGCCTTAGCAATTTAGCGAGGTGCTAAGCAACTCAGTGAGACCTTGACTCTAAATAAAATACAAAAAAAAGGGCTGGAGATGTGGCTGAGTGGTTGAGTACCCCTGGGTTCAGTCCATGGCACCAAAAATAAATAAATAAACAATGCCCAGCGATGAAAAATTGTTAGTAAAGTTTTGAAAATTTCAATAAAAATACTTTAAAAAAAAGATTTGTATAGTATCATTTAGAGATTAAACCATTTATTATTTTTATGATTAAATGAAATATATAGTCTATGTAAACTGCTTTGAATAGTATTTACATATAGTAATTGATTAATAACAATATAATTGAATATAGTAAAGGTCACTTTCCAATACAATTTGGTATTAATTCCTTTGAAGCTGCCTTTGCTGAAAAGATAGTGGCATTGTAACTAAAAATGATTATGAGGGATAGTCACAGCAAGCACCTTGAGGCTATAAAGAAACTTTAGTATAAACAGTGTTTTTGAATATTTTATGCTTTATGGAGACTCAGTTTCCTTGAAATAGCTGACCTGTTCTTAAGTTTGCCACTTGTTTGTATTTTTTTCTAAATGTTTTAAATACAGAATAATTTGCTTTTAACTACATCTTTTACACGCAGTTGAGCAGTTATAAATATTAGATAGTAAAGAGCATATTTTTTAGCTCAGCATGATGGCACATGCCTGTAATCCCAGTGATTCAGGAAGTGAGGCAGGAGGATTGGAGGATTGTAAATTTGAGGCCAGACTGGACAATTTAGTGAGACCCTCAGCACTTTAGTGAGGCCCTGTCTCAAAATAAAAAATAAAAAGGACTGTATATGTAGTTCAGTGGTAAAGCACACCTGGGCCCAATCCCCAGTACCACACACGCAAAACTTTTTTATAAATTATAAATCATCAGAAGGTGACTTGATTTTAATTCTTTATTTCTCAACATTTAAAAATGTCTCTTTAAATAAAAGAATAAATACTGTAGTTCATTCAAATATTGTCATGGATTTGAATCCTCAGAAATTATAGAATGATTTTTAAAATTTTCATCATGAGGGGGCTGAGGCTGTACTTCAGTGGTAAAGTGCTTGCCTCGCATGTGTGAAACACTGGGTTCAATCCTCAGAACCACATAAAAATAAATAAAGATACTGTGTTAATCCACAACTAAATAAAAAATATTTTCATCATGAGTAAACAATAGATTAAAAATTAAGGAAACATCATTCCTTCTTATTTTGATTATGACATATCAAAAAATCACTTGATCCCTTCCATTAAAATTAATAACAGTAACAACTCTTACAACAACTAGTGCACTTTTGAGAGATGGATTCAACTGATTTCTGAGTGCTTTATACTCTTTTTATATTTAAAACAACTCTGTAAGATTCTTAAAATTATTTATCCTAATTTCTCAGATAAGAAAACAGAGCTTAGAGAAAGATTTAAATAACTTATAACTACTAAACCAGAAACAACATTCTGACTCCAGAGCCTGTATTTTTTTAAAAAGAATATTTTTTTAGTTGTAGTTGTACACAATACCTTTTTTTATATAAATATTTTTTAGTTGTAGTCAGACACAATACCTTTATTTTACTTATTTTTATTTGGTGCTGAGGATCAACCCAGGGTCACACAGGCTAGGCAAGGTGCTGTACTGCTGAGCCACAACCCCAGCCCCAATATCTTTATTTTATTTATTTATTTTTATGTGGTATGATGATCAAACCCAGGGCCTCACACATGCTAGGCTAGTTGTCTACTGCTGAGCTGCAACCCCAGCCCCAGAGCCTGTATTTTTAATCACTGCAAAGTACACATGTAAAGATTACTTCTATAAACATTATGTAAACATCAATATAAATCTATGAACACAAAAGTGATCTGCTGATGCACATGCTAAATCTGTAATTTTATAAACGTGATTTGTGTGTCTTCACTTTCAGAAGAAAGCTTTGTCTTGCATTTAGTTGTTGATTTCACTTATCTTAGGACTTAGGAAGTAGGTAATTAACTGCATTACTTTTCCAGACCACCCCCGCCCACCAAGGAATAAAAGCACAGCTTCCCTGCTAAATAGCATCATGGGAATACTTGTAAACCAATACAGAACTCTCTGAACTTTAATACTAATATCCTTTGTTTTACCTTCTCCTATTTCAGTTTTTTTAAAGTTGCATCATGTATTTCCAATTTTGAGACCTAGAATATTGTGTTTAGATGTAAATGAAGTATGTTGCACTTATTTTCTATAACACTTGAAATTGATGCCTTTTAAAATTTAATGCATAGCGATGGAAGTTCAAATAGTATATTACATTTCCAAAAAAAAAAATTCTTTTCTTAGGATTTCAGGAAATTTTTTTTCTTAGAATTTCAGGACTTTTTTTTTTTTTTAATGTTGTAGATGGACACAACACCTTTATTTCATTTATTTATTTTTATATGCTGCTGAGGATGGAACCTAGTGCACCACACGTTCTAGGCAAGCACTCCACTACTGAGCCATGTTAACCTTGTGTCTATTGTTTCCAAGTAAACTTTCTTTGGTAGTTTTAGGTGGACAGCATGTCTTTATTTTATTTGTTTATTTTTATGTGGTGCTTAGGATTGAACCCAGTGCCTCACACATGCTCTCTGTCACTGAGCTACAGTCCCCGTCCTGTTTCCAAGTAAATTTTTAAGAATTTGTTTGTTTGTCTATTTATTTGATAGCCCTAAGCCCTATCATTAATGTTTCATGATCGTATCTTCAGGGTTTTATAGTATATCTGGTGAATTGGTTTAATGATGTCCATATTAATTAGATATTATTTTTTGGTTATGAAATTGAAAGTTTTAACTTGAAGTTTAACTTTCCATGTATTCAACATTGTTTTTACACTGTTTGATATGTGGATAACTTGGAATGTCTCATACTTTATAATTTGACATGTAACCTAGATCATTCTGACTCTGTATTCTCTTTTATTGCCAAGTTTCTTCTTAATGGGGGATTTGAAAATATATATCTTACCCTTCTTTCCAGACACCACAGAACCCAAAAATGTTATTGTTATCAGCTTATAGGAAAATAAAGTGACTAATACAGTTCATATGAGAAAGAGGAATGAGGACTTCTTCACTCCACATATGCTTATGATTTAAGTATTGCTAACTTTCAAAAAACCAGTTACAGTCTCCATGTGACTCAGTTGTTACTACATTCTCTTTTTTCCATTAAATTGTTACTGGCACCCCAGGTCAGAGGCCCTGCAAGGGTTCCAATGGACTGTATTGGGTTGCCTGCCCACATCAGAAATAAGACAAAATGATATAAAGAAGAAAAATGAACTTAATTTCTGTTTGACCAAAACTAGGAAGACAGCTAATCTGCCTTGATCCATCCTGTAGGCATATATACATTTTATAGGAACAAAAGCTAGGAAATATACATAGGTAGATTAATCCAGGCTATTCTAGTCAGAGAGATGTTTAATTCTGATTTCACTGGTGCCTGTCAGGGCTAGAGTAGGTGGGGGCAGATTTTTAGTTTCCATTTTCAGCATGAGACAACAGGATGGAGAAATAGAGGCTATCAGGAAATTGGAAAGGAAAAATCAATTTGAAGCCTCTAACTTAAAAGAGTCTTTATTATAAAATTGTATATACCTATTTTCATTTAAGATTTATGGAGCCATCCCTAGGAAAAGAGAACTTGGTTCATTTATGAAACTTTATGTATAAATTTTCATTCAACTTACTTTCTTTTAATTTTTCCCCTTTTCAAGTATATGAAATTACTTTCTATTTACCAGTAGCTTTGAAGAGTTAGGGCTATACCAATAAATAATCTGGAAGTAGGGATATCCTCAAATCCCAGACCCATTTCTTCTTGAGATAATTTTTAGTTTGCATTAAGATAAAAGGCCCTTGTAATTTTGGTTTGGGGTTCCTAGTTATACTTTTTGTTTGTTGAAACTCTTTAGCCTACTTTCTCTTTATATGAAATTAACCAATTTGGAGAGGAAGTGGGGCTTTGATGGTACATGTACTTTTGACTTCTGTATCATTTTTCTCCAAAAAATGACCTCCTTATTTTATTTAGTAGCATAGAATGATAATTAATTCTTCTAGGTTTCATGATTTTTTTTTTTTTTTGTAAACTGAAACTTAGAAATTTTCTTACCCTGTTTTAGGACTTGCATAGACAGGGTCTTCTCAGTTTTCTTTTCAACTCTTCTGGGCTGTGAAAACATATTTTCTAGTTAAATAACAATGAGAAATTCCACATACTATGCATCCTCTTTGCAAAGATTACCAGTTGAGAGTAGCATGTTAGAGTTCTGAGAATTCAAATACTGAGCAAAGAAACCTATTTTGTTTTGCTTAGTGTTTCAAATACCATTTCTTCAAGATTGCTTACTTTTGCAAAATTCCAATTAACCTACCTTAGCACACAGTTCTGAGGAACCATTTTCTCAGATGTTTTCAATCACTTAAAGATATTGCTATCACTTTGGCCAAAGGAAAGTATAATAAATGAATAGGATTTGTTCTGCATAAATATCAGGCTTTTTGTTTTGTTTTGTTTTTTGGAAAAGGTTTTAAAGAACAAAGGGAATTTAATTAAGATAGATTATTTAGTCAGAAATCTGGGACTTGATTTGTTCTGTAGTTTAGCAAACAACTATGAAAAGAAAAAAAGAATGAAGAGGTGATTTAGAATATACACTAAGTAGAAGCAGATACAGTCTAATGAAATATATTTGAAAACTGTGTGTATCTTTTATTTTTTTGCTTTTTTCCCCTATATCTTAAAATAAATAGAAATTTATTATGCACATAAAGTATGGTAATATCACTCATTTTATTTATAGAATAAATCTTTTTCTCTTCCCAGGACTTGCCCTAGTATCATTTTTTTTTTGATAGACTGTCATGTTTTTTCTTTCCATTAGGTGAAATAAAGGATAAGTTATATGATATATTTGTACAGATGCATGACAGACTCTGTAGATGCAGACCTCTGGTATATATTTCACATGGGGTTTTGGAACAATATAGAGGCTATTTTTCTTCCTAGGGAGAAACAGAGTTTTGGAATGAGACAGAAAATGTATTTCAAGAATTTAATGGAATCTTTTATTTGGATAAGCACCTATATATTCCAGAAGGTTTACATTTGGCCAAACTCCTAGTTTAAAAGCTGAAGATAGGGACTAGAACCACATTATAATAAATGTGGTTGGGTCATTCTTGAAGTCTTCATGCTATTACAAATTCTCATTAACCTGGTGTCCAAGAACAAGTATTGTAAGATGAATGCATTAGTTACTGAGCTCCCCCACCCCCAGTCTTTCTTTATAGATAGATTCATTTTGGACTGTAATTATTCTAAATTTGAGAAAATTACTAATAAAAAAAGCTGATGGGTAGGTGTATCTGAGAAATGAATTTCATGGGGTGGGGTAGAGTTTAGAAAAGAAAACTGCTTGTATTTTGACTTTTGTATTGTCTTATGAAAAAAAAATTTGACTAATTCTTAATACCTTCTCTAAAGTAAGCTAATAGAACAGTTTTAAGACTGTAGACTGTGAAATCCATACGCATGCTATTTTTTATGACAGAAAAGGCATTTAATCAAAGCTTCCCAGTAGTATTTCTCAAATGTTATGGTTAGAATTCATAAATGTTACCTGCATATAGGGTTTATTATAAGTAAAAAAAGTCAAAACACAAATAATAGAGGAACAAGATTTATAATATAAACTAATCAATGAGTTAAGGATAATCAGACTGAAATTATTTATTGTCTCTGAATATTTTATTTAGGATCACACTACCTTTTTCCATATGCTATTGTAACACCTATAAATATACTCCCACTTCTAAGGAAATGATCAGTAAATATTGCCAGGTCATTGTTCACTTAATCATTGTTTTACATATCACCAAGCTTGATCATAAATCTTGTGATAAATAGCAAAATCACATTGGACAATAAATGATTAATATTCATTGCATCATTATGTACCAGACATGATCCAAGAGCATATGTTAATTTAATGTCTTAAAACTGTGAGGTATGTCCTGTTATTATTCTCATTTTAGAGTTTAAGAAACTGTGGTATAGGGATATTAAAAACCTGTCCAGTGTCCGGAGGTAATAAGAAGCAGAGCTGGGATTCAGATCAAAGCAATTTGACTAGTAGATGCTTGAATTATAATGTATAATCAATCATATTCTCAATTTGAATTTTCCATGAAGTAGTTGATGAGAGAAAGTTATAGTTTAAGAGATGTTAATGCCTGAGAAACATAAACAGGGAGTGCAGATTAAGTATTGAAAGCCTTCAAACCATGATGAACATCTGGGAAGCAGAACTGGGCAGGGAGAGCCTCAGACTGAAATATATATGGGGCATAATCTCAGCCACCAGAGCAAACACTTCTGTTAGATGAGTTCCACATTGGGTAGAAATGACTAGGCTTTAATACCACTGCTATGCCCAGTAATTGGCTTAAGGTTCCCCAGGAAGATCATGGTTTAGGATTAAATGCTGTCATGGATCTTAAAGACATTGTGGCTGAAGGCAGCTAGCTAACTACACACCTTAGCAAGTTCTTCATTGAAGGGCACATTTTCGTGATTACTTAATACCATATTGCCATTTCGCAGATGTCAAGCACCATTTGACATCCATCAAATGGGCAAAACGGTTTGTGAGTGTGGCAAGTGTTCAGGAGGAGCCTATGGATGATAATATATAGTGCTTAAAGAGTATAAATTCATAAAAATGCTAGCAGTATAGTTATCATAATTTACTGCATAGCACTTGTACCCCAGGGAAACTCATTTATAAGGAGACATGTACAGAAATTTTCATAGAGCATTTTTTATAGTATTGAAAAGTTAACGCAGTCTAAATATACACCAACAGGAGAATGGATAACTAATTTTCTTGTATTTATAACAAGTAATATTTTTACAGTGCATAACAGTTAAATGAACTAGTGTTTCATGTTTTCACGTGAATTTGTCTAAGAATCATAGAATTGAGGAAAGAATTATAAAAGGATAATTCTAATCCATTGAATCTGAGCTGTTAATAATGGCAACAAAGTCATTTCATAAGAATCAGATACCATTCAACATCCATCATATTGGTATGTTATCCATATGTTTAAATCTTAAAAGCAATGTCATATTTGTTTTGGGATATATACTTATTGCAAAAGCATATCATCCATGGAAATGATAAGTTCAGGAGAGTGGCTATGTGGGAAAAATGGGATCAAGGAGGTGCAGAGAGGGTTTCAAATGGTATGTATTCTTTTTGTTTGTTTGTTTTGGTCTGAAATATGGCATAATATTCTCTCCTTGTTCTGTACGTTGGCTATCTTCATAATTATATGTCTTGGGGTTGGTCTATTATGGTTTTGAATGTTTGGGGTCCTGTAGGCTTCCAGGATTTGGCAATCCATTCCATCTTTCATCTCTGGGAAGTTTTCTAGAATTATTTCATTTAATATGCTGTCCATTCCTTTGGTTTGAATCTCTGTGCCTTCTTCTATCCCTATGACTCTCAGATTTGGTTTTTTTATGACATCCCATATCTCTTGAATAGATTGCTCGTGGGAATTAAGCATCTTTTCTGTGTTCAAATGCCAAATGTCTGCTTTGATATAAAGAGAACAACTAAGAACAGAACAGGAAGGAAGAGCATGTGGAAAAGACTACAGTAAACAAAGACGAATGGGGGGAGAGAAACGGAGAGAGAAGGGAAAGCATATGGAAATGGTAGGAGACCTTCAAGGATACATAAAATTACAAGAGGCTATGAGGGGCAAGGGGGAGGGAAAAAAAAGGGAGAGAATTGAACAACAGCAGGGGAGATAGAGAGGGAAGATGGGAGGGGAGGGGAGGGGAGGGGGGATAGTAGGGGTTAGGAAAGGTAGCAGAATACAACAGACACTAATATGGCATTATGTAAAAATGTGAATATGTAACAGGTGTGATTCTGCAATCTATATTTGGGGTGAAAATGGGAGTTCAAAACACAATTTGAGTCTAATGTATGAAAGATGATATATCATGAGCTATGTAATGCTTTAAATAATCAATAAAAAATTAAAAAAAAAAAAAGAAATATGGCATAATGTTAATATTTTACAAAATTGTGTAGGGATCACATGGATGTTAGTTAATATTATTCTCTAGTGACTTTCTCTTGTTAAAATTGTTTATCAAATCTAATCTCTAGCTGGGTGCAGTGACACACACCTATAATCCCAGCAGCTTAGGAGGCTGAGGCAAGAGGATTAGCCTCAGTAATTTAGCAAGGCCCTAAGTAACTTAGCTAGACCCTGTCTCAAAATAAAACATATTCTAAAAAGGGTTGGGGATAGGCTCAATGGTTAAGTACCCCTGGTTCAACCCTTGGTACCAAAAACAAATAAACGAACAAACAATCTCTAGTGATAGAAAGCAAATCATAAACCGTTAGGGCCAGTGTTGTACTAAAGAACTTTGGAGAATTTTGTGAATATTCTCAATCTTACTTGTAAAGTTAGTTACATATTTAAAATAGGTACTCTTATTGTAAGTAAATCACAATGCATTAACATTGATTTTAAAGACAGTAAGACACAGTCTTACCCTGCAATAAAACTATTGCACTACCTTATTTTTATAGAGGTGACTTTATATATTTTCTTATTTATTATTTTACATTTAGATTTTTTAAGTTTAAATTTTAAAAACTTAAAAAAATTCTCTTTCTAAAGATTGTTCTACATTTTGGAAGTTTCACTACTCAGAATAAATAAATGGAGTATGGAAAAAATAAGAACATGATATTGAATTTGTTAGGCTATTTGAGAAGAAACTATGGGCTTATTATAAAAGACAATCGTATGATTCAGGTGGAAAAAAAGATAATCAGATATTGTTTAACTGTGTTCCTGTTCCCCAGTCTTGAATGGATTATCAGTGGTGAAATATACTACACTTATGTGTATATATTAAAAGAAAAAAATCTGAGAAATTGATGCAGTATTTCTTTTGCCCTTATTTTATCAGTCTGCTAGTGCTCAGAGGTAAGACTAGAATTCTCATTCTTTTGCTACTGTGAACTGAATCTCTTGCAGAGGTTATTTATGTTTGTTGCACATCTGTTGAAAACAGCTGGGCCAAAATGTTTCTATCTGGAAAATATAAAGTTTACACACCTTACAGTGTCTACACTGTTAACAATCATAATTTTATTCAGAAAATTTTCATCAAAGAGAAACTCTTTTGACTAGATTGCACTGAGAGCAAGATTGTAAGATTTTTCTTTTCCTCATGTTCACTAATCAGGTGATGATAAAGTCGGGTTTTTTAAAATCCTGAATATTTTGCAGAGTAGTAGGTGACCTGAGGTCTAGCCTCTCTTGAGTATACAGTTCCAATTCTTCATATTGATTTAGCATTGTAAAAGGAATTCCCATAAGAGTATTAGAAAGATTTTGATCTAAGACTCAAATTTTAAGTGACATAGGTAGAACTCAAATTCAAGTAAAGGTTGACTATCCCTAACTTAAAATTCTGAAATCAGAAACATACCAATATCTGAAACTTTTTGACTGACAACATGTTGCCACAAGTAGAAAATTTCACACCTGACCATATTTATGATGGACTGTAGTTAAAACTAAGCATTTTATGTAATATTCCCTGCAATCTGTGTGTATAAGATAAATATGAAACTAATGAATTTCATGTTTAGGTTTGTGTCTCATCTCTTAAAATATCTTATTATGTATATGTAAATATTCCAAATTAAAAAAAAAAACAGAATCCAAAATATTTCTGGCCCTGTACATTTCAGATAAGGAATACTTAACTTCTAGTTAGATTCTTAGCCTATTGGATTATTACATGCTCTTTTTAGTATGTATTGTTTTAGGCACAGAAATTACTTGTATTGGCTTATGTTTCTCAATGACATACCAGAATAAAATGATTGATTTATCAATGATTCAAACTTCTATATACATTATTACATTTAGTAAACTACCTAAAATTACTGTGTAAAAAATAAATTACTTAGAAAGTAACTTTGTGAGTCAGATCTTGGCAAACTGTCAATTTAGCAGAGTCAGGGTTACATTCTTGAAAATTTAGGCTTATATATAAGTATACTTAATAACTCAACAAAGTATTAAAGTCTTAAAATGGCTTAATGAAAAAGGAAGTAAAAAACATTTCTTTGAACTTTATGGACAGTATCATGTTTTGTTCCTAAGAATTATTAAGAGTTAAGCAGGGACTCTGCCAACTAGTTATTGTGCTCTTTTAAGAGAGAGGGGAAGATATGTTGGTGTGCAGGTAAATGTACGCTTATAGGTACCAAGAGAAACAATCTTCAAGCAGTTTGGGGTTAAATATCTTCAGTACCTCTGGAACATATGATGGCAATTCATGAGCTCTCAGTCATATGAGAAGAAAAGAGCTTATGTATAAAACATGTAACATGATATTTTGGTACTTTTATTAATATTGGGCAATAATGCTGCCATAACTAATACTATTAATTTGGAATTATAAATAGACATAACTCAAGACACATTATTAGTAGGTGCATGGTATTTATGGAAAATGATTAGTGTTCAAACTTTGACATCAGTTCAGATGATTGTGCCAGGAAGGCCATATTTGTAATTAACATTGGATTTGTACTGTCACCTGTTTCTAAGTGTGCAGATATCATCTTCCTCTTGAATAATTTGCGTAGGTTTACTTCCATTATTCTGTGGCCTGAGAATGTATATTGGCTTTTAGACTTTTTAAGTAGTTATACCTGCAACGTCCTTATTCATTTTTCACTTTTTTAAAAATAAATTTTGAGACAGTGTTTTGCTCTGTTTCTCAAACTAGCCTCAAACTCCCAGTCTCAAGCAATCCTCTTGCCTGAGCCTCCTGAGTATCGGGACTATAGACGTGTGCCCCCATGCCCAACTTCATTTTTACTTTTATTTTGAGGTTTTTCAATAATATAGTGTGATTGATTTTTTTAAACAAAAAGATCTGAATTAGTGTTTTCTCCTTCCAGAATTCTGTGTGCTGACTACAGCTAATGTTCATAGTACTTTAGGAATACCTCTTTGAGGATTATTTTTAGAACCTATACCAGTTCTTCTAAATATTGTAATGGTGACATTTTAAGAGAAAATCCTTTGAGACTAATATTAATTCTTGAGAATAGAATGAGAATATTGAGAAAAATCAAGTGTTTGGAGCAGTTCTTATTCCTAAAATATTTTTTCTAATATTTTATTGCAAGTTAAGAAAAAGGGAAGATTACTTACAAGATATGACTAAAGCCATGAAACTTATTTTACACTCACCTTGAAAGTAGCTGAGCAGTTCAGCATTATTAGTTAAATATATAATCTGGAAGTGTCCACTCAGAAGAATAACATTCATAATCATTTGAGTATGTAGATTTAGATAAATTTCTCTGTAATTATTCTACATATGTATAGTCTGAAATAAGATGTTTTTCTACTTAAAAAAAGTCTACTATATCACAAGTAGCCATTGTACTTGGCCCTTTTGGCTTTTTTTAGGTGGTAATACTCACCAGTATATCTGTTCTTATAATCAATAACCATCCTGGGCATTTCTTGTCACTAAGTGGACTTCAAGGACATTTTTTGCTTAACATTTTATGACTGATGATTGGCACCAAAGTAATACATAGTTCTCTTTTAGTGCTGAAAACTGTTTTATGTTTTGTGGAAGTTTCCAGCTTTTAGAAATAAACAGTTTGATCAAGACTAAATGGAGGAGGAGACACATACCCTTAGTTATTCAAATTGCATAAGTATATGACATGATTTAGGTTGGATATGAGGTGTTTACTGGAACATGCTATTGAGACCTTTAGTTCTTATGGCACGTTTGCAGATGGAGTTTATAAAAGCACTTTCTGAATTTCCATATCCTTTATGTGAAGGCCTCCTAGGCATGAAGAATGGTACAAACTTGAAACATAGTATCAAATTATAGGGGATGTCGAAGCACAGATCAGCCCTTTAGGACCAAAGCTGCTCTGAGGATTTGAGCCTCTTTTGCTGTCCTCAGCTTACAGAGACCAGTATATGGCCCTCCCCTTCCCATACATCAATTTTCTCACTTTCTACCTTTGCCATCTATCATAAGGTCTCTTGTGATAGATGGCAATTAGGAAATCGTGCTTAATATTATTGATGTTATACTTGGTTGTGTATTAAAATGTAAAGTGTCATTTGTCTTTTCCATATATTTGTGTTTTCATATATTCTTCCACACATGTCATACTTTTGCATATTTTATATTTTGAGCTTCATCTTCCTTAAACAAAATTCCCTGGCTGGAGCTGGAGCTCCAGAGTGCTAGTGGCAGACTGCTTGCTTAGCATGTAAGAGGCACCAGATTCAATCTTAGCACCACATAAAAATAAACAAATAAAATCAAGGCATTTTGACCATTTACAATTACAAACAAACAAACAAATAGATAGATAAAAACCTCTCAGTACTCCCTTCATGTGGAACTTTTCCACTATGTCTTTGGAAACCCGTTCTTTACCAACAGGCTTTGTTACGCCCTCTTTTTCTCACCGAATGTTCATTTACCTCCCTGCTTTTCTGAAAAGTGACTCTAATGATTGTCACTTCACCTACAGTTCTTTAAAAATAATAATGCTTATTGGTCAACACAAAACTGAAGGGTTGAAAGATGAGAGCAATGCTCTCGTATCCGTTTGAGTCTCTCAGTACTTCATCCATATGAGAGACTCTGTACGTTAACTTCTTTGATGTTATGTCAATTGAATTTATCATACCTCTTTCTTCTCCTGCTTCTTTTTAAGCTACTTTCCTCTGATTCTTGTCACTCTTTCCAAAGTTTTTTTGTTTTCACAGAAAGAAGAATTTCTTTTATTGTTTATAAATGATCCATATTTTGGTTTTGTAAGGTAGTTTCAACTTACAGTTTAGCATAATTGAGACCAATTTAGAAGGGGAAGTAAAAGGTTTCTTATATTATTGTTAGTGGAGAACAATAGTCAAGATATATGATAATAGTGGTTTGATCAAACAAACTCACTTTATATCAAGTCTTTTTTAATTGATTTTATTATTTGTTTTAAATACACGACAACAGTGGAATGCATTTCAATCCTTATTACACATATAGAGCACAATTTTTTGTATCTCTGTATATAAAGTATGTTCACATCAATTTATGCCATTATACATGTACTTTTTTTGCATTATAATTCTTAATACACATATATACCACAATTTTTCATATCTCAGTTTGTATATATGATATGTTGACACCCAATTCAAGTCTTTATACATACATGTACATTCCCCCATCCTTGCTAATCCCCTTCCCTTTCCTTTCCCTCCCACGCCTCTTCCCTATCTAGAATTAATCTAATTCTCCCATGCTCTCCCTCCCTAACCCGCTTATATCAGAGAAAACATTCGGCTTTTTTTTTTTTTTTCTTTCCAAAGTTTTGCTCATCTCTGTGGATGACCTTTCTCAAGTACTGACTGTGTTAACTTTTCATTGCTGTGACAAAATACTTGAATAACTTATAAAGAGGAAAGATTTATTTGGGCTTATGGTTTTAGAGGTTTCAGTGAATGTGTCACTTGGCCTTCTGTTGCCTTTGGGCCTGTGGTGAGGCAGTACATCATGGCTGGGAGTGCATGGCAAAGGAAACTGCTCATCTGATGTTGGCCAGGAGGCAAGGAGAGGGGAGAGGACCAGAGTCACAATAAACCCTTCAAGGACATACCCTCAGTGACCTAACTTCTTCCATCCAAGCCTTACATCTTGAAGTTTTTACTACCTCTCAAGGACACCATCAGCTGCAAATTAGTACATAAACTTTTGGGAGACATTCAAGATCTAAACCATAACACTGACCTAGCTTGTTCTGAAGATCTTCATTTTTAGATCTTTAGTAACACACCACTTCAAGTCCCCATTTATTACTGTATAATGAGCCTTGTGTTCATCTGCAGCTGTTTTAGTTCTGAACAACCAATAACAGCTTGCTTTGCTTGAATATCTCCAAGTTAGCTCAAAAGCAGCATATTTAAAGCTGAACTCATGAATTTCCTTATCAGACCTGCTTTCCGACCCCCCACCCGGAGGTTTCCTATCTTTATATTCCCTGTTATCTACCTGATTGCCCAAGCCTGAAACTTGAAATGCATTCTTGCTATTTTCTTCCTCATCATCTGCTTCTTTCACATGATAATATCAATTCTGTCTTCATCTGTTTCTCTCTATCCTCATTCTCATGCAGCTCTGAAGTTTTGCAGCAGCCTCTTAAAGTAAACTTATTGTATTTGGTTTTGCCATACATTCTTCACTCTGATTGCAAAGAGTATAAAATGCATATTGACTGTGTCACATTCCTGTTTCTTCACCTAGTTTTAGAATCAAGTATAGTCCCCTCTATCCCAGTTTAAAGTCCATATGTAATCTGGCCCTGTTTACCCCTCTAGCTTCACTCAATTCTTGCCTCTTTTTGGGTCAAACCCTACGCCTCAGTCATATTTAATTTATTTTACTTTCTGGAATGTGCCACAGATTTTTTTTTTAACTCTGAGCCTTTTAATACAATCCAGCTACTTCAAAAAATTTCCCTTTTATTATCAACTTAGCAAACTTCTACTTATCTTTCAGGCTTTAGCATCCTCTAGAAAGCCTTTCCTAACCCCCTTACCTTGTTCTGTGTTGTGGCTACCTGCATTTACTCTATTATAGCACTTATTAAAGTGCCCATTATAATTGTCTATTAACTGGTTTGTATCCTCCATAATACTACAAGCTCTATGTAGAAAGGAATGTGTCAATAGCACCCAGAACAATGTTGAACCCACAGTAGTTGCTTAATATATTATTTGACTTATGAATAAGTAAGGAAGAAAGAAAGGATAAGGTTTTGTTTTTTCTGTTTTTTGGAGAATAACAGGAGATAAAACTAGATGAAATCTTATTATCTAGGGTTTCCTTTAAAATAACATGATTAAATTTTTCTAGTGTATAAAATGATTTAAGTAGGGAAGAAAACTTTGATTGCTGAATCCATAAAAACAGTTTAACTTAATGAAGGAGAACTGAATACAGGAGGGAGAACAAAATGGATAACTAAAATTGTATCTTTATAATGCATACCATCACAGAGTAAACTAAAGAAGTGTCAGTAAAGACACTTCACAAGACCACAGTGATGGGGCCAACTGACCATGGACTTAAACCTCTGAAACCGTGAGCCAAAATAAATCTACCCCCTCCTTTAAGTTGTTTAAGTAATTGAAAGCTAACAAAATAAAACTTGGTTATAGTGAATTCTTGATAGTTCATAATCACAAAAAGATTAATATTTGTCAATATACTTTTAATAAAAAACACCTGATATGTTGAAGGCATACAAATTGTATCTTATATGTTTTGTGATAAAATTATAACTCCCTTATTTTATCACTGGGATCTTTTTGGTTGTAAATATACTATTCATTTATGGACTTGGTAACTGTGTTGGCTCTGTGAAGCCAGTAGGTAGAGTGGCTGAAGCCAAGGGTCTATGGGTTAGTTCAGAGCTTCCCATTTTTGCTGAGTAATTAATTGTGCTTAGCTCTCATTTCTTTATTTATAAAATGGATAAATAACATTGCTTCCCTCACAGAATTATTGAGATAATTAAATGAGATAATCCCTATAAAATATGGAGCACAATGTCTGGCACTTAGTAAATGCTGGATATAGTGATTAATCACTGTAATAAGTTTGTTTTTGTCAGATTTAACAATGCTATAAAAAGCAAAATCTCTAAAGTTTTTACATGTTAATTTTATGGATAGTATTTCAGTTACTTCTTAAACCATTCACACCCACTATTTTATGTGATATTTTTATCATAAAATAATAGGTTCTTTTCATAGTTATGTAGTACTGAATTGGCTAACTTTTGAGAGTTCCACTACTTATACTTTCATAGTGACAAGGCTGGTTCCAACTGGAACAAAATATCCCTTACATGGCTTTCTTTTATTGCATAATGTGAGATGCTTGTATCACAAGATGAATTCAGAATGCCTCTTTCTAAATCTCTAGGAATTAAGTCAGAGTTAACTATCAGGTAGAGAAAAGTCATGAAATTAAAACTGATATGCAGTGTCCTCTAGGGGCTATTTCTAAAATAAGCTTTTTAAATGATAAGGTATCCCGTACCCCATTTTAATACCTATGTCTATTCCCAGATTTCACTTAGGAAACATTACAAATTTATAGCCTGACCACATTGTGTCTTAAACACTGAAGGCAAACCATATTGTGGGGATTTCATCTTAACCACATAGAAATTGTAACAAGCCCCAAATCACCAAACCAAGTAAGTAGTAGATCCAGGAATAGACTTGAGAAGGCTCTGATTCCTCCTATATTTCTGAGACCACAAGGTTCTGCTTCTTCAGAACATAATGACACATCATTGAATGCTGCCAGACCACCAGAATATGACATATCAGGAGCAAGCCATGTGAGAGCACTTGCCAATGACCTATAATTTTTGCTTTCTGAAGGCTTGCTTAGCAACTAGAGAAGTGGGAAGGAGCTATTCATTGCATGCATCAGATGATTATTGACTGGTATTTGTATTTGGGGTACTTAGTTGCCACCACAGAGTTTATTTCTCAGTTAACATTATTTTTTTAAATGATAATTTGTAACTATAGAGTTGCTTTTGTAAATTATAATAACAGTTTTGTAATTTGTAATGAATGGCATCATGTTTATGAGTTGAAAATTATTTTGTTTCTTTCAAGAATTGACCTTAGTTCTCCATTTTACTTTAAACTTTTTCTCCTCTTTGCCTTTAGTTGACTTCCAGAGCACTGAAATGATAGTTTTAAAGGTTTTCTCCTTGTTGTTTGGAGAATGAATTTGCTAACCTCCTCTCTCCTTCAGGATAGGGAATAGCTTTATCTGTCATTGCTATTTCCTGTGGATAAGAATTGCTTGTATTTATCTATATTTTTAAATTTTCATTATATTATAGATTCTTTTTCCTGGAATTATTTTCTGTAATTCTGTACACACTTTCAGAATTCTTTTAGTAAAAGTTTTTGGGGTTTTATTTATCTAAAGTTGTCTTTGTTTAAACCTTACTCTTAAAGAACATCTTTGCTAGATGTATTATCTGGGGTGACGGTTATTTTCTCTTAGGCTTTTGAGGGTATTATTTAGCTGTTTATAGCTTCTTTTGTTGCAACTCTCTAATCTCATGATTAGAGAGTACTTATGTGTCCTTGTATTGAACTCCATATATTTATCAGTTCATTTGATCTTTATAACAACCTTAGGATAATATATTATTATTAGAATTGTGGGAAAATACACAGGCACAGAAAAATTAAAAGATCTGTGAGTGTGATGAGGCCAAAATTTCAAACTAGGAGTTCTTATTCTAAAGCCTGTGCTCTTAAACCACTGCCATGGCCAAGCAAATATTCAAAAATAAGAACAAAGGATGACTAATGGTACTAAATATTAAAGTTGAGAGAGAACTATAATAAAACAGGGAGGTATATTTTTCTGGGTAGATAGATTATATAATTGCTATTATATTGTCATTACTGTTATACTTGTTCCCTCATCTATGAGATCAGGATATTAATAGGACTTACTTCATAGAGTGGTTGTGAAGAGCAAGTGAGAAAATATGGGTGTGTGTTCACGTGCACATGTATGTTTTACATTTTATTACACCTTATAAAATGCCAAAAACATACATTGGAGAAAAGATAGTCTCTTCAACAAATGGTGCTAGGAAAACTGGAAATCCATATGCCACAAAATGAAATTTAACTCCTATCTTTCACCATGCACAAAACTCAAAATGGATCAATGGTCTAGGAATTAAACCAGAGAACTTGTATCTAATAGAAAAAAAAAAAAGTAGGCCAAAACCTCCATCATGTCAGATTAGGCCCCTACTTCCTTAATAAGACTTCTATAGCACAAGAATTAAAATCAAGAATTAATAAATGGGATGGATTCAAACTAAAAAGCTTCTTTTCAGCAAAAGAAACAATCACTGAGGTGAATAGAGAGCCTACTAATTGGGAACAAATTCTTACAACACGCACGTCAGATAGAGCACTAATCTCTAAGGTGTATAAAGAACTAAAAAAGCTAAACACCATATAAACAAATAACCTAATCAATAATTGGGGTAAGGAAATGAACAGACACTTCTCAGAAGGTGATGTACAATCAATCAACAAATATATGAAAAAATGTTCAATATCTCTAGCAATTAGAGAAATGCAAATCAAAACTACTCTAAGATTTCATCTCACTCCAGTCAGAATGGCAGCTATCAAGAATACAAACACAGTATGTGTTGGCAAGGATGTGGGGAAAAAGGCACACTCATACATTGCTGGTGGGACTGCAAATTGGTGCAGCCAATATGGAAAGCAGTATGGAGATTCCTTGGAAAATTGGGAATTGGACCCATTTGACCCAGCTATCCCTCTCCTCAGTCTATACCCAAAGGACTTAAAACCAGCATACTACAGGGACACAGCCACATCAATGTTTATAGCAGCACAATCCACAATAGCTAAACTGTGGAACCAACCTAGATGCCCTTCAGTAGATGAATGGATAAAGAAAACGTGGTATATATACACAACGAAATATTACTCAGCAATAAAAGAGAATGAAATCTTGGCATTTGCAGATAAATGGATGGAGTTGGAGAATCTAATGCTAAGTGTAGTTAGCCAATCCCAAAAAACCAAATGCCGAATGTTTTCTCTGATATAAGGAGGCTGATTCATAGTGGAGTTGAGAGCGGGAGCATGGGAGGATTAGATGAACTCTAGATAGGGCAAAGGGGTGGGAGGGGAAGGGAGGGTGCAGGCGGGTAAGAAAGATGGTAGAATGAGATGGACATCATTACCCTAAATATATGTATTAAGAAGACACCAATGGTGTGAGTATACTTTTTATACAACCAGAGATATAAATAATTATGCTCTATATGTGCAATATGAATTGTAATGTATTCTGCTGTCATATATAACAAATTAGAATAAAAAAAGAAAGTTTGGATTAATGATTAAATATATATGAAAAAGGCTGTTATAAATATGATATTGGAGGCAGAAACTAAATAAAAAGATTGAGATATCTGACTACATAAAAATTTAAAATTTGGGGGGTAAAAACAAGTGGAACACCATCTAAATCATTAATCCACAGTATGCTAGATTAGTACAAACATTTGTGGCATGAATAATACAAGGTACTATGCTTAATATATAAGGACCTTTTATTTAAATAATAAATAGAAAAATGAACATTGAACATATAGTCTTTCAAAAAATTACAAATGATCAATAGATAGAAAAAGATGCTAAACTTCACTAGTAACTGAAAACAACAACCACCCTCCTGCCAACCCTCTGCCACGGCAGACACTGACGAGCAGCAATCATGGCTCTGTGCTGCTCCATGCCGTGGGCCTCAACTAGGGCCATAAGGTGACAGAGAGCCTGAACAGGCCAAGGCACAGCTGGTGGTTTGGGTACCTTATCAGGTATACCACTTCTTGTGAGGCCTGGGATCTGAGAGGTGTATGGCATGCCAGGGAACTACTAAAAATCTCCAAGGACAAATGGGCCTCCAGTTCATTAAGAAAAAGGTGGGGACACAACATCTTCACCAAGAAGAATCAAGAGAAGCTGGACAATGTTGTGGCCACTATGGCCACCATGATGAAAGCAGCTGCCAAGAAGACTGAGTCCCTTCTGCCCTTTATGCATAATGACACAGAAAAGACGGAGAGAGAGAAGACACTAAATATTCAATACAAGTTTCACCTGTGACTTAAAAAGATAGTCTATCAAGAATAAATACATAATAATAGTATATAAATAGACATAATGGAAGAAAAATAAGGTAACTACAAAGATTTTTGTTGGATCAGAAAATAGAGAGACTATCAGCATTGTTTCCTACTGTCCTTGAATTATAGGCATAAGGTCAACAAGAAGCTAGAAATGAGGACAGAGTTTAGCACCCTGTCTTCTGACAGGTTTGACATGTGGAAAAGAAAGACAAATAACCATAGTTGGTCCTATCATAGTTAAAGGAGTTGGTTGTAAAAATCAGGGCATCCTAGTTGGGCCCAATGCTATACACCTATAACCCCGTTACTCAGGAGGCTGATGTAGGAAAATCTCATGTTCAAGGCCAGCCTCGATAGCTTAGACCCTGTCTCAAAATAAATAGAAAGGGGTGAAGTTGAAGCTTAGTAGTAGAATACCTTGGACTAAATCTCCAGTACACAAAAATCAATTAATTAGTCAATCAATTAAGGAAAATCAGGGAGTCCTAAGGACAATGAGGGAAGGAATATACCAGTAGAGAAGGAAGAAATTGAAGTTTTGGAGTGGAGCAGGACGGGGGCCAAGAGAGTTCAGGGAGATAGGGTACACTTTTGAGATAACTGTCTTTGTGTATAGAAATAAAGCTAGACTGAATTAGGAAGAGTGCAAGGACCAGAATGAAGATCTGACCCCTTTTTACTGTACACTACATTAGAGACAATTAGATTTAAATTTTTTCAAACAATTTTTTCTTTCATTCTCCCAACTTTCATCTCAGTTATTTTGTTTCTGGTCTGCTTCAGCTTGTAAAACCCACTCTAGTTTTGAAATCGTAACTATCAATTAAAAGTTGATTTATTATGTGGTTTGTGACCCCAGCTAGAAGTGCTGTCTATCCCTTGAAGACTCATAATTTCTTGTTTATACACTTTTACATTATTTTTAATTTGGAAGATTTTTGTTTCTACTAAATTTGGATTCCTCGAGGATAAGGACCATATTTTGGACCAAATTATGGTCATTTTTTATTATTTCAATTCACAGTGCCAACACAATGACTTCCTGTGGTAAACATGCAGTAAATATTTGCTAAATACATACTGTCTGACACATTTATACTCAGCCTCTAAAGATATTTTGCCTTTTCTGTGAGCTAATTTTAAGGATTTAATTTTTATTTATTTAGTTGTAGTTGGGCACAATACCTTTATTTTATTTATTTATTTTTACGTGGTGCTGAGGATTGAACCCAGGGCCTCACATGTGCTAGGCCGAGTGCTCTATGACTGAGCCACAACCTCAGCCCCTTAAGGATTTATTTTTAAATGTTATTTCACTAACCTCTTCTAAAATGAATGTTTTTATTTTATAGATATGGTATGAATTGCCTTATTCAGTTTGAAGATTTTGCCAATGTGAATGCATTTCGTCTCCTGAACAAATATCGAAATCAGTATTGCACATTTAATGATGATATTCAAGGTAATAAAATTTTCAGCTTGTATGGACCAAAAATAATGTCTGAAAGTAGTTCATAATTTTATGATTCAAATTGAATAAATACATACTAAATACCTACTAAAAGCTGGGAGTAACACTTAATAATTTCATGTATAATTTCTCATTTAATTTCATATATTTGAGAAAAGTATTCTGTGATTCTAGAAAGTATTAGATCCATGAGCTAGAGAATAAACTCTCAGAAATCTTGTAAAATCCCTGTTGATTATCATTGAACAAAGGAAATGTATGAAATATATTATTCATTATTTAAGAATGAAATGTATATAGTTCTCTCTTCAGCTTTCTTTTCTGTCAGTCACAACTTCTAAGCTTCACCCTAGTAAGTGTTCTCTTTGTGTACAATGTGCCACATTTTATTTTTTATCTTTATAGATAGTTGGTTGCCTGCCATTAACCATGCCACCTTTGTTTTTCTACTTAAGACTTTAAACTCTCTCTAGCTCACACCTGTCCTCCACTCTGCCCCCAATCCAGTGCTGCTTTACCATAAGAATTGTGTGCATACTGTTCCTTTATAGGCAGGGAGAGGGAAAAATATAGACAAGAGTTCCTAAGGAAAACATAATTAGTTGTAGCAACTTGAAATAAGATCACAAATTGCTTCCATTTTACTAATTCTAGTAAATGTTTTCCAGTGTTGTTATCTTTCTTGAATTCTCAGTAGCATTCAATATTCTTGATTTATCTTCTTTTTCTTGGCTTCCATATCATAGTATTCTTATGACTTTTTCCTGTTTTATTGGCTATTTGCCTTTTTTTTTTCTTTTTGCAGGTTCATCCTTTATGTCTGTTTATTGAATGAAAGAATACTTCAATGCTCAGTCTCAAGACCCCCTTTTTAAATTTTTGTTATATCTTCTTGGGTATATATTTTAAGTTCACATATGTGATAAGCAGATTTATTTCTCAGCTCCTACTTCTTTGAATTTCGGGCTGTATGCCCATCTCTTTGTTTAACATCTTCTCTTGGATATACCAAAGGTATTTCATATTCAGCATACCCAAACTCAAAATCTTATTTCCTCATCAAACCTAACATTATTCCAGTATTCTCAGTGAATTTCTGAGAGTTCTCTGTTCTTCATCCTTTCCCACTAAATATAGCTTATTATTAAGTCTTGATTTCCTGTCATAAAAATGTCTCTTCCGTAGATTTTTCTTCATCATCCTGGTATAAGTTACTATTATTTTTCCTAAGCAACTGGTATTTTCTAGGAAGTCTATTCACTTTCTCTCTTACTTCCCCATCTTGTGTTTTCTGCATAGGGTCTCTACCTTTTGCCAGATATAGATCTAAGTGCTGAAGATTTAGTGGGGAACAAAGGCACAGTTCTCTCCTTGATATAGAAATCAGGCCATATTATTCCTTCCTTAAAATAATGTTTTTCCCTTGTACTTAGGATAAAAATTAAAATCCTGAATTTGGCTCAAAATTCATAGAGCCCTGTCTTTCTCTCTATAGTCTCATTATTTTTGCCATTTTAGTTATAATATCCTTTCTCAGATCTTGAGGTGACCCGGCTTTTACTATTTATTTATTTATTTATTTATTTATAGTTTGTATCCAAATGTTGATCTCTCTTCCTAGAATACTCTCCCCACCCCCCATGTCTCATGTCAATCATGATGTGTCTCATGGAGATCTTCTGAATCCCTGTCTAGGTCTAATCCACCTTATAGATTCTGATGCATACACTTTTTATTTTCCTTGTATGTAGCTTTACATATTTATGTAAGTTTAAAAAAAAAAAACTATGCTTCCCTCCCCACAAACTTTTAAGCTGGGCAAGAGTAAGGGCATGGCCATTTTACTCATCTCTGTGTCCTTTATGATTAACATAGTGCTTAGCCCAGAATGAATAAATGTGGTGTATCTAAAGCAGGATTTGGAAAAAGCCCACTGCCTGTTTTTATAGTTTTATAGTAGCATAGCTATATGCCACTTTGTGTCTGTGGTGTGTATGGCTGTTTTCTTGCTGCAACAGCAGAATTAGGTCTGGGATAGATGTTGCATTGCACAAACCCTGAAATATTTACAGTTTGACTCTCTACAAGAAAAGTTTGCCAATCTTTGGTATAAATGATTGAATTTGAGGGAACTAGAAAGAATTGATCTATGACACTAGACTAACTAGGGTAGGTTTGCATTTTGGAAAGATTACTCACATTGTCTAATAGTATAGAGAATAAGATTGATGGGAGCCAATTTGAAGATTGCTGCCTTAATCCAGTTTTTTTGTTCTAAGAAAATGCCAATAAAGTTAGAAGGAGACAGGCGATTGATTGTGACTGTGATTCTTTCTGCCTTGAAGAACTCTAAGAACGGCAGGACAGTAACAGGAAAAATGAGCGACATTATTACAGGTAGGGATTGAGAACACAAACCTAAGAGTCAGACTGATTTGCTTAGCTCCTTACTAGCGATGGACTTTTATTGATTTATGTAACCCTTCTATTAATTTTCTCACCTATGGCAGAAATTATAAAACAACTTCTTTTTTTTAAGAATTGAAATTTTGAGACTAAAAAAAAGAGACTGAAAGAACTACTATAGGAGAGAACTAAAGAGCCAATTGACTATGAAACATAAAAGGATTCAATAAATGGTCATTTAGGATCTGGTTGAAATTGAATATAACAAAATGTATCATATCAACAGGCTGAGTGGCTTGAGTTCAGCAGTTTAGGAATGGACGAGACCAACATGGAAAGTTGAGTTTATCTACATTAGATATAGAAAGGACAACAGGATAAGAGCAAAAAGTTAAGTGATGACTGTGACACCAAACTGGAAAAGGAAGGAAGTGAAGATACAAGGACTCTTAGATCCGGTGGAGGCCTAGACATCCCATGAAGTCAGAGATCAGGTATTATTGTTACAGGGCAGAGGCCTGCCAGGAAGTGCAGTCTGTTGTGGAAAACCCCCTTCTAACCCTGATTCTTTAAATCATGCTAGAAAGATTTCAGACATGTGGCTCAGAGTAGCAGGCATGAGTCTATCAGAGAGGATAGGGAAAGTGAAAAGAGAGAACGTTATCTCAGAGATGAGAGGGATGGTGTATGTCCCCTGCCCTTCATTTTTATTGGGGGCTCCCAGGGAAATTTCCAGGGAGTTCTGCCCACCTCCATCTCTGGACTTTTCACTGACAGCAGGATGACATCAGATTTTCAATACGTTTCTGGGAGTCACAACTCTAGGTCACTTCGGCCCTGCTGACCCGTTCTAATGGGAACCTGTTCTTACAGATTTTATGGCTAGGGGGAATTATTCTTATCTCCCTGAGTTCTGGGATCTGTATAAGGGTCACAAAAAGTCTCCCCCTTCAGGGTAACTTGTATTTTTTTGGTCGGCATTTTGGGACTGCATTTCTCCTTGCAGATAACAGTTCATTTGCTGAAGAATGTAATATATCCTGTCAATTTAAGCCAGACAGGGCTACAGGTAAATTGCTTAAAAAAAAAAAAGCATGTAGGGGTCAGCACAGTGGGCCCAGTTTATAGAATTATTTCTTTAACCCCATGTTCCTACCACTCACATCTGCCAATTCCCTATCACAGTGACAGTAACTGAATAAAAGAACTGAAAAGTAGGAGATTATAGACCATGAGTGAGGTATTCTAATATGATACTTTCAAGAAGAATTAGTTCTGAGTGACGGCAAGCACCAAAATGAAGTTTAGGAGGAAAATAGCCAAAGTGCACTAAAGATGATTGTTATTGGAAATGGCAAAGAACAGTTAAAATGCAAAATGGGAATGACAGTCTTCTCTCATGCAATTTATTGAGGACAAAATAATTATTTGTGAAAATACCCTATTGACTGAAACATACTTTATAAATATAATTTTTAAAATTTACCATATTTGGGGCTGGGTTTGTGTCTCACTGGTAGAGCTCTTGAGTGGCACATGCGAGGCACTGGGTTCAATCCTCTGCACCACATAAAAAAATAAATAAATAAAATTATTGTGTCCATCTACAACTAAAAAAATTACCATATTTAAGTTATTTAATAGGACATAGTTATTTAAATTTAAAATGTTTAAAAATCATTTGTTTCATTTTACTTTCTAAAGTACACTAAAGTAATTGGCCAAATATTTCCTCAAATTCTTTGTGATATTAATTATATTTTGTACATTAGTGACCATTTTCAAGCTAAAGATACTTAAGCTATTTAAATGTTGCTTTATTAATTTTTAAATTTTCTTTTTTGAATACTCATTCATGAGAAGTGAATATTGGAAAGATTCAAAAAGGGAATAAGCTGTAAAACTTTATTTAATTTTTTTTTTGAGAGAGAGAGAGAATTTTTTTTTTTAATATTTCCTTTTTAGTTTTCAGCGGACACAACATCTTTGTTTGTATGTGGTGCTGAGGATCGAACCCGGGCCGCACACATGCCAGGCGAGCGCGGCTGTAAAATTTTAGATATTAAGAATCCTTATGTGCACTATAGAAATATAGCTTAATTGAGAATACTGTGCATAATGGTAGAGTGCTTTTGATGCTGTTTTGCAGCTGAGTTTTGCAGACCAGTGTCTTCAAGTCATTATCAATTCATTTTTAGATGATCTGTAGAAGAGTTACTAAGTAAATTATTTAACAGACCTATCCCTTTCTTTAGTATGTTTTTTTTTTTCATTTTGTGGGTCTCATAGAAATGTTCATATTAGAAGTTAAAGACCAATTAGTGAGAATTAGAGTTTACTTAAATAAAAAGAATGTTAAATCCAAATCATTTTAAAAAAGAAAAAAAGGGGCAACTATGAATTGAGATGAGAATTTCCACCAGCCAAGGCCAGGAATTTTGAGGTCAGTGCTTGGGGTCCATCAGAATTCCAGTCTAGAGCACAGGAAATTTGAGGCAGGAGCCACCTCAGGGTCAAGAGAAGGGCATAGAGGAATCAAGAGGATTCACAGCAGAATATTTCTCCTGTAAGTCACCACTATGGAGGCATTACTTCACCCCAGCTTATCTGGCTTAAAAATATAATCTGCACTTGAATGATTGCTTATTTCCTCATAGAAATTTCAGAGTCTTACTATCTCAGAAAAGAAGAAAATGGATTTCAAAAAAAAGAAAAAAATGTCTAATCTCTGACTATGGAAAACCATTGGCAAGTTATTGGGCTTCTGCTAGAAACGACCAAACCATTTTATGCATTTCTCCACACCAAAATTGTGTCTTTATGACACATTTTCTCCATATGTTTCTTTTTTGCCTTTTTAACCGTACGCTTTTACCATTATGCCCACAGATGTAATATTTTCCCCACTGTGGGCATAGAAACTGCATTTCATTGCCAAGGAAAATAATTATGTAACCATTACAGCCATACCATGTAAATAAATGTTTTCACACTGATCCTTGGATTTTTTCCTTATTTTTTAAAAGATATGTACTTTAAATATTCTAGATATGTACTTTAAAAATTCTAACTTTTATGAAAATGATTTGATTAAAGAAAATGTACATAAAAATCTTTTTTAGTGATCTAAAATAATCATAAATTATATAGGTTTTGGTTAAAAATCATATTAGGCTTGTTGGCCATTTCCTTGGGGAATTTGATTGTCACTCTCTTAGATCTTTTCTCTTACACTGCTCAAATTCCACAGAAAGGATTTTTCCAGTTTTTCTCATTTATTAACTTTCTGTCAATGTTAGCATTCTTTTAGTGTTCATTGAGCTAAGAAGGAGAAGATTGGGTTGAGTACATAAATTTCTTTTCTTCTTTTTGTTTTTTTCAGTATTGGGTATTGAATCCAGGGTCTTGTACACGCTAGGCAAGCACTTAGCCACTAAGTGACGTCCCCAGTCACATAAATTTGTCATAATCTTACTTAGGATGGCACTCTTGCCTCCAATTATGCCTGCGGTTTTACAATCCAGACTCTTTAGAATATGAACCTCTAGTATTTTTCCCAGACTTTCAGAGTAGAGCAGGGTCAACCATTTGCCAGAAGCAGAGGGAAGCAGATCTGGATTCTAACTTCTCAGCAGATTCCCCACCCCCCACCCCCACCCCAGTCCTTGTGGATTGAACCTAGGGTTTTACCACTGAGCCACATCCCCAGTTGTCTCACTTTTTTCTTTTGAGACAGGGTCTTATTAAATTGTGGAGGCTGACCTTGAACTTCTGATCCTCCTGCCTCAGCCTCCTCAGTTGCTGGATTACAGGCATGTACCACACTGTACCTGGCTTCTCAGCAGATTTTTGAGCAGTGCCCTGATGCCACCTAGCTGAGCCTTTTGAGAATTTTGCCATATCAGTCTATTCATTTCTTAACCATTACTACTGCTTGCCAACCGCCCAGCTTTCTCAAGTTGGCCAAGTCATTTGCAATTTACCTATTTAAAAGCCTTCTAACATCTAAAATTTTATTGCAGTGCTTTTCTATTCTCTGGTTTTTAAAAATCTTTTTTCTGTTTTTTTTTTTTTAGTAGATTTTGTTGGGGAGAAGGAATACTAAATTTTATATTCATTCTCCTATTTTTAGCAGGTCATCATCCCTGCCTCTATGTCTTGCACGTGCTCTTCCTACTTAGTATGTCCTCCTTTCTGAGGTCCTTGATCCTGGTGAATCCCTCAGTTCTGTGCTCAGGTAGTATGTGTTCTAGATGCCTTGAACCTAGTCTAGGTGAACTCCTCCTCCTACTGCTCGTTCTTATCATCTGACCTATTTATTTACTAGTACTTGAAGATTATAATTCTCTAATTACATATTGGTCTCACTGATTTTTTAATATCATTTTTTAAAAATCAATGCATTATAATTGTACATTAATAGTAGGTTTTGGTCTCATTAATTTTATATAGTAATTCTGTTTAACAAATTATTAGGAGAGGTCATTCTTAAGATAAGACTGATATTTACAACCGTAGCACAAACACAGGACAACTGGCAACTTCTGTTAATATTAAAGACACATTATACACAAATACAAATGTAGGTTGAATATCCCTTGTTCAAAATGTTTTGGAATAGAAGTTTCTAGATTTTGTAATATGTTTTTGCATATACCTAATGAAATATCTTCAGTATAGGATCAGGTTTAAACATACAATTTGTTTCATATACACCATATCCACATAGCTTTTTAAAGTTTTTTTCACTACAACTCATCACATAAGGTCAGGTATAGAACTTTCCATTTGTGATGTCATATCACTGCTCAAAAAAATTTCAGGTTTTAAAACACTCTGGATTTTTAATTTTTGGACAAGGTTGTCCATCCTGTAAAAGTTCCTAAAATTTTAAGAAAGATTCAATCTCTTTATTATCATGTTGACAGTGTTATATATTAAGCCCTATGACTGTCTGATTTACTAAAATTTTACTTTTTAACTTGAAAACAAAAGCTGTTGTGTAATAATGTATAATAAAAAGTTTTATGAAATTTAAGTTTTCCACATTTGTTCTCTTCTTTAAAGTGAAATTTAAATCAGGATAGTAGTAGGCCATTCATGTACAAGAATCATGAACAAGTTAAATTTTTAAATTTTTAGTGGTGGGAGAAGTATCTTTCTGATTTTGTTGATTCTGTGGAAAGAAGATTAGGGCTTTTATTATACCTCAGGAAATATTATGGAATATATATTTAAATATAAGGTTCCCATATCCAGTATGGATAGAGTATACTATTTTGCCATATTTGGGGTAATACGTCTGAACTTAAAGCATTTTGCGTTTTAATACAGAGCCATGTGGCATAACCATATGAAGACAAGTCACCACATTACAGTTAGACTGTTTTGGAATATTTTATGTTTGTCTGACTGTAAATACTCAGTTCTACTTAAAATCAGAATAATAATGCAAATACAGTGAATGCTGATAAAACTTGAACTTTTTACTCTTTAACTGGTTAAATTTTGTGATGTTGGTAGAATCTGTGGAAACCCTTGAGATAATACAATCTTAGAGTTGGAAAGGAGTTTAGAGTTCCTGACATCTGAACTTCTGGCCAGTTTACTTCAAAAGAACCCAAGATAGAGAGATCTTGCAATTCTGTTTGTAGATAATTACCTCACTAACTGAATGTCTGAACCTCTCTAATATCAATTCTCTTTCACTGTTTAACAAATCTAATGAATCCTGGTATATGGGACATCATTGACATCACTCTGATTCTGTCAGTGTATATTCCCTATATGGATCAGCCAAATTTTTTGCACAGTATTCCATTTTAAGTAATGCATAGAAGAGTGAATTTTGTATAATCTATGACTTGTTACAATTTATAATATTGAAGTGGTGACTCAAAATTTTAAGCACTTTATTTTTGTAATCCTCCTTGTGTCTCTAAATAAAACACACACAAGAAGATGTAGAGGCTGGGGTTATAGCTCAGTCAGAGCATTTGTCTAGCCTGTGTGATGTACTGGGTTTGATCCTTAGTACTGCATAAAAATAAATAAAATAAAGGTATTATGTCCATCTACATCTAAAAAGATTTTTTTAAAAAAAGAAACATGTAGGCCTTCAATAATTATTATTTATTGTGATAGTTATTTATTACTACCTAGTTATTCAAGAAGGAAACAAATCAAAAATGGTAAAGAATAAATACTCTGGTGGTGAAATGTTGAATATCTTTGGTATTTGGCATATATAATACTCTATCATTGTGTCATTCATCAAACCTATTCTGATCTAGGTTTTATCTAAATAAGGGCATTTGAAGTTTAACTAGGCTTTACTATTCAGTTATATGATCTAGGAAACAGGTAGAATGTTTCTTGAGGGGTAAAATGTAGATATAGCTGGAAGGTAATGCAAAAAACTGCAGGGTTTTATTTCAAGAATAAGCCATAAAGATGCTGAACTTTATAACTATGTTCAAAGCAAGACAAATGCTCTGTGATCTGTGAAAGCTTATATGGTGAAGTAATATAATTAGAACTGGTGTAGTTTCTATACCTGTGAGGTGTGATGAGAAAAATGCAATTTTATCCCAAGTAAACTTTACATTAATTTTATATAATAGCACCTGTGGGATTTACCAATGATTATCTAGGTAGAAAGCCAATTAAAGAATGCCATAACATCATTTTAATTGCCATTAACTGTTGCCTTTTCTTTTCTTTTCTTTTCTTTTTTTGCTTTTTAATTTTGATTTTTTATTGAAAATTCAAAGGATACAGAAAATAACAAAACACAAACCAATTTCTTTTCTTGGAATGGTCCAAAATCATCAGTTCAGTTCCATAGATAAATAAGGTAGATTTTCTCTCTTACTTATAGTATTAATGAGTTTGGATTTTCATGTAAGATTTAAGGCATGTGAAACAACATCCTTCAAAGGGGAAGAGTATTTCTCTTCTAGCGAACTTTCCCTTTGTATCTCATTATTAGGAAAATTCCCTGATGTTCCCCTAAATCTGTAAATTTCAGATTTATTAATAAGATTCCTAGAAACATTAGGTATGTCCTGCCCATGTATCAGAACTGCCTTTGATCCTTTATCCTCAGTATGTTTACCAGGATACCTGTCTTCCCTGATGGACTTATCAATTAGGTTATGGGTCTGCTGGGACATTTTCTTCCCAGATATCAATTACCTCAGGAGCAGTTTGAGGACAAATTCTCTGGGTATACAGAACCTGTGCTTCCTTCTGTCCCGTGCCACGCTTCAGTGCACTTTGAGTTGATTTTGATATATACTGAGGGGAGGACATCCATTTGACATGTGCTTATGGGTATTCATTTTTGTCAGCATCACTTATTGAAGAGTTCACACTTTGACAAAAGTGTGTTCTTTGCACCTTTGTTGATGATTGGAATAAATGCATGGTTTATATCTGGGCTTTCTATTCTGCTCCATATATCTTTGAGCCCCTTTTATGTCTGAATCTTGCTCTTTTGGTCACAGTACTGTTATAGTACATTTTGGAGTCTGGTGGTATAAAGCCTCCAACTTCTTTCTTTTTGCTGAAGTTTACTTTGACTATTCATTGTCTTCTCTGGTACTATCCACATTTCTTTCTCTGCTTTTTTATTTCAGTTCTACAGCACATGTCCTTAGTATTCTGATAGGCTTTATATTAAATCTATATTTTGGTTTGGATTATAAAGACATTTTTAAAATATTAATTCTTTTTATTGGGGCATAGGAATCTTTCCATTTATTTGTGTCTTCAATTTGTCTCATCAAAACTTTATCATTTCCAATGTGGAGATCTTTCACTCCCTTAACTAAACTCTTTCCTAGGTATTTTATTTTCTGTTGCTATTATAAGTGCAATTGACTTCTTTTTTTTTTTTTTAAAGAGAGAGTGAGAGAGGAGAGAGAGAGAGAGAGAGAGAGAGAGAGAGAGAGAGAGAGAGAGAGAGAGAATTTTAAATATTTATTTGTTTTTAGTTCTCGGCGGACACAACATCTTTGTTGGTATGTGGTGCTGAACCCGGGCCGCACGCATGCCAGGCGAGCGCGCTACCGCTTGAGACACATCCCCAGCCCTGCAATTGACTTCTTTTTTTTTTTTTTAAACTGTTTCTTTTTTTTTTTAAAGAGAGAGTGAGAGAGGAGAGAGAGAGAGAGAGAGAGAGAGAGAATTTTTTTTTTTAATATTTATTTTTTAGTTCTCGGCGGACACAACATCTTTGTTGGTATGTGGTGCTGAGGATCGAACCCGGGCCGCACGCATGCCAGACGAGCGCGCTACCGCTTGAGCCACATCCCCAGCCCTGCAATTGACTTCTTGATTCCTTTTTCAAACAGTATACTCAACATATAGACATACTGCTAATATATAATTAATTTATATATTATGCAACTTTCTGAATTCATTAACTCATTTAACTAATAAATAATAAATGTTCTACCTATTCTTTGTTTTAGGATCTTCCATGTATAAGAGGATGTCCCCTGTAAAAATGTACAAGTTCCCTTCCCCTTTCTAATTTGGATGACTTTTACTTCTTTCACTTGATATACTTCTCTGTATAGAACACTCAAGATTTTGTTTACTAGAGTGTTGACAGTGGGCATTCTTGCCCTTTTCCAGTTCTATTATAGCAGTATCTTCTGAATTTTTCACATTCAATGTGTTGGAGGCTGTAGAATTTTTATATGTGTTCTTTATTGCTATTAATTATATATTTTCCCTAATTTTTAGACTACTTATCATGAAGGGATGTTGAAAATTGTCACACTTATTCTTCATCATTGAAAGAGTCATTTGGTGTCTGTGCAATGGATCCTATTAATAAGCTGGATCACATTTATTGATTTGCATATGTTGAACTATCTTTGCATCCCTGATAGATCATGTTAAATAATCTTCTTGATGTGCAGTTTTGCATCTATGTTCCTCATTTATCTGTTGAACTCCTTTTATTTATTGGTTATGTCTTTGTTTAATTTTGGTGTCAAGATGATGTTCGTCATTTCAAAGAGTCTGAAAACACTCCTTCAATTTTTTGCAATACTTTGATGAAAAATGGCATTACTTCTTCTTGAAACATTTTATAGAACCTGACAAAGAAACCACCAGGCTTTGGAATTTTCTTTAATGGGGCACTTTTTGCTATTGGTTCACTTTATTTACTCACTATTGGTCAGCTGAGATTTTTAAGAGATTAAGTATGCAAGAATTTATCCAATTTTTCTAGTTCTTCTAATTTGTTTGCATATAATTATTCATAATAATTTCTCATAACCCTTTGTTTTTCTCTGACATCAGTTGTAATGTCTCCTTTTTTCATTTATAATTGCATTTTTATTGTCCGCCCCCTTCTTTAATTAGTCTGGCTAATGGTTTATCATTTTCTTCAGAAAAATTGCTTTTTCTTTTTTTTTAAATTTTTTAATTTATTTTTTATTGTTGGTTGTTCAAAACATTACATAATTCTTGACATATCATATTTTACACTTTGATTCAAGTGGGTTATGAACTCCCATTTTACCCCGTATACAGATTGCAGAATCACATCAGTTATAATTCCATTGATTTACATATTGCCATACTAGTGTCTGTTGTATTCTGCTGCCTTTCCTATCCTCTACTATCCCCCCTCCCCTCCTCTCCCCTCCCCTCTTCTCTCTCTACCCCCTCTACTGTAATTCATTTCTCCCCCTTGTATTATTTTTCCTTTTCCCCTCACTTCCTCTTGTATGTAATTTTGTATAACCCTGAGGGTCTCCTTCCATTTCCATGCAATTTCCCTTCCCTCTCGCTTTCCCTCCCACCTCTCATCCCTGTTTAATGTTAATCTTCTTCTCATGCTCTTAGTCCCTACTCTGTTCTTAGTTACTCTCCTTATATCAAAGAAGACATTTGGCATTTGTTTTTTAGGGATTGGCTGGCTTCACTTAGCATAATCTGCTGGAATGCCATCCATTTCCCTCCAAATTCTATGACTTTGTCATTTTTTAATGCAGAGTAATACTCCATTGTGTATAAATGCCACATTTTTTTTATCCATTCATCTATTGAAGGGTATCTAGGTTGGTTCCACAGTCTTGCTATTGTGAATTGTGCTGCTATGAACATCGATGTAGCAGTGTCCCTGTAGCATGCTCTTTTTAGGTCTTTAGGGAATAGACCAAGAAGGGGAATAGCTGGGTCAAATGGTGGTTCCATTCCCAGCTTTCCAAGAAATCTCCATACTGTTTTCCAAATTGGTTGCACCAATTTGCAGTCCCACCAACAATGAGCAAGTGTACCCTTTTCCCCACATCCTCGCCAGCACTTGTTGTTGTTTGACTTCAGAATGGCTGCCAATCTTACTGCAGTGAGATGGTATCTTAGGGTGGTTTTGATTTGCATTTCTCTGACTGCTAGAGATGGTGAGCATTTTTTCATGTACTTGTTGATTGATTGTATGTCCTCCTCTGAGAAGTGTCTGTTCAGGTCCTTGGCCCATTTGTTGATGGGGTTATTTGTTATCTTATTGTCTAATTTTTTGAGTTCTTTGTATACTCTGGATATTAGGGCTCTATCTGAAGTGTGAGGAGTAAAGATTTGTTCCCAGGATGTAGGCTCCCTATCTACCTCTCTTATTGTTTCTTTTGCTGAGAAAAAACTTTTTAGTTTGAGTAAGTCCCATTTGTTGATTCTAGTTATTAACTCTTGTGCTATGGGTGTCCTATTGAGGAATTTGGAGCCCGACCCCACAGTATGTAGATCGTAGCCATCTTTTTCTTCTATCAGACGCTGTGTCTCTGATTTGATATCAAGCTCCTTGATCCATTTTGAGTTAACTTTTGTGCATGGCGAGAGAAAGGGATTCAGTTTCATTTTGATGCATATGGATTTCCAGTTTTCCCAGCACCATTTGTTGAAGATGCTATCCTTCCTCCATTGCATGCTTTTAGCCCCTTTATCAAATATAAGATAGTTGTAGTTTTGTGGATTGGTTTCTGTGTCCTCTAATCTGTACCATTGGTCCACCCGCCTGTTTTGGTACCAGTACCATGTTGTTTTTGTTACTATTGCTCTGTAGTATAGTTTGAAGTCTGGTATCGCTATACCGCCTGATTCACACTTCCTGCTTAGCTTTGTTTTTGCTATTCTGGGTCTTTTATTTTTCCATATGAATTTCATGATTGCTTTCTCTATTTCTACAAGAAATGCCGTTGGGATTTTGATTGGCATTGCATTAAACATATAGAGAACTTTGGGTAATATCTCCATTTTGATGATGTTAGTTCTGCCTATCCATGAACAGGGTATATTTTTCCATCTTCTAAGATCGTCTTCAATTTCTCTCTTTAGGGTTCTGTAGTTTTCATTGTATAAGTCTTTCACCTCTTTTGTTAGGTTGATTCCCAAGTATTTTATTTTTTTTGAGGATATTGTGAATGGAGTTTTTTTCCTCATTTCCATTTCAGAGGATTTGTTGCTGATACACAGGAATGCCTTTGATTTATGCGTGTTGATTTTATATCCTTCCACTTTGCTAAATTCATTTATTAGCTCTAATAGTTTCTTTGTAGACCCTTTTGGGTCTGCTAGGTATAGAATCATGTCATCTGCAAATAGTGATAATTTAAGTTCTTCTTTTCCTATTTTTATGCCTTTAATTTCTTTCGTCTGTCTAATTGCTCTGGCCAGTGTTTCGAGAACTATGTTGAACAGAAGTGGTGAGAGAGGGCATCCCTGTCTTGTTCCAGATTTCAGAGGGAATGCCTTCAATTTTCCTCCATTCAGAATGATGCTAGCCTGAGGCTTAGCATAGATTGCTTTTACAATGTTGAGGTATGTTCCTGTTATCCCTAGTTTTTCTAGAGTTTTGAACATAAAGGGATGCTGTACTTTGTCAAATGCTTTTTCTGCATCTATCGAGATGATCATATGGTTCTTAATTTTAAGTCTATTGATGTGGTGAATAACATTTATTGATTTCCGTATATTGAACCAGCCTTGCATCCCAGGGATGAATCCTGCTTGATCATGGTGCACAGTTTTTTTGATATGTTTTTGAATCCGATTTGCCAGAATTTTATTGAGGATTTTTGCATCTAGGTTCATTAGAGATATTGGTCTGTAGTTTTCTTTCTTTGAAGTGTCTTTGTCTGGTTTCGGAATCAGGGTGATGTTGGCCTCATAGAATGAATTTGGAAGTTCTCCCTCTTTTTCTGTTTCCTGAAATAGCTTGAAAAGTATTGGTATTAGTTCCTCTTTAAAGGTTTTGTAAAACTCTGCTGTATACCCATCCGGTCCTGGGCTTTTCTTAGTTGGTAGTCTTTTGATGGTTTCTTCTATTTCCTCAATTGATATTGGTCTGTTTAGGTTGTCTATATCCTCCTGACTCAATCTGGGCAGATCATATGACTTAAGAAATTTATCAATGCCTTCACTATCTTCTATTTTATTGGAGTATAAGGATTCAAAATAATTTCTGATTATCTTCTGTATTTCTGAAGTGTCTGTTGTGATGTTGCCTTTTTCATCCCATATGCTAGTAATTTGAGTTCTCTCTCTTCTTCTCTTTGTTAGCATGTCTAAGGGTCTGTCGATTTTATTTATTTTTTCAAAGAACCAACTTTTAGTTTTGTCAATTTTTTCAATTGTTTAATTTGTTTCGATTTCATTGATTTCAGCTCTGATTTTAATTATTTCTTGCCTTCTACTTCTTTTGCTGTTGTTTTGCTCTTCTTTTTCTAGGATTTTGAGATGAAGCATGGGATCATTTATTTGTTGATTTTTTCTTTTTTTAAGGAATGAACTCCAAGCAATGAATTTTCCTCTTAGAACTGCTTTCAATGTGTCCCATAGATTCCGATATGTTGTGTCTGTGTTTTCATTTATCTCTAAGAATTTTTTAATTTCCTTCTTGATGTCTTCTATAACCCATTGATCATTCAGTAACCTATTGTTCATTCTCCAAGTGATGCATGATTTTTCCTTCCTTCTTTTATCGTTGATTTTCAGTTTCATTCCATTGTGATCAGATAAGATGCATGGTATTATCTCTGCTCATTTATATTGTCTAAGAGTTTCCCTGTGACATAATATATGATCTATTTTTGAGAAGGATCCATGTGCTGCTGAGAAAAAAGTGTAACTGCTTGATGTTGGGTGGTATATTCTATATATATCAATTAAGTCTAGGTTGTTAATTGTGCTATTGAGTTCTATAGTTTCCTTATTCAGCTTTTGTTTGGAAGATCTGTCCAGTGGTTTGAGAGGTATGTTGAAGTCTCCCATGATTATTGTATGGTGGTCTATTAGACTCTTGAACTTGAGAAGAGTTTGCTTGATGAACATAGCTGCACCATTGTTTGGGGCATATATATTCATGATTGTTATGTCTTGTTGGTGTATGGTTCCCTTGAGCAGTATGTAGTGTCCCTCTTTATCCCTTTTGATTAACTTTGGCTTGAAATCTATTTTATTTGATATGACTATGGACACTCCTGCTTGTTTCCGAAGTCCATATGAGTGATATGATTTTTCCCAACATTTCACCTTCAGTCCATGTATATCTTTTCCTATCAAATGCGTCTCCTGTAGGCAGCATATTGTTGGGTCTTGTTTTGTGATCCATTCTACTAGCCTGTGTCTCTTAATTGGTGAGTTTAAGCCATTAACATTTAGGGTTATTATTGAGATATGGTTTGTTCTTCCAGCCATATTTGTTTATTTATGTTACTAAACATGGTTTGTTTTCCTCTTTGATTATTCCCCCCCCCTTTACTGTCCTACCTCCCACTGTTGGTTTTCATTGTTATTTACCATTTCCTCTTCCTGAAATGTTTTGCCAAGGATGTTTTGAAGAGATGGTTTTCTAGCTGCAAATTCTTTTAACTTTTGTTTATCGTGGAAGGTTTTAATTTCATCTTTCATCCTGAAGCTTAATTTCGCTGGATACACGATTCTTGGTTGGAACTCGTTTTCTTTCATTGTTTGAAATATGTTATTCCAGGATCTTCTAGCTTTCAGAGTCTGTGTTGAAAGATCAGCTGTTATCCTGATTGGTTTACCCCTAAATGTGATCTGCTTCCTTTCTCTTGTAGCTTTTAAAATTCTCTCCTTATTCTGTATGCTGGGCATCTTCATTATAATGTGTCTAGGTGTGGATCTCTTATGATTTTGCACATTCGGCGTCCTGTAGGCTTCTAGGATTTGGGATTCTGTCTCATTCTTCAAGTCTGGGAAGTTTTCTCCTATTATTTCATTGAATAGATGCTCATTCCTTTGGTTTGGAGCTCTATACCTTCCTGTATCCCAATGACTCTTAAGTTTGGTCTCTTTATGTTATCCCATATTTCTTGGATGTTCTGCTCATGGTTCCTTAACAGTCTTGCTGAGCTGTCTATGTTCTTTTCAAGTTGAAATACTTTGTCTTCATTGTCTGATGTTCTATCTTCTAAGTGTTCTACTCTGCTGGTAGTATTCTCAATTGAGTTTTTAAGTTGGTTTATTGCTTCCTGCATTTCTAGGATTTCTGTTTGTTTGTGTTTTATTACCTCTATCTCCCTGTATAGTTGATCTTTTGCTTCTTGGATTTGTTTATGTAATTCATTGTCGAAGTGATCTTTCATTGTTTGATTTTGCTGTCTAATGTCTTCCTTGAGACTCCAGATCATCTGAAGCATGTATATCCTGAATTCTTTATCTGACATTCCATCTGCTGCAGCTATTACCTCTTCTAAAGTTGAGTTGACCTGCATTGCTTGTGGTCCTTTCTTTCCTTGTCGTTTCATACTGCTCGCATTTCTTTCTGCTTGGTGAAACTGTTGTGTTTTTTAAATTTTCCCCCCATATATTTATATTGCTCTTGTATAATTGACAAGTCTCCCTTGCAGGGCTGTGCTCCTCCTCCAATTGGGGTGATCTGTCTACCACGCTCGCGGGCCCCTGGGTCTGTTCTGCTGGTCAGTCGCAGGTCTGCTTACCATGCAGGCGCGGGCTGCGGCTCTGCTTTGCTCTTACTCCAATTGGGGTGACGTGTCTACCACGCCGGTGGGTCTCTGGGCCTGTTCCAGGCGTGGGCGGTGGCTCTGCTCTACCCCTACTCCAATTGGGGTGATGTGACTACCATGCCGGCGGGCCGCTGGGCCTGTTCAGGGTGCGGGCGGCGGCTCTGCTCTGCCCCTACTCCAATTGGGGTGACGTGACTACCACGCCGGCGGGCCGCTGGGCCTATTCTGGGCGCGGGCAGCGGCTCTGCTCTGCCCCTACTCCAATTGGGGTGACGTGTCTACCATGCCGGCAGGCCGCTGGGCCTGTTCCTCTGGTCAGTCACAGGTCTGCCTACCTTGTGGGCGCGGACGGTGGCTCTGCTCTGCCCCTAGTCCAAATGGGGTGACTTGTCTGCCACGCCGGCAGGCTGCTTGGCCTGTTCTGGGTGCGGGCGAAGGCTCTGCTGTGCCCCTACTCCAATTGGGGTGACGTGTCTACCACGCCGGCAGGCCGCTGGGCCTAATCCGCTGGTCGGTCGCAGGTCTGCCTACCTTGCGGGCGCGGGTGGCGGCTGTGCTCTGCCCCTACTCCAATTGGGGTGACGTGACTACCACGCCGTCGGGCTGCTGGACCTGTTCCGGGCACGGGCGAAGGCTCTGCTGTGCCCCTACTCCAATTGGGGTGACGTGTCTACCACGCCTGCGGACCGCTGGGCCTGTTCCAGATGCGGGAAGCGGCTCTGCTCTGCCCCTACTCCAATTGGGTGACGTGTTTACCACGCCGGCAGGCCGCTGGGCTTGTTCCGCTGGCCCGTCGCAGGTCTGCGTACCTTGCGGGCTCGGGCGGCGGCTCTGCTCGGCCCCTACTGCAGTTGGGTTGAAGTGATACCACGCCGGCGGGTCGCTAGGCCTGTTCCGGGTGCGGGCGGCGGCTCTGCCCTGCCCCTACTCCAATTGGTGTGATGTGTCTACCACGCCGGCAGCCGCTGGGCCTGTTCCGCCAGTCGGTCGCAGGTCTGCCTACCTTGCGGGCTCGGGCGGCGGCTCTGCTCGGCCCCTACTGCAGTTGGGGTGAAGTGATACCACACCGGCGGGTCGCTAGGCCTGTTCCGGGCGCGGGCGGTGGCTCTGCTCTGCCCCTACTCCAATTGGTGTGACGTGTCTACCACGCTGGCAGGTCGCTGGGCCTGATCCGCCGATTGGTCGCTGGTCTGCCTACCTTGCGGGCTCGGGCGGCGGCTCTGCTCGGCCCCTACTGCAGTTGGGGTGAAGTGATACCACTCAGGCGGGTCGCTGGGGCTGCTTCAGGCGCGGGCGGCGTCTCTGCTCTGCCCCTCTGGCTTCCACAGTATTCAGCAGGATCCGGACCGAGAAGCAGTTTCCGCGGGTTCTTTAGCCCTGGGTCAGAGCAGTTCCGGGAGCCAGAATTCGGCCTCTCTGGGCTCGGTGTATGTTCAGCAGTTTCCGCAGGTTCTTTAGCACTGAGCCTGAGTACTTTGTCTGCGAGACGCAGGCGAATGGCAGCCTGAAATTACCTGTTCTATAGTTAAATGAGCTGCGATCAGTCGAAAACAGGGATGATGACGTCAGCTCTCCAAGATGGTGGCCGCTGGCTTCCTCTGTGGTCTGACTGGTGTGGAGAACCGAACTGGACCGCTTCCTTCCCCCGTCTCAAACGCAGAATTCAGCACTGTGTACAGTGATTGCACAGCTGGCAGGAGCCCACAGAATCCACAGCGCTGTATCTTTGCGTTTCTATCTCTTGCTTCCCAGTGCGTGCCGCAGATTCTAGCCGCGGGGCGATTTGCTGAATAAGCAGCGTGACCCTCTGTGCGGACAAATTGCTCGCGTTTGAGCCCCTGTAGCTGATCCTCATGCGATGAAAATCCTTCCACTAGTTTTTGGAGCACCCCAGTTTTGTTAGAAATTCCTAAAAGATTGTTTTTAGCTGATCTAACTCATCATTCTCCTGAACAGTGACGCGGTACACGGGGGTGATGCACTCCCTTCGCCGCCATCTTCCCTCTAACTGTTGCCTTTTCAAATTGAAAAACTAAAACATTAAATTCGAAATATCAAAAACATTTTTCTATCAGCATCTTTTTTTTTTTTTTTTAAAGAGAGAGTGAGAGAGAGGGGGACAGAGAGAGAATTTTAATATTTATTTATTTTTTTCTTAGTTCTCGGCGGACACAACATCTTTTGTTTTGTATGTGGTGCTGAGGATCGAACCCGGGCCGCACGCATGCCAGGCGAGCGCGCTACCGCTTGAGCCACATCCCCAGCCCTCTATCAGCATCTTAATTATAAGCAAGCATTTATTATGTGTCTCCTTTGTACAAAGATGAGTAATAGATTTCAAAACCTCAATAGTAATTTAGGTGGAAGATTCTAATAGCACTATTTTTCTTGTCTCATATAGTAAAACTCTTTTTTACAGATAAGGGTACTGACATACATAGTTATTTCTCTAAATACTTTCAACTAGCAAGCAGGGTGAGGTGGAATCCAAATTAGAATTCAGAACCTGTGCTCTTCTTCATTGCATTATCAAAATAAGTCACAATTTTTGGGAAAGTTTTCAAGGATAGTAGTTAGCTACTATCTTAAAATATTTGTTAGTAGCCTGAGAATTTCACTTCATATGCAAGCAAGGAATCTCAGGTTCTCTTTCTGTACCAGCTAAACTGTTGTGTGAGGTTTTCAAGATGTGAATAAAGCCTTAGAATTTGGCAGGATCTACATGAGGATTACTCAAGGATATTTATTACTTATTTCAGGAACAGCATCTGTTGCAGTTGCAGGTCTCCTTGCAGCTCTTCGAATAACCAAGAACAAACTCTCCGATCAAACAATACTATTCCAAGGAGCTGGAGAGGTACCTGCCTTGCATAATAGTCATGTTCTCCTAAACTAATGAATGTATAATTAGTGTTAACTACCCATTAATTTAAGTTTCAAAATATTGTTTCATTGTTTTTAGCATGTTACAACTATTGGCTTTATTGAAGGTTCTCAAATTAAGTATTGTGGCATGTTAATTTTTCATAGGAGACTTTAGTATACAGCTATGAAGATACTTTCCAAAGTTTTAAGTTTGCAAGATTATCAAATGTTGTCATAGGTTTTCATTGTGTATATTTAGGGTATCGTGGAGGAAAAATTAGCTTCCCATGTATAATTATGTATTTAAGTATTCAAGTTGGAATATCTGATGCTGATTTTTAGTATCCTCCAGTATCACATTCAAAAGTTGTCTTAACTCAAAATTCAATGTGCACGTATATAACTATATATGTTTTTAGGAAAAAAAAATGTTGGAAGGAGATCGTAGCAAGACCAAATTATATTGTTTCCTATTATCATTGTGTATAATTTAATCATTTGAAATAAAATTAGACTCCAGTAATAATAATTTACCCACCAAACAGAAATTAAAATGCTAGTTTCCTTTTGGGAAACTGTCAAAAAATCTCTAGAATTATAGTCTCTGTAGAATTAGTAAATGGGGAAATACTTTGTGCATATGTGTGTATATGTGTGTGTGTGTATATATATATATATATATATATATATATATATACACACATTAATATACATACACATTTAAGAAACTAAATTTTTAAGTTTAATGTGATTATAAATAAACAGAACACTATATCACCCTGTGGAAATTTATGTACATTATATTGCTTTTCATTTTTCTTGTTCATTTTGCTTCAAACAAAATAAATGAACTAGAACTTAAATGCCAAGGCATAAGTATTCAGAATGTAAATCACAAATTCACTTTCAAATTGAAATAAAAATCAAGCCTAAATAATAGCTTTAACATTTGAATTCTTTGTTTTGTGGATTATGACATACTGTGTTTAATTTTGGTAAGCTTCTTTGAATTTGCAAAGGTTTTTGATGAATGGCAGAGATCAGATCTTGATAATCAGCAGTCAAGAAGTAGTCATGGTTGTGTGTTCAAAACCTGTTTGTTTCTGACAAGATACTGAGATTTCATAGATTTCAAAAAATTTACCAAATACCAAGGAAGTTGATTTCTTTAATCTCACAGGGAATTTGACAGTACTTACTTTGTCCAAATAGAGTAAATAAACACTGGGGAACACATATTTTTTTTTGTCTATTTCATTCCTTTACCTAATGGTCAGGTTCCCATTCCAATGACTAGTCTTCCTTCTTCAAATTTAATTAAAAGAGCTTGAGCCTGACAATAAACAGTACAGTCCAATGAGCAAGTTTCACCAGCTCATTAAATTCAGTGTTTTCCCATTGGAACAAATCTTGATTATATTAATAGGATTAAAAATACTGACAATCAAGGATATCACTGGTTTATGTGTGGCTAAATAGCAAACCATATAATAGTGGTGCTATTGTAGTCAAAGTTAATAATTGTTATTTGGTTCAACCCAATGTGACAAAAATACTTTGCTCAGAGCCATTTTATACTTCCTTATTAAGAAGACAAAATCAGGTGAACTGTCAACCCTTGATAATATATCACATGAAACAACTTCTGAAATTTTTATTTTCATAACCTCTTTTTCAGGCTGCCTTAGGGATTGCACACTTGATTGTTATGGCCATGGAGAAAGAAGGTTTACCAATAGAGAAAGCCATCAAAAAGATATGGTTGGTTGACTCAAAAGGATTGATAGTTAAGGTAAGAATTTATTATTTTTTGACCATAAATATCAATATGCCATCCTGGATAACCATCTCAACGACTACTTCCATTTCCATCACCCCACTTTACACTGTGTGATAAGTTTAGCCTTTTGACCTGAATGGTCATATTGATACTCTTTTGAATGAAGAAAACTTTGACTCAGGAACAACATATGTAGACTCATTACAACCGAATGGATTGTCAGTCTATTTGAATTACTTGAGTTTCCAAATGAGGCAGCTTGATACTGATACAGATGAAACTCCTAATATAGCACCATTTGTTAAGAGCTGTTGGTCAGCTTGCAAACTAGCTAGAAAGGAAGGAGGGAAAAAATGAAATAACTGCATTTCACCTGCTACTTTATCTCAGCCCCCTTTTCTGATGGCTTGGAAGGGAATTCCTGAGAGAAGAACTTTAAAAATAGTTAGGCTGTTTGAAAGTTAACTTACCTGTACCTCAGTTTCTCCAACTTTAGTACAGACAGTAGTATCTAGTTCATAGGGTTATTGTGAGAACTAGACTGGGTATGTGACTATGTGGCCATATGGAAATGAGGCATTGTTATTACATGTACATTTCAATCACTCTTCTAAAAAATATATGTACATTCCCTTTTTATATGAATGTAAATTTTAAGGATTAACGAGTGATAAGCAGTGTAATTTAATATAGATATAAATGGAAATGTGTTGAAACTTTCTGGAAAGCTGTTTAATGTGTATCTAGATCCTTTAAAGATTTATGCTTCTTGGCCATTTGTTTCCATTCTAAGAATGGATCCTGTAGAGATAGAAATGTATATGATACTTTACATATGATGATGTTATCAAGCATTATTTATAATAGTGATGTTTTGCCACACTAATTATGATTGTGATATGTTACACTTACCTAAATATAGTATAATTATGAAATAGCTACATGGGTGAAATATATATGTGTTTAAAATTGTTTCAAAGATAAATAAATGACCTATTAAAAGATTCATAATATACTGTTAGATGAAAAAAACAAAATATATGACTTCTGATTTAAAAGTATAGTTATGTCTAAGAGCTATAGAAGGGAATATATCATACATTATTATAATTATTTTTGTATGTGTATAGTGCTGGGGATTGGACCCAGAATCTCGTGCATGCCAGACAAGTGCTCTATCATTGAGCTGTATCTCCAGCCCTAAAATTTAAATTGTTTTTAGTTCCTTTCCGTATAGTCTAAATTCTTATTACTGTTCTCCTTTAAAGCTATAAAAATATGTTTTTAATAATTAATCTACATTAATAAATTTTGCCTTAAAGGAAGAAAAAAATAATGTGCATAATTTTTATAGCAAATAAGTATGCTTATATAGACTTTTGTTTTAGCTTTTGTTTTTGTTTTTTCCAGACTTTTGTTTTAACTTTTGTTTAAAAATTGCTATTCCTTTGAAGAATGAGCATAACAACAAAAATTTGTACACTGTGATCACTATATATGTTGTGGTCATGAAATGTAAACATCTACTGAATGAAATTTTCTACTGTTCAGGCATTGTTCCAGCTTCTGGGGATACAATAAGGCCCTTATCTTAGGAAACTTACAACCTAATGGGAAAAACGCAATCCACAAGTTACAGTACTATCTGAAAGCATTATTACATAAATGGTACCAGGGTGCACAAGGAATGATGCTCCTAATCACACTAAAGAGAAGTGTGGAGGTACTGAGGAAGATCTGGAAATAAGGTGTTTTCTTAATGCTGAGTTGAAAAAGAAAAGTTCCTATGTTTGAAACTGAAGTTCATAAACTTCATATGTTTGAAACTGAAACAAGGGATGTATGGTGACTGAGAGATCTTGAATGAAGCTAATAATAATATCTTTAATTTTTAAAATATCTATAAATTCTGACACAGTGTGTACTACATATCTGGTAATCAATAGTTTGTCAAATAAATTAATTGAAGAGTGAATGGATTTCCAAGTGTTAAAAACCATGATGTAAGAGACATTGAAGGACAGGTTGGAAAGGAAGCAAATGGCAAGTGACTTAAGACCTTTTTTATCCTGAAGATGAGCCATAAAAGAAATGTGTGCACAGGGTTTGCCTCCTCAGTCATTATGATTACATTGTGAAAGATAGTTTGAAAAGAGGGAAAAACTGCAAAGAGGAAACTAGTTACAAAGCTGTTGCAATAATTCATATCAAAATTAATTGAGACTTTACCATGGAATTGAGCAAAAGAAGCTTGATTAAGTTGATGTTTAGGAAATAAGACTGGCATACTTAGTAATTGGATAAATACAGGAGGAGGAATAGAGTAGAGAAAGAAATCTAGCTGGACTCTTTAACTATCTAGATAAATGAAGCAACCATTAACTAAAAAAAAAAGGAATAAAGAACAGACCAGTTCAAGGGAAAAATAAAATAATGAGATGAGCTTTACACAAAGCAAGTTTAAGGTGCCTGTGGAGACTTAAAATGGAAATGTCTCTTTGGCAATTGGAGATCTAGTACTGAACTTCAGGGTGAAGATTGGATTAGAGAGATGGATTGGGGATCATCAGTATGTAAATAGAGTCATGGAGGATGTGGAATATATAAATTGTGTTGTCCTTAGGGCCTATAAAAAATCCAAATGCAGGAGTCTGTGACTGCTTTTCTTTTGTGGATCCTAATAACATTTTAATGTGAAATTTGCATAAAAATATACATATTTTATCTCAAATAATTTTAACATAGATTTATTGGTCTAAGACTCCAGATTCCATGGGTTACAATAATTAGAATAATTGAAGTTGTTGGCTAGACCTAATCAGTCACTTTTACTTCATGTTTTTTTACTAGCCAAAATAAAGAACATATATTCTGCTTGCCAATATAAAGTTAAATTTTAGAAGTTTGTTTTATATTTTAAAGTTTATGTTCTACTTAATATAAAAAGACATAAGTTTTAGTTAATGTTTTCATGTTTTTTAAAGTCAAAATTCTTGTATTGTTCTTTGTGGTGGAATTAATAAATCTTGGAATAACTTGAAAATCAGCATAATCTTGCTTTCATATTTGCATAATACTTTTGTTTTTGTTATCTTTCATCCTTAGCAGTTATACATCTCCTGAAAGCCAGTAATAATAATTTTATTACCTTGTAGTTACATTTAAAAATCACAAAAATTTAAATGAAGTTTTTCTTGGTGAAGCTCCTTCACATTTTAGAGAGATAAAATCCCAAACTAAAATGTCCACTCATTCTTGGAGTTTTGTCTTCATTATATTATATAATTATTACTCTTTTTTTAAAATACAGTTTTTTAAAATTTATTTTTATGTAGTGCTGAGGATCGAATCCAGGGCCTCGTAATTGTGAGGTGAGCGCTCTACCACTGAGCCACAACCCCAGCCCCAGTTATTCTAACATTCTAATATTCTGTTTTCTCTTTTAACATCACAGCTCTAGCATTTCCTTTCATTCACCTCATAACCATATGTGCAACAGAAGGTGTTTTTATGTTATAGAATATTGTATCTTAAGTATTTAATTCATCAATATTAATTCAGTTGGTTGAAATCAATCTTTTGGCCACTGATAATACCCAAATATCTTATTTTGGATTTTATAGCAAGAAATAATTGATATATCAATTTATCCAACTAATAGGAATACATTTTAATATAAACAAATTGGTACTTAGTTTAAAAAACAAAAATCTTCCCAAATGAAAGAGTGAGAATAAAAAACAATAACGTGAGGCTGAAAAGGAGCATTGCCAGCAGGACTGGTGTTTGTATTTCACAATGATGACTTTGGAGCATTTTCAGGAAAGACAGGAAGTCACAAAACAAACCAATCTAGGCATAACCTATTTCTTAAATAAATATATTTTGGCATTTGCTAATGAACCTAGTTAATGTTATAACAGAACACTAAAAACAGAAAGTAGGATATTAACAGATACCCTGATGAGAAGCTTCATCTAACCCACAATAAGACTATAGAGCGGTTCAGAATTTGTTTTGATTTTGGTTTTATTTTGTAGTGTTTTAAATAATTTTACTTTATTGTATATTTTTATTAATAGTTGAATGTTTAACTCCTATAGAAAAGAATAGTGAATAAAGGTATATTATATGATATAAAGGTAGTTTTGACAATATAGTCAGTTATTTTCCTCCTGAGAGTATAACATACGTGTTTAGAGCTTGAAACTCTAGGCTGTACAGACAGTTTTTCTTTCCCCTATTGCTTTTTCAGAATTTGATGCATTGCATACCTTGTGGTTAAAAAAAAAAATCTAACTATTAGGAGATTTTGTAGCTTGGTGAAAAGTATCTGGCTTGATTATTCTCTCTCTCTTTTCCATTTTGTTTAGAATATGATCAGTATATGCATAGGTATTGAAAAGAACAGAGGCCGCAAATGATATGCATGAGTCTTTTAGCCAGAAGACTATGAATATTGATATTTAACAAACAGAATTAAATATTGATGGAATTCATTACCTTCTATTCCTTGTTTTACTTTCATCACATCATTCATTTTTATCTGTCTTGAGATGATAAAACATCACTCTAGTGGTGCATACCTGTAATCCCAGCAGCTTGGGAGGCTGACGCAGAAGGATCGAGAGTTCAAAGTAAGCCTCAGCAATTTAGTGAGGCCCTAAGCAACTTAGTGAGATCCTGTCTCTAAATAAAATATAAAAAAAGATCTGGGAATGTGGCTTAATATTTAATCCCCTGTACTCCCCCCTCATAAAAATCACTCTTAAGCAAACTTTCATACCTACATTGCAACTGTTGCATACTAACTGAGAAGACCCTGACTATAGATCCAAAAAGAGGCCACATTCAGCTCTGATAAGCCAATGACATGACAATAAAAACAGACCAGTAAAACGGGGCAAGTAGGCAACAAAGTAGGCACTTGTGGAACTATTCTTCAGTGTCTGTGTGTAGGAAGAAGTACATGTTTATCAGTGGTGATCTTTAACCAATTTTTTTATTCCTATCCTGGGTCCTGGAATGATAACCCCAAATCTTGACTCTCTTTGCCACCAATCCTCCCTTCTGGCCCCACCACAATATAGGTGTTTTTGTTGTTCTGATGTGGATATGAGGTATCCCTTCAAATGTCCTGTATTAATACAACAATGTTTGAAGGTGAGATGATTGGATTGTGAAAGCTATAGCCTAATCAATCCATTCTAGTTTGAATGGACTGAGTGGTAACTATAGGCAGGTGGGACATGGCTGGAGGAGGTGGGTCACTGGGAGCTGCCCTAAAAGGGTTCATCTTATCTGCAGCCCCTTCCTCTTGCTTTCTCTGCTTCTTGGCCACCATGAGGTGAGCAGCATCCCTCTACCATGCCTTTCCCTTGTGATATCCTTTGTAACCTTGGCCCTAGAGCAGTGGAGTTGGCCCACCAAGGACTAAACCTCTGAAACTGTAAGCAAAATAAACTTTTCCTCCTCTGAGTTGTTTTTTGTTAGGTATTTTGGTAACAGCAGTGAAAGGATGACAAACGCAGAGATTCAATCTTGTTGTATCTTCCACTTTCTACTAAGAAACAGCACAAAATAAGGAAGAAAGATTCAAGAAATGATGTCACAAAGACATTACTAGTCATTCCTACTATGTTTGGTTTAGAAACTAAACCAAATAGTTTCTATAATCATTCAACTGAACTTAAAAATGGTATAGAGAATACTTTGGAGATAAGTTTATTTTTTTCTTTTGATTCTTTTGGTTTTGTTAAGTGGAGCCCTTTAGTAATGTTAGTATGACCATTTAATGATTTCTGACCTTCTTTTGGAGGTGAGGCTGTGGGATATTTAGGTTTCATATTAGATGGAATGTCAGGTGCCAGTGATTACTATGATTAATAAAGCAAGGTGTTTTGATAATTTTTTAATATTTACCTTTTTAGTTTTTTTAGGTGGACACAATATCTTTATTTTATTTTTATGTGGTGCTGAGGATCGAACCCAGTGCCTCACACATGCCAGATGAGCGCACTACCACTTGAGCCACATCCCCAACCCCTCTTTTTATATAATATCTGTTTTTATGATTTGTTTCCCATCATAGGTAATTTAGAGGGCTTAAACTATATTCCATATTTTTAATTATATCTTAGTCATCAGTCAAAAAGAAAATTCAAAAAACTTACTAAAAATCTGTAACTGCCAATGTATATTATTCTGTTTCTTCTTTAGAATGGACCATTATATACTTTTTTGAAAACATGTAACTTAAAAAATTGTATCTGGTAGGGACATCATTAAGTACAGTGATTCTCAAAACTGCCTAATCAATTCTCATCACTTGGGAAGCTTTAATAAAGCAAACACATGGAATCCAGGATCTCACCATGGAATTTAATTAGAATTGAATTAGCCCTGGAAGCTGGGTTCAGGAATCTCTTTTCTAGGTGACTGGTGCCCATATAGCTCTGGAAAGCACAAATCTGTTTCGTTTGCACTGTTATCATCGCCAATACAAAAAATTTTATAGATAGAGAAACCAAGATCCAGGGAAGTACCTAAGGACTTGCCCACAATCATATGATGAGTGTAAGAGCCTACTGAGTCTTGGTCCCATATTTTAGCTCCATTTGTTGATAGCATTTCTTAATTGTGGAGTATTTCTTTATTTTACTGAATAGCATAAAAACTTACCAAAAATAGCATAAATATTTTGCTGTTAATTATTAGAATGTATTCTGCTACTTGTTATTTATTTCCCTAGCTAGCAATATTTATCATAAACTATTTACTTATTGACTATAACCAACAGTGATGAAGACAACACTGTAAAATACATTTAAAAATTTGTTGTCTTAGATAATCTAAGTGCACTGAGGAAAATATTTTGAGTCATTTCATTAAGAAATTAGAGATTAGGGCCTGGGGTGCTGGTTCAGTGGTAGAGCACTTGCCTAGCATGTGTGAGGTACTGGGTTCAGTTCTCAGCACCACATATAAATAAATAAAATAAAGGTCCATTGACAACTAAAAAAATTGTATAAAAGAAAACCTAGGGAAAAAAAAGAGTGGAGATTGTATTTGTCACTTTCAGATTTTTCAACGTCTTTTAGTTTAATTTCCATTATTGAATTTTAGGTTTATATTCATTATAAACGGACTCCACTCTTAAACTTACATGCTACTTTTAGCAGCAACCTATATTATGCCAGCTTGACTTTATCAATGCTAACAAAATCATCTTTAAGACTTGTATGCTGGTTTTATTTTCTCATGTGGATGTTTACTTCTTGGTTTGGTAATCTGAGGAAAACAAATAGATTTGCATTTTTATGGAGATCATTGACAAATCTGTATAAACCTATATACCAGAAGCAATTTGGATATGCTTTTGTTGTCATGTTGTTTGTCAGTAATTGAACGGTCCAGAACTATTATCTCAGACTTGCTTTCAGCAATCCTTCACTGTGACCTACTAATTCTTCTGTTTTGTACTGGGATATGCTCTTTTCAGCGTGGATTGTTTATTGTTTTGGTAAGTCCAGCATTTTTTAATTTAAAAAAATGACTGGAATATTTTCCTCTAAAGCTACATTTATTATTTCGTATTCCTATTACACAATAGGAATAATCCTTAACTCTTACAATTTTTTTTTTCTCCCAATCCTAGGTTTCTTCCTTTATGTTTTAATTTTGTGGTACTGGGGATGGAACACAGGGCCATACTCATGCTAGGCAAGTGCACTGTCATTTAGTTATATCCCCAGCCCCTATCTATTTATAATAAACCAAAAAGTGAAGATTGGTTATAATATTTTGCTATTTTCTTAAAAGAAAACATACTGGAATATGTTAATAGAACATTAAAAGCAAGATCCTTGACCATGTTCAATATTGGTTGTTTCATTGATGGACTATAGTTTTCAGTTTTGTGGTATTTAAAGGATGACAGATCATTAGAGAGTTCAATATGGAGTCACCTTGTTGATTTTAGGGAAGAAAGGTAGGCCCATGGGAGTAGACTAAGAGCACTAGGTTCCTCAGTCAGGAAAGGAGAGGAGGTTGTTATAAATATCTGTTCTCAAGTGTACAAAAGATTAAGGGCAATGATACAAACTTGAACAAAAAGATTATAGTAACTTAAAGTAAACTGGAATTTTGTTGAGAAAAAAAGAATTGCTTAAATAAAGAAAGTAAAATTTACATAACTGTAGGTTTTTTACTGTGGATTAAAATATGTTTAAACGTTAAACATAAATATGAGTAAATTTGAAAATATGAGTAAATATAAAATTTCTGTGACTCACATGTTTGGCAGATTCATTTCTTCTCATTTGCTTTACTTAGGGTCGTGCTTCCTTAACACAAGAGAAAGAAAAGTTTGCTCATGAACATGAAGAAATGAAGAACCTAGAAGCCATTGTTCAGAAAATAAAACCAACTGCCCTCATAGGTAAACTTTTTTCTCCTCTTTACCTCTGATAGCCTCATTTTAACCTGATTGGTTTTCTTTCTACCAATTATTCATCCATGATTTAGCTATTTTGGGTATTCTAACCTTGAAATTCACAAACAAAATGATATTCACTTAAGCCTCAGTACCTCATAGATACCTAGATCTGTAAGTTCAGTTCTGTCTTCCTAGTATTGCTTACCCTAGCTGAAGTACATGGCCTCTTTGCAGACTCTATCAGCCTGCTAATTCCTGGCATATTTGGCACTTTTTCAGGCTTAATTACTGCAGAGAGCCGTTCCTTCTCAAATGGGAGGATTTTATTGCCCAGGGAACATTTGGCAACAGTCGGGAGATGTTTGTTTTTAGTTGTCAAAGTTGGGAAGGGGATTTCGAGGAGGAAAATGGGGCTACTGAGACATGGTGAATAGAGGTCAGGGATACCACTAAATAATCCTACAGAACACGGGACAGCCCCTGCAACCAGCAATTATCCAGCCCAAAATGTTGCTAGTGCTGAGGTTAGGAAACACTGGGCACCTCCTGGAAGTCAAGGATCACATCTTTATGTTCCTCACAGTACACAGTACTTAAACAGTGTATGTACACAGTAGGATGCTCACTATGGTCAAATTTTATGTGTTTAAAAAATCTCCAAGTTGTGAATTTTAATTCCTTATTTTGTGTGTGCATGTTATTCTTTGTATCATACTCCATTCCTAGAAATTCTTGTGAAATAGTTGACAATATTGAAAACACTGTTGATAATTACAATTAAAGCTACTATTCCATGATAGGAAGTTTACTAAGCTTTTATTATTGATTCAAAAATGTTCTTTCAATGGTAATAAAAAATATGAAAAAATGTTCATCTCTAGAAATTGGAGAAATGCAAATTAAAAATACACTAAGATTCCATCTTACTGGTCTTCTTGGATGAATTAACCACTGATTGGATTCTCATTTCTTCATTAGGAGTTGCTGCAATTGGTGGTGCATTCTCAGAACAAATTCTCAAGGATATGGCTGCCTTCAATGAACGGCCTATTATTTTTGCTTTGAGTAATCCAACCAGCAAAGCAGAATGTTCTGCAGAGCAGTGTTATAAAATAACCAAGGTAAAGTAAAAGTATACTGAAATCTTAAAAGTCAAACTGACAAATTATAGGGAAGCCTAGGATATCTAAGGTGCATACTATATAACCTTAAAAAATTATTGAAAATAATTTGAAAGAAAAGTGAACATATCAGAGGAATGAGAACTCTTATCCTTTTCTAGAGTTTTGTTTGTATCACTCCTCTTCTTCAGCAAAATAAACTTTGTAATATTTTAGTGATAATTTTCTTCAAGTGATTTGAAAGTATCTAAGATTTAAACATAAAAGTTGAATAAAAAATCTTGGTTTTAGATGGTTATTAAAATAGCTCTTAACTAGCTATTCCCAAATATTTCAGCATATAGTATCAAACTACAGTCTGATTTTTGTTTTGCAAAATTCGGGGTTTGGGTTTTGATGCTATGGGTGGAGTCTTTGGGTGACTTTCTTGATATCCAGCCAGATTGGGATAGAAGTCCTCAATGCTTTAATATTTTACTGCTTCAGAAAAAATGATAATATTTTATACTGTGTTTTCACTAATTTAAATTTGACTAATAATGTGGGCAAAAGTCTTTCGTTTTCTTCAAAGATCTGAAAATATCATTACAACAAAATAGATATTGGGTCATATCTATTTAAAACTTACTTGACATATAAAATCCAAATTGAAGCAGAGAGGGAAAACACAACACAAAGGTATACCACTCTGAAAAAATAAGAACTTGATGTCTGACTTCTTTAATAATGTATCTTTAAATGCTTGTTACTTAATGATTTTTTTTGGCAAGGAGCCACTCCATTACTTTCTTCTCTTATTTAGGTTGGCATCAGTATCCTCACTAATTTTATTTTATATTTCATCTATAGATTGGGGAATTGTTTCACTTTCCCTAATAGTCCTTAAATCCTTAAAGGAGTAGGGTAAAAAATCCAACAATTCTGTAGGTACTTGCAAATTTGGCATAGTGCTTTGCACATAGAAGACACATAATTAAGGAGTGTTTAATTGATTATTTTGTCTTAGTATATCTCAATAGGCCTCAAGAATTTAGAGACTCATCAGTGATACACATAGGTAAAATTAGCCAAATTTATATAGTTGTGTTTTAAAATTTAGATGTCAGAAATAAATGGCCTAGCTTTTTCTTATGATGTTATCTAGTGCTCTACATTGTTAGAGATAAAACATTGAAAGCCATTTTGAGGTTGAAAATTAAGGTCTAAGCTAAATGTTATTTCCAATACTATAATACTCTAGTATAACCTACCTGTGTACCCTCCCTCCCTTCCTCCTTCCTTCTTTTCCTCCATCCCTCTCTTTCTTTCTTCTTTATTTATTTTGATGCTAGAGATTGAACATAGGAATGCTCAACCACTGAGTTACATCTCCAGCCCTTTTAATTTTTTTTTTTTTTTAAGAGTCTCGCTAAGTTGCTAAGGTTGTCCTTAAACTTGTAGTCAGTCCTCTTGTCTCTGTCTTCTGAGTAGCCGGGATTATAGTTGTGAACCACCACACCTGGCTCTGTCATTTTTATTTTTAAAGTCTGTAATTGGAAGCCTAATAGTCCTTAAATCCTTAAAGGTAGAAATGGTTGATGGACCTATGAGTTGGACCACTGCAGAGAACAGAGTGATAGTCTTAGGGTGATTTTTTCTGGGAGACAAAAGTAATATAGAGAAACCCCCTGTTCAAAAAACATTATAGGGGCTTGCCCACATTTACTAGTGAGTTGATGAAAAGTTAGGCTTCTTTCTAAGTGTTCTCTGTTTTGGCTCTTGGATAGTTCTGTTTTATTTGTTTTAAAATAACTTGCTTCTTTTTAACTAGTGGTATGTGTCTGTATTTCAGGGACGTGCAATTTTTGCCAGTGGCAGTCCTTTTGATCCAGTCACTCTTCCAAGTGGACAGACCCTATACCCTGGACAAGGCAACAATTCCTATGTGTTCCCTGGAGTTGCTCTTGGGGTTGTGGCATGTGGACTAAGACACATCACAGATAAGATCTTTCTCACTACTGCTGAGGTAAGTTATTTAAGTTTGCCAAGGCTATAAAATATGCTCAGCCTCATTTGTTTAATATTTTATTTGTCTAGCATCTCAGCTTGCTCTCTAGAAGTAGTAAAGTCTAAAGAATTAGAGAAAGTCTTTCTCTAAGATGCGTGGGGTGGGTAGGTAACAGGTTCATATTGGGTCTCTAGTAAAATATTCTTCAACAGCTGTTAGATAAATTATATTTTGATTTCATGGAAGGAACCCCTTTTTAATCTACACATTTCTCATTAAATTTTATTAAAGTAAAGAGACAATTAAAATATTGTTTCCAAATGAAAATTAAGTGATAAATATTTCATTATTAATTTTCTGAATAAAGTATTTTGAAGGTTTTTTAAAAAAGTCTGATATAGTATAGTGGTTAAATGCATAAAACAAATCATGCTAATATTTAAGCAGAAAAGAAATTTAAATAGGGAAATAAATATTTATCAAACCACTAAAATAATAGGAGAAGCAGCTGTAGTCAGGGCCTTCAGGAAAGATTCTCAGAACATTATGGTGCAGGTCCACTAGGGAATCTCATTCTGACAAGAACTGTGAAAGATCTATGCTTTTACCTTGCTTGCAAGCTAACAAGTTAGTCATAGTTTCATAGATACTGTCAAGGCATGATGCTCTTAGATCAGAGACAAAGGAACTTTATTACTCATAAGAATAAGCCTTGAGCTTCATATTTCCATCAGTTTCCCTTGTGCCCTAAGTCTAAGCAGTAATTGGTTATATATTTCTAAAACAGTGACCTTATGATAACTGTGGATGATTAACAATGTTTCAGATTCAAACAGGATGCAATTTGTGAATAAGAAGCTTGTGAATTTCTTCTCTTAAAATTAAACTACTATACAACTAGCTGAACTGAACCAAATAAAACTTGATTAATTTTCATATACATCTATCCTTAAAACACATTATTCTTTCCATTGTAAAGAGGTTTGAAAAATATAGAAAAAATATTTTAAAAGAACTAAAGGAGCATATTCCAGGGGTTAGTGCCTGGCTTGATTCTGTGAGAACAGTGTCTAGAAGTTATTATGATCTGTCCTTATCATTTTTTTCACTGCATTAAAAGCATAATAGCTGATGTATCAAGTAGATGTCTAATTACTAAGAGGGCATTTTAAAGTTGTTTTTACATTAAGAAAAATGTAATCATTGTTTTCTAGAATATGCACATCAGAAGAAAAAATTGATCCTTCACTTTCTGTAGCTGTGTTTTCTTTCCTAAATTACTCTAGCCCCATCTAGTGACAAATATCATGATTTTTTTTTAAATTTCTTATTTAGGAAGAGTAATGATCACTACCAAAAATTTTTGAAGAAAAAAAAAAATGGCAATGTGAGCAGTCCTATTCTTATTGTAGCTAATGGTCCACTGACAGCATCATTTTTTCCTAGGCTTCAACACACATTTCCTTTTCTCATACTACCTCAGTCACATCCCATTTGTTGTTTTCTTTGTCTTCTGTTGTTTGGCTCTAGGGATTCACCCCAGGGCCTTTCCCATGTTAGGCATGCAGGCTACCCCTGAGCTATAGCCCCACCCTTCTCTGTCTCTTTTCATCCTCCTTTTAACTAAGACTTTTCCCATACCCTTAGCATTCATTTTCTTTTTTTTTTTTTAACTTTGCTATTGGTTTATTTAGCTTGGTGTGGTATTCTCAAATTTCATCCATTTGCCAACAAGAGGCATAATTTTATTCTTTTAGTGTTGAGTAATATTACACACACACACACACACACACACACACATATATATATATATATATATATATATATATCTCATATTTTATTTATCCATTCATCTGTTGAAGAGTACCTAGGTTGGTTCCATAGTTTAGTTACTATGTGAGTTGACCTACTCTACATTGATGTGGCCACTAGCAATGTATGAATGTAGCTTTTCTCCCACATCCACATGAACAATATTATTGCTTGTATTCTTGATAATTGCCACTATAACTGCAGTGAAATAAAATATTGAAAAAACTTTGATTTGCATTTCTCTAATTGCTAAATATGATGGTCTTTTTTATATGTTTGTTGATCAATTGCATTTCCTCTTCTGTGAAGTGTCTTGTTCAGTTCCCTAGTCCATTTATTGATGGGCTATGTCTCTCTTTTTTTTTTTATTAGTTGCTCATGACAGTACAATGATCTTGACATATCATACATTTGATTCAAATAGGGTATGAATTCTCATTTTTCCACGTGTACAGGTTGCAGGATCACATTGGTTATACAGCCAGGTTTATACATACAGCCATACTAGTGTCTATGTTATTCTGCTGCCCTTCCTACCCCCCACTCCCCCCCCTCCCATCACCACTCTCTACCCAATCTACTTTGATACATTTCTCTTTTTTTTAGCATTCATTTTCTTGTCTCACTCTTTTCCACCTGCTTTCAAAGATCTCATCATTTGTTTCCATTGTCTTTATTCTAATAGTGCCAATTTTGTGTATCTCTATTCCCACCTTTTTACCGGAACTCCAGTTGCCCTGCTAGATAATTCCCCAGACATGCCCAGCTGTGCCCTTAAACATTTTGAAAACCATATTTAATGCTTTCCCTCACCCTCAACATCCATGTTTCTAATAGTAACATCCCCTTTCCAGGTAACTACCAAAGTTTAGAAACCTGACATTCTTTTCTTCTCTTCCATCCCATAGCCTTCAGGCACACTACCTAAACATATTTTGGTATGTTTTACCTTTCATCCTTCCTGCTGCTTTACCTTTCATCCCTCCTGCTGGAAAGCCCCAAGAATTATTCTGCATCCAGTCTCACATTCAGGATACTGCTTATGTCTAACTTCATTCTTGAATCCTTTTTCTGACAAATCTATCTCATCTTGCTCTTTCTTGTCATGGTTGTCCTTATTAAACACACTAACATTGAATTTTATTCTTGGTTGTGTTATGCTCTTGAGAGCTTCATATTTCAAAAATATTAAGTGTTGCCTCTATAACTAAATTATAGATTATTTTCTTTAAAGACAGAAATTCTTCCATAAACTACTTTAAGAACTCTAGTAGAATCTAGCACAATGTGGAACACAAAGCAGAAACAATAAATACTGTTGGGTTGGATTAAATTGAACTAGTTATATAGCTTAGCAAAAATGAATACCACTTACTGCCATATGGCCAAAAAAAGAAGAAAGTCCTTTTTGTCTATAGTATATTTTATAATTTATAAAATAAACATAAAATATTTAGGTGTATTTTTTGGTTTGGCAATCCCAGATTTAATAACTGTTAAAATTATAGTCAAAAATACTAATTTTATATCACATGAAATTAGAAATCTCTGGGTTGGCACCAATATTAAAGGTTATTTATGGACATTTTCATATTATAAAGAGATTTTTAGCTTTCCTAGCACTGGGGACAGTCTTCTGGACCATGATGAGAACACACAGTGCATCCCGAGTCAGCAGCACTGGCCCTATGCAGTCTGTGGCACAGCCTGGGAATAGGTTTATCTCTCTCTGTTCTAACCTAGGACACAAACCTTGGTCGCCTTTCCTTACCCAACCCTTGTTCGACCTCTTTCTGATATCTGTCCATAGGATGCCTGAGATGATCACTATGGACAATAGCATCTGGAGGAACCTTCAAATCCAGCTGCTATAACATTGTCAGAATGAAATTGAGAAAGATTACTTTGAGAGATAGAGGCATCCACGGCAGCAAATAGTTTTTGAATGAATGAGTCAGTAGGTGAGAACTCAAGTGTTCTTGTGTTCTCTCTTCTCCCTTCTACCCCTGTATGAATTCATTTGTGTTACTAGAAATGAAATGTCTGATTTTCTAAAGCTAACTTTAAGGAAAGGGAGAGGATAGGGAAGAAGAGAGAAAGGTTTATTTGTCTTATAGTTTGGAGGCTGAAAGTCCATACAGCATGGTACAGGATCTGGTGAGAGCTCCATCATGGGTGATGGAGCGTGTACCAGAGAAAGAGCTCACATTGCAAAATAGGAAACTAGAAAGAAACTGGGCTCCCATGCAGTCCTTTTGAATGACATGCTCACAAGTTGTGTGACCAGCAGGCCCTCTCTCATAAGGTTACATAGCATTATCACCACACAAAGGACCAAGTTTCCAATATGTGACTTCAGAGGACACATTTAAACCTATCCAAATCACAGTATTCCCAGAATTCTTATATTTTACTGAGATTCCCCCTTGTTACCTATTTGCTACTTATTTCTCTTCCACAGTTTCTTGGCTCCCTCTCTGTGTGACAGGCATTCATGGAGAACAAGAATTCATTTATGATTCTTCTTTACTCAATCATCTTCTGACTGTCCCCCGTCTTTTTGACATTTGAGAAGTATTCTAGAGGATAAAAAGAAATGACGTCAAGCATTAGCAATATGGCAGTGGTGACAGATTCAAGGTATATACATTTTAGTCAGCTTTTTCGTTTCTGTGACCAAAAGACCCAACCAGCACAATTTTAAAGGAGGAAATTTTTATTTGAGGCCTCAGGATTTCAAAGGTCTCAATCCAAAGACAGCAGGCTCCATTCCTCAGGGCTCAAGGTGAGGCAGGACAGCATGGTGGAAGAATGTGGCAGAGGGAAACAGTTTACATGATGATCAGGAAGGAGAGAGAGAGAGAGAGAGAGAGAGAGAGAGAGAGAGAGAGAGAGAGAATATTCACTTTCTAGATACAAATATAAACTCCACAGCCCCCACAACCTAATGAAACACTTTCTCCAACCACATCCCACCTGCCTCCAGTTACCACTCAGTTAATACCACCAGGGATTAATTAATTAATTATGTTGATTTTGTTAAGGATATAGCACAATCTTTTCTCCTCCAAACATTCTTGCATTGTCTCAGGTAAGGTCCTTGCTTAGCTTCAGGACAGCCATCTTAAGTGACAGCCCCATTTAAAAAAATAAATTTACTTTCCTGCCCAAGGCTCACCACTCCCTCAGACCAACTCCACCCTTAACCATCTGCATTATGACTCCCTGCTGGCCCTAATCCCTGAGCCTACTCTAATCCCTGAGCCTGCCCCATAAAAGTCCTGAACCCCAAGCCTCTCTCTATGGAGAGATGAGTCTTTATTTGTCAGCTATCTTGTGTATCTCTGCCTGGTCTCCATCTTTCATTTCTCCTTCGCCTGTCTTCTGGTGCCTCGCTTTCCTTTCATCTCACACGTAAGCTCTTGGCAGACACCACATCTAAACCATAAAAATATGTCACATAGATTTGGGGCCTTGAAGCAAGAAATGACAGCCTCTAGAAGATAGAGAACGCAAGGAATGGATTTGTCTTAAAGCTTCATAGCCCAATAGGACTTATTTAGACATCCAGAGAATCAATTTGTATTATTTTAAGTTACAATGTTTAAGATAATTTATTATAACAAATACAGATGGTTCTGGCCTTTAAAAAAAGTCACATAAATAGGTGAAGAATTTTGAAGTTAATTGGTTATAGAACTTGCTCCCAAGTCATACACTAATGAGCTAATGTAGTGTAGAGCTAGATTTGACCCCAAAGCTATTTTACTTCTCTTTTACCATTCTGACTACCTATTTTTTTGTTTCTTTGTTTAACTAAAGAGTCAAGGTTCATTGAACACTGAACTTTGACAGACATTGTGGTAAATTCTTTACTGGAATTTACTTCATTTGATCCCATGAATTAGGAACTTTATTTTTAGATAATCAGTGGAGTCAGCGTTCAAATATAGGTCTGCCTTACACAAGGACCTGGGTCTTCAGCCACCATACCATTACATCTTTTGCTACTCATTTTGCCCTATTCAATTAAATAATAAGATAGATACCCATAAACCTTTTGCTTTAACATCTAAGTAATGCCAACTGGTTTATTTTTATTTTTTTACATTTCTTTTTTTTAATTGGTTCTTTGTAGTTATACACGACAGAATTCACTTTGATGTAATTGTACAAGCATAGAATAGGTCTTATTCTAGTTAGGACTCCACTCTTATGTATGTATATGATGATACCACCTGATTTAAGTCTTTTATAAATCCTTTGCAAAACTAGGAATAATAAGGTTTTATAAAATAGTCTTGATTCAATAGGGGATGGTTTTATTTTGCTCCAGTCATTGTTTTACATAATTCTCCATCAAATCTCCCTTTTCTTTCCCTTAGTGACATTTCAGTAAAATCCACTTACTATTTATTAGATATTAGTCTGATTTAGTGAGAAATAGTTAAGCATTTCTAGTTCATAATTTTTCATCGATTTGAAATATCATCTCCTCTCCCTGTAGTACAAAAGGCGTGCAGTAGCCTTTTTCACTTGTTTTCAAAACCTTGTGGAAAATATTGATCCATTTGTGTTGCTGCAACAAAATACCTGAGCTGGATACTTTATAAAGAAAAGAGGTTTGTTTAGCTCAGTTGAGAGGCTGAAAATCCAATGGCTTCCTTGGCAGAGAAATGGAAAGGGAACTATCTGGGTGCAGAAAGGGCCCCCGCTCATGGGGTTGCCTGGCTTTATAACAACCTACTCTCACAAGTATTAACTCTGAGGGACTAGCATTCATCCCTTCCAAGGACAGTGCCTCCAGTTTCCTAATTCACAGTAGGCTCCACCTCTTAAACATTCCTCCACCTCGACACCAACCCATGGAGAACCAAGCCTCCGGCACATAAATCTTGGGGGCATAAATCACATCAAACCATAGCTAGGGGTTTGAGAGAAAGTGGCTAGACTCTAAAAAACCACCTTCCCTTGTCAAGGTCTATGTCTTCCAATGTGTTGGAGATAGGAAGGAAGGTTATGGGAAAAGTTATGAGAAAGGCTCTTTTACTAACTTTTCTGTATTTTGGCCATCAGGTCCTCTGTGGCAGGGCTCAAATCTGGCTCTCATGGAACACATATTTGAGAGTTTAGAAGATCCTTCTTCAGCTCTGCTGGACCCTCACCATCTTTTCCTGTTGCTGTGGGGTTGGCAGGGCTGATTCTACCTCCTCTTAGGCTCTAGGGGAAATGGCAGGCCCCACATGTTTGGTGATTTCCTGAGAGTGTGGAACTCTTAATTTCTCTCTGTCCTAAAATTTGGGACTCTGGTCACCAAGTTATTCAATGCCATGTTAAAAGGCAAGAAATTATGAATTAAATGATGAGTTTATTATAAAATTATGATCAATACTGTAATTATAGATTATAATGTTTTTGTGTAATATTTATGGTTTCTCTACCCACCCTGCTCTGTCTAAATGCCTTTGGTCAGAAGTCCCCAGTAACCCACAGGATTTAACCCAAATTCCTTATTTGACTTTGAAAACACTCCAATCCGTATTTCTCTATACAGAACCTCTGCTGCCCCAGCTTAGGGCACTTGTGTTCCTTGATCTAGCTCATACATCCCTGCCTTTGATTTGACATTGTCTTCATCTGGAATGTCCCTGACCTGCTTTTCTAACTTGCAGTTTTCATTGGATTCTAGCCTCCAGCCTGCCTCCACTATGAAGCTCTCTTTCTTAACACTCATATTTCACCTCTAGGCTCATTTCAGTATTCTCTCTTTTAGTACCGTGTTATCTCATTAAATTACAAATCTCTCAAGGATAATAACTTTTTTTTTATGGTACTGGGGGATTAAAACTAGGGATGCTCTACCAGTGATCGTTTTATTTCTATTTATTTGTTGTTTTGGTACTAGAGATTGAAACCAAGGATATTTTACCTGTGAATTATAACTTCAGCCCATTTAAAAATTTTTTTTTTTTTTTATTTTGGGACAGGGTCTTATTAAATTGACCAGGCTGGCCTCAAACTTGTAATCCTCATGCCTCAGCATTCCAAGTAGCTGGGATTATAGACACATGCCATTGCACCCAGCATAACTGTTTTTTAAATTTATTTGTAGTATTATAGTTGCTCAATATCTTACTTATTTGCAGGTGGCAACAAAATAATACTTTAGAAATAATTTCATGATTTAAAAATAAAGAGTATTAAGAAATGACACCAAAAATAAATGTTTAACTATTCAAAATATTGCAGATGAGAAAATATTTTTACTTCCTCTCTACATCAACATTTCTGTTAAACAGAGGTTCAGGTCTAAGCTGATTTATATTCAGCCTGAAGAGTCTTAATCAAAATCCTAGAGCTAGAGTGAATTTTGTTTTTGCTGAACCTACCTTACTGTCTTAACGTAGGGTTCATTAAATAGTTCAACATTGTTTGATTTAGACCTAGGGAATGGTTTGGGAATCGCAGATGCTAAGGCCAGTTAGTGATTGGGTAATCAGAATCTGGGTAAAATTGAAATCCTATTGATAATGTGACTCTGAAATAGCTTTCTCAGCCTCTTGCCTTACCTCCTGCAGGGGGCTGTGTAAGCGGGAGTAACAGTATGAGCCACCATGAAATACTGCTGTCCTGTACTTCCAGGGTCCTATTCCATTACTACTCACATTTCTTAACTTTTCCTTCCTCCTGTTCCCCTAGTGTTTCAATTGGAAAGTGTCAAGTATTTCATGGTACAGTGAAAAGGAATTAAACTGAGAGAAAACCTGAATTCTCTTCTCATCTTTATGATTCCCAATAATTAATGCATCTCTCTTGGGTTCAGTTCTTCCACTGATAAAATGGTAGATGAAGTGAGATGATCATAATGTGATGGTTTCTACAAATGGCCAGTCTGTGTGGCCATGCACTTAGGTTATCTGTATAACTACCACATTGTATGGTATGAAGTATAAACATTGTTCTCTTTTTTCCTTTTCTTCTTATAGGTTATATCTCAGCAAGTGTCAGATAAACACTTGGAAGAGGGTCGGCTTTATCCTCCTTTGAATACCATCAGAGACGTTTCACTAAAAATTGCCGTAAAGGTAAAACCATTCTTGTTCAATTCTCAGTATTTTTACTTCCTTCTCTTATTAAATACATATTTTTAAATATTAAAAATATACTAACATGCTTCCTTGAAATGTTTTTCTGTATCAGTTTATATCTCTTAAGTTAGGGAAATGAGGCATAGTGACTAGATAGAATTTAATAGCTACCTTTTAGATTTACAAAGAAGTGGTAGAATTAGGATGGATCATTTTCTCTTTTGTTTATTACCGTTCCATAATTTAAATAACTCATTAGGTTTTTCCTTTTGGTTTGGTGCCTCACATTTCACTGTATTTTAGTTATCCTCTTCTGTATCACACTTACAATAATTAACAAATTATCACAGACATGATAGAGTGTCATTTAATCCTGGAACCACCTGCTACATCCATGTCTCTATGGCATCTTAAAAAATGAAGATTCTAATATTAACATTGATCTCTGCCTGCTATTAAGCAAAAGTCATTCCGATAATTATCATCTGATTAATGACCTGCAATTTTCTTGGGGCATGGTGGTGCACACCTTTAGTCCCAGCAGTTCTGGAGGCTAAGTCAGGAGGATTAAGAATTCAGAGTCAGCCTCAGCAAAAGCAAGGTGCTGAGCAATTCAGTGAGACTCTGTCTCTAAATAAAATACAAAATAGGCCTGGGGATGTGGCTTAGTGGTTGAGTGTCCCTGAGTTCAATCCCCACTACTCCCCTGACACACACACACACACACACACACAAAAAAAAAATCTGCACTTTAAAAAAAAAAAAGGTGAAGACCATAACTAATAATAGTGGCAAGAGGGAAAAGCTATAAGGGCTGTTGGGTTAGGTAGATGAGCTGTTGGAGGATTGAAGGAAAAATCTAAAGATAGGGTTATTTTTCTATAATAAAATTGAGAAATTGACCTTTTTTGCAATGTAGTTGTATTAGTTTAGCAGCATTTGTGTCATCTGCCCACTAGATGTCAGTTCCATCTGTAGAGTTGACAATTAAAAATGTTGCCAGGCAATTCTAAGCGTTCCCTGGGAACCAAATTGCTCCTAGATTAAGAATCACTAGTTTTAAAGCTATTAGCAAATTTATCTAAATGATACCATTTAATATTCATTGGTTCATATGTTATTTTTTATCTTGTTGATTAAAGGTAGTCTTCAAAATAAAAATCCTTCAAAGAACATTAGATAATAATCTCTTTGGTTATTTATGAAAGAATATTATTGCTCATATGTTTCTAATATTGTGTACCTTCTAGTTTTTAACTTGTTTGAACTACTAATATATGAATAGCATGTTTTCATTTTGACAATTTAAATGAAAAGGAGCTAATGTATGATTAGAGGAGAAAGTATAAAAAAAAAGGGACAAAAAGATGCCGGTTGTATACTAAGATAATGAAGAATAGTGCATAGATAGAAACTGGAAAATCAGAATAAAGAACCAAACATGAAGGAGGATGATGTGAGTGGACTACACGTTTGAGGTATCAGTGGCACATTCAAACATACAGTGCTAACAAGTAAATGAAAGTGACTGAGACTTAAAAGAGAAGCTAGATAGAAAGATCCGGAGTCTTCTGTATAAAAAGTAGTAATACCATAGTGTAGGTACTTTGAAATTAGAGAAAAGTCAAATAAACAATATTCTATTTTTCTACCATAAGCATTATTTTATTATTTGCATGTATTTCTAGTCTTTTTGTTTGCTTTCTTTTTTACCATCTTTATAATTATGGTGCATACATGCTTTTGTTTCCTGCTTTTTCATAGAAATTTCTTCACAGTTCAGTAGTTTTTATAACCATATTTTTTCATAAGTGCAAAATTTTACATTGAGAAGAGATACTTAATTTTAATATTCTTCAGAATCAGACTTATCCAAATAAGTCTATCATACAAACAACTCCTCTGTGACTGTGTTTTAGAACTGGTATGAGTTACATTGTATAAATGGAATGATTAATTTGGACAAGAAAAATCCATTTTTTTTTCTTAAAGTAGAAGAAAAGAGAATGTATAAAGGTATAGAGGAGATAGTTTGTGTTGGTGAAACGGAGCTTGGGATTGTTTTCTCTGAATGTTGGAGTTCTCTCTAGAGTGATGAGAATTAATTGGAGACTTGGAAGATGGGGGAGGTTTGGAATTATCTTTTAGAAACTGTGAGGAGGTTATTTAAAAATGATTGAAAGTACTATATGCAGCCAGATGTGCCTAAGTAAGGTTAGGAAATGTATCACACCACAGAAAACTCAGATGTAGTTCTCTGATGGACAGCAACAAACGAAGACCAGAATTGAGGGGTCCATGGAAGAAGGTCTAGACTGGTACTTGTAAAACATGTCATGGAGATGAGAGTCTATGACCCTGATTATGGGTTGCAGATGATTAGGTTAACAGGATCAGAAGACCCTAGGATAAATACAGAGATTTTGTAGGAGGCTATGGTCAGAGTAGAGATTCTTGAAAATTCAATGTATTCAAGCTGAAGCTTAGCAGTAATATTCAGATATTTAGTTAAAGTTAATTATCAACCAGGTCATGTCAAGACTTTTAACACTGGCTTCTCTAAGAAATCTTGAGATAATAAAAAATAAATCTTCATTGTTCATACTCTTATGAAAAGTTGCTGGTATTATTTTCCCCCTCTTGCTACATTATTTATCATTGTTTTCATTTATATCTTCTTTGTTTATGTGAACTTTTACTCTAACACTCTTCTTGGAAACAGAACAATATAAATTATAAGATAATTTTTGAAATGGGTAAAAACTTCTGTTATATATATTCACCATCACCTTTTATTAATTAAAGCAATTAAAATTGTTTTATTAATTAAAACAATTAAAATTCTGTTCTTATTTTAGATTGTGAACGATGCATATGAAGAAAAGACAGCCACAGTTTATCCTGAACCACAAAACAAAGAAGCATTTGTCTGTTCTCAGATGTATAGTACTGATTATGACCAGATTTTACCTGACTGTTATACTTGGCCTGAAGAGGTCCAGAAAATACAGACCAAAACTAACTAGTAGCATAATTTAGCCAACATTAACTTCATTATTGAGATCTTGAAGTCTTTTATAATTTTTAAATATTAGTACCCTTTATGATGATTTCATAACATGATTAGATTAAGATAATTTTACTTTAACCATTAAAATTTATAGAATATTAATATAAGTTAGGACAAACTTCACACTACACAATTTTCCTTCATTTACCTTCTGGTTATTTATAGTTTCAATCTTAATTATTTTGTCCAAATTCTCTTTAAAAGCCATTGTACCTACTACTGAGAAACTCATTTTTATATAAAAAAATGGGAAGACCAAAATTAGTAATATTGATATGATCAGCATTAAAACTCATAATTCTTTTGTTGACCATTATGTTAATTCCTTCTTTTAAAAAATAACAATAGAAGTGAATTTAGGCATAACTGAACTTTTGCTAAACATAAATAACACTACTTTGTTACCTGGAGAAAAACAACTTGTCAGGTGTACTTATTCCAGTCCTACATTGTATTTGTTCTTTTTGTGTAACGGAATCTGACATTTCTAAGAAAGATCATTGCTGTTTACAAAACCCGTGCAGCCTTAGATTTTAATATTCTTTTTTTCCATTGTTATGTCTTATAGAGTAAAGTGCTTATTACCTTGGTTCACAGTCAGAAACCTTCTCAAGAGTATTTTTATTTCTCCACCGAACAAATGCCCTATCCTTCAACTACCACACTGTGGCTAAGGGCCTTATGGACTGCCTGTCCAGAGGTTTGTACCTTCAGTTCAGCATACCTGATAAGTGAAAACAGCTAAAAACAGAGTCCAGATCCTTGATAGGGATTTCTTAAGCCCGGTTCTTAAGACAATGATCTGATGAATCAGGAGCAAGGCGCTGATTCCCTAACAAGCTGGGTGTCTACTTGAGTGATCTGCTTGAATGTTCCATTGATTAACTCAGGTAACTAAGAGCTCAGTGTATAAGTTCAAAATTTCTCTGGAGTTTGGAGAAATTTGTATAATTATGTCCACAGTGTCTGAAATAATATTTCTGTATTTCTATCAGTTACTAAAATATTTTAATTATAAAACCCAGACTATGATAAAGAATAGTTATATCCCCAGATTGTATTAATTTACTTTAGATATTAATGAGTGAACTAATGGAAACATTTTTGAATTCTTAAGCTCAGGTGCAATAACATTTGTTATTTATTTATAGAATCATCTAGAGAATTTTCTGTTTTTGAAGTAATGATTTATAGAGTATAAGATGTTAAAGATAGACTGCACTATGAAATGCTATTATTGAAAGCTGAAGGTTATACAGATTGTTTCAGGTGTGAGTGGAATGGACCAGGGACTTTCTTGTGGTAACATTTAGTTAAGGGTTTCTGTAACACAGTTATTTGGAAAAGATTCATAATACTTAAGAAATAAGTATTGTTTGTTTCCTTGTTGTTATATAGCTCTAACTAAATGTATTTACCTATGAAAAGATTTCTTAAACCAAGAAAAAGTGAATGAATAAAATTATAAAATGATATTTTCCTTAAAATATGGTTATACTTTAAATAACAATGATGGGTCTTGGGAGTCGTATGACAAAATATTATGAATTTTTTTTAATATTCTGATAACTGATTATTCTAGTATGAACTTCATTCACTTAATGCATATGTAGTCATAATTCTGGCTACTCTGATAAGTGGTCTCTTTTCTTGTTCTTAGGGAAAGATAAGAAAACAAGCATCAGGTTGTAACTAGGTGTCAAGTGTTACACATAAATTGTCTTATTTAATGTAATCCCACAGTTCCTTATGAAGATGATATTTTAAGTAACTTGCCAAGGCCATGTAACTAATAGGCAAAGAAGGTATGCTCTAAACCCATCTATCTTTCTTTATGGCCTGTGTCTTTTCTCCTTTTACAATGCCACAGTCTAGAAATAACACTGTCCCATATGTGTTTTGAAAATTTCTAGTAGGTTTATAAAAGAAGGAAGCAGGTGAAATTCATGTAATATATTTTATTTAAACCAATATATCTGAAATATCATTTAACATCTAATTAATATAAAAATTATTGAGACTTTTACTTTATTTGCTTCATACTGTTTTAAAAACCTAGCACATATTTCATACATATATTTTAATCTTGTTCAGAGTAGCCGCAAGTGCTCCATAGCCACATCTGGCTAGTGATTTCCATATTGAACTGTGAAGATCTAGAAGAGATAATTATATATCAATAGCAGTAATAATACTGTGTTTTCATAAGAGAAGTGAAGCTTAAATTTGTGGAAAATGTTCACTGAAAATTTTTTGGTAAATAATGCCTCAGTAAAGAAGATATAAAAAGAAATTTGTGTCAGCTCCTCTTCATGAGCTAGCCATACAAATTAAGAAAGAAGCATAGGCCCAGAACAATAAAATTAATTAATTTAAGAATTTTTAGTAGAGTTTCCATTTTCAGGGAAGTAACCTGAAGGATAAGAAGCTGGAACCAGCCAGGTTGGGTAGCCAAGTTAGTTATGTGTACACGTGTGTGGTGCTGGAAGGGAAAGGTATTTCAGGCAGAGGATATAAGCATATACAAATATTCCAAAGCAGAAGAAAGCATAACCACATGAAGAACTGATACCAAGGAAATTATAGAGGCATTTTGTTTATAAACATAGATATAAAATTTTTATAAAGATCAGATAGCCAAATCAGATGATTGGGGAAAACAAAAACAAAAACTACTGTTAGTTTACTGTTTAAGATAAGTTAATAAACAAAACACTGAGAAAGAAAAAAAAAACAGCTCTAAGAAATTGGCAGGAAAGAGATAATATGTCATTTCTGCAGATGATATCACATATACAAGTATTATTACCAACATTAAGTTAATAAGAGAATTCAAGTTTGTAATATACAAAGCCATTTTACAAAAATCAACTGTAATAATCCTCCAGATTCCTTTCTGCCTATACTAATCAACTAGATATTATAGGCAAGTAAAATTATAATAATAATAGAATTGAATTAGCACAATCTTCTAATGAAGAAATTAAATTCTTTAAAAGGATATAAAAGACATGAATAATGGTGAGACTGTACTCTTAATTATAATGTTTTAATATAAATGTGTTATTTCTCCCTAGAAATACTCCATAAATTCAATGTAGTTCTATATAGATGAGGCTAGGCTATTGTTCTAATGCCAACATATTGAGACTCACGCCGTAAAAGCAAAATGCTTGCTTACATCTTTATCTAATGCAATCAGTTGGGAGAAAGGGCATTATGATCTTTAATGCCACCATCTTTCTTTATCATGTGGCCTCCAAAGTCACCAAAAGGACAAGAAAGCATGGGGGATTAATCCAGGAGGTTTTATGGACAAGTCATTTTTATTTACATTCTACCTAAATGGCTAAGACACAAGTCACCTGGTCCCAGCGCTACAAGAGAAACTGAGATATACTGTCTTTCTGTGGCCCCCAAATTACCAAATCAAACAGATTCAATGAACAGAATTGAAATTTCTAAGGAAGTAAATAAACTTATTTTAAAGCATATATGAGAAATAGAGTCCTGATCCTGTATTACAAACAAAATAGGCCTTGCTCTTTAAGAAGTATGAGGAATGAACTAAAGCTTCAAACTAACACTGATCTAGCTTAACTCCTTATTCAAGTTCTACCTTGACAAATGACATGATGTGCCCTCACTTAGAAAAAATATTTAGTCTCTATAGAGTTTTTGAAAAAAATGTTCAGTATAAAATCAAAAGGGAAAATCTATGTAGAGAGAATAAAAAATAATATGATCCCCTAATCAGGAGCAAAAAAGAATCAATAGAAAAAGAGTGAAAGAGCAACCAAATGCAGTATTACACAGGGTTTATAAAGAACTTACAGTGATGTCAATGGGAAAGATAAAATGAAGGAAAAGATAGATTTCATCATAAGTGGAGTACCTAAAGAATTAAATATACATTCTACATCTGAAAAATAACATCTGAAATTAAGAATTAATTGTATGGGTTTAAATGGCAGATAGCAGAAGAAAGGATCAATGACATCCAAGGCCAGTCATTGGAAATTATCCAAATTTGAAGGAAAGAGAGAGAGAGAGAGAGAGAGAGAGAGAGAGAGAGAGAGAGAGAGAGAGAGAGAGAGAGATTATCTGATATTAAATGGCCTAATATATATGCCATTGGAGTTTCAGATGATGAAAAGGAGATATATGAGTACAACAAAAAAGACAATGAGCAAGAATTTTCTCAAATTAATGAAAAATATCAAACAACAGATTAAGAGGAAGCAGTCCTCAAGCAGGATCAATACAAAGAAAATTGAACCTAGGGATATCTTAAAATGCTGAAAGCCAAAAAAATCTTAAAAGCAGCCAAAGAAACAGAAACACAGTTGTTCAGTGGTATAAAAATGACAGCAAAGTTAGCAAAGAAAAGTGAGATATTAAAAAGACAGTCTTGACAATCTTTTTTTGTATTTTTTTAAGTTGTAGATGGACACAATACCTTTAATTAATTAATTAATTAATTTTTATGTGGTGCTGAGACTCAAACCCAGTTCTCACACATGCTAGGCAAGTACTCTACTTCTGAGCCACAAACACAGCCCTGGAAAGACATTCTTAAAGTACAGAAAGAGTAAAACTGGTAACTCAAAATTCTGTACATGGAGACAATATCCTTAAGAAATGAAAGGAAAATAAAGACATTTCAAATAAAAGCTGAGATAATTAATGGCCTGCATACCTTTGCGCTAAACTTACTAAAGGAAGTTCTTTAGGAGGAAGAGGATGGAACCAGATGGATGTACTAATCTGCAGGAAGAAGTGAAAACACTAAAAAGGGTATATGTGTGGGAAGTATAAAATACAATTATACAGTATAAATAGAAAAATATGAATATATATTTTTAAAATTGTTTAAGACTATTGGCTGACAGTAGAAATGTATGTAGGGTTTATAAAATGAAGAAGTAAAATATGTGGTAAGAACAGGACAAAAGGTAGAAGGGATTAGTGGAATTATACTCTTGTATGGTTTGTATATTATTCATGAAGTGGTGTGACATTAATTTTAGGAATATTATAGCCAGTAACATACCATTTCATGAACAATCTGCAAATATTACAATAAGTCAAGAAATATTGTAGTAAAATAAGGAAGCATATTGTAATCTCTAAAGTAACTATAAAAATAATATTAAAAGATAACAGTTGAAAAGCTAATAGAGGAAATAAATGGACTAATTTAAAAATCCTTGACTAATCCTCATGAAAAATAAAGGAGAAAAAAAGAACATGAATTAATAGCTCCTAGGTTAAATATAAATCATATAGGAAGATGGCAGACTTAAATCCAACTTTATTATATACTATATTAAATGCAAATGAATAAAAAACTAATTTAAAGGCAAAGATTTCTGATTGAATTGTATACAGAAGATCTGATTAAGTGCTGTTTTTAAGAGTTATACTTTAAATATAATGACACAGAAAGGTTCAAAGTAAAAGGATGGAAATAGATAAGCCATAGAAACAGAGAGCCTAGGAAAGCTGGTCACAGCTCTATTAATATCAAATAGACTTCAAGGCAATGAGATATTGATAGAAATAGTGAGATGGAGAAATCCATAATCACAATAACATCTGGAAAAGTAGTGACCTACAAATAGTTCAGTCAGCTTGCACAAGGGGAAGTACTCCAACAGATATTTCTTAAAGACACGAGAACATGTGGAATAGAACAAGAAACTGGTAGCACAAAAATCGATAAAGAACAACATTTAGCTAAAAGATTGTGTGACAGAGGAAGAGTCCTGTGGAGCCAAGGTAGCTGCTGAGATCCTCCATTGCTGTTTTTTTGCAGTCATGCAGAAAAAATTTTAATCATGTCACTCTGAGTTGCAGGCATGAGTTTATTAGAAGGGACAGGAAAAGGGAAAAAAGGGACACTCTCAAAGGAGAGAATGAGTCAGAGGGAGAGAGGGATGGTGTGCCCCTCCTGCCCTCCAGTTTAATTGGGGTCCCAGGGAATTTTCTAGAAAGAGTCCTGCCCAGTTCCACCTCTTAACTTTTTATTGATCCCAGAATGATATCAGACTTCCCACTGCTAAATATAAATATCCAAGGCAAGTCTGTTCCCTTTGGCCCACATCAACTGGTTCTAATTGTTCTTACAGATATTATGGTAGGGGGGCTTTGCTCCTTATTATAATTATCCGTCTGAGTTTTGGAATCTGGTCTGTGTGATGCCACAAAAGTCACCCCCTTCAAGGTAACTTATGTTTTCCTTATCTGCAGAAAGGAGCCTTTTGGGCCTGTGTTTCTCCTCTTTATAACAGGTTGGTTGACAAAGAATGTAATGTATTCTGTTGACTTATGCCAGGAAGGGCTGCAGGTAAATTGCTTTTTAAAAGAAACATGTGGGGTTTGGGTGAATTCCCTCCACTCAGGTCTGTCTGATTCCTATCAATTGGAGAAACTAACCTAAAACATGGGGATAATTAAAACTGGAACCCTATCTTACACTCTGAAAAGATGGGCCCACACGTGGATTAAAGACCTAAATATGAATGGTAAAAATATAAAGTAAATGCAAATTGATGCATTTATTTGGAACCCCCAAAACAAAACCATGAGGTTAGAAAAAGAAATGGTTGGGATACATTATCCATAGAGGAGAAGAATTGGTAGATCTAATGGCTATTGCCATGAAACAGTAAGGCTGAGATATTCCAGGAGTGGGATGGAGTGGTTGTTTCTAGTAGAGGTGGTTAGTAAAGAAAGAGAGAACTTAGGTTCAAAATCTCAAGTTCTCAACTCAAGGTACAGTCTAAGAACTGGGAAAACAACCCTATGTTTTTGCTGAATCTCTCTTACTAGTTGTAAGGCAGAAAACAGTTGAAATCCAGAGTTCTACTTTTTTTAAAAAAAGTATTTTTGATATATGTATCTATAACTAAATATATATATCAACTCTACATGTCTACAACTAAATATATGTGTCAACTCCATAAGTAGAGTTGACACATATATTTAGTTGTACATGGATACATACCTTTATTTATTTATTTATTTCTGTGTGGTGCTGAGGGGTTGAATCTAGTGCCTCACACATGCTAGGCAAGTGCTCTACCACTGAGCCCCAGCCCCAGCCCCCTACTTGGTTTTGATCAGGAGTATTGGCAAAGAAACAGTAAGACCTAGATTTGGAACCAGATTGTTATAGTTTGTATATGAGGTGCCCCCTGCACTCCCTCCAAAGCTCCTGCATTAATGCAGGAATGTTTGGAGGTTATATGATTGGGTTGTGAGAGCTGCAACCTTCTTAGTCCATCCTAGTTTTAAACTGAACTAACTAGATGGTAACTGTAGGCAGGTAGGGTGTGGCTGGAGGAGGTGGGTCATTGGGGGCATGCCCTGGAATGTTCATTTTCTGCAACTCCTTTCCCTCCCTCTCTTTGGTTCCAGGCTGTCATGTCCTGGGCAACTTTCCTCCACTAGGCCCTTCCACTATGATGTGCTGCTTCACCTTAGGCCAGAGCAATTGAGTTGGCCCACCATGGACTAACTTTCTGAAACACAGAGCCAAAATAAACTTTCCCTCCTTTAAGTTGTTTTTGTTAGGTATTTTGGTCATGGAGCTGCAAAACTGATGAACACATGGATGCATAGGATTTTGGAGGGCGCAGGATAACTTCTAATGGTGGGTGAACAGTAGTAAACAGTAGTCCAGTTTGAGTTCTGAAAGTCTTGTGTCCCAGGAAACCCTCAGAGCCAGACAAACTCAAGAGAGCTGGCAAGTCCTCCTTTGCCAACCAAAGCAGGGGTCTCTAAAGAGGTTGATACTGCCTTGCTTGAAGATCCTGTAATGACTTCACCCAAGATAATGATCTCCTTGAAAAGGGAAATGAATTTACCCATTTTTCTTCCACATCTCATTGTCTATACACCTAAAATCAGATTCCAACACAGAGAGGGACTGTGGCAAATCAAATTAAGAAGACAACCTATGAGGAGAATCAGACCAAAAAAATTCTGGACTTTGCTCATTGTTTTGGAAATCCAACCATTTCACCTCCAAAAACTGAGTGAAAAAAAAAATGCATGAGATTCTGAGAATGTTAAACTGAGGAAGGAGACACATAATTTTGGGTTGGGTAGAATTGATTTGATAAGGGTGCACTTGCCACAGATTCTGGATTCAGTGCTGCCTTCAGCAACTAGAAGTGATTCCACTTGTTGTGTCGGTTACTTGAATGAAACATGGACTTAGTAATGGCCTACATTAAATGAAATTGATAGTGCAAATATTCCATGAAATCATATAAAGGGATTAATAGATTTACAAAGAAAGCAAAGTTGGAGTAAATTTTTGGTGTGTAATCTTACCATTTTAATCTTAATGATCTCAAAATTAAGTCTCCTGAGAGGACCAGTGACTCTCCTTTCATTAAAACCTTCAGAAATAACATTGGTGAGGGGAATACCAGCACCAATGAAAATTATTATTATTTTGAGAGAGAGAGAGAGAATTTTTTAAATATTTATTTATTTTTAGTTTTCGGTGGACACAACACCCTTATTTGTATGTGGTGCTGAGGATCGAACCCAGTGCCGCGCACATGCCAGGCGAGCGTGCTACTGCTTAAGCCACATCCCCAGCCCAATGAAAATAATTTTAGAGATTCTTCTCTGTATGCTGAGAAAGTCTGTGGGCAATGCAACAGTTAAAATGGGTTTCCTGTTAAATGGAAACATCAGAACTTTGGTGTTGGTAGAGACTCTAGGCAGAAATTAAGAAAAGGAATCAGAGTAATCATAATACAAGCAAGTTCAATGTAATCAGAATAGTTTGGCCCACAGAAATTGTTATTGGTTGGTAGTTAATGTAGAGTTCCCTGGCCTGAAATGATGTTCAAAAATTAACCAGGCACAATAGGTACTGAACAAGAAAAATGGATGCTATTGGAAAAAAACTTACACAACCACACCCATATATACCAGTTGAACATCAGTCTGGTTTAGGACCAAATAACGTGCTCAACCCATGTAGGTCCTAAATAATATGTATAACAAGAGCAGGAAAAAGCCTGCCTACATCCACCAAGAGAAGACTATCACCAAATTGCCACATGTGAATATGAGTGAAAGACCTCTAAGATGAAGACCTTTATAATAATATCATAAATATATGTTTTTAATAACTCCTGTTAGGATAACAATACACTGTAGAAAGGAAATGACTGGGCTTTTTGGAGGTCATCTGGAACAGCTCTGAATACATGTTTCTGGGGTCTCCAAAACCATTGTGATCTATGAAACAAAGTGGGTACTCTAGAAATTAACCTATCTTCCAGTTATTTTCCCACGGAAGAGTTAGCATTGATCTTTAAAAAAAAATAATTGTTAAATGACAGATAATTGTATGCAGGTATCAGGTAAAAACTGATATTTTTTCCTCTATGACAATATCCTCATATTGGATCCCTGATCCATAAATAAAGGGTTCTTCTGGTAGGAAGTACCAAGAGATTTGCAGAGATAAATTCTAGCCTCAAAAGCTTTAAAAAGAAACAGAGATGAGATTCTTACCATATTTCCCATTTAACATCATCTTTGGCATATGCAGGCGGTGGATGGGTCTCTCAAAATAATATAGCACATGCTCATAAACTTAATCAGTGATTAACTGCAGCTTCTGTTAGACAAGTTTCTTGGGGCAAATCTGTAAATAACTATTACTATAGGCAGTACTTTTTTTTGTTTTCATGTATTCAAGTAAAGAACACCTGAAGAACTTTGCCCTATTTAAGTAAGCAATGCAGATAATCTATTTTCAACATATCAACTCTCTAACTATTGAGATTGTTGGTAGCAGTACAGGGGAACTGCTGTCCAATACATTGATGATGATTTGCTGACAGGAGCAGGGGAGACATTAGGTTCCCTGGATGCCTGGTAAGGATACATCATGCCAGAAGGGTGGAAGATAAATCTCATGAAAGCACAGGAGCTTGTCACCTCAGCCAAGTTTCACAGAGGCCCAGTGTCTGGTGCATGTTTGGATGTCTCTTCCAGATAGAAGAGTAAATTGTGTACTCTGTTCATCCTGTTACTGAGGATGGCTCTCAGTGCATGGTTGACTTCTTTAAATTTTGTGTGTACTCCTCAGACTCATTATGGGTTGATCCAAATGCTTTGATTGGACTCTGAAAAAGAGGTTTCTTTAATGTGTCCACGTGAGAGTGAAATAAGTCATATTGAGGGCTTTATGAAAAAGATCCAGTGAGCTCTGAGTTTCTGTGGCTAATCAAGATTCTATATAAAACCAGGATTATGAGAAAAACCATGCCCTCTTTAGGAAATAACCATTCTTTTGACTGATTTTTGGCTACCCAAGGTAAAAGCAAATGAAAAAAAAAATTCTCTTTTCAAAAAGAGTTCTATGAAGACCTCGCATACATGGAGAATCTTGCCAATTTCTGAGAGGGATGGATGATCTGTGAACCATTCAACTTGAGTTCATGGGCAACATAGTTTTGATTTAATACAGGGATGTTTTAGAAGTCGTGGTGTGCCAGCTCATCTGGCCTACTCTGCAATTCACTGTGTATATCCTCGGCTCTACCTAACATATGAGAGACCAATAGGGAATGAGGAACAAAACATGAAGGAATGCTTGATTGAACTCAGTAAGTTTTTTAAAAAGACACTGCATTTTTTATAAGTGGGAATTCTTCCCAAATAACCATTTAAATTTTTTAATGTAGAAGATTAAAATTCTTAAGTTACAAGCAATAGTGACTGATTCTAACTTCCAGAAGGAAAAAGGGGCAAAGGGGGAGAGGTTGGATAGCACAAAAGAGGTGCTGAGCAACCAAGCATTCAGTAGTCCAGAATGAGGGGAGTAATGGGGAGGTAAGCAAGAGCCCACAACCATTTTCAGAAGGCTGCTGGAGGACTGATTCCAAATGCCTTCTCCCAAAGTATACAGGGAAGGGGCAACTTCCCAAAGTAGGTGTTTTTTCTACACAGGGATTAAGGGGTAAGTTGTTTTATGTGCTCCTGTCAGGCTGGACAAACACAACCAATAGTCTACTATGTACACAAAACTGAGTTTTCAATGATCATGTTTATTTTTATATAAAACCTACTTCTCCCATAATGAAAAATTAAGTTATTATAGTGCTCCTAATAGGAAAGTATTGCTGAATGCTGATATTGGACATGTTAAAAAAAAGCAGGTTCTAAAAAATTATAAAGCTCCAGAAGCAGTGAAGAGTTCATAAACTTGTATTGTTTATTGAGATATGTACATAATTTTTTGTTCCATAATTTATTTGTGCTGTGCATGGTGGTATATGCCTCTAATCCCAGCAACTCAGGAGGCTGAGGCAGGAGGATCACAAATTTAAGGCCAGCTCAGAAATTTAGCAAGGCCCTAAGAAACTTAGGAAAACCTTGACTCAAAAATAAAATAAAAGGGACTGGGGACATGGCTCAGTGGTTAAGTGCTCCTGGGCCCAATCTTGTAAAAAAACAAAAACAAAAACAAAAACCAAACAAAAACAAAAGGTTTATATTTCTGTGGCTAATTTTGCCAACTTAATCAGGGGAAAAAATCTCTATAAGGTAGGTACTCACACTCTTGGATTTCAAAGGAAAAATAGTTAATAGATATATCTGTGTAAGTCCTAAAATTGTGAATGTTAATTGCATTTATTCATAGTTTGGGGATATTATATAGGAAAAGGTCTCCTATACTATGTTGTTTTCAGCCTTAGTAAACACTGAGAAATGAGTCCTTGGGAATGTCAGTCATATTTCTTTCCTTTTTATATAGATACTAAGTGTGAGGCCCCAGTTGAGTTACATTTGCATCCAAGGCTGGGATTAAAAAACATAAATGTGCAGCTGGGCCTGGAGGCATTTTCTGTAGTTATAGCACTTGGGTGGCTAAGGCCAGCGGTCTGCTTGAACTCAGGAGTTCTTTACCAACCTGGAGAACATAGAAAGATTCCTTTTCCAAAACAGAACTAAATATGAATGGGCAAGCCGATGGTGTAGTAAGGCAGGCCCACAACCAGAGCCTTGGCTTAAAGGTCAGAGTTGTGCCCTGAGAGGAAACTCATTTTGAGTTAAAGTGGATCCAACATGGGCACAGGAGAACCTGATAATTGCAGGGTCTTCTGGCCCATTAGGTCTTCTCCTTAATCCAAGAACATATGTGTGCATCCTGGACACAGTAAAACCAGAAGGTACTGTTTCATCAGAAGTTCCATAAACTCCTCAGCACATGCAACTCTGGCATCTACCAGAATGTCACAAATGGGGACTGAGGCATTCTTCTTAATCTCACTAAAGCATACCACCTACTTTCGGCAACCTGAACAGACCAGATATTAGTGAAGTGCATGGGACTCAGAAAAAAAAAAAAAATCTTCTCTGGGAAAGGGCTAAAGAGAGGCCAAGGGAATAGGGAAAGCTGCAGAGGATGTTTATAATACCTCTGTGCACACAGGAGACTCCCAGAAGTTCTTGGCAGATCGGATAGGTACAAAGTAATGAAAGGACTGGCAGGAGCTTCTTAAATAAGGGCTTTTACCAGTAAAATAAACTCATGTTGAAAAAAGCTGGTGGGAGATGGAATTTTCAGAAAAGATGGCTATTGAAATGTGTAACCATCATGACAGAATCCAGTCTGGAGAATCAAGAAGTCTCTGCTGAGGGAATGACAACTGAAGGATGAGTAGGAAATAGCTAAAACAGTACTTCTCAAAATGTGGTTTGATTCTTTTCCCACTAAGCTGACCATGCAGCCCTCTCGCCCCAAGTAGCAATGCACAATGGTACATGGTCAAAGGCTGGAAAGATCCAGTGGAATATTTTGTAGATAAGAAACCATTTTTCTTGCTGGTGGCACATGCCTATAATTTCAGCAGCTTGAGAAGGCAGGAGGATCACAAGTACAAAGCCAGTCTCAGCAATTTAGTGAGGCCTTGTCTCAAAGATTAAAAAAAAAGGGGGGGGGGGGGCTGGAGATGAGCTTCAGTGGTTGAGCACCCCTGGGTTTGATCCCAGGTACCCCCCAAAAAAATCTTTTATAGGTAATAAGAATATTTTTGTCATTATTGTCAACATAGTTATTATTACTATCATTAACCAACTAATAGAGCCAGAGGAAGAATATGTAGCATGGTGTGTTACCCTCATTACTCTTCAGGCTTCATTACTACTATTTTTCTGCCATTGCTATTGGAATCTAGTTTACTATGAGAACACTCAAAATGGGGATTTAAAGTAAGAAATGTAATAAACATGCTCTTTTTATTCTCATTTTATCCTTGATTTAGAATTCGTTTCCCATGATGAAGGAAAAGGTGGTATGTTTCCTATATGCTGGCATCACGAAAGGGAAAAACAAGTCATTCACATTTATGAATTTGATTTTTTTTTTGGGGGGGTACCAGGAATTGAACTCAGGGGCACTTGACCACTAGTGACACTCCCAGCCCTATTTTGTATTTTATTTAGAGCCAGGGTCTCACTGAGTTGCTTAGCATCTCACTTTTGCTGAGGCTGGCTTTGAACTCAGGATCCTCCTGCCTCAGCCTCCTGAGCTACTAGGATTGAATTTGATTTTTGACATTAACTATGGATCTTTAGACTTCTCAATCAAATCAGCTTCATTGGTTAAATGAACTGTTTTATTAATTTACAGTGAAATAGTTTTCAAATGACTAAACATAGGAACATAGAAATAACATCACATTTGCATTGTTATAAAGTTAAAGGTATTTTATCATTACTAGCTGAAAATTTTGAAGCCAGATTTCTCACTGAGGACACTATACAGACACTGATCTTTTTATTTTGGTCTTTTTAGCAGAAACACAGACTTAAGTGAAATTATAAGCATAGGCTTCTTAATAGCTTCCTAGGACTCTGAACTTTTGCTTTCAATACCAAATAATATCTGAAAAACATGCTCACTTTTATGTTTTTTGAGAAATTCTAAGAACTGGCCCAGATTCATGTGATAATCATTTCTTAATCCATAGTCACCATGGGCCTCAAGGAGTAATTCTTCAAAAGAATGGAAAAGGCGCAGGTCCTCACCATTTCCTTCTGTTTCCATGCTTTCAGCATGCTTACAAGAAATATGCTTCCAATTGGGATACCTAATTGTGTGCCAGAATTCCTCACAGTGCTCTTTGAAACCCTCCACACATATTATACCAGGCTTTCCTGTCATGCAAAATCCAGTGACATCTAACCTTTTCCCTGCTTCCAAAATCTTTTTCCTTAAGTCCTGGTGATATATATGGTGACTATAGATCCACATTCGGAGGAATGTGTTCTTGACAGGCTTTGCTTGTGTAGATGGTTCGTACACCAGCTTTCTATTCAGGAAGTAGGAAGCACTGTTGTCCTGTAGCCACTGGATTGCCGCACATACACAGAGCTCACCTGGATCAAAAGTCCCTATATAAGAAGTGAGACCTTTGTTGAGAAGTAGCTGCTGTTGTCTGTCAAGCTCAGATGATCGCCCAAACAGCTGCAATGCTACGAAGGGGTAGTTGTGAGGCATGGTTACTTGCAAATCAATTTTCACCTTAAAATGAAAATCAAATAGATTTAAATGCCATAAAAATCACACAAGCTAATTTATCAATGACAACTACATGGTTTTGATAAATGGAATAATTATTGCTGTTCTGTTACCAAGTACTTTATATACATGATTCTATCCATGTATACATTCATTCTTTCTCATATTTATTGAATTAACTACACATGCTAAGGACCCTGTGCTGGGACAGTGAAGTGAAGAAGTCAGACATTATTTCTTCCCTTCAAGGAGTCCATAGCCTAGTGAAGGAGACGCACATTAAACAATTAACTATGCATAGCAAATATTTAATTTCAATTGTGAGAAGCATTACCATAGAAAAGTTCAGGGTTCCATTGAAGTGTGTAACCATCAGGACAGAATCCAGTCTGGGGAACCAGGAAGTCTCCTCTGAGGGAATGACAACTGAAGGATGAGTAGGAAATAGCTAAAACAGTAGTTCTCAAATGCCCAGGACATGTGTTACCTATGCTATACTAATGTTGCTGTAGATAAACGGATAAGAACATAGAGGGAAATTTATTTTTAATATTTAGATTTTGTTACCTGTATTTGTTTTCTGGGTTATGCTACCATCAAAACAAAAAAACCCAATGTTCATTCACTTCTTAAAAGCCTGTTTTGCTACAGGCAATATCTAGATTTGTGAAAATCATGATACAAGTAAAGGGAGTACATATTGTAATAGGTGGATTGTTAAGAAACTGGATGAGTGAACAGAATAATGGTAAGTATGACTAGGATATTTTCAATAAAAACATTAGGTATATTTGTTTAAAATGTGTTCATATTTATGTAAAATTTAGGATGTTTACTAAAGACAATTTACAGAGCACCTCATATTTTATATATTTTGCTTCCAAAGAAGTAAAGAAATATGCATCTAGGGTATTCTTCGTGTCATGCAACAGGCATTTTGTTAACAACTGGGAATCTAACAACACTAAAACAAATGAGGGCACCCACCTTGGGCTCCTCTATCTGGAGCGTAATCACAAATTCAATTTTTGGTGGTAGCGCCTCCCTTCTGCCTTCCAAATATCTCTTTATATTCGTCAGGGCATTTACATCTTCAAGTTTTACTTCTCCTTGGTTAGGAAACATAGAAAACAGCATTTCCATTTCCAGCAGCTGAAGCTGAAGGCTTTCTTTCACTGAAGCCGACATGTCTCGAAATCAATCTGCCTGGGAACTTGGAAAGGCCCAGGGACACTGGATTTGTCAATATCAGATGGTATCCAGCGAAATTATCAGTAGGTCCCTTTATGAGGAAGCAGTTCCGCAGGAGCACTTTGCACAGAGAGCTAGGGGCACAAACCAGGACACTCAGACCCTTGAGATTTATTTCCTGACCCCAAAGTTCGTAGGCACAACATCCCCTAAAACACTCTATTAAAATCCAAATTCAAGACCTGGATGTAGGAATCTGCACTTGCAACAGGTGTTCTGAACTGTTCTGTTGTTGTAGGTGGTTGCAAATACCACTGCAGACAGTCTGCAATCCTGAATTCTAGTAGACTGGGGTCTGGCTACATAATGGAGTCGACTCTCATACTTGGGCGGAGCTGGGCAATGCAGCTAGAGACCCGCAGCGCCGAGGGGCGGGGCCCTGGGTCCCCAGCCTGCAGTCGTTAGGGCCCCGCAGCCCCCACCACCTGTCACTGCCACCCCCACTGCCTGCCGCTGCCGCCTCCTCCGTTCCACCGCTACCGTCCCTCTGGGGAGAGCGTTTCTGCTTCTCACCGGAGCCACGTTCCCCAGGGAAAGCATCTCGGGTACTCCCGACGCTTTGGATTCACCTGGCCTCTGCCTGAGGGGCTCAGGCTAGGGATATCTTAGGGGTGAATACATAAAATGTCGTTTAGAACAAGCTCTGGGGATGGGCGGTGGCTTGAGGTGGCTTCTCAGAGGCACAGATTTGGGAGATGATCTCCTAAATCGAGAGAGGGATGCGGGAAGCATCCTTTATGGCATTCATTGTGGCCCTGGCCGCGCATCTGTGCTGGTTCCCTTCCCTGCCCCCATCCAAGACCACTCAAAACCCCAGCTTCCCGAGAACGTCTTCCCCCCGAGGCCCAGATTTGGAGATCAAGGCTGCGTATCCCAGTGCTCTGATCCCCGGCCCCAACCCCCGGACCATCATGGGGCCTCACCCTTCCTGGCCATTCAGTCCAAACAGCCCCAGAGCCGCCTAGTAACCGCATCCGCAGTTCTGCAGGCGCGAGCTGCGCGTGACCGGCGGGGAAACGGGGGCGGGGCCGACGGACACTCCCCGCTCTGATTGGCTGAGGGGCGTGGCGACGGGCCGGAAGCAACGCAGGGCCACGTCTGCAGGTTAGAGGGCTGGAGTACAGAATCCCTGGCCGTGAAGGGGGACCTTTGCAGCCCAGTGGAGGGCAAACGACGTCCCCTCTCAGAGGTGAGAATCCGCGAGGCTGAGAGGCGAGAAGGAGTCGTTCCGGGGTTTGGGGGTTCGGTGGAATCCGGCCCAACCCGGAGCCAGCGGCCCAGGTATCCCACAGACCGCGCGCCCGACACACCTACCCGCCGCGACGCCTTGGGAGCCGGCGCGTCGGGCCAGGTTGGGGGTCTGGGCGGGGTCCCCAGGGCTGAGTACTGGGAGTCTCGCCTTGAATCGGGAACTGAGAGAGTGGGACCTACGAGGTTTGAAGATCGAATGAGAAGGGGCTATACACAACTTTTTAAGAGAGGCACTGTTGGGACTTGCATAATATTCTCAGTAAAAGCATTTGCGTGCCCATCGAACATAGTTTTAGTATCTAAAACGTGTTAAAGGATAGGAGACAGTTGTCTTGCTTTCTGGATTTAAGGAGACTGGTTCACGCCCATATGATTAATCATGATCCATCCCTGAATGGTCAGTTTTTACAAAAATATATTCAACCTTGTGCAAGAGATTTGATTACTTTGGCCAGAACTGAATTAGTTTCCTGAATACCAGCTTTTTCCAACGGGACAAAACCAAACGCTTTTCACCATTTCTTTTAATTTTTGTTCTTTGAAACACTGAAGGGCATTAAAACAAGAAGGTGAGGCATACAGCTGTGGAGTCTACTCTTCAACTCTGGGCTAATTGGGAATGCACCCAGGAAGTGCATAATATATGGGCCTCAGGGTACACTGCTGACTGAATTGGAAATCCCAAATTCCTCTGAATTAGAGTATCTCAGAAAAGGAACGACACATGTTTGACTTTGACTTTTTTTTTTTTTTTTGAGATAGGTTCTTGCTAAGCTGCTGAGACTGGCCCAGAACTTGTGATCCTCCTGCTTCAGCCTCCTGAGTTGCTGGGATTACAGAAATTTGTGATCCTTCTGCCTCAGCCTACTAAGTAACTGGGATTACATGTGTGGGTCACCCTGCCTGGCTGATTTTTAAAATTAAAAGATAACTTTACTTAGAAGATGTGACTAGTCTCAGAGCTAAATTGAGAAAGCTGTCCTGAATTCTCTTTATGTAAATTGGACAATCTTCTGAAAGGTGTATTAGGGAATGTGGGCAGTCTTGGAGAGGAAACTGTTATTGCCTTTGATTTTCTTTTGGGAATATGTGTCTGTAGCCTAGGACGAATAGCAGAAGATCCATATAAATTTTCCAGATATTTTGAGGTATGTTGTCCACTTGAGAATCTGACCAGTTACACACGTGAACTTAGGTTATTTAACAGGGGCCCAGATTCAAGGTTTCTCTTTTATAAATGAGAAGATCTTTGATCTTGCAGGAGTTTCTGAATCTATGTATAAAAATCCTTCTTAGGTTGAGAGTAGACCATTTTAAGTTAATCCTGGAATAGTCCTAGAGGCAAAATGGGAGATGAATTAGAGATAAGGTGATTTCTTCTCTGAAGTAGACAATAGAAAAGTTGGGCAGGAACTTCTAGGTAATTCTAATGCTTCGGAGTTATTCTACTGTTCTTTTCTGTCTCATACATAGTTCTTTTGGGGAGGTTCAGAATAAAGCAGACCTATTAGGTTGGGGTGGCAGGTTTTTAAGAAATGTTTTTATTAGTGCATTATAGTTATACCTAAAAATGGGGTTCATTTGGAAAAATTCATAGGTGTATATAATATAATTTGCTCTATTTCAATCCCCATTACTTCCCCTTTCCTCTTTCTCCCCCTGATCCCTTTCCTATACTTTATTTGTCTTCCATTTATTTATTTATTAAGTTGGTACATTAAAGTCATTCATAAAAGTAGAGCATTTCTAGTTTTTGAAGCAAATGGTCTTTGAATGATTTCTTATTATATCTGAAAATTTTTGTAGACATGGATTTAAGTGCTATTACAAAACACTCAGCGTTACATGCCAAGCCCAGTGGACTCCTCCTTCAATATGGGACTGCTGGATTTCGAATGAAGGCAGAACATCTTGATCATATCATGTTTCGCATGGGATTATTAGCTGTCCTGAGATCAAAACAGACAAAATCCACGATAGGAGTCATGGTCACAGCATCACACAATCCTGAGGTAATGCATTTAGTGCTCTGATAAAGCAAACAAACAAGACTAAACCCTGGTGTCTGCGCAGTTGGACCAAAGTACAAATTCTAATTCTGGGAATGTGCCTTTGGATTTGAAGCAATTCTTAGGAGTGGTCATTTAGGTCAAGGCCCATTAGAGGGTGTGGAGAGAATGAAATTAGACCATTTTATGAAAAGTGTCCATATTAGAGAAATAACATAATGTCTTTCCAGCTTACTTGAATTGAGACAGTATCAGTCATTACAAAGTGTTACCTCTGTTAACTTGGCAGTAATTTAATAGATGCAGTTGGATGAGGGAAAGCAAACATTTATTTTGAAAAATTTAAGACTTTTTTTTTTTAAATACTTTTCCTGTTTTGAATGAAGAGTCAAACAAGTAGATTCAGGGATCCAAAAGTGATCTTTGGGAAGAATAATAATGAGATTCTAGTCCTCAGGACAGTTAAGGTTTTAATCAAAATGTTCTTCTGACACAGTTATTTTTCAGCTTTATTGAGGCATAGGTGGCAAATAATATGTAGGAACTGTGCAGTGTCTTTTTTGGATATATGTTTACATTGTGGAATGACTACCACATTTAAGCTAATTAACATCCTCATCACTTCATATAGTCACTTTCTTCTAGTAATGAGAATACTTGAGATCTATTCATAATGAATTTAAAGTATATAATGCATTGTTATTAACTATAGTCACCATGTAGTACATTAGATCTGCAGAATTTATTCATAACTGCAAGTTGATACCCTTTGACCAACATTTCCCTGTTTACCCCATATCCCATCTGTCACAATCACCATTTTACTATTTCTGTGAGTTTAACATTTTTAGATTCCCTATAGGTGGTATCATGCGGTATTTGTCCCTGCGTGGCTAGTTTCACTTGGCATAATGTTCTCCAGGTTTGTCCATATTGCTGCAAATTACAGGATTTCCTTCTTTTTTTAAGGTTGAATAATAATATGTATATTTATTTATATATATATACACCACATTTTCTTCATCTTTCAGCACATGATTAGGTTCTCTTGGCTAGTTTTGACGCAATTTAAATATTTACTTTTTATTGCCACTAATACATAGTTTGAATAATATGTTTGTATCTGATTGCTAGAGCATTCGACTTTTGTCTCTGTAGCCAAATTAGCAGCAAATGGAAGGTATGTAATTCAGTGATGGATTGTAACCTCTTCCCCCTCAAACATTGCTTGTCTAATCTCTGTGTAATTACTATAAATGTGTAAATATCAATGTAGAAGTCACCATAATTGATCAGTGACTTCGCATTTATTGATAACTGTAGAAGTACTTCTCAGAACTTTTGAATTGTTTCTCTAAGTTGACATGCATTCTGGACTATGCATATTTCTTTCCAGGATTTTGAGGCGAACAGCATTGGGAGTCATTTTGTGCCACCCACTAGTCAACATGCTGGCCATTACATTCTTGGAGTCCAAAGTTAGGGAGAATTGAGTCTGAGGTTTTGCTCCAGCTGTGCCCTAGTCAGTTAATTGATGCACTGATGACAGCTTTTTAAAAAAGCTTCTGTAGTTGTGTAGTTAAGTCAAATAGACGTGCTATTTTAATATCAGCTGACACTTATTAGCTATATAATCATAAGCAAATTACCTAACCTCTTTGAATCTCAGTTTTCTGTAAGATAGAATAATAGGATTAATAATTACATTGATATGTGTCATGGGTAGTTAATGAGATAACATATAATTCACCTGCCAGTGCCTGGCATTATTATTAAGTGATAACAGGTGAAGTGGCTCAGCCATCACTGTCTTCTGCTGGAAAAAAACAGCAAGACTTCTTTGTCATCTCACCCTCACTTGTATGCAGGGATGGCTTATTGTTTGTTTATCTTTTAAGGAAGACAATGGTGTGAAATTGGTCGATCCTTTGGGTGAAATGTTGGCGCCATCCTGGGAGGAACATGCTACTTATTTGGCAAATGCAGAGGAAGAAGATATGCAGAGAGTGCTTATTGATATCAGTGAGAAAGAAGCTGTGGATCTGCAACAAGATGCTTTCGTAGTTATTGGTAGAGATACCAGGTGACAATAAGTGTTCTTTGCCAAAGCAGTTTTGAGAATATAATATTAATGACGGCATCTGTTATAATACCAAGACAAATGAAAAGAATTCAGTAAAGTGGAACTATCCTGAGGGGTGCCTCCCTTACCTGGCTTTTTTAGTAGGAGATGGGAGCTAAGTCATGACTGTAGCTTGCGTTTTGGAATTTCAACTATCCTTTGAAACTGAACTCTAACTCTTACAGTTTTAGAAGTTTACTTAAATTTTTTGGTGCTTCCATTTCCTCATCTATCAGATGTTGATAAGTCCTATTACAGTGTTTAAATTTTTTTTTAAACTGGTGTTTTATAATTATATGTAATAGGGGGATTCACTGTAATATATTTGTACATGCACATAACAATTTGGTCAATTTCCTCCCCCCCCCTTATCTCTCTTTTTGTTCCCCTCTTCCCTCCTCTTTGTCTTCTTTCTCTGCTCTACTGGTCTCCCTTCTATTTTCATGAGATCCTCCTTAATTTTTTCTGGCTTCCACATACGAGAGAAAACATACAGCTATTGACATTTGAGTGTGGCTCATTTTGCTTAACATTATACTTTCAAGTGCCATCCATTTTCCTGCAAATGACATAATTTCATTCTTTGTGGCTGAATAAAACTCCATTGTATAAATATACCACATTTTTTTTTACTCATTTCATCTGCTGATGGATACCTAAGCTGATTCCATGATTTAACTATTGTGTTAAAGTATTTCTGTGAAAATTAAATAAAATAATGTGTGCCAAATACCTGTTTCCTGAAATGAGAGAAGCATGTAATAAATGGGTCCCTGAAGTTTTTTTTCCCCTTATGGCAGTAGAATACATGATTTTATAGCATTTTCTTATCCTGGAGTTCATTGGAAAATAGCAATTTTTAGTCTTTTCTACATATTTATGATTCAACTTTTGCCTTCCTTTACAAAACGTATCTTGTGAAATATTACATTAAAACTTTTTTTTTTTTTTTTTTGTACAAAGGATTGAACCCAGGATCTTGTGCATGCTAGGCAAGTGCTGTAGTACTGAGTTATATCCTCAGCACCTTAGATCTGGTTTTATTGAGAGATTCTTTCAAAAGGAAATGTCTCCTCAATGGCTTAGACCTTGCTTTTCACCCTTTGTGTTACCAAAGGATTTTGCAAATAGTGCTAATGGTAGATTTATAGATAGCAGAGAAATAGTTGAGTGATTTATATCCTAAAGTAAATAATATCCATATTGAAGCCATCCCACATATATTTGGTTCTTACCTATTTACTAATTTAAATATCACATATTTTTCTACATGGCAGTTATATAATGATATGCCTTATTTTCAGATATTTGTTCTGACTTTATAAAATGAGAAATAGGGGTTCTATATCCTCAGTAGTTTAATGCCCAACAAAATAACATAGTTTTGTAAAATGACAAAAGCTGCTGAATGTGACACATGTAGAAAATCATATAAATTGCTGTTTCCCAGTGAACTTGAGAGAGAAAATGCTATATTTGTACCAATGATAACATAGGTTATAGATAGAATCTCTAATACTGTGTGTGCTTTCAATATTTATTATTGTTGTTAACAAATATTGCTATAGTGAGACAGGAAAGTTATTTGAATATGGTGTAGTTAGGGTATCCTTCATATCTGTCTTCCAACTTCACATTCAGGCCAAAATTTTTCCAACAAATTGATTATGGAGGCTACTGGAAAATGCTCATAATTTACCCATATCTCTTTTTCAGAGTTGATTTCTTTCAGTTCAAATACAGTGAACTAATTATTTAGAAATTGGTAGCACTAATTTCTGCATTTGCTTTCACAACCAGCAACTCTGTTGGTTTCAGATGGGATTATATTTTTTTCTTCCTTTCCTTTCCTAGGCCCAGCAGTGAGAAATTTTCACAATCTGTGATAGATGGCGTGACTGTTCTAGGAGGTCAAGTCCATGGTATGCGGCTATTCTAAGTTATAAATAAATTCTTAAATATTTTTAAATTTATAAAAGTAATGCATATTTAAAGTTTGATGAACAATAAAAGTTTTAAAAAAATTAATTGCTGGCTATAAAATACTTTTAACATAATCTTCCAGATTTTTTTTCTCAGCAGGCATTTTTTTTCTTTTACTTTTGGCTCTTTTAAGAACATGTTTTTTAGGGTTGGGGTTGTGGTTCAGCAGTAGAATGCTTACCTATCACATGCGAGGCCCTGGGTTTGATCCTCAGCACCACATAACAATAAATAAATAAAATAAAGGTATTGTGTCCAACTACAACTAAAAATATAAATATTAAGGAAAAAAAGATCATGTTTTTATTGTTTTCACTTAGTTTATGGCACAACATACAGAGGATCAAAGCAGAGTAAGAGCTCCCCAAATGTTTCTCTAGGCACTGTCTCTAGATATAATTTCTTAAGAATTAATTGTATCAGGTCTCCTGGGACACACACACACACAATATTAATATTATATATAATATTAATAATATATACACATACATATATGTATGTGTGTGTGTGTGTGTGTGTATGTATATATATATATATATATATATATATATATATATATATATATATAGTAAGAGTACTGTAGAAATTTATAGATCTAATACAGCTTTATTTTAGTAAGGCTGAATTTCCTGATGTAAAAAATCTTTGATGTTACCTGAAGAAGCCCATTTTGTCAATTTTAAGTATTCCTGTTACCTGTCAATTAGTGATAGAAAATATCTTTGGCCTGCATGTCATCATGATAAATCTCCTGGTTTATCAGAGAATTAAATACAGCACAATGTGGGCAGGGTTTCTTTTCTCCTGTCAGTTGTACCTGTTGTGAAGGTAAGGATTTCACTGGATTTTGAGGTGAATATTTTCGTAGCATCAGATCTCTCTCACTAAAAAGCAAAAGTCCTCTCTCCACTTTTGGAACCCCCTCAAACTCCTGCTGGGATCCCTTTTTGTTTTTTTCCGCCCTCAGTTAATCTAGTTTTTCCATGATCTACTTTGCTCACCTCTGCTCATTTTCTAGTTATTCCTTAGCCTGCTGCAGGTGAACCCCTTTCCTCATCTCCCCAGGGAATTGTCTTACCCATACTCATTTGAATTGATTGTCAAATTGGATGGATAACAAAGTGGAGATTCTTAAGCTGGGGCCCCCAGAGGATGTCTTGTTAAGCTACAGAGACCCTGTGGCCTTCTTGACAGGGCACATGGTGTTAACTGTTTTGTCTGGGGAGAAGGTAACATACTGTTTTCCACATTGTTAAAACTTGCTTTTTTTTTTAAGTTTCTACTTGCTTGGCTCACTTGGCCATATTCTTTTTTTTTTTTTTTATTGGTTATTCAAAACATTACAAAACTCTTGACATATCATATTTCATACATTCGATTCAAGTGGGTTATGAACTCCCATTTTTACCCCAAATACAGATTGCAAAATCACATCAATTACACATCAACATTTTTACATAATGCCATATTAGTAACCGTTGTATTCTGCTACCTTTCCTATCCTCTACTATCCCCCCTCCCTTCCCCTCCCATCTTCTCTCTCTACCCCATCTGTTGTAATTTAATTCTTTCTCTTCTTTTTTTACCCATTCCCCTCACAACCTCTTATATGTAATTTTGTATAACAATGAGGGTCTCCTTCCATTTCCATGCAATTTCCCTTTTCTCTCCCTTTCCTTCCCACTCTGTTTAAAGTTGATCTTTTCCTCCTGCTGTTCCTCCCTGCTCTGTTCTTAGTTGCTCTCATTATATCAAAGAAGACATTTGGCATTTGTTTTTTAGGGATTGGCTAGCTTCACTAAGCATAATCTGCTCTAGTGCCATCCATTTCCCTGCAAATTCTATGATTTTGTCATTTTTTATTGCTGCATAGTACTCCATTGTGTATAAATGCCACATTTTTTTTATCCATTCATCTATTGAAGGGTATCTAGGTTGGTTCCACAGTCTTGCTATTGTGAATTGTGCTGCTATGAACATCGATGTAGCAGTGTCCCTGTAGCATGCTCTTTTTAGGTCTTTAGGGAATAGACCAAGAAGGGGAATAGCTGGGTCAAATGGTGGTTCCATTCCCAGCTTTCCAAGAAATCTCCATACTGTTTTCCAAATTGGTTGCACCAATTTGCAGTCCCACCAACAATGAGCAAGTGTACCCTTTTCCCCACATCCTCGCCAGCACTTGTTGTTGTTTGACTTCAGAATGGCTGCCAATCTTACTGGAGTGAGATGGTATCTTAGGGTGGTTTTGATTTGCATTTCTCTGACTGCTAGAGATGGTGAGCATTTTTTCATGTACTTGTTGATTGATTGTATGTCCTCCTCTGAGAAGTGTCTGTTCAGGTCTTTGGCCCATTTGTTGATTGGGTTATTTGTTATCTTATTGTTTAGTTTTTTGAGTTCTTTGTATACTCTGGATATTAGGGCTGTATCTGAAGTGTGAGGAGTAAAAATTCGTTCCCAGGATGTAGGCTCCCTATTAACCTCTCTTATTGTTTCTCTTGCTGAGAAAAAACTTTTTAGTTTGAGTAAGTCCCATTTGTTGATTCTTGTTATTAACTCTTGTGCTATGGGTGTCCTATTAAGGAATTTGGAGCCCGATCCCACAATATGTAGATCAGAGCCAACTTTTTCTTCTATCAGACTCCGTGTCTCTGATTTGATATCAAGCTCCTTGATCCATTTTGAGTTAACTTTTGTGCATGGCGAGAGAAAGGGATTCAGTTTCATTTTGTTGCATATGGATTTCCAGTTTTCCCAGCACCATTTGTTGAAGATGCTATCCTTCCTCCATTGCATGCTTTTAGCCCCTTTATCAAATATAAGAAAGTTGTAATTTTGTGGATTGGTCTCTGTGTCCTCTATTCTGTACCATTGGTCCACCCGCCTGTTTTGGTATCAGTACCATGCTGTTTTTGTTACTATTGCTCTGTAGTACAGTTTGAAATCTGGTATCACTATACCTCCTGATTCACGCTTCCTGCTTAGAATTGCTTTTGCTATTCTGGGTCTTTTGTTTTTCCATATGAATTTCATGATTGCTTTCTCTATTTCTACAAGAAATGCCGTTGGGATTTTGATTGGCATTGCATTAAACCTATAGAGAACTTTGGGTAATATCGCCATTTTGATGATGTTAGTTCTTCCTATGCATGAACAGGGTATATTTTTCCATCTTCTAAGGTCATCTTCTATTTCTCTCTTTAGGGTTCTGTAGTTTTCATTGTATAAATCTTTCACCTCTTTTGTTAGGTTGATTCCCAAGTATTTTATTTTATTTTTTTTTTGAGGATATTGTGAATGGGGTGGTTGTCCTCATTTCCATTTCAGAAGATTTGTCGCTGATATATAGGAATGCCTTTGATTTATGCGTGTTGATTTTATATCCTGCCACTTTTCTAAATTCACTTATTAGCTCTAGTAGTTTTTTTGTAGACCCTTTTGGGTCTGTTAGATGTATTATCATATCATCCGCATATGGTGATAACTTAAGTTCTTCTTTTCCTATTTTTATGCCTTTAATTTCTTTTGTCTGTCTAATTGCTCTGGATAGTATTTCGAGGACTAAATTGAATAGAAGTGGTGAGAGAGGGCATTCCTGTCTTTTTCCAGATTTTAGAGGGAATGCCTTCAGTTTTTCTCCATTCAGAATGATGCTAGCCTCAGGCTTAGCATATATAGCTTTTACAATGTTGAGGTAAGTTCCTGTTATCCCTAGTTTTTCTAGTGTTTTGAACATAAAGGGATGCTGAACTTTGTCGAATGCTTTCTCTGCATCTATCGAGATGATCATATGGTTCTTATCTTTAAGTCTATTGATGTGGTGAATAACATTTATTGATTTCCGTATATTGAACCAGCCTTGCATCCCGGGGAGAATCCTACTTGATCATGGTGCACAATTTTTTTGATATGCTTTTGTATTCGATTCGTTGGCCATATTCTTTATTGATCTTCTCTGCTGCTTCCTCTTCTCTCTGGTCAGTTTTCTTTTAGATTCTACGTGTTTATGAAAATGATCATCCTTCTTGCCATAGCTCCAGCTACCTTTATTCATTCATTTATTAATTTATCCAAGAATTTTGATCCCTTGCTCTGAACAACCCTCTGATAGTCTGTTTCACTGAACCCCATTTTGTGTCATGTGATACATGGATGCATAGTTGTATGTGTAGCTGAAACTAATTAAGTATGTAAAGAGAGGAAACCATTATTCTATAAGACATGCTAAGGGAAGAAATAGGAGTTTGTAATCAATATTAAAATTACCAAATAAACATTTACTAAATGACTATTAACCTAGACTTAATAAAAGGATCATCATGTATTCAATTAATCAAGCTAGAAGTCATTTTGTTTGGTAATTTTAATATTGATTACAAACTCCTATTTCTTCCCTTAGCCTGTCTTATCGAATAATGGTTTCCTCTCTTTACATACTTCTACTTAATTAGGGTAAGCTGTTATCCCTTATTTTTAAGCTCTTCTACCTCCTTATATCAGAGCCAAGTTTGCTTTAATGAAATGCCATTTTTCTTGTATAACTGCAGGGCTAAAGAACTTAAGTGACTCCTTTTTTTGCCCCCCAGTCAAAACTCTTGGATTTTGAGATCTTTGGACAGACATAGTCATTGAATGTTTGTGTTCGATACTGGTCCATCTCTGCTGTTTATTTCTCATATTTCTTGTTTATGGTGCTGTGTGTATGTGTGTGTGTGTGTGTGTGTGTGTGCGCGCGCGCACACACACGCGAGTGCTTAGCTATTTTGACTTGCAGCTGTTTTTCTAGGAAAATTATTTATGGGACATTTTAAAGATTTATAATGAAGGTATAGTCCTCTGGCAAAGTTTAGTGGTTTCTTCTGTTGGGTACTTGGAGACATTGCCTGGCCAGGTCTGCTTTAAATTCATTCATGACAGGGTTCTTTTGGATTCCTATGGTGATGTGCATTTAGGCTAGAATTCTGCAATTCTTGTGCTTTTGTGCTTTTGACAGCTTTTGAGAGCTTTTGAGAGATGGGTTTCCTCTACTCACTGTCAAGACATTTGTCCTGGGAGTGGGTACTTGGATTCACTTCTGGCTCACCCTTGCAATGAATATATAGTCTACCAGGCTTTCAATCTCATGAGGGTCTGGTTTTCTGATGGGTTCCTCATCTTAGAGTAGCATAGCCTTTTTTCCCACTGAAGTCCATAACTCTATTTCTACTTTAGAAGAATGCCCTTATAGCAGAACTGGTTTCTCTTAGCTCAGATCTTGGAGTATCTGCCTCCATATAGATTGTACCTTGATCAATCTGAAGCTTTTAGGATTGAGTGTGTGACATATTGTAATGATTTCAGTGGATATTTATGTCTGGTTAACTTGAAAGTTAGTCTTTTTCTGTTTTCTGAGATGTTGTTTTAAAAGGGATTTGTCACCTTGTCTCACAGTGTGAATTCATGTAAGCTTGTTTTCTTTATTAAGAAATGTGAATTGTTTTTTGTATTCAGATTATGGATTGTTAACAACACCCCAGCTGCACTACATGGTATGTTGTCGAAATACCAGTGGCCAGTATGGAATGGCAACCATAGAAGGTTACTACCAGAAACTCTCCAAGGCTTTTGTGGAACTTACCAAACAGGTGAAAAAAACTTTTGAACATGCTTAGAAGTTAAACAACCTGAATAACATGATCAGTGAAACAAATGACATTTTGGCACCCCACTCCTTTCTTTTCCCCAAATGTGGCTTATCTCTGTCTTCTCTCTAGGGCTCCACAAGTCTGTGTGCCTTCTAACTCTATGTTGGTATTTGCTTGGCAAGGCACATAGTATATTTTGAGATCATTGAGGGAGAAAATGTAGGGTTCTTGTTTACAGTTATCATAAGTATTTATGGAGATAAAGTTGAGTGTTGTTGGCTTAGTACTTGAGAAATTAAGGAGGTAGTACTGTTGGGAAACATTTTCTTCTAGGCATATAAGCTTGTTAAACCTGGAGAGATTTGAGGGGAATAATTCATTTGATCAACAAATACTGAGTTAATGCCATAGTTTAACCAAAGCAAAGCAAAATATAACATTTCTATTTTGGGGTGAGGATGGGTGGCAGAGGATATGGACAGTTTAAGAAAATAAAACAAAATATACCTGCTAATGATATATGCTGTGAAGAAAATGACACAGTTGTTATTACTGTTCTTTCGTCTATATGTATATATAGATTCTCACATTTGAATGACTGTTATGTTATATAGGCTATAGTGTTTTTAGGGAACCCTTACTCAGGCAAATTCTAATAAAGCTTCATTTCTACAAGTTGTTCAATTGGTGAACCTATTCCAGTGACTAGGGTGTTTTTAAATTTTATTTGGCTTTTCAGTTTTCATCTGAATGTATTTTACTTCAGTTTACCTGGTTAAAATAGATAAGTAAATGGAAATAATGGAAGATGTTGTATCATATATGTATGTATGCTTTCTTTATATTTCACTTTTAATTTTGTAACTTGAAAATTTTCTTCCACATCTTTTTACTTTCCAGGCTTCCTGCAGTGGAGATGAATATAGATCACTTAAGGTTGACTGTGCAAATGGCATAGGGGCTTTGAAACTGAAAGAAATGGAACACTACTTCTCACAGGGACTGTCAGTTCAACTCTTTAATGATGGGACCAAAGGGAAGCTCAATCATTTATGTGGGGCTGACTTTGTAAAAAGTCATCAGAAACCTCCACAAGGTATGTAGTAATAGGTCTATAAAAACTATTTTGAGAACTGGAACCAGTCTCATTTACAAACCAAGATGGCCACTTGTATTAAGAATTCTGTAACTGTAGGGCGCTGATGATACATGCCTGTTATCTCAACTAGTAGGCTGAGGCAGGAGAAATACAAGTTCGAGGCCAGCCTCAGCAAGTTAGTGTGACTCTAAACAACTTAGCTCGACCCTGTCTCAAAATAAAAAATAAGAAGGTCTGGGGAAGTAGCTCAGTGGTAAAATGCCCCTCAGTTTAATCACTGGTACCCCTGCCCCCCAAAAATTGTGGAGCTGGTCCTGGCTCTGTCACTTTTGGACACTTATGACTCTTCCTACTTGTCATTGCCATTCAAAACATGGTCTGCTCTTTTTGCCTGTAAGTCACACCCATGCTCAGAGTCCTCCTTCCTTTAGGAAAGAGGAAAGGGAAAGCATAGCCAGAAAGTGCCATTCTAGAGCAATGGTTCTCAAATATCAGCACACGTTAGAATCTTCTTGTTAGCCTGAAGATTTCTGGGCCCCATTCCTGAGCTTCTGATTTGCTGGATTTAGGGTAGGATTTGCTTAGGATAGAAATTTGCATTTCTGTCAAGTTTCTGGGATTTGATGAAAGTGCTGGTCTCTTGACCACACTTTGAGAATCACTGATCTAAAGGTAGCATTGTCTCTCCTTTTGTCTGCATTAGATACACTTTGGAAAGGGAAGGTAACACTGCTTCTGTAATTGTCCTTGGACTTAGGGTTTTCCACAGTGGGCAAGTTAGGAGGAAGACTGTTCTTCAGATTGTAGTTATAGTGTAGAGATGTTCTAGATTTATCTTCATTATAGATCCTAAATTATCCTACAGTAGGCCAAATATGGCTTGCAGATTGTTTTGCTTGGTCTGCTAAGTTTGCCCACATATTAAATTGCATTAGGTGCCACTGTGTAAAAATTCAGTGATTTCTTTTAAATATTGCTGTCAACTCTTTACCAAAATCACAAAATGTCTATTCACATGTCATTAATCTATTGTTACCCCTTCAAATAGGACATTCAGTCTTGAACTCTACACACTTCACATAGTTGTGGCACTTGTTCATTTATTCTGCTTTACTCTATTAAGCATTTTAAGTTTCAATTTAGTCAACCCATTTGATCCCCTTTTCACTGAATTGCTTATTTTGACTTTACTGACGCTTTAATTCTGTATCACTCATTTATCCACATACTGAATACTGAGCCCTCACTTTCCATTGCTCTAGGCACTGCGCCTTTAGTGTTCATAAAACCATAGCCCTCGCTTTCCTGAAGCCTACATTTTGTCCTGTAGGTAACCTTTTATCACACTCATGACAAAGCCTTTCACTTCTGAGCTGCTTCATGCTGGCTTTCTTACTCTGCTGCTATCAAGGCTAAGGAACAGCCAGATTTTCTAGTAAATTTGATGGGATAGTTGCTAAACTTTAAGTAACTTTATGTAAATTTCACGAGCCAGTTTTCTCTCACAGATGATAATTCTTTGCTTTAATAGTGTATGTTGTTATTGGTGTTATGAAAAGATAAAAACTTCTATTAGAACTGTCAAAGCATATACCTCATTTATTACTGATTTTTTTTTAATATGTGAAGGACAGCACAGTACTGGATAAATTATATTCAGAAATCCCTGTAACTTTCAAAAAAAGTTAAATGATAAACCAGTCTAGCCAAAATGAAATTTTAATATTATAGCAAGTTAACCATAAATAGATTTTGTTCCTTTTTCAATATGCTTAGAAAGAATTTTACCTGTAAAAACTGCCAATGAACTGGATGCTATTTAAAATTTTTTTTTAATAAGGATAATTTTAAACATCTTTTGGAAAATTTATAGTAGACATGTTATAATGCATAAGGGCAGTTTCACTCATGCTTTATTGAAAAAAGTTTCCCTAGTTACTAGTGAAGACAAAAACTCCAAACTTATTTTTATTTTGATTTTCATTCCCATTTCTTGGACTGAAATGCATATTCAATCTTTCTGTGTGCTAGGAATGGAAATAAAGTTCAATGAAAGATGCTGTTCCCTTGATGGAGATGCAGACAGAATTGTGTATTACTACTGTGATGCCGATGGTCATTTTCATCTCATAGATGGAGACAAGATAGCAACATTAATTAGCAGCTTCCTTAAAGAGCTCCTGTTGGAGGTATGATAGGGAATGGGCTGCCCTATAAAACCAGAGGTAGTTCTGTATCACTTACTTGGATGTCTCATAGGCACAATTTATGGCAAGTTCTTTATGTATGTGGCCAAAAAATACAAAGAAGATGTGGTAATTACAGTCATTTCAACATTGGGGCATTGGTTTTGAAACCTGAAGTTTCTCTTTTCTTCCTGGTATAAGCAAGGATTTATGATTTGAAGTTTTATGAGGTTATAAAGTTTTCATTTTTTCATAACTGACACATTAGTGATAATTCTACCAGTTAGCCTTAAAGCCCAAAATTCTAACAGAAAATATCATCTGAGATTTATTTATTATGATTATAAGCTTAGTAATGTGTGAGATCCCCCACTTTTTGGAAATCTCTTTCACTAAGTTTAAGATATAATCTGGAAAAGTATATTTAAGAACTTAATACATAATTTTATTAAAAATTTAAAGAGAGAGAGAGATTAGGAGACCCCAAACTTATTTAAAGATTATTCCTTTTAAGTAATGCTGAAAAATATTTGAGGTTTTTTTCCTGGTATACATGTAAAATTTCAGTAAGTCATTTATTGATTCAGCAGAAATGGCAGATAATTTTGTTATCCTTTAGAATTCTCACTGTTTGTTTTTGTAAACTATGCTTTTGATCTCAAATTATTGTTTTTATCTAGATTGGAGAAAATTTGAATGTTGGGGTTGTACAAACTGCATACGCAAATGGAAGTTCAACACACTATCTTGAAGAAGTTATGAAGGTATTGAACCATTTTCATTTTCTGGTAGCTTCTTAATTATGCTGTAAACTACTTCTGTGAAGAAAATAATGTCTTCATGAAAGTGAACACATTGTCGTGTATAAAGTTGAGCTGTTGTCCATGTAAGGGTAAACAGAAATCAAAAACAAGCAAAAAACTTATTTGTTCCTGATGGAAACGGGAGAGGAGAGACTTTCTCTACTCCTCATCTAAGAACCAAATAAGCCAGTTTTATAATCAGTAATATTTTTCTTAAGGGCTTGGAGACATCTCAAAAAAAAAAAAAAAAAAAAAAGTATTAAGGAAGACAGCACCTCTGCCCCCAATCTCATAGTTTAACTTAGATCTCTGGCTCCAACTTGTAACTATTTGTCAGAGAGATAGAAATAGTTTGTTGTTGTTGCTGTTTTGTTTTTAATTGGTTCTTTTTAGTTATATATGACAATAGAATTCTTTTTGACATAACTATTAAAGCATGGAATATAATTTGTTCTAATTCAGTCCCTAGTGCTTCTCCTTCCTCTCAGAAGCAGTTTTATTATCTCTTTGGATAAAGGCAGTTGGCCAACACAAATGGTTAATTACTAGGTAAATTTATGATGACCTTTTCATGACAAATGGTGTTACTCCTATTTGAAGACTAATAATAATGAAAAAATTATTCACGACACTTCTTAAAATGATTAAAGCAGATTTTATTCAGTTCTGTGGAGGGACTGCTCAGAGATTGCTGTGACGAAATTGTGTAGTGGTTTAGGTCAACTCCAAATACAACGGAGAGAATTGGAGATTTTATAGCTAAGGTGAAGGGTATATGTGTGGAGTGCTAGTGCTGGTCAGTGATGGAAAGTTACTGAGAGAAAACATGGGAAAAGGGGGATGTTCTGGCTAAATGAGATTCCTCATGTAGGCAGGCCAAGATGATCAGACATCTCCTGGGGAATGGTGGGGAATGAGGACTTTGATCAGATATCAAAGTGAGGGAATTCTGTCTATACTAAGTGGGATTGTTGCTAAAATTGGGCTCTTAGAGGACATGTTAAGGGACAGTGCCTAGTTGTACTGAAAGGAACCTGACCAAAAAAGAAGAAAATCTTTGTTACTTTTTATGTTGGGAACATGGAATGTTGTAAAATTGAAAATATCTACTTAGCTATATTAAAAGGTAGACTTTGTCTTTGCAATCTCCTTAGTAACTTGCCTATACATGTGAGCATCAAAGGCCTTAATACTTTTGTAGATAGCGTTGATTGATCTTGTTTCTAATTATTTCCTCAACATCTACCTCATGGCACCCTTTTGTACCCCACTACATATTCTAAGAGGTAGGGGGTTCATGGACAGAATTAGAAGTCTGTTGCCATTACCCTTTTTATAACTAGCTAGAGTAATATTTTTCTAACTTTTGTGTTACCCATTTCAAATTCTGGTAGGATCTGGATAGCTGAAGTGAATGTGCACAGCAGGTGGTTAAGGACTAGACGTGTGCCAAGGCCAACAGCTGTCAGCTTTAGTCAGATTCTTTTAAGTGGAATATGAATTTTCACGTGAATTTATTTTTTTAAAAGATATAATGGATACGCAAAGCAAAGTGGACACTGCTAGTTCATGACCTGATTTAAATATACAGTTACAGTAAACTTGATCTGGAGCCCAGCTGCCTGCCTTTCAGGATTCTTAGTATTTAGGTATTCTTAGTATTTATTTAAGGATGGGGATATGTTCTGAGAAATTTGTCAGTGTGTCATTTAGGCAAAATACGTTGAGTGTACTCAATGCAAACTAAGATGGCTACAATGTCACTGGGTGACATAATATTATGGAACAACTGTAGTAGATGCAGTCTGTTGACAAAAATATCCTCATGTGGTGCACAATCATATTTTAATTGTCAATTTATGTCTTAAAAATGTCTTAAAGGTAAGGTACTTGTTATAAAACTGAATACACATCAGAAACCCACTCTCTTTGGATTAAATATTTTTAGCCTTACTGTTCCTGAGCTCTGCTAAGACAAATGTGGATCTTGATGTCTCTTTTGTAGTTTTGCTATGGTCAGTTCTTCTACCATTCTTAAATCTCTACTCATGACATCCCTATCCATTGTTGCTAGTCCAATCACTATGATTTCTTACTGGGATTGATCCTGGAAACCTCCTAACTAATCCTGTTTCTTAACCTTAAGCCAGGAGTTGGCCTGAGAACCAAATCTAGTTTGCTACTGTTTGTAAATAAAATTTTATTTGTATAGAATCTTGTACATTTGTATGGTTCCTGGCTGCTTTTACACTACAATGGCAGAATCAAATAGTTGTGAGAGACATTATGTCTACAAAGCCTAAAATATTTGCTATCTGGCCCTTTACAGGAGAAGCTTGCAAACCCCTGCTATAAGCCGTTTTCTCCATACTGTAGCCTAAACAGTTTCATAAAGCAATTAGATCACATAGTGACCCCACTTGAAGTCTTTTGTTATCTTATTAGGACACCCTCAGCTTTGTCACTTTGCTATGAGTTTCTAGTGCCTTCACTCCCCCATACTGACACTGTTTTGTATTTTAGTGCTTAATTATCTTCCTTACTAGACTAAGGTCCAGATTTTGTTCTCTGTTTTATCCCTGAGATAGTAGGTATATAATAAACATTTATTGTGTTTCCTTTCATGTGTGTATTACAGGTACCTGTTTACTGCACTAAAACCGGTGTAAAACATTTGCACCACAAGGCTCAAGAGTTTGACGTTGGAGTTTACTTTGAAGCAAATGGGCATGGAACAGTAAGTTCTCAAAGATCACATCTGGCCTTAGCTGGTACTTTTCTTTATAATGGGAAAGTTTTATCTGGGTAGTAATAGCTAATATTCTACTTTGTTGAAATGACTAGATGGAGGTCATAAGATTATTTGGTTTGTGTATATTTTCAGGTGTTGCGAAACTGTTTCTCTTTTAGATTATAATGATCTTTTATGGAGAGATACACTAATTTGTTCTTTTAATAATATGCAATACTTTATTTTCTTATAAGCAGATTATCTTTACATTTTCCTTTCACTAGCCATAGGAGGAAAAAGTTCAGTAGCTGTGGTGAATTAAGAGTTATATTATGAGGAATTGAGTTTAGTATTTTTTAAAATATATTTTTGGTTGTTAATGGATACAATATCTTTATTTTTATATGGTGCTGAGGTTCAAACCCAGTACCTCACACATGCAAGGCAAGTGCTCTACCACTGAGCTATAGCCTCAGCCCCGAGTTTAGTTTTTTAATGGCTTTTTGTGGGGGATACTGGGGATTTTGAACAGGGGTGTCCTACCTCTGAGCTATACCCCCAGCACTTTAGTTTTTGAGATAGGGTCTCACTAAATAGCCCAGGGTAGCCTCAAACTTGCAAGTCTCCTGCCTCATTGCTAGGATCATAGGCATGTGTCATCATGCCTAACTGTTTTTATGGCTTAGCAGAAAGAATATTTTGAAAAATTTTGACAAAATTCACATACCATAAAATCCACCATTTAAAGTGGGTTTTAGATTCCTGAGGCACAGGATTTTTTTTTTAAAGCCTAAATGAATTTGAGGTGGTGAACAGAAAATTTGAATCTAGGTGCAGTCATTTTTCTCATTAATTCAAAGTTGCCTTCTGGAGGCCATAAGTATAAGGAAAAGAATGAGAATAATATGTTCCTACAAAATGCAATTAAGATATAACTTCACTGATCTAATGCAGAGGTTGGTAAATGGTTAAGGGTAGGTAGAAAATAGTTTCAGCTTTGTAAGCCATAAGGTCTCTGTGGGAACTGCTTAGGTCTGCTTCTATAGTATAAATTAATGGGTATGACTGAGTTCCTATAAAAACTATTTATAAAACAGGCAATCAGCCTATATCTTATTTTACCAACAAATATGTATCTCATCAACTAGTTGAGCATAGTGTGTTACTCCTCCTCAGTACTGGGCTTCTTGTGGGCTACAAAAGATTGGGTAGACATTTCAAAATAACAGGAATCTTGAACATGTTTATTATTGATAATCTGTGACACAATCTGCCATACTGTGATAAATGAGCCTTTTTTCTCATGTTGCTTAGCTAGTTATCCTTTAAAGGATATAGGCAAGCTTAAGTAACCCGCATTGCTTTCACTGATACAGGGGAAAACAGAATCAACTCTTATGTATTTTCTTTTGTTAAGGGAGTATCATCTTCTTAAACAGCTGTTTAAATTTTATGATACGCCCCCACTTTTTTTTTTTTTTTAACAGTGCCAGAGATTGAACCAAGGCTTCACACATCAGGCAAGGCTCTACCACTGAGCCACATTCCCAGCCTGATAACCAGTTTTATCATGCACAAACTTTTCTCCTATTAATACACTTTAGATTTTGATCTTGAATTAATTAACATAAGGCTGGCATTATTTTCCCCCTTAGTTTCTCCAGATTCACTTACAGTGCAGTCAGTTACCTAACATGATATTACTTCTGACTGTGGCCTGGATGGTGTTTTGTGATATAATATGCTTGTCTTGTAGGCGCTGTTTAGTAAAGCTGTTGAAGACAAGATAAACCAACTCGCAAGAGAATTAGAAGATAAGAAAGGAAACGCTGCTAAGATTCTTAGAAATATCATTGACTTGTTTAACCAGGTCAGAACTAATCATGGGATTTTGGTTCCCTTAACATTATTTGGAAGATGGAAAGGACAATGTGTAACATTAAAAATTTAAGTGAAGACAGCCTGGGCTGGTGATGGCATATACAGTTGAGAGTTACAGTGAAATGGAGTGACAGAGATTTTTTTATATGCTTCCCTCTGACTTGTTGAATTCAGCAACAGTATGCGTATACGTTACTAATTTTTAAACCAACAAAATAATTCTTTGACAGGGGACATTTATATTGCTTATATAGTTGATATTAGAGTGGAGCATGGCTATGGAAGGGCAATAATTGAGACAGGAAAGTTCATTAGTGATGGAACTAACATTTGAGTGTCTTGTATAATCCTTGCAGTAATCAGGGAAAAGTGGTTATTATAATTTTCATTTTAAAAATGAAGAAACAAAAGCTTGTTTCTTTAAAAGTTTCAGTTGTATCTTATACCAGAGTTCATTTTGTCCATTTTACCATGATGCTTTCCATTGTACAGCTCAAAAAAGGCTCGAAAGGAAAATTTGAGTCAGGCTGAAACCCTAAGTTATCTTTTAATTTTATAGGTGAGAAGACAAACGGCAAATTTCTTATGAGTTCGTTTCAGTATTCTTTGTATACCCTATCTTTCATGGATATCTTTATCCACACTCTAAATAATAATCAGCATGAAGACAACAAGCACTGGACACTGTGCCTGATTTTCTAAGATGGTGAACATTCACCTGCAAGTTTTGCTTGTGTTAAGAGTGGTTTCTTCTGTTTTGTTTCCCAATCTTGCAGGCAGCTGGTGATGCTATTGCTGACATGCTGGTGATTGAGGCAATCCTGGCTTTAAAGAACCTGACTATACAACAGTGGGATGCTCTTTATACTGACCTTCCGAATAGACAACTCAAAGTTAAGGTCTGAGAGAGATGATTTTTCTGAATATTAACTAAGTTATTCTAAATCTTGCTATATAAAAATTTCAATGTATTATATTCTGGCCTATACACATTACTTAGAAAATAAGGCCTTATAATATCTTTCTCACATCTTTAAAAATTATAGAATAACACTGATAAGTATTTGGTTTTAAACTTTATTTTAAAGAATATTATGTGTACCTATGTATCACTTTTTTTTTAAATATGGAAAAGTTAAATGGAGAGAAAACAAAATCATAAACTGTGTACCTAGCTTCAACAGATTTCTGTTATAACTCTATACATTCTGAATATCCCCCATATTATTTTTATAGCTTGTTGCTTCAAGTGAAAATATTTCCTCTGCATTATTTTTGGTTCACAAATACTTCTTGAGAGTAGATGCTGAGAGAAATAGAATCTGTGGGCTCAGAAATTTTAAAAGTCATTTCAGATAAATTCCTATTAGATTAGTATATAGATTTATATCAGACTATACATTTTGTATTAGAATTATTGAAAGAAAGATACTAAGGCCAGAGTTCACACAAATGGCTCCTGATTACTCAAATTTGTATTTGGCATATTTAAGAAATTCTTTTCATAGCCCTCTTAAATCATTTGATCAATGATTACACTGGGATCCAAGGTATGATGTAGAATTAAGTCATACAGTATTTACTGGCTTTTATTTTAGTGGTAGCTATGAGTCCAAAGGTAATTCTTGAAGAGAGAAGTTGTACAAATGTTGAAATTAATAATTCTGACCTTGGAGAAATAAAATTTTAATGCAATTTCATCTTCTGTTTACCCTGATACTTCATTATTTCAGTAATGTAATTTGTGGTACAATAAACTGAAATATTGTCATTAAAATGAACGAGGTATAATCTTCTGGTGGGAATTATGTTGAATGGGCTATACTTCTGAAAGGGAGTATAATATAAGGAGTATGAAATGCTTGTGCTTAGGTTGCTGACAGGAAAGTTATTAGCACCACAGATGCTGAAAGACAAGCAGTTACACCACCTGGACTACAGGAGGCAATTAATGACCTGGTAAAGAAGTACAGGCTCTCCAGAGCGTTTGTCCGGCCCTCTGGTACAGAAGATGTCATCCGAGTGTATGCAGAAGCAGATTCACAAGTAAGCTGGGATATAGTTCTATTGAAAAAATTTGAATGAGAGCCTAATAACATAGAGGGAAGAGGAGAAACAATATGAGAAGAGAGAAAACCAATAGTATTTAGAATCTCACTATGGTAATTGTTATGTCTTTGAGATTTGTTTATAGAGCCTTTTAGAATCATTAAGAGTATAAAATTATCATGAGTAGTAGTGACACAGTTGAATAGATTTAGAGCCTGTTGGTCTAGTTCCCCTGATATTTTTCTTTCAATTTATTGTAGACTTCTTGAAAGTGTCATATTTCTAATGGGAACAGGAATAAGTAATAAACCCTTGGTTTATACATTCAGAAGTAAATGATCCTTTTTTTTTTTTTTTAAACTGGGGATTGAGTCCAGGCATCTTCTACCATTGAGCTACATCCCCAACCTGCATTTTTTTTTTTTTTTTTTTTTGAGACAGGGTCTCACTGAAGCTGGTCTCAAACTTGCCATCCTCCTGCCTCACCCTCCCAAGTAGCTGGGATTACAGACATGTGCCCAGTTTAGATTATCCCTTTGTTCTCTTAAAAACATAATCCTGTGATTTTTAAACTGCCAGCTTTGTAGCCTATTTCTAAACCAATTGGTACTAATCATCCTGAGTTCTTAACTTGCTTTTTAAATGTTTGCTTTAAATAACAGCCTTACTCTTTGCCTCTGCTATTTCTAGATGGGGTCAAGTCCTGATGTCTGGAATTACATAATTTGCCTTCTTCACATACACCATATTGTCTTTCACCTCAAGCCCTTGATAAAAGTGTCTGCATAACTACGCAAAGTACACTGGTTGAAGAGGGTCTCAGATGGAGGCATTTCCAGTTAACTTATATAAGACCTGTATTATTATTTTTTAAACAGAAGCATAAGCCAGCTTGGAATACAGTGAGAATAGCCTTTATGGGTGAAGGAGAGGGTAGCTGAGTTGCAAGAGTTATTTCTCTTAGGCCAACTATGGCCTTCTTACCTGTTAAAGGGACTAGGTTTTATTGAATTTATTAAGTTTTGGAATAACTAATTTTATAACCTGAATTGATTAACTGAAAACTTACCTTATATAGAAGACTTTGACTTGCTTTCCATTTATCTAAGTGCCTTGGAATTTGTTACTGAAAGATGAAAAAAGAAGTTTTCATTTGAATATGCTAGTGAAACAAAATCAGGAAATACCCTCCCCTAGAATGCAACTAAAATATAGCAGATGCCATGCCTTTCTCATCTCCCTTTATGTAATTTGCAGGAAAGTGCTGATAGCCTCGCGCATGAAGTGAGCTTGGCAGTATTTGATTTGGCTGGAGGAATTGGAGAAAGACCTCAACCAGGTTTCTGAAGATCATTTTTATATTCTGATAAAATGGATTTTTTAAAAGTTTTGACAAAACTGCCAGTAATGGTAGTATCCAGACAACCTTATCGGTTGTTTCTAGATTTGTTTTTTCTAAAACACTACCAGAAAATTTCTTGAGAAATACACACACTTTATAACTTGTTAAAGAAGCTTACCTCTAATTTCATTCTCACCAATGTAAAAATGTTAGGGCATAAATATAATTTAATCATTAATTTTGCAGTGTATGCCAGGAATAATTCATGCAGGTTGCTCAAAGATTAAATTTTATTACCACCTTCTTGTGATGTTTTTGGCATCGCCGTTACCCAACCAAGATGCAACTATCCTTGATACAAATGGGAGCATGGAAAAGATTTGACACAACCAACTTTTTCATGGGAGATCTTAATAAATATGAGATGACTTACCTGTCTGCTTAGCACCATCAGGAAATGAGAGGTGGTGGGGCCTGTGCTGTCTTTCTGAGGCTATGGGGTCCAACCTTCAGTTATTCTTCTCTTAGTGAAGGTATGTGAAGAGAACTGAATCTAGTATGTTACTAAGCCTCTGATGGCAAAATGACACCATTCCAATACTAGAACATGATTCATAACAGAAAGGAAAAAGTCCCCAATCTAAATTAAACCGAGCCTGAAACCAATAGAAAAAAATGTGCAGTGTGTATTTTGCAGATTTAAGACAACTGAGGACAATGAAACAATGGACTATATATGTATATATAGATCTCTCATAGGCACCATAATCAATATGAGCCAACAATATTTAAACTTGATTCAGGTCACATCCAGACATTAGCTCTTATTTACAAATTTTTAAATTAAATACAACCTGAAGTGTGTTTTGTTACAAAAAAAGAAAAAAGAAACTATACAACTCAGAGCAATGTGTCTGTTTGTTTTAAATAATTACATTTACATTTAAACTAAATGGAACCACTGGTGGTGCTCAAGTTTTTATCACTCCTTCGAGAAAATCCTTTTCTACCATCTCTTCTATTTTTTGCCTGGCTTTGCTGGAAAATGGTTTGTGGTTTTCCAGTTTCATGTCCTTAGGAGGGAAGGTGTTTGAGTAGAGGATGGGGCTCCCTGAGTGTCCTCCACACCGACTTGTGACTTTGCTGTTGAAGACTTGGCTGAGGACATTGAAGAATGGCAGCAGCTGTTCCATACTGCGCACCGTGCAGATGGTGAGCAGCAAGTGCCCTGGCTCCCAACCCAATGTTCTCCCTGAGTTATCTTCCTCTGGATTTTTCTGCAGAAAACAAAATTGAAGTTGTTATTAGACTATATGTTAGAAAAATTAAAAGGACCTAAACAGCAAAGTTTAAAACCCTCGCTTCTGAGGCCCTTTTAGTGCCATCTAACACCCCTCTTGTAGTTATATTTTCCAGTAGAATGCATAGCTAAGTTTATTTAATAGAAATGATTCTAGACAAATATAAAAGCTGATGGTATGCTTTAGCATATACTCAAAAAAGCTCCTAGGTTTTTGGATTCTCACTAACATAACCAAGGACTAGATCACAAAATGATTATAAAAGAGAATTAAGAAAGCTTTATGTATTTCACCATTAGTAAATCAATTAATTTCCTTTTAACTAAGTAACCTAAACCTGCTAGAAGATAATAGCAGGGTATATAAGTGAATAATTACTGTCAATATTGCAGTACCAAGGAAGGAAGGGATCCTTCAGGGGAGACACTGCTATCATTTTCTGGGGAGGGAAGGAAAGCTGGACCTTGAGTCAAAGGAACTGGGTTAGTGCCCTGGCTGTGACATTTACTTACTGTTACATACCTGGGTAAGATATATAAAGGTTCCTCACTGATAAAATGTGAAGTCAAATGAGAATGTATGTGAAAACTCAACTAATGTAAACATCAGTAATTTCTTTATTAAGCTAATTCAAGACACTAATTAATACTAACAACTATAGAATCAGTCTATCTAGATCAAAAGATATGAATGAATGGAAGATGTTTAGATTTGGACAAAATTGTAACGAAAATAAAATAATGAAGTAGATATAAAAAAAGGAAAAAATCATTGAGACTTAGGAAAGAAAAGTACAGCTTGTCATATTCATTCACAAATGAAGTTTCCTTTCTAAGATCAGATATTGCTGAGAAACTTCCATTGTTTACCTAATTAATATTTTAGCATCATCAGTTTCCTATCGGAGAAAGCAGATGCAGATCTAGCTTATCATATGTGATATTAAGATTTGTTTATTTTGGTGGTGCTGGGAAATGAACCCAGGACCTTGTGCAGGCTAAATGTTTGTTCTACCACTGAGCTACATCCCAGCCCTGTTTGCTTTTTGTAAAATTTTAAGGAAAACATTTAAAACATAAGACTCCAAAAGCAAATAAGAAAAAAGACCTTTTAGTTTTTCATCTGTGGCTAAAAAAGTAAATACAACAACAAAAACCCAACTATCCCTTAAATTTTACTTAATTATTTAACCTTTTATCTAGATAAGAGAATGAAAGATGTTTTTGTATTTTCTTTTAACTATGATATTGGCTTTAATGAGACTGATTTTCACATCACTGACTATCCTTATTCAACTACTGGCTGACCATTCACCTCTAGTCCATTAAATCAAACTGTAATTCAATGGTAATCAAAGGGTATAGAGAGATGAAATTATCTTGAAGGAAATGAATACCATGCTTGTACCTTTTATGTAACTAATTTCCAAATGTAAGTGAATGATACAACCTTTCACTTATTTTTAGATAAAGATATGCCTTTCTGAGATAAATTTTTTTATTTAGCTCTTTACCAAGAACACACTTTTATCAACATTTCTGCTGTTTTTATTCATAGGACTTTATCTTGTCCTCAATATTAAATCAAACTTGTTTCCATACAAACTTATTTCCATACTGATGAATTCAAAGGAGAAATCATTTGTTGTTGTTTCCATACAAATGATTTCTCCTTTGAATTCATCAGTCTACCCATAGAGAAAGACTTCCTTCCTGTTTACCTCTCTTACACTTGTTGAAATCCAGACCTGGGTTTATGTTTCACTATTTGGTCCAGATGTGGCAGCTCTTGCTGCCATATCACAAGCATCAAACAGCCACCCTCACCTGATGCTTGGCCATCTCCACTCCCTCCAAAATCACTGTTTTAAAGTCCTCCTCCTTGTCCTGTGGAAGGAAAGAGGAGAACTCATAGCTTTTGTTCCAGTGAAACATACGCTTGGCCATGAAGACCTTGTTTAAAGGGATTTGAATGGGAGATGATTTTCAATCAAAATTGTTACCTTATTCTGTAGGACAAGTTTTGGGCAAAAGACTGTCATACTTATCCTTTAGATAAGGGAGGGTTCTTAGTAAATATTCTCATTACTAATGAGATAAAGGAAAAATAGGGCACATGCCTGGGTTCATACAGATTTGACATGATTATTTTTTCAAACCCTATAATATCAATCAAAGTAAAAGTAACTCCTGTCCTAAACTGTGGCTCCAACTTTCATTCATATTTTGTCCTTTTATTTAGCTTCTAAAGAAGCAACTGTGATGAAGTTCCTTATGTCCTTCAAGTAAAACCTTTGAAAATCACTTTTCTCCATGTGGACTTTGGTTTAAGAGCTGCTGCCTGCTTAGGGGACTTCATAGGGCCTGGCAATTTCTGAGTACTCAAAGCACATACTGTAAACTAGATCTCACAAAATAACCTAGATTATCCCAAAATTTTGTAGTTTATTTTTCAAAAAAATTATACAAGACAAAAATGGCCCAATAATGAGCATGCCAGTTTCAATACTTTTTAAAAAATTTATTTATTTACTTATTCTAATCAGTTATATATGACAGCAGAAAGTTCTTCGATTCATTATATACAAATGGAGCACAATTTTTGACTTTTCTGGTTCTACCTACTGCACCAGAAATTTTCTTTTTTATTAATTTTTAAAAATTTATATATGATAGCGGAATATCATATAAATGACATTTATAATGACATATAAATGATATTTTCCTATTTCTGGTGTATACAAAGTATATTCACAAGGTCAGTTTATGGAGTGCTTGCCTTGCATACACAAGGCCCTGGGTTTAATCCCCAGCACCACACCAAAAAAGCAAAAGATTCTCAATACTCTTCTCTAGAAGAAGCTGGCATGCTCATTTCTGAGTGTGCTCAGAAATAAACCTGATGCATACTGAAAGATGTAAGAACATAAGCCATGGCATAGATTTTATAAATCTTATATTCCTACACTTACGATATATGTTTTAGATACAATCTCACTTTTTACCTTGAGGAATTTCTCTTAAGTGGATATTTTTGAGTTCCTTCACTATCTCTCTTACAGAGGTAATAATTTTGATCAGTGTTTTAAAAACTGCAGGTTGGAGGTAGGGTCTTGACAGCTATTAAGATGGAATACTATATCAATAATAGGAACTATATGGAAGAAAATACTTCATTTTAAAGGCAAAGGTTTTTTGTGAGAAATTTTAGATTCTGTTATGTAGCTATACTGGGTCAGGATATGGAATGCACGTCTTTCGGTCACAATCAAAATTGAACAAATTCTAAGCATTTACATTTTACTTCATATGAATGGAAAACAAATACTAGTGATTATTCCTCCCTTATTAATCTGATCAGGTTCTGAGTTTTGATTAACTAATCCTGTCAATTTATTAAACTTATGTATAATCTATACACAAACTTACTGGTTCATATTGAAGTCAATCTTACATTTATTCTACAAATCCCTTTTAGTACTGCATTTTTTCTCAATCAGCTCATATATTTCTGATTCTCATCATGGCATTAAAATGAACACTATGGGTATATCCTTACAGAACTAGAGTGCTAAGTACTTACATGCATGGTTCCAAGATTTTTATTCTTTTATAAGTATAAAATATTTTAATCTAGATGTTATCAATGTACAAAAGACTTCCTTTTTCTTCTCATTTAAAAAATTAATAGGTAGGCTGGGGATATAGCTCAGTAGAGTACAGGATACAGAACTTGCCTAGCATGGATGAGGCCCTGGATTCCACCCCAGCAGCACCACACATGCACAAATAATGATAACCAAATGTTCATTTAAGACCCACACAATGTATATTTTAAATGTTTGTGAATATTAGGCTTATGGATATTAATTCTCAAAATTACTGTCTTCAAAGTAGCTCAACTTGATAATATCCTCAATTTCCTAGGAAATATTTAATACGTGCTGCACAAATGCAGTAGTTTCTTAATATATAACAAAAAGTAGTTACATAATATGACAATACAAATACAACATGTAATTACATAACAGAACATCAAAAAAAATATTAATACCTTTGCCCTTTTCCGAAGAAGTTTTGCTAGTCGAACCACATAAGGTTTAAATTCTCGTTGATGTATGCCCTGCCTTCTGACTTCCAAACCTGAATCATCTGAGGCCTCTGGAATAAAGGCCCACCGGTACCTGTGTATAGAAGAATGATATCAGCATTCTTTGTAAGACAAACTTTGTGCCATCTAAGATGAGGCAACATAATTTTAGTAGATCATGACCCCACTACTTACAAAGATTCAAATGCCAGCTGTGCCTTTGGTAACCCTGTCACCTGGAGCACATTTCTTAACCTCTTTGAGCCTTTTCTACATCATTTAACATAGTATTAAGTACCTCAGGGTTATAAGGGATAAATAAAGATATGTAAACCTGAAAGGTGCTCACCACATTTTTCATGAGCACAAAGAAAAGTACTCAACACATGTTTCTTCCTTATTATCAGAAAGTTCTTAAAAGGAAATTGTGTTTTTGTAGCTTATTATCTCTTTGTATTATAACAATTTGACAAAGACTTGATTTTCCAACATAGAATTGCTAAATGTTCTCTAAATTACACAGTAAGGGGCAAAGAACTGAAAGAATTTAAGAGAAATTTAAGTAGGACTTCTTTCATGCCTCTGTTATATTTTTTCTTATTTTTGTCTTTAATAAGTTAAATTAATGTCTGACAAGGGAAAAAATTGAAACAATATAAAAGAGCATGCTAAAGAGAAAAGCAGTCTCCCTCCCATCCTATTATCTATTGGTGTATCCAGTTTCTTTTATTATATTCTTCCAGAGTTCATTCATGAAAAAAACACATATTCTTGCAACCAACCATCTCCCTTTAAAACAAAACAAAACAAAACAGAAATGATCGTTGCTTGCTTTGACCTAAGTATACATCCTGGAGACCATTCCAAGTCATATTAAACTCTGTTCTTCCTAAAGCTACATAGTATTCCAGTATTAGGAGGTAGTCTTGGAATTCTAAAAGTGCCATAATGGTTACCCGCATCTAATAATTACTTTATGCATTTCTGTGAGTAGAGTGGCACGATAAATCTTAACATGTAGTAGAATTACTGGCTTAAAGAGAGCATATATCCACAAAGTTACAACTATCTTATATTTGATAAAGGGGCTAAAAGCATGCAATGGAGGAAGGATAGCATCTTCAACAAATGGTGTTGGGAAAACTGGATATCCATATGCAACAAAATGAAACTGAATCCCTTTCTCTCGCCATGCACAAAAGTTAACTCAAAATGGATCAAGGAGCTTGATATCAAATCAGAGACTCTGCGTCTGATAAGAAGAAAAAGTTGGCTCTGATCTACATATTGTGGGGTCAGGCTCCAAATTCCTTAATAGGACACCCATAGCACAAGAGTTAATAACAAGAATCAACAAATGGGACTTACTTAAACTAAAAAGTTTTTTCTCAGCAAGAGAAACAATAAGAGAGGTAAATAGGGAGCCTACATCCTGGGAACAAATTTTTATTCCTCACACTTCAGATAGAGCCCTAATATCCAGAGTATACAAAGAACTCAAAAAATTAGACAATAAGATAACAAATAACCCAATCAACAAATGGGCCAAGGACTTGAACAGACACTTCTCAGAGGAGGATATACAATCAATCAACAAGTACATGAAAAAATGATCACCATCTCTAGCAGTCAGAGAAATGCAAATCAAAACCACCCTAAGATACCATCTCACTCCAGTAAGATTGGCAGCCATTCTGAAGTCAAACAACAACAAGTTCTGGCGAGGATGTGGAGAAAAGGGTACACTTGTACATTGCTGGTGGGACTGCAAATTGGTGCGGCCAATTTGGAAAGCAGTATGGAGATTTCTTGGAAAGCTGGGAATGGAACCACCATTTGACCCAGCTATTGCCCTTCTCGGACTATTCCCTGAAGACCTTAAAAGAGCGTACTACAGGGATACTGCCACATCGATGTTCATAGCAGCACAATTCACAATAGCTAGACTATGGAACCAACCCAGATGCCCTTCAATAGATGAATGGATAAAGAAAATGTGGCATTTATACACCATGGAGTATTACACAGCACTAAAAATGACAAAAATCATGGAATATGCAGGGAAATGGATGGCACTAGAGCAGATTATGCTTAGTGAAGCTAGCCAATCCCTAAAAACAAATACCAAATGTCTTCTTTGATATAATGAGAGCAACTATGAACAGAGCAGGGAGGAAGAGCAGGAAGAAAAGATTAACATTAAACAGAGACATGAGATGGGAGGGAAAGGGAGAGAAAAGGGAAATTGCATGGAAATGAAGGGAGACCCTCATTGCTATACAAAATTACATATAAGAGGTTGCGAGGGGAATGGGAAAATAAACAAGGAGAGAAATGAATTACAGTAGATGGGGTAGAGAGAGAAGATGTGAGGGAAGGGGAGGGGGGATAGTAGAGGATAGGAAAGGTATCAGAATACAACAGTTACTAATAGGGCATTATGTAAAATTGTGGATGTGTAACCGATGTGATTCTGCAATCTGCTTTTGGGGTAAAAATTAGGAGTTCATAACCCACTTGAATCTAATGTATGAAATATGATATGTCAAGAGCTTTGTAATGTTGTGAACAACCAATAAAAAAAAAACAAATACTAGAAGAAAAAAAAAGAGAGCATATATTTAAAATTTGATAAATAACCTCTTTGGAGAACAATTGTATAATATCAATGTACCCTTCCAACAAGAATGTATCTGTTGTTAAGGGTAAAAAGAAAGCAGCTTTTAGATTTTTACCATTTTGACGGTTACATATAATTTCAACTGAAATTTCTCCTATGAGTATAGCTCAGTATTTCCCCCTATGTTTAGAAGCCATTCTTTTTCTTTTGTTCCTGAAGACTGAATTCAGGGCCTTGTGCATGGGAAGCACATGCTCTTCTGAAGCTACACACCCAGCCTTGTTTTCCTTCCTTTTGGAGTAATAACATTCTGACAAGTAAAGGATAAGATCAGCTGGGCTCGTGGCACACACCTGTAATCCCAGCGGCTCAGGAGGCTGACATAGGAGGATCATTGAGTTCAGAGCCAGCCTTAGAAAAAGCAAGGTGCTAAGCAACTCAGTAAGTCCCTGTCTCTAAATACAATAGGACTGGGGACGTGGCTCAGTGGTTGAGTGCCCCTGAGTTCGATCCCCGGTACCCCCCCAAAAATAGGATAAATTCATTTTGGTTCTTTTTATGGAAGATAAGTATATAGTTCTTGATATTCTTCCTGGAGCTCTGAAAAACAGAGTTTCTATCACTTTTGTGAATTTAAATTATCTAGTTAATTTTAGATACTTTCCTACAATTCTTAGTATCCTTTTCTGAACTTCTCATAGGATTAACTTCAATTTAACAGATACCCAACCACTAAAATTCATCAAGAAGTGAACGTATATGGTTTTCAAATGGAAAAAAAAAATTAAAAGAATAATTTCTAGTTCTTACCATAAAGTTTAATGAAAAGTAAGCAATTTTTGGAGGTTTAAGCATATCAAAATTTATCCTATTATTTTTCTATTCTAAAATAATGTAACATAACACTTGATGCAAATATTTGACCTTTTTCATAAACTCTCAAATTACCTTAGCTACATTGACAAAAAAAAATCTTATTTTTACCACTTCAATGTGAAAATTTTTTGTGTGAAAAATTTATGTGAAAAACCATAATTAAATATATTTAAGCACTTATAAACAAGCCATGGTGAGAATTTTATCAGTTTCTCCCAACTCCTTTCAGTTCAATTCACTACCATCTAAAATAGAACAGTCTTGTTCATATCTAATCCTTTCTCCACACTCTATAGCCAAAGTAAACTTTCTAAAATGCAAGCTTAATAGCATTCCCTAAAATGCTTCCATGGCTTCTTAGTATCCTTACTTAGGATAAGGTCCACATTCTGTAAAATAGATGACAATGCCTTACATAACTGGGTCCTTTCCCAACCTCTTCTCTCAACATTGTGTTCCAGCAATACTCATCTTTCAACACCTAGAATATACCAGGTCTGCTCCTGCCTCTGTCTTCACAAAGGTGCTTTCTTCCCTCCCTCAACTTTCACTCTTCACTGAGTTTAAGACTCCTTTTAGGGTCTGTTCTGCACTCTCAAAGCTTGGAGAGGATTCTGATGGGTGGCTTAACAGCATTCTATGCATGTACTACCATAATATCCATCATGGGTTGAACTGCGTGTCATCTCCACTGGACTGGAAGCTTGTGTCATAAACCCTGCTATCTCACATCTGGAGGGTACTCTGTTGACTGATGGTCTGTTAATCTTAATATATCCGTATCAATCATAAACTTCCAACAACTGTTGCCCCAGCCCTGCTAAAAGAATTACATTTTAATAAATATTCCAACTTACACAAAATTAGTCTTAGATGTCAGTGACCAAAGCAAATGTATTTTTAAAAATATCCATTTAATAGCCTTGCTTTTACTTACATCTGAAACTGAGGAAGATTTTCAGAGGGCAATGCCAGAGCCAAATCCAAAAATTTGCAAGCAGAGAGATAGAGGTTTAACCACCGCTGGCTGTTATATGAAGTAGAAAAGCCATTACCTCCTGTATAGGTTGTCTCCAGGCCAGCCACAGAGGGGCCTGAGGTCCTGTAAGTAGGGGACAGTGCTGTCAGAGGCTGAACCCATTTGCCTACTGGGAATTCCTAGAATGTCTAACGTTCCAGCTAATATTTTTCATAGTCATCCTGATAAAGTGTAATAGTAATCTAAATTATTGGTCATAACTAATTTTTGTTCTTTAAATTTTTAGAATGTAAAGACAGAACTTGTATTACACTTTGGAAATATAAAAATTCAAATTGTATAACCAAGAAACTTTATTACTACTCAGTTTCTTCCCCCTCAGATGGGGGGAAGCTTTCCATAATAATGAACATAGCTACTAATACAGAATACATTTTATTAACTTAGCACTGAAAAATATATTTAAGACATTCTTAAATAATTTTTCAATTTATAAATCTGTAAAATTTTTGTATAATAAAAAATATTTAGCCATACATTAATAAGCTGTCTCTACTAAAAAGAATAAAACTATATTACATTAAATTGGGAACATTCTGAACGATCTGACATGGCTACCTTGCTTATAGGTTACCTGCCATAATAGATTTTGCTATCTATAACAAGTTTCAGGGACCAGATCTCACTTAGAAAAATTAAGGTACTCATATAGCTGAAACAATTGTATTGCACTGAACTAAATTTGTGTTTAAAGGTCAATGATGGTAGTTTAATTTAATCTACCATGTTTCAGGACTAAGTAAAATTACATTATATGTTCAATTAAATAATGTACTGATCATATCAAATAATCAGATAAAGTAGAATCTAGTTTTGAGAAACACTGTGGGTAATTTCAGGGTAATAAAAACTAGTAAGAATACATTGAAATAAATTACATATTACCGTGAAATATCTTCATCGGCAGTGAGTTCCTGCTCCATCAATAAAAAGACCTGTACCTGAAAACCACAAAATAAATGTTAAATGTTTATTTAAACTGGATATATAATCCTTTCCCACTATCTTTAGGCGTATTAGGACAAAAACAAATTTTATCATAAAGTTTTGAAATTGTTTCTGAAAGGAAAATGGCAAATTTAGCTGCACAAAGCTTTGCTAATCATTTAGCAGAGTTAAGTAAAATGAGGGCAGGTTTTTGTCTTTTGTGATTATGGAACAGTCACAGTTATTTCAAAAAACTAAAAGCAAGTAAGAAAAGAAGAAAAAAAAATAAGAGCAAAGAAATATTAAAACAATTTTTTGTGTGTGTGTGGAGAAATTATAAAGGTGGGTTTCAGAAATAAAGATTTCTCTTGCTCTACTCATCCACCTTTCCTGACTCTCCAAATCCTTCCTATAAAGATGAGGATGACTGTATCTTTGAGGGAACTGAATGGTATAGTTGGGATTTCGGATTTACTGTTAGGGAGTTCAGGAAATCTTTGTGAATGTCTGTCTGAAGCAAGTTTAACTGTAAGTGCTGCTCTTCAAGATGAGTATATGCCTTATGTCATTCCACAAAAACCTGACTCAACATCTCCATTGCTAGAGGTATTGTTACAGACGGGAACCCACAGGCCACAACAAAGTTAAAAACATAGAGTGGACATTAAATCAGGTCAGATGAAGTAGGGATTATCATAAACCATTGGATATCTATATTATATAACTGAAAGTTTAACTTCTAAGGATATGGAATATGACTCGTGTTACTATTTTCCAGTGTAAAATTATTAGTAACTGGTTTAACTGAGTTCAGTTCTTTTCAAGATTAGTTTTTATCCAGTAAATCATGGAAGTTAATCACATGCTTTTATAATTCAGATTTATAACCTGATTGAATTAAAATTAACTCACAAGCTCTGTGATCATGGTAGGCCAGAGTGAGGTAAGATGTTGTGGAGACATTCTTAAAAGTAACACCCTGAAAAACAGGAACACTTGAGAATGAAGAGTTGGCACCTGGGGCAAACGAAGACTCTCAACTAATCTCTCTGAAAGAAAGAAATGCAGTATATTTTCATTGCTAAAGAATTTGAATTATTATCATATAAAACTTTCTATGTGGTTCATTACTTCTCAAACTGTGGTAAAGGACTGCTTTTAAAAATTGTAATCTGTTACAGATATTTTCATAAATGATAACAAAATAACTAGAAAAATAAAAACTAGATATACAAAATATACTATCATTTTATTATTAGGTTCAATACATTCTGTAAAATAGCAAATAATAGTTTAAAACTTTTGTTCTGATTATAGAACAAATCTATCCTCTTATCCTAAGAGACTGTAGCACTGGTCCATGAACCACACTGAGTGAACACTGATGCAAACTACTTAAAAATGGAAATCAAAGAACAGTGTGCATGTAAAATTAGGCATAAAGGGTTAGGAAAAAAGGAATCATTCGTCTTCTAGGAGAAGAGATAAATTTCACTAAGGAGATGACAACTATCAGGTTAGTTCCTGAGGCTGGAAGATGCACAGTACACTGATTTGGATAGCAAATAATTCTGCTATGGGTTAAGTTCATCCCCATTGGGGTGCTATTTGCTGGCATGGGGCGATGAGTGCACTGCTATCCTTTTTGATACAGAAGGTCATTTCATGAAGATTATCAAAGCCCTTTTACAGCCCTCAATATAGCCTTCAAATTATAGACCTCTCATTATGTAAAAATGTGAATATGTAACAGATGTGATTCTGCAATCTATATTTGGGGTGAAAATGGGAGTTCAAAACACAATTTGAGTCTAATGTATGAAAGATGATATATCATGAGCTATGTAATGCTTTAAATAATCAATAAAAAATTAAAAAAATAAATAAATAAATAAATAAATTTGTGTCTACACTGAACATAAACAGAATTTTGTTCTTCTAATTATTTTCTAAACAATATAGCATAGAAACTGCATGTATGTTAAGTATTAAAAGTAATCTAAAGATGATTAATGGTATATGGGAGGAATGTGTATGTTATATGCAAATATGACAACATTTTATGTAAGAACTTGGTATCTGTTGGGGTCCTGGAACCAATCCCTCATAGATAACAAGGATCAACCGTACACCAAGTCATCACATTGTGCACTTTGAATATATTTAATCTTTATTTGTCAAATATTTTTTAAAGAAAATCAATTACAAAATGTTTTTTATAATTGTCAAAAAAAAAAAAAATTATAGACCTCTAAATGTTACTTCTAGCTGCATTTACTGGCTTTACCTACATTCCATGCCCTCCTTAAGGATGCAGGAGATGTTGTTCACAATGAAAAAAATGCTAACATGTCTGCCTGAGGTGGATTAGTCATAGCTTATATTCAAACATTAACTCCTAAGAAATATGAAATTTCCTAACATTCAATATCCAAACAATAAAACTGAGACCACATTTAGGCAAGCCCTACAAATGCAGTGTTGTTTTTAGATACTAGAAATAATATTTTTTATTTCAGTAGAAGAATTTCCAATTACATAATTTCCCCTGTCAACCTAAACTTGGTACATTTCACCTCAAGTTACAATTTAGAGAAAGTATTTTCTTTTTTAAATATATTTTTAGTATATAGATAGACACAATACCTTTATTTTATTTGTTTATTTTTATGTGGTGCCGGGGATTGAACACAGTGCCTCACATATGCTAGGCAAGTGCTCTACCACTGAGTCACAATCCCAGCCCCAAGAGAAAATATTTTCTAAGGAAGAACAACAATAACAGCAAACTATAGTTCAGAAGGTAGAGAAAATAAAGAGTTTTGATTATTTACCTTGTATATCTGGAAGATATTTCTGGTACTGGTCAATTTCACTGCTAAAAATTGCAAATGCAAGTCTTTTGAGAAGCATGGCTCTCTGTTCTAGCTCCACATCTCTGTTTGCAAAGAGGTTAAGTGAACTGCTTTGAGCCACAGCTACACGAGCTGCAGAAAAGAAAGAGAAGAGAGAGATTATAACAAGACATCTAGTCAACTGAGAAAAAATGATTATTATTTGTTTATTTAATTTAAAGAGAGGTAAAGAACTTCGAACCACTCTGGCACAGAAGAGCTGGCAGATCCAATATACACATGCCCCAAGATCAAGTAGGAAAAATTATCATACATAGACAAAAGAAAATTTAGAACTATGGGTTTCTGAAGGTAAAGATCACTAACAATACCATTTTACAAAGTCCTTTAAATTTTATGCCACCTGCTTAAATCCTTTCCATTACTTTAAAAAATAATTTCCAGCATGGCCTATCCTGGCTTAATTTTCTCTTCTTCCTCATGTTTAGTTACTCCTGACTTACTCTACTGCAGCTTATTGTTATGTGAATTTACTGAGTTTGTTCCTATCCGAAGGCCTTTGCAATTTTTGTTTGCTATGCTTGGAATATCCTGTCATTAGGCCTTTGCATGGTTGATTTCTTTAGTTTCACAAATATGAGCTCTTTAGCTATAATTTAAAATCCATCATATGTGGTCCCTATTTTATTTCCATCACAATTTCTTACTCGCTGAAATAATTTTTAAAGTTTTGTTAAAAGATTAGCATAACGTCTGGCCCATTGTTTTTGTTTAATAAATTTATATTTGTTGAATAGGTGAAGTTGAAACTCAGAACAATTCTATGAAGATGGGAGGAGAAGAGAAAATATGGTGCCCTTTTTCCAGAGTAGAAAACCACAGCTTGGGCTAAAGAATTTACACAAAATCTTCTAGACTCATAAAATCTCACTGCTATTTAAGTTTATTTTAATAACGTTCATATTTTAAAAATCTAAAAAGCTTTTTTTCCTCAGAAGAAATACAAAATAGAACCCTAATGCATAAAAACAGTCAAGACTGAGTATAGGGTGATTCTGATCTTGGCCCCTCTCTGTTCCTTCAGAGGAGATAACAGAGCCCTATAGATTTAGAGGTTTAGACCTGTCTTAGAGGTTTGGATTCAATTGTCTGCCCTTCTCTATCTCATCAATTGCCACACTTTCATTCATTAAACATTTACTGAATGCCTGTTAAGTGCCAAGTACTATGATATCTACAATTTAAAACCAAATTAGACATAGTCCCTTTCTGTCACTAGTTGCCTCAAAAAGTAAGCTGTTTTTCTAAGTTTTAATATTATATTTCCATAGGATACTATATACAGCTTGACAATGAGCTAGTTTCCAGAAATCAGCAAGTAAATAATGAGAATGAATCACATACAGACAGGAAAGATACTGCTTCCATTGTCACCTCACAATACTCACTCATTAGATCTCTAAATGTTGTCTTATCATGTGTCATCAGATTATCCATAATTGCTCTCCAACTGTGAAAGATTATGATATGTAATTAATATTTTGTTCTTCTTGTTATCAGTAAAGCATTCTAACTTTGAAGGATAGTAACTGACTTCAAAATACAGTGAGATGCATTATCACGTTGAATGAAAGCAAGAGTATGACATACTGATTAACGCAAGAGGCATCCATCTGAAAAAAACTGGGATCCATGAAGAGGTCAAAGGCTTCTTTTTTCCAAGCTCTCCGTGTATACTGATACCCGCTAAGACTGCTGAGCAGTTGGACACAGGCTCGATAACTAGGTGCATTATGTGCACTATAAGAAAGAAAGACTATCTTAATCTCTGTTTTAATTTTAATCATATTAAATTATGTAATTGCTCACATTTACCCAAGCCAATAATGACATAAGGACACAAAATTGCACCATAAGAAAAAAATACATTAATAAAAATTTTAACTGTATAATAAAAGGTAAGAATGTCATCTTGTGGTTAATTACAAAAATGGCAGTAAGGAAACAGAACTTGTTTCTAAAGGTTATGAATTAATTTGATTCTATTTATAAAAATAATAATAGTACCTGTGATTTCGGAGGTAGGGAACAACATAATGCATAATGTTTACAAGTAAAGGAATAACTCGCTCCTTTTCATCACTATAGAAAACCATATCTAAAAGATGAGCCAAAACCTATAAAACATAAGGAAATGGAATAATCTATGAGCTGAAACATCATCAAGAAGCAACTTGGTTTTCAGTTTGTAAACAAACCTAGAACACCTTAAAATTAGAAAAATCTAAATGAGATCTCCTTAAATCATTTTTATATTAGTGGTTTCTGCCATAACCTGACTATTTGGTTCCATTATAGCTATAGGATATAAATATGGACAGATTTTGCTATTTCTAACTGAGGTGGGTAAGTACAAAAAAGAGTTCAAAGAATCTTCTAATATGACAGTGAGTAAACAGTGAATTTAGGATGAGAAACTCATTTTCTTCTGAGTCAGTTAAAAGAAGGCTTGGAAAATCCAAACAAAGGAACTGGACTGTTCAAGTTCCAACACTGTCAACAGTTATAATGAACATAATAGTTACATCTATTAATAGTTATAATATACTTAGTCAAAATGATCTCATGTTTTTAAACCTCAGTGTTCACATCTGTAAATGGAAAACATAGCTATATAACAGATAAAAATAGCTTGAAAGAATGTATATGAAAATGTTTGCTAACAAGTAAAATGCTTAATAGTGAAAACATCATTATACTACCTCCACATTTGCTCACCACAGTAAAGCATGAAAGTACTTTTCTTAAAAAAGACACTTTAAAAAAATAGTGCATGGGGAGAGAAAGTAACATCTAAAGCAATATCATAGGGAGGGGAAGCAATATCACTAATGTTGTGTAAAATAATCCAAATATAGATAAGGTCAAAATCTTACATTTTTTCTTTTTATACAGTGATTTCTATAAGTTCAAAGCTAAAAATTACAAATATAAAATTTCAAATTAAAAACTTTCCTATAAGGATTACTTGTTAATATGGAATTAATGTTTGTTTCAGAGTTCATATGAAAAAACTTGACAATGATTACCTCAGAGAGTAAAGTCAATGCATGGACACTATACACAGAAGGAGTTATGTTCGAGGTTTCCATTGCAGGTGATAACATATCTAAATAAGAGAAAAGACAGGTAAACATACTGGTTAGTATTTTTCCACTGAAAAAGGCTACTTGCTAATAATGAGAAATGGTATTAGTATATGGTACTTATATACTAACTGAAATGACTTCTTAGTGAATATATACTTACAGATAATAAACCTAAAAGTCTGAGAGCAATACCTTCAACATCAGATTCCAAGTTGGTTCCATCCACCATTATTTTGGGAGAAGGCTTAACTTCCAGATTTCGTCGTAGCCATGTTGTTTGTTCCAGAGAGGAACCAGCAATTGCACCAATAGCGTCCACTATTTTATGAGTCACATCCTAAGGAAACCAAGAAAAACAATTATATATGTAGACATGCACACATACATATAGATATTGTATGTATGTGAACTTTTGTAGTTTTCTATTTTTTGACAATAGATATTTTACAATAAACATTGATGGTTTTTATAGAATATTTAGAATTGGAAGAAATTTCACAAGTTATCTTATAGACCCTTCCATTATCAAGTTGATAGCATTGAGAAATACACTTTTAGTAATAGCTCTGAATTCAGGATGCCATACCTGAAGGTCTCTTTGGTCTTTTTTATTTTCCAAACTGGGATTTTTCATAATAAACTCATTCAGAACTCTAAAAGGGCCATAAAAACAAAATAAAAAGTATTAGTCTAAAGAAAATGATGCAATCTAATTTCTTTCAATAAGGGGCTTTGTGGCCTCATTTACCATTTGAAGTATTTCATATATATATATATATATATATATATATATATATATATATTATATATATATTAATATATATATATACACATATATATGTATATATATGTATATAAACACATACACACATACATACATATACATTTTCTGTGACTCAATCAAAATGAATATATGCATTTAAAGACACATACAATGATAGTGTCAGCAGCATTATTTCTAAGAGCCAAAAGAACTAAAGGGAACGCAAACATGTTCGGCATCAGTAGAAGAGACAACTATAGCACATTAATACAATGAGATACTAAAGAGCAACACAATCAGTTTAGCTACATGAATTGTAAGGATGAATCTCATAAACATAAGTGAATGAAAGATGCCAGATATAAGATAAAAATATTTATATATACCTATAGTTTGAAAATAAGGCAAAATCCTTCTGAGGTGTTAGAATAGTGGTTATCTTCGGTGAGAATAAAGAACACTAGTAGTTCAGAAGGACACTGTTTTGTTTCTTTTTTTTTTCATGGAAATTTTTTTTATTAGTTGCTCATGACAATACAATGATCTTGACATATCATACATTTGAATAAAATGGGGTAGGAATTCTCATTTTTCCAAGTGTATAGGTTGCAGAATCACATTGGTTATACAGCCACGTATATACATACAGAAATTCTAGTGTCTATGTTATTCTGCTGCCCTTCCTATCCCCCCTTCCCTCCCCTCCCTCCCATCACCTCTCTCTACCCAATCTAATGTGACATATTTCTCTCTTTTTTTTCTTCCCCCTCACATCATCATACATGTATTTTGTATAATGATGAGGGTCTCCTTCCATCTTCCGTGCAATTCCCCTTCTCCCTCCCATTCCCTCCCACCTCTCTTCCCTATTTAGTGGTAATCTTCTTCTCATGCTCTTCCTCCCTACTCTATTTTGAGTCACCCCCCTTATATCAGAGAAGACATTCAGCATTTGTTTTTTTTTAGGATTGGCTAACTTCACTTAGCATAATCTGCTCTAATGCCATCCATTTCCCTGCAAATGCCATGATCTTGTTATTTTTTAGTGCTGCATAATATTCCATTGTGTATAAATGCCACATTTTTTTTTTATCCATTCATCTATTGAAGGGCATCTAGGTTGGTTCCACAGTCTAGCTATTGTGAATTGTGTTGCTATAAACATCGATGTGGCTAGACTGGCTCTAGCTCAGCGGTTCCTTTGACACAGAATCTACAACTGTTTTGTTTCTTAATCTGAGTTTGTGATTATACAATTGATATGCTCACTTTTTACATACTTTGTACTTGTGGAATTGTATACTATTTATATGTTTTTCTATATGTGTAAGCAAAAACAAAAGCTCTCCAACCTTAAAATTGTAACATAATAATAGTATATTGCCATGTATAAAAACAGATTAATAATCCTTCATGAAGAAAAAAATTTCCGTTGTTTGAGAAGATTTTACTCTATATTTACTGACTTGATTTTTTAAAAGATAAATTATATGCATAATTATTTCCAAACTAACATTTAAAGAGCAACCTTTACAACAATTTCTACTTTGTAATTAGTGAATTTTAGAGGATCAGTAGAATGGTTGGGAGAAAAAAAAAAAAAAAGCAAAGCCACCAGAAATTATAAAAAGGGAATTAGGTTTCTAGTATGAATAAAAATGTTCAACTCTTTAATGTTCAGTCTGAGTACACAAAGGAGATAGGGTCCTTCATTATCTAAGAAAGGAAGAAAAGGTAGATAAGTAAACAAAAAAATCTTGTAGGGGAAAAGTTATAAATCACAATAGATGGTCTTAATTTTTTAATAAAATTAACCAGAAGAGTTATCTGGTGTTGATTCAGAGAACTATAGATATATTCCCTTTATGAGCCTTATAACTCCAAGTTAGGTAAGCATATAGTTTCTTGCCTGATGGATGGGAAAATAGTTTGGGAGAAGTTTACTAATGTACCGAAGGTCATAGAGAGGAGGGTTGAGATTAGAAAATCAGAAATCTTTAAGAGAATGTTGCTCGATTCAAGTGTCTACATTTATTTCTCATCCTTAAAAATCATACACATTAGGTATCTAAACAACCTTTGACCCAGCAATTTTGGACATTTTGTCTACTGTCCTTTTCATTGCACTGTTAGTGTCTAAAACTTCTTCAGGTTTTGATTTAGATAATTTTCAAAATTGGTAGCATAAGGATCTAAGGATCATCATGATCACTGATTTTTTAAGCAGGATCTCAAGTTTACCATGCCTGGACTGGACCCTGAGTATTAACTCAGCTATGGCATGATGATCTGTTCTCCCTAAGCTCTCCCCATCTTCCTATCATGTTTTCTCTGTTTACTGGTGGAAGACTCTTCCCATATTTACCAGAACACTCAAGGTCATCTTACTGAATCCTTCCCTCCTCTTCATTTCATAGACCATTGGTTGCCAAACTAAAATTATTAGTCCTTAAGACAATAAGCAGGGCTGGGGTTATAGCTCAGTAGAGTGCTTGGCTAGCATGTGTAAGGCACTGGGTTCAATCCTCAGCACCACATGAAAATAATTAAACAAAGGCATCGTGTCCATCTACAACAATAAAAAAAATGTAAAAAAAAAATAAGGGTAGAAGCTAAGTCTATGAATATATAATTGCAATCAACAAGCAAAATTGTAAAAGCTATAGAAGTTGACTAAAAGTTCTTTCTTCATATTTGGTTGATTTTATAGCCATTCAGTGTGGTAACATGCTGGCTGTTATGGGCTATTATTAATAACATCATTGAGGTAATGTAAAAATGTTGAGAGAAAGGTTACTCTATACTCTCATCTCCCTTATGTCTTTAACAGTCCTTTTCAAACTTGGTGTGTGTACAAGCACTTGGTGATCTTGTTCAAATGCAATTCGGATTCAGGTCAGTCTGAAATGGAGCCTGAGATTATACATTTCTACCAAGATGCCAGCTGGTAAACTGCAGTTGATTCCAATGCTGGTCATCACAGGACCAAATTCTGAGTAGTAAAGCCTTAAAGAAAAGCACCCTTCTTCCTCACTCTTAAAACTGTCATTTTCAATTCTTTATCCCCTTCCAGCTGTCTCTGAAATCTGGTACTATCAATGAGACCTCTTCTTTTTAAAATATGCTGGCACTCTCCACTTAGGTAACATCTGTTAATGGCCACGCAGTGTTCTAAGAATTTAACAAATATTAACTCATTTAATCCTCGTAACAACTTTAAGAGAGTAGGCACTACTATCATCCGCATTTTCTATTTTTGTTTTTTGAAGTACTGGGGATTGAACCCAGGGGTGCTCTACAGTTATATCCCCAGCCTTTTATTATTATTATTTTTTATTTTTTAGACAGTGTCTTTCTAAGTGTTTAGGCTGGCCTCAAACTTGAGATCCTTCTGCGTCAGAATCCCAAGTTGCTAGGATTACCAGTTGTTATGTGTCAGCACCATGAGAGAGATGTTAAGTAACATGCCCAAAGTCTCACAGCTAATAGGTAAAGGAGCTGATGAGTTCTATTTTGGTGGGCAGGGCTGGTACTGGGGATTGAACTCAGGGACACTGGACCATTAAGCCCCATTCCCAGCCCCATTTTGTTTTTTATTTAGAGACAGGGTCTCACTGAAATGCTTAGCACCTTGCTTTTGCTGAGGCTAGCTTTAAACTTGTGATCCTGTCATAGCCCCTTGAGCTGCTGGGATTACAGATGCGTGCCACTGTGCCTGGCTGGGAGCTGACAGCATCTTTTCTGGTAGCTACTCAACATCTGCAGCCTTTCCTTAACATAAAAGGGCAACTTCTAAACCACGTGTTCTGCTACACTCTCATTTATCTCTTTTCATTAAACAGCTTCAAGAATAATCCATTTTCACTCTAATCCTTTGCTGTTAACATTTGTTCTTACTACTTCACCAAATTTCTCTCTTCTAAATCACAATACCTCTCCAAATCATAAAAACATCACTCACAAATCTTTCTTACCTTTCTGAAGGTTCCTTTTAATCTACTTTTGTTCTTGAAACACTGAATAAACGTGGATTTCTTCTAATTTTCTGGTATTTCCTATTCTATCTCCATTGCTGGCCTCTTTTCCTTTTTTGTCTTGTACTTGAATCTCATTGTCAATAGTTCACACCCTCCTCACCTCTCACTTGAAAAATAATTGCTAGCCCCGTCTTCCCGCCCTGTAATATAATCCTGCTTAGTAACTTGCCAGAGTCATGCTCCTCCTCAAACCTGCAATCAATCCATCCCCTACCTAAGACCAAATAACTTAAAATAAAATTCAAGTTCATTCCCTATCTGGCTCCCATCTCCTTTGTGACCCACACTAAAGTTCCACTACTTCATTGCCTGTATATTGCTTGCTACAGTATACCCTTCTCCTCCTGTCTACATAAAGGCTTTCTGCTCTTACCACATCTATGTACTGAGCAAATATTTATTAGAGACCTATTATGAAGTAAGAATCATTATTCTGAGCAAAAAATTCACTGTTCCTGACATGATGATGCTTGCTATTAAGTAAGGATAACTGGCATTTATCCAACAATCATACAAATTAATAATAGAAATCAGTGAACTCCAAGAAAGACAGAGAAAATGAGTTTCTAATGAATGTTTATGATCATCTTCCAGCTCAAATGCTCATTCTCTGAACTTCCCATTCAGCCATGCCACTCACCTCTCTTCTTTCCATTCCCACATTCCCTTCAAGTGCTGTTGTAAAATTTTATGTTAGTGCATTCATAGCTTGTGTATGTGTAAACACACATTGTTCCCTCCCCTCATCTCCTTTTTTACAGGCTTATACATCTAGTTCTGCAGTAGGTAGAGATACTAAAACATCTGTTATTCAATCATGAGGAAAATAAGCATTATACTTTTATTCAAAATAATACATTCTACTATATCTCCAGTCCTTCAAAAATATTTTTTAAGTTAAATTACTTACCCAAGTATAAGAAACTGCCCTGGTGCTGGAAGACTCAGTTGTATAGAGTCTTTTAGAAGTATCAGCAGTGATGCCCAGCTATCCACTAAATTGGGCACTGGAATTCTGCAAGATAAAGGTAGTTTGTATATATAAAAAGCCACAGTAAATTTTAATTTCCTTTATATCTTCCTGCAGTCTAACATATTTTTCTACTAGTGTCTTGGAAACATTCTAAATCCTTATAGATTAGGATAAATCAAAATTCCTAAAAGCATCACATTTTCTACTAATAATATATAAAAAGAAAACTGAGCACATCTGGAATACTTAGTGTGATTCTTAATATATAAATTTGGCTATACAAATTTCTTTTCACATGAACTCTCAAAAGTAAAATACAACTGCAATAAATTTCAGTTTAATTACTGACATTAGAGTCAACTATTCCCTACCCTGATAGACTTTCCTCTTATGTTAGGTCTTTCTCCTTCACCTATAAATCACCACCTCATGTTAGGGAAGGCTGTCAATCTATCTTGAACACCAGTCTCTCACCTGTAAAGTAATTAAGATGATTTTTGTTTCATCCTAGCTCTAACATTAACACCTTTCCATTATCTAAACTCATATTCCAGAAAGTCCTTGCTCTAAGTCACAATCAATTTAAAAACTCTAAATAACTTAACTTTATAAATATTAGTAATGAATCACAAGTGGACTATGAATTTGATTATTAAAATGTAATTACCCAAAGAGGGAGGATTAAGATTCAAGCTCCTAAGTAAGAATTTCATCAAAACTCAGATCCACTAACTTCTTCTATTCAGGGGTCAGGTAAATGCAAAATGGGACATCAAACAAGAAGATATTTCATGTTATTCCTAAAATAAAAACTTTAAAAACCAGATTGAATTGCTACATGTTTACCTACATCAAAGTAATAATCAATTCAATGGAAATAAGCATGATTTCAAGAATAGCTTCAGCTTTTCACTGATATTTAAATGATTTTCTTACAATTTAGTGTTTTAACATTTAGTTTTCTTCAATACCTTTAGGTCTTTTGACTTTAGGATTTCCATGGATGGGTCATTAGGATACCCATAATATCTATTAATATATTCAAATTCAATGTTACTGTTTTTAGCATTTGTTCTTTTAGTTTTGGGGAAAATAAAAACAAAAAGAAAAAGAACTAGAAAGAAAGAATGAATTCAGGTAACTTTCCTCTTATATTTCCTAACCTTTATACATCCTTAAGGAAAGATCCACATCAGTAATCTTACCTTTGAATATAAGCATAGAAAAACTGAAGCATGCAGACTTCCAAAGAAAGATGTTTCTATAAACAAAAGAAATCAATTTTATAGAGAAGAAAAATGTTGCCTTTGCTTTTTCATTGTTGTTAACTACTCTGTATCTGTCAGTTTTTAATAAAAAATTAAAGAAAGCAAAATCAAATGCAAGTTTATCATAAAAAACATGCAATGCTCTTTTATTTAATAGAGAAAATTCATAATACAAGAGCTATTTAAAAAGTTGAAAATAAATGGAAGGAATGGAAAGATTCTCAAGTTTTCCTCCCACATATCAAGAATTGACACTCTACCAGTCACTTTTAAATGATTACTCTGTATGTATCAGAACTATTTTTATTTTAAGTAGCTTAAACTTGGTGTTTTGGTGTTATCAGGATTAGGTTGAGATATGTAACCAAATGTATACTTGTCTACTATTCATATCTGTTAAATTAGTATAGTTGGTCAAATTTGGGCTATTTTTTTTTTTTTTTTTTTTGGTACTGGGGATTGAACCCAGAGGTGCTTAACCACTAGGCAACATCCCCAGCCCCTTTTTATATTTTATTTAGAGAGAGGGTCTCACTGAGTTGCTAAGTGACTTGCTAATCTGTTGAGGCTGGCTTTGAAGTACCGATCTTCCTGCCTCAGTCTCTAGAGTTGCTGGGATTACAGGTATGCGCCACTGTGCCTAGCAAATTTGGGATAATTATTAACAGTTTAAAATGTAGCTCTTACCTATCAGCATCACTTCTGAGAATGAATTATGAATAAAAGCAAAGAAAAGGTTTCTTACTTTGTCCTTGGCTATGGCTGGAGGTTGCTTTAAAACTTCTTTCACAGTCTGGATAACAGTTTCTGCTCTCATGACACTGATTGAGCGAACGAGTTCCACTAGTAAAAGCTGTTCGTCACTGGCTGCAGGAATGACCTGAATAATATATTACTGTATTTATTTATGTATGTGTGCAAACAGTTCTATAGTCACAGAATTAAGAAAAGAATTTATAGCCTCTTTTTAACATAAAGAAGTCCCTTGGGTAACATAGGTAAAATTTATTTTATTAATCTATATAATACATATACATCATTTCAAAAAATCAAAATCAAAGAGGACAATAAGACTAGAAAAAACAGCAGTGCCTTGACCTATCCTTCTCATACCCCAAAGCAACCATGATCCATTTTTTAGTTCTTTTCTATTATTTCTAAATAACACATACTGGCATTTTTTCCTATTTCATATATTTTTAAAAATTTACACATTGTCTAGATTTCTTAATTTGGAAGACCAAAACTTAGCTCTCTTATACTTTTATTCCTATCCTTTCAACATATTTATGCTGCTTTTATTTAGATCAATATCTAATGTTCATATGACTATCTGTAGTAGTGCTATATATTATGGTATCTTTGTATTTCTTCTTTTGAACAATATTTTGTTTTTTAGAGTTAACAAACTGCTTTTTTGTTTACTTTATTTTTTCTAAACCTATCACAAATGCATCCCTAGATGCTCCAACAACTGTAAATCCCCTCTAATTATATTTTCAAGTACTCCAATCTTATACCTTTTCCTCATCCTCTTCTATTTTTTTTCTCCTTGAGACATTTCTGTTAGACATCTTTCTGTTCTACCCTGAATTGGTACTCTCTAGGCTTGCTACACAGTGTCATGTTGATATTTGTCCTGTCACTATCATCCTGGAAGGTACACTTGTTCTTCTGTGTTGGAACGCCTATTTTTTTGATCCCTGTCTTCTTACTTCTTGTTTTAGTTGGAATAACTTTGTTGGAGCTGCATCTTCCAGTAGTTGAGAAACAGTGACTTTATTGATTTTTTTTTCTTTTGGAGATACTGCATAGCTGAAAATGCCATTAGTGTTATTGTCTGGCTGTAGAATTATAGGTTCAGATTATGTTCCCATCAAAATTTCCAGTGTTCTGTTGACAAGTCTTATTATTTGATAAGACCAGTATTTTTTTTTTTTGCTTAGTAGAAGATTTTAGGGTCTCCTCTTCATTCCCCAATGTTCTGAAATCAAATGTTAACTTTTGTATGGTATCTTTTCAAAGTGCTAGACATAATCTGAAAATTTGTTTCCTTCATTTGTGAGGATTTTCTTGTAGAATTCAATATTTTTCTCCTCTCATTTTTTTGTTCTATATTTCTGCAAAAAGAGTGAATCTCCAGTATAACTCCCTAATTATCTGTTTTATTCTATTTTCCTTATCTTTAAGCATATATTCCACTTCTTTATTTTCTTTACCTTTTTTTTTGGATCAGGAATTGAACCCAGGGATGCTTAACTACTGAGTAACAACATCCCCAGCCTGTTTTTTGGATTTTTGAATTTTGAGACAGTGTCTTGCTAAGTTGCTCCTCATTAAGTTGCTGTGCCTGGCTTTTCACTTGTGATCCTCCTGCCTCAATCTCCCAAGCTTCTGGATTACAGTAGGCATGCGCCACCACACCTGGTTATATTTCACTTCTGATAGTTATCTACTTAATATTTTACCACTTCCTATTCCAAACTTTCTACTGATTTTGCTTTTTTTTTTTTTTGCTATGCAAAGAACATTCAAGAAATTTTTTTTTTAAATTTTTATAACTTCCTCATCCTACTTAATGGATGCAATAGGACCTTATCCATTGATGGACATTTTACTTTTTTTCTTACATTATCTGTATTACTTGACTTTTTATTTATTTTTTGTTCTTTTTAGATATATATGACAGTATATTTTTACATATTTGTACAAACATGGAATATATCTTATTCTAATTAGGATCCCAGTCTTGTGGTTGTACATCATGTAGAGATTCATTGTGGTGTATTCACATATGTACATAGGAAAGTTGTGTCAGATTCATTCCATTGGCTTTTATTCCTATACTCTTCCCTTCCCTTAATTCCCCTTCGTCAAATCCAGTGAACTTCTATTCTTCTTTTCCCCTCTTGTTGCATGTTAGCACCTACATATCAGTGAGAACATCTGACCTTTGGGTTTGGGGATTGGCTTATTTCACTTAGCATGATAGTCTCCAGATCCATCTGTTTACCAGTAAAGTCATAAAGTCATTGTTTTTTATGGCTGAGTAATATTTCATTATGTAGATATCCACATTTTCTTTATCCATTCATCTGTTGAAGGGCACCTAATTTGGTTCCATAGTTTAGCTATCATGAATTGAGCTGCTATAAACACTGATGTGGCTATACCACTGTAGTATGATGATTTTAAATCCTTTGGATACATACCAAGGAGTGGTATAATCAGGTCAAATGGTGATTCCATTCCTTATTTTTTGAGGAATCTCCACACTGCTTCCTACAGCAGTTGTACCAATTTCCAGTCCCTCTAGGAGTATATGAGTGAAGCCCTTTCCCATTTTTTCACCAATATTCGTTACTTGTATTCTTGATAATTGCTATTCTGACCAGGGTGACATGAAATCTCAGTGTAGTTTTAATTTGCATTTCTCTTATTGGTACAGATATTTGCATTTCTCTTATTGCTACTTTTTTCATACATTTGTTGACCATTCATATTTCTTCTTCTGTGAAGTGTCTGTTTAGTTCCTTTGCCCACTTATGACTGAGTTATTTGTTTTCTTGGTGTTAAGTTTTTTGAGTTCTTTATTTGAAATATAAAATATGAAATAATTGTACATATGTGGGTTTTTCTCTGTGTCATCTATTCTGTTCCATTGGTCTTCATGTCTGTTTTGGTGCCAATACCATGCTGTTTTTGTTACTATAGCTCTGTAGTATAATTTAAGGTCTGGTATTATGATGCTTCCTGCTTTGCTTTTCTCACTAAGGATTGCTTTGGCTATCTACTCTGGGTCCCTTATTTTTCCAGATGAATTTCATATATTCATTCTATGTATAATGCTGTTGAAATTTTAATAGGAATTGCATTAAATCTGTTTAGCACTTTTGGTAGTGTGGCCATTTTGACAATATTAATTCTGCCTATGTATGAACATGAGAGATCTTTCCATCTTCAATTTCTTCTTTTAGAATTCTGTAGTTTTCATTGTAGAGTTCTTTCACCTCTTTTTTTTTTCTGTTTGTTTTAGTCAATTGTGAGTGAGATAATTTTCCTATCTGCCAAACTTTCTAAAATAAAATTTTTGGGATCTTTATCACATTAGATTCATGACTAGTAATCCTTGGTTCTCTATTCATGTTTAAAAATTACTCTTATTCTAATACACTAATACATACAGAGTGCTTATTCAATGCTAGACATTTCTATAAGTGAGTCTCCCTTTTTTACCTTCTTTCTCTCTTCTTTAATATTTCTTTTAATTTATATCACTCTAAGAAATATTATTTCTGTCATTTAGGTAGTTAAGTGGAGAAGTCTAAATTTGAAATCTAAGGATCTAGTTTCAAAGTTTAGACACTTAAGCACTATGTTAATATTACCTTTCAAAAACAAAAAGTGACGGAATACTGTGTATTCATGTGTGAGACTAAGGACTGGTATGCTTCCCTGTGTGGTGATAGCCAATATTTTTGTTAGGGGACTAAGGTCAGGTCATTTTCCCAGAGAGTAAGCCTCATTCAAATCTCAAATCTCCTACCTGGAGACTATATGGTTTCCTGGCAACTCACTGGAGGGAGGCTAATTTCCATTTTTTCATTATAGATTGAGTATTCCTAATTTAAAAATCTGAAATCTGAAATGCTCTGAAATCTAAAACTTGTTGAGTATCCCGTTGGTGCTTGTTTTAGTCAGTTTTTGCATTGCTGTGACCAAAATACCTGAGAACACAACTTAGAAGAGGAAAAATTTATTTGAGGCTCATTATTTCAGAGGTCTCAGTCCATAGATGGTTGACTCCACTGCTGTGTACTCAAGTTTAGGCAGCATATCATGAAAGAAGGTTTCAGTAAAGAAAAGCTGCTCCCCTCATGGCAGTAAGGAAGGAGAAGGAGTGAAGTGAAGGGGCAACAGGAAGAACCATCCTTTCAGGGCATACCTCATGGTGTTCAATCTCTTTCAGCCATACCCCACCTACCTACATTTACCACCCAGTCAATCCATCAATCTAGGATGAACAGATTAGGCTACAGCTCTCATAATCCAATCAATACATCTGAACATGCATTATCACAGGAGTTTTTGGGGGAACACCTCATATCCAAACCATAACAGTATTCAAAAAGTTTCAGATTTTGGAGTATTTTAGATTTTTAGGTTAGGGATGTTCAATAAATATCTGAAATCAGAAAACTCTAAACTCAAGCATTTCAGATAGGAATATTCAACTTGTATGGAGACTTTCCTGAAATTTCCTGATTTCAGCTTGACATTTATTAAATTCTACCTGTGTGAACTTCATGCCCTTGGGTGCAAAAACTCTCTTGACATACTCTTCACAGGGTGAACATGACTCTCATCTCCTACTGGGGTTGAGTAGGAGAAGGAGATAGTTGCTTTGGTTGAGGAAAAGTGATCTAGAAGGCATCTAATGGATCCTTACATGAACTTTCAGCCCTATACCAGCTTTCTGGCTTTAAAAGTATCTGATACTTATACTTCAAGACAGTTTTATAGTAGAAATCACTTAACTTCTTGCAAGTTAGCAGTTGAATATCAACTTTTTCTATTATGTTACAACTCAAAAAGAGTTTTTTGGGAAAGTCTTTGCCTATTTTTAAATAATCTAGAGTTTCAATACTATTCAATGTGATATCTACTACAGAAACTTCACATGCAAAATAATATAATTTGGCAGAATTATTTATTTTTATTACTTTAGAAATGGCAGCAGTATGTAATGAGAAAGAAAATTTTAGGTGCCCAAATCACATATTTCATATGCATGTAAATTATTTAATAGTATTATTATTCTAATTTGTTATGATTTATTTCCAATCTAGAATCCCCTGAGATTTAAAATTTATAAAGTAACAAAATTTTCACCCAAGCAATTGAGTCAAAACCAACATATGAATTACATTTAGAAATATTAATTAAGCTTTCTCCATATTCTTATATTATACCCTAAATGACTAGCATTTTATAGATACTATATCATATTACCATTTCTATTTAAAATACAATGACAATCTTAATATTATACTAATTTTTCTTTACCTTTTTTTACATAAACATTACTTTTGATGGGGGTCCTGGGGATGTAACCCAGGGCCTCATGCAAGTGCTCTACCACTAAACTATGCCCCCGCCTATAAAATTATATTTTTCATACTTAAATTTTAATAAATACTTATTTTAAAAATTTAGGCAACAAGTCATTATCAAAACCTTGAAATGAAAATTTGCTTTTCTATCCCATCTCAGCTCCATTATAGCCCATGAAGAATTGAAAGTCATTATGTACTTGCTAAATGAAAAAAATTAGTATGTATTTACCAAGTAAAAAAAAACAAAAAAGCACCAAATGGTTAAATACAAACCTTGGTTCGGGTAGTGGTTTTGTTCTGTCTTCTTTCATTCCATACGAATGCAACAGCAGCCATGAAGTGAACTCCATGATTCATTGAAATGGGGCCCAATAATTCAAGGATCTGCTGTCTCAAGTTCTAAAGTAGTTTAAGTAAATGACAAGTGAAAAAATGAAAACATTAATAACTTGATTGAACATTTAGTCTTTCCTGAATATTATTCAATACTTACATGTTTATTCCCCAAGTACCAGCAAAGAAACTTTTATGTTAAGAATTATAATCATTAATATTTTCATTCTATAAGAAAACAAACTATGTAAAATGGAACTACAATTGGACAAATGCAAATGAAACCACTGTGATGAGATACTAGAAAAATACAAAATGTGAAATCAAATTATTGTTTGATTAGGGTATTTATTAAACCTGGGACATTTTATAATTATAAAACACTCTGTGCTTTATATTCAAGTGAAATAAAACATAAAAAGTACAGTTTAATCTAAACATCAGTTCCTAGATGAAATGTTCTCATGGTTTGCATCCTTCTACTTTCTCCAGTTCTTTATATATTCCTATGAATCCCAGATCTATTTGTCAGGTCTACAAGTATGATTAGGTTATTGAAAGATGTCCATTTCACAACTTGACAAATAATGACAACATTCATATAATGTTTAAGTAAAAGTAAATAATTGGAAAAATAGCAGAGTACAAAGAAAACTTTTAAATCAATCATTAACCTTATCACTCTGATTTCATCATTCTTAACACTTGAACTTTCTTGTTTCTTCTGCAAACTTTTTTTAATATAATTAAAAATACAACAATTGTTCAAATACATAATAGCACTCTTTACCTAGTAAGAATTCTTCAAAACCAAAACCATTTGTGGTTAAATAGTGTAACTCTGAGAGAATACTCTGTTTAACCATTTCCTTATTTATTGTTTAGAATCTATCTTTGCCATTAAACAATGCTCTAACGAACACTTTACATAACTTTGATAACCTTAGAATTCATTCCTAAAGTAGATTTCTAGGTCAAAGACTATGAAACATTTAAATCACTCTACACATATTGCTAATTAGAATATCAACTTAAAAAGGAGCAAAGTTATAACATGTGTGAAAAAATTTAGCCTTTTCTTTCTTTTTTTTTGTGGTGCTGGAGATTTAACCCAGGGCCTTGTGCATGTGATGCAAGTACTCGACCAACTGAGCTACATTCCCAGCCCGTGTAAATTAATTTAAAAAACATGTCACACATAAGATAACACAAAAGACCAAATATTGTATTATTCCATTTCCAATAAATACCCACAAAAATCAAATCCATATATAAGAAAATATTGGTCAAATGGGGATATGAATGGGAACAGGGAGGGAAGGACATGAAGAATCTTTTGTAGTGAAGAAAGTGTTTGACAATTGAATTGTGATAGTTTTACAACTTGGTAAGTTTACTAAATAAGTGGATTTGTATACTTGAAAAGGATATGTCAGTTATATCTCAATAAAACTGTTATTTTAGAATTTATGTAGAGTGCCATAAACTACTCAAACTATCCATACATTCTGAATATAATCTTGGGGAAAGTACTCAAATAAAGACTCTTGAGTGCTACAGATTAAGAGTGAACTGACTAACCTTTGTTGCTCCAAGATTAATAGTGGTAACAGATGCAGATGCAGCAACAGTCATCTTTTCTGAAGCATCAGCCTGATGCAGTATGCTCCAAAGCAATGTCACAGAAGACATGATCATGTGAAGAATTGAGAGGATTCCACTTCGTGCTTCAAACAAGTGTTTTTGGTCTATATTGACCAAAAGCTATTAAAGTAGGGGAAAAAACATAATTACTAAGGTTTAAGGGTAGGGACTTATGTAACCTCATAGTTTTTAAAAAGCAATCAAATATTTATGTAGTCTTACTTGGTGATATTGTGTAGTTGGATCCAACAAACAATAATGGATAATGGCTGTGATTCCTTCCAAAAGAGTAAGAATCATATCTGGCGGAATAATTGATGCCATCCACAGAGGCCTGAAATAAAATTTATTTATCTGAACAAAGTGCTCTGAAAGCATAGTTCATATTTTATCATTAGTAAATATCCAGCACATGTCAGGCACATGGTAGGTGTTCAATAAACAGTAGATGAATAAATGATTAAAAGAATAAGTTGGGGACTTCTATTTCCTAATCTATTAAATAAGTTGGTCTAAATATACTAGAATTCTTTTCAGCTAAAGAATTCTAAACAAAATAAATATAGCCAGTGAACCTCTAGCTATTAGGGAATGGCAGACATATCAATATTAAATGACAGTTTTCTTATTGTTTTACATGTAGTAGCTGAGGTTATATTGGAGAAAATCTAGACACCATACATCTGGCTAATTTTTCACAGATTAATTTTTTAAATTTTTATTTATTTTTTAAATTATTAATAGGATTTAATTTTTATAAATGAATATGGCTGTCTTTATCTATTAAATGAAACATGAAATGTTAACATTGAATAAATGTGTGAATGATTGAAAGAATTTAATGAATCTTTATAGTTTATATTTTTGGAGATATTTATTAAGATAAAAGAAAGTTTTTTAAAAATAAACTTTTAAGTTTTTAATAGTGTTAGATTTACAAAATGCTGTGAAGAAGGTAGAGAGTTCTCATATATCGTATGCCTGGATCCTACTATTATATTATATATTATGTGCATTATTTTTATCTAATATATGACCATATATAATATTATACTTCTCAAAGCATTACTTTTCAACCAATGAAGCAATATTGATACATTACTATTAACTGAAGTCCATGCTTTATTTAAACTCCTTAGTTTTTAATCCACTATCTTTTCTTGTCCTAGGATCCAATTCAGATGTAATGTTTCTTAGACTTTTTTGTTTGTAAGAGTTTCTCACACTTTTCCTTATTTCAGAAGATCTTTACAGTTCTGAGAATTACTGGTAATTTTTAACATTCATTTTTACTACACAGGTAATAAAGTCCACCACCAAACCAGGAACATCCAAAACATAAAACAAAATTACATGGGAAAGAATTATTTATACATTTACTTTCAGCCCAATATTCATTTGCACTCAGATAACATACCAAATACCCTAGGAAAACTCTTGGCTGAGCTTCCTATTACTTGTGCTAGCTGAACCAAGAAGACTATCAATATTAATTTTAACCCTTGAGGGGAAAAAAGGCCTTCTTCCCTTTCTAGATTCTTTTATTGATAATTTTCCTCAAGCTAAATTTTCTTCTTTGTGAAAATGTCACACTATTTGTAACCAACTGAAAACCACTAATTTACTTTAAAGAAATGGTGGTGTTAGGGATTGAGCTTAGGGTATTATGAATGCTAAATACACATTCTACCACTGAGCTACATACACCCTTAGCCCTATTCAAACTGTTACCGACTTTTTGGACACTTAAAGCATTCCTATGTATGAAAAATATCAATGACAACAAAGTTAAAATCAACCCTTACCTACTATCAGATAATCCTGTTTCATATTTGTACTGCTGAATTAGATTATCCAAATTTCTGCACAGCTGTAGAGTCACAGAAACAACCACTCTTTGTAGAACTTTTCCCATGTAAGGCAGAGTAGATGTGATTAAACCAATCCATTGTGGATGCATCTTACATGCACAGTGTTGATGCAAAGCTCGTATCACGGCACAGAGGAACATGCCTTGACACGTAATTGGCTGAGCATGCAAATACTGAAGAGAAGTCATGGGCTGATGGGGACCAATATGCTCCAGGTCGGATACAACAAAGTCAAAACCTGTTTCATTCTCTTCGGGAATAGTCATTACACGGTCTTCTAAAACAATCAGCCTTTGAAGCACCCTAAGAAGTTGTGACTGGAGTGTGCTGCCATTGTCAAATTCATCCTCTGAGAAATTAATAAGGCTATCCTCTGAAAAACCTTCTTCCACAGCCACCATATTTTTACCTGCCATCTTTTCACTATGCCATTTCTGTACACTAAAGATAGATGACAGCAAACAATGAAGAATCACTTTCTGAACTTTACATTTAGATAACATGTCAGAGATAAAACTAGGGAAACCCTTTGCTGAGCTTTCTATTACTTTTGCCAGTTCAGTAAAGAGAAGAGTCAAAATTTCTATACTCATCATCTGCATATTTCGATTGCCTATTAAATCTTGTGCAGTGACTTTGACATGAGTTGGATAATGGCTACGCATGTAATATAAACAGAGGGAAATAAGAATTTCTATGTACATGGAACTCCGGAAGTTATGATTTGAGTCCACTGGAATATGACTATAAAAGTCTTTGCCCATAACAGAGATCCGGTGTCTGGCCAATAGATTCTGAAGCAGAGACAACTGAGGAGTATATGCATTATTTACACTAGTGGTTGAAATGGCATTTACAAAAGCAACAGGGTTGGTTTTCAAGATGGCTTTGATGGCAGAGAAAGCATATAGAGTCCTTGATGAATCATACAACTGGAGATACAGGAGCACGTGTTGATAGAGAGGATGGATATTAAAATTGGGAGATTTCCGTGATCCTGGAGAACCCACATCACTCTCAATTTCAGAAATTTCTCCCTCTCCACAGCTATACCAATTTTCTAAATCCAGACCATCACTAAAGAATACACTGGTTTGTTTGAGTTTTTCATTTGAAGTTTTTTTCTTGTCATCATCCTTTTTTTTTGCAAGTTTTACTTTGGGTTTTGCTCCCGGTTGTTTACCTGATTCCTTAACAATTGTTTCTTTCTCTGAGATTTTTTCTGATAATTTTTCTCTGAAGCTGAATTGGATACTACTGTGACTTCTCTGTCTAGATTTGGTTTCTGTGGAAGCAACAGAAGAATCATGCAGAGTCTGTGTGGTTCCTGAAATACAAGGTGAGGAGCTATTTCTGGAGATTCCATTTGCCAAGCACTCACAGCTTTCCTCTACAGACACAGAAAGAAACTGTGGACTTTCATTTGGTAATGAAGCACTGTGACTCTGCTGACTGGAATGATCTTCACTTTTAATCACCTCCTCACCTAGATCTAAATCACTACTCTTTGGGGGCAGAGCTTCAATTTCTAATTCAGATGTAACCGATGCAGATTCTGCTTCAAGGCCACTTACAACTTTACATATCAGGTCAAACACTACCTGCTGAACATCATCATCTGGGGAGCTTTCCTTTTGCACGTGAGAATCCTCGTGGGCATTCACATTTTCAGGATCAGCTTCATAACTTAAGTTGTCCCCAGCAGAGGACTGTGAACATCCAGAGTCTGAACTCTGAAGTATTTCTATCTGTTGGTCTGGAAGATCAAAATCAGAAACAACCATTGGAATTGTCTCACTGCTTGTACTCAGGAGGGAAAGTCTGTCACTCAATGGATTAACTGTGAGACTGAAGTTCTCTATTTCATCCATGGTCAGTGGCTTTTCACCATTTCCTTTTGATGTGATGAGTTGAATTTGACTTGCTGGCATGTGACAAAAAATAGTAAAGAACAAAGTACAAAAAGTATTACAATTAATGGAATGTAGAAAGAGACTGAATTTGAAAATTTTTACTTAGTTTCATTGTCTATATTTTATTAAAATTACATTTTAACTTTTCATTATTTTAGACCTTTTAAATCAATATGACATAGATGACTACTAATTAGAATTTATTTAATGGTAACAGCACATTTAACAGACAAAATAAATCAGTTTACTTTCTCAGAGGAGGAATTAGCCACACCTCTGGTCAGAGATGTTCTTCTACTATGATGGAATTACCTTTAGAGCTTATTTAGCAATCCTGGTTCTGCAAGGGCTCTGCAGACATTCCACTGGGAATTTATAGTAAGCCTATAAATTACCCTCTTATCCCTAAAATAAGGCATCCTTTTTACTACAGGTTAAGATTTTATTTTTCCTCCTTGGATGATGTTTCCCTTTAGCTATGCTGTTTCTAAGAATTCAAACAGTTTAGTTTATAGTCAAATGTACAAACAGATAATCTCTTTTATTGTGATAAAAATCAACAAATATTTATAAATTATCTATTATGTGTAAGGCCCTAAACTGGGAGACAATGAAGGAGAAGGGAAGAAAGAGGCATCATTGCTCCTTTCTAAGGCGTTTAAAATTGGTAGGAGATCACAAATACATTCATTAGTATGCCCCTACAGATACTTTATTGGGAGCATACTATGTTGATGGCATTCTTTTATAAAAGGTAGAGGCCTCAGTGCCATATTAGTATCCAAATACTATTAAATTCACAATACAACAGATGAGGTACGACACTTGATCTCAGAGGGGAGGTAAGAATTAGACAGGGACTATATCAGGTAAAGTGCTACCTCCAGGATGTTTTGGAAACAAGCTGGTAGAAAAAGTTCTTAGACTATACAGGTTAAGCAATGGAAGGGAATCTAGAGAGAGGAGTCAAAGTTTTAGAGAAACACACAATGTGGAGTAGAATTATGATTTGATTCCATTTACTAGCCGTGAGGCCTTGAGAAAGCTATAGCCTTCTAAATATTAGCAATCTGTTTGGTAAAATAACCTTTATATTATTGATCTCATAAGCTTATTAATCAAGACATATAAATAAGATATGTGAGTCTTTTGTCCCTAAAGTATAATGAAGGGTCATTATCATTGTATAAACAGCATGACTTGACATTTTATGAAGTGTGGACTTCACAGTAATAGTGAATATTTATCAAACATTTATACCAGGCACTGCACTAAGCATGTCACAATCTAATGTTACCTAGCATGTTTACATCTAATGTTCATAATAAAATCTGAGTAGTGGGTATTATTATTCCCATTTTTTATATAAAGAAAATGATTAATGATTCATCAAACTAAAAAGTACACTATAGGCTTACTATAAATTCTCAGTGGAATGTCTGCAGAGCCCTTGCAGAATCAGGATTGCTAAATAAGCTCTAAAGGTAATTCCATCATATTAGAAGAATGTCTCTGGCTAATTCCTCCTCTGAGAAAGTAAACTGATTAAAGAGATCCAAGAACTCATTGATGAAGTACATTCTGACAAGGCCATAGAGCACTGCTAGTGCATAAGAAGAAATATACCATGGAGAAATCACACATACAATTCTCTTGCCAATCACTGTTGTATTTCACTTTAATAACTAAATTCTAAATAAAGGTGTTCTATTTCCATGTGATATTCACCATTGCTGCAGGCAAAATTCTGCATGAAATGCTTGTCACTCTCACTCTCTTCTCCTGAATAACAGGGAGTCTTATGCCAATAACGTTCTGCTTGTACACGTTGCACCGAAACCCTCTGAGTTTTTGGATGGAGCAGAAGCAATAGCAATGGTTCCAAAACTCTTGCAATATCATGTCTTTGTAGGACTTGGTTCAGCCAGGCTTGTCCCACAGAGCTAGTAGAACCATCAAGACTGTTCAGGCTGTCTAACATGATGAACAATGACCTAAAATAAACACCAATCATTAAAACAAAGAACACAACACCTTTAACTGTAATAGTCTAATTTTTCTGCAATATTATAAATTGTATATCTTATTTTACATTAACTATTTTAATATAATCACACTTTAAGATAAATTTTGACAACAGCCTTTTTATAATCTTAATTTCAACAGAAATGAAAAAGGAGAAAGTAATTTTTTCCCTTTATTATATGCTTGTGTTTTACTACTTTTTTATTACTTTCATAACATAAAGTCTAAAGAATAGAAAAACTGTATTTAATTAGTCTTTTTTTAAGCATCATATTAACAAGTACTGAAGCTTCTGCAAGTCACCATTATTTATATGCTGGTCAGTGCTATGCCACTCCCATTCTCTTCAAGAGTCAAAATTATAATGCTTAATTCAAGGAAATAAACAACTCAACACTGAATATCTTGTGTACCTCTGGACAAGCAATTTAATTTCTCTGGGCCTACACCACCTTATTTGTAAGGTGAGGAGAGGTGGTTGTCAGGGTAGAGATGGTTATTTGTAAAGATCCTAGATCAAGGCTTGGTTAACTATAGGGGTTTCAATATATAGTTCAATAGTAGATCATTTAAAAATGGTGATGCTGATTGAAAAAGCACCAGTTGAACTAATGTGCACAGAACACACACTGGATCCTAAGCTAGGTTTTCAGAATAGTTGGGTTTGTGGCCACTCTGTGAGACCTTCAGGTAAGACTATTTTATGATAATACATGGTAGTTCCTTGGAAGTTATTGTGTGAGCAAAAATACTCTCAGGTAACTACACAATCCATAGAAGTGGTGTGTCAGTATTTTCATTCATAGATTTTAATTAGTCCAGTTCATGCAGGAGATTGAGGATAATTGCTTGAGAAACAAACAATATACTATTTATATGCAATTTCACTGAATGTGATTATAGGCTCAAGAAGGCTGTTATCCCTGGCAACTAGAATGGTGCCTGATACATAGTTGGGACTTGATAATGGTCCAATGAAAAGAAGGGATGCTTAAAAATCTACAACTAGGAAAGGAAAATCTGGTGGGTAACTGAGATTGCCATACATTTTAATATAGCTTAGATTTTTCAAAATACCTAATAAATTCTGTTTATAAAATTTGCAAATTTCTATCTTCTTCTATTCCAAAATAGAGCATTCAATAAGAGACAACAAGATATCTGACTGTAAAATCTGAATATAAAATGTAACCAACCTGTCAAAAGAACGTGCAAAAGATGACTTATTTATATGGAGATCCCTTGTTAGATGCCAAAGAACCGCAAACTTTGCATGTGCTTCCATCCTTATTTTCTAAGGACGAATATGGGAGATTAAATTATTTTATTGTTTTAAAGACATTAATTTTAGGAACATTGTGTTCAATGTTTACAGTGCTCAAATACACTCTGCATAAACTTTTATTACACTTTTATGAAGTAGAAACATAGAAAAATACTTGTATGTATACAGAAATATTAAATCAAGTCCCTCCTCTCAAAACAAAAAACACCCAGCATTTTTCTTAAAATTTTATTTCTGAAAATTTTGAAAGAATATAGTAAAGCAGAAATAGAATTTTAACACTTTTTTAAATTCCTGTAATTTACTGCTTCATTCACTATTTTCACCCCAGTTAAATCCTTCATTTACTCAATATAGTGCACTTTTTAAATGTGACCCATTCAAATTCACTAGGAAGCTTAAGTTTTTTAAACAAAAAAAAAATTAGGGCAATCCACTTCTAAAAGTTATTCAATAAAATTAAATTTATATGACAGAGTAGCATAGGGTGACCACAAACTTCATTAAATTACCCTGAAGATGTCAATCAGAATGATTTATACTCCTAGGTCCACCCATAAACCAGTCATCTTAACTGACTTATGTATTACTACATATACATTAGGACATGCAATTCTTATTTTTATAATGCAAATAATATAATCTCACATATTGGCACATAAACAACATATACCTTATAAACATAACATTAATATTCATGAAATGAAATAATGTGTATCCACATTCCATAACTGAAGTCACTAATTCTTCATTAAATTATCCTAGAACTTAGACCAGCAATAGCTTTAGTCATCATTACCTACAGTGATGTTCTGAACCAAGAAATAAATCCAGCATTTGATTTGTGGTTATTTAATATTTAATATTATTGATGCTTTTTATAAAGAACTTCCCTCCTCAAAGAGCAGAAAACACTGATTTTAAATATACTACATGACTCAGAACAAAACTGTATTGTCTTTTATTCAGATGCTAGCTGTCATAATTTTCCTGCAGTGTTTCCTTACTTTCTTAACTTATCTTTTGGTATAATGTGTGTGTGTGTGTGTGTGTGTGTGTGTGTGTGTGTGTGTATGCACATGCAGTGCACAGTGTAAGAAGAGCAGGATTTACCTTATCTTTATGGGTTAACTGCTGACTTATAACATCCTCACAGATGCTAGAAGAAGGAACCAAGTTATGCAATTGATAAAAAAGTTCCACACTCTTCTGGTGGTGCTGAGGTGTACCATCTCCTAGCTGGTCCCACAATGTCAGTGCTACATGCTACAGAAAGATATAAAAGTGACCATTACAAAATCATAAAGATGGGCTGGGGTTGTAGCTCAGTGGTAGAGCACTTGCCTACCACATGTGAGGCCCTGGGTTTGATCTCCAGCACCACATAAAAATAAATAAATAAAAATAAATGTATTGTGTCCATCTGCAACTAAAAATATACTTACAAAAAGAAAAACCTATTTAGTAAACATTTTCCATTAGGTATAAACTAATAACTGGTCTCTTAACTACCAGACCTGAAAATCACCCTCCCACCTGCACCAGCTGGCTTCGAACTTATGATCTTCCTGCTTCAGGTTGGTCCATGAGTCACTGGGATTATAGGCATATGACACCACACTTCATTGGAAGGTATTTAATACTGCACATTGGGATAAGATTTAAAATAAAGCCATTCACCTAACCACTTTCTGGTCACCTAAACCCTTAGAACTTTTCATGATGGTCCTTTAATAATATTTCTTTTAACATCAGAAATGTAATAAGAACTTTCTGCAGAAAGCAGATAAGACCCCATTTCACTATTCTCATGATATTTAGTAAAGTAAGGCTAAAATATATTCTCTTTACTAGGATACAAATATAATGTGGAACGCAATTTAATTTTTATGACTGAATGTTACAGAGTGAAACATACTTCATGGTCAAATAATCCAAACTCCTTAAGAATTATTTTATTTTTGTCTTGAAGTGCTGGGGATAGAAACCAGGGCCTTGTACATGCTGGTCAAGTGCTCTATCATTGAGCTACATCACCAGTCCAGAGATTTTATAAAGTAAGTCATATCCATCTAAGGCTACGTGTGTTATGCAGTACTTAATGTATGACAATATTAACAAAAATCCAAGAATATTTAGAGTTCACAATGTTATAGAAATCAGCTTTAATCTAGCAGAAGTAAATATCTAGAGGAGCACAATGACTTGAAATCAGATATTGAAAACTTTTATACATAAAATTATACCTGCTTAATATATAATATATTCCAAACCTATATATATATTCTATGTAGGAAATACCATCTATATTATTGTGGTAGAAATGAAATACTGCATTATTTTCTGAATGACATTATATATCACAGATGATAAGTAGGCAAAATGGAGAGTCAGAAAAACTTTCCATGGGAGTTTTAGAGAGATGAGGTTTTAACTCTATGGAAAGTAAAAAGTGTCACAACCACTTAATCTGGAAATAAGTTCTACTATATAAACTAACTTTTCTCCCTTTTAGTTAAAATTATTTCCTCCATGGCTTCACTGAACTACATATAGTGATTATCTTAGTCACATACAATAGTATTTATTTAAAATTTACCTTGAAAAATTCAGTCTTCTCAGCTATGTACCTCAGATTGCCCTGAGTGAGGGGAGGTCTGATAACCACAGCTACTCTTCCCTGGTTTGGACTTAAAGGTTGTGCAGGCTCCATGCTGTTGATATTTTCCCCAGTGACCATGGCCACAGATTGAGTCAGTCCTACCAGGTCCATAACTAGTGAAACAGCAACACTCTGAACACTGAAATCACTTGCTTGGCTACAAGCATTCATGAGAGTCTGGAGCCACTGAGGAGGCTGTACATGCTCATAGTCTGAAACAAAAGATGAAACAATTAGTTCACCACATTGAACATTTCACACATACTCTAATTTCCAAAAAAACCCCAAAGCAACCATATTTTCTACCTTTAGCCCTTGATTTGTTAATAAAATTAAGATTTCTCACTTAGTTTAGAGCTTTAAGAAAAGAAAGCAGCAACAAGAATTCCATCAACTATTTTTTTTTCAATGTATATTTTTCTCATGCCCAGACTTAAAATCTATTTTCCTATCTGAGAAGTCTATTTATCAAAACATATTATCTAGTACACGCTGTACTATGTGTGTATATATAAAAATTTAAATAAAGGTAAACATACATGATGCTGCCATAATAAAGGAAACCAATGAATCATCCAATGTTACATTATGTTTCTCCAGAGATTTCCTTTTTAACTTCTACTCACCTGCAAGCAAACTGTGAAAGTCATCAAAATCACAAAAATTTCTAACAGTAATTTCCCCACTGTGACTGTATTTCATTTAAAAGATTTATAAATTAATATGATATTGTTAAAAAATTAACTGGCTAAGAATTTCCAGTTTTAATATCTGAGTTGTTCTTACATATAAATAGCATGCTACAGAAATATTGAAATATAGGTAATCTTACCAGTCTCCAGCTTTTCAGAACGTAACTCTGATGTATGGTTTCCCTCAGCAATGTAAACTGGGAAACTTGAACACTCTAGGAAAAGCTGACAGGCAGCAAGGAAGGCAGAAAGGTATTCTTTTGAAGTTTTTTGTTTACTTATGTTTCTTTCTCTTACATCTCCTTGTGAATCCCTGTCCCATTTTGAAGTTTCTCCTTGTGTTTGACTAAGATCCCCTTGATGCTCTGTAGCCAAAGCCTGAGGAAAAGAGTTACTCTGAATAATATAGAGGTTGATAAGTCTGGTAAGAAACTGTTGGACATACTCCAAGCAGCATTGCATTGTAGTCTTTTGGGCTGTCTTCCCACTTTGGGGTGCTGTGCCCTGAGTGACTGTGGAAGGAGGATGGATGATGGTTTCTTCAGATCCCACAGTGGATGCTGTTTCTGCCTCAGAAGATGTGCTACCAACTGGGATGGTAGATGCCCCCTGCCCTTCACTTAGTTCCCTGTCAATGTCATCAGTTCTATCTGCTTGATATTGTATAAACTCAGTGAAGCCACTTTCTGATGATCGACTACTTGGTGGATTTTCTCCATCTTCAAACACTTCAGTAGGATTTTCCAGAGCAACTGATGATACCTGGTAGAGATTTTTTAAAAACAAAAGTCTGAGTAGGTACATGCATATATCAGGAATTAGAAACAGCCACCTTTTTTAAAAAATTTTTGTTTTTAGTTGTTGATAGAACTTAGTTTTATTGTTTTGTTTATTTATAATAAATAATAGCAGTATTTATTTATTTATTTAAAATAAAAGCAGTATTGAGAATCGAACCCAGTGTCTCACACATGATAGGCAAGTGCTCTATCACTATGCTACAATCCCAGCCCAAGAAATGGCCATCTTTTGAGAGAAGTTTTAGACTACTTACAATTTAATTTGCATTCTATTGAATCTTAATGCAGTTCCTATATTGACGTATATGTTTATGATAATAGGAAATACTGATAGGGCTCTAATAAATACATTATATATATATTCATTTGCCAAGTATTTATTATTAATTGTAAGCATATCATAAGGTCAGTTTCTTGAGGTCAAAAATATATATATGTACCGATCCTTAGGATCTGTATCCTTGTTTCCAAATAACAATGCATTTTTATATCATAATTTATCATATCTCTGATTGTATATAAGGTATGTTGACACCAAATTCACATCTTCATACATGTATTTGGATAATGATGAGGGTCTCCTTCCACCATCCACGCTATTCTCCCTCTCCCTCCCTTTCCCTTCTACCCCTATTCCCTATCTAGAAAGAATTGTAATGCAATAATAATAATAATAATAATAATAATAATAATGAGAGCTCTTGTATAATGGCATAATTTGGCATGAACATACTTTATATACAGAGTTACGAAAAATGATGTTGTGAATGCATAAATATAATTGTAATGCATTCCGCTATTGTCATGTAATAATAAATAGTTCATGAGCACTCTTAGCTTATCATGTTGCCTAGTTCTGTTTAAAGTGAGTCAGCAATCAATCAAATACACCTTTGGTTTTTCTGGTAAATGACAATTTATGAATACATCCTTTATATGTGTGTTGATTAAAATGCAAGTAATTTAGCAATTGTTTATTATTGGACTTTTTCCAATGATGTTATTACATTTTTGAATGGGTATGTTTTGGCAACTGGAACTGCTGGATATTTTAGAGTTTGATGTTACCACATTCAACAATTAACTAAAATACATATATTTCAAACAAACAAACAAAAAATCAATGCAGTTAATCTACTTCATGAAATTACCATCCTAATGTCAAAACAATGCAAAAAATGAGGCATGTAAAGTTAAAAAATGACTTTTAAAAATTAGAAATAAGGGGCTGAGGCTGTAGCTCAGTGGTAGAACACTTGCCTAGCATGTGTGATGCACTGGGTTTGATCTTCAGCATCACATAAAAGTAAATAAACAAAATAAAGGTGAAAAAAAGTTAGAAATAAAATCTAATAGGTTATCTGTTCAAGAACATGTGAATGTGAACATTTGTTAAAAAGTATGAAGTACTAATTAAATGTTTGCTATTAATTTTGTATTCTTCCAGTGACTAGTTTTTGAACTTATGAGATATGCCAGATACTGTATTAGATAGTAGTAATAAAATGAATAGTTTATAATCTAGAGGGAAAGAGACAATTACAGTATGAACAAATGAACCATTCTTGGAGTAGAGCTGGAATGCATTAACCTTTCCCTTGTTAATAAGGATAAGTATAATCAAATGTAGTGTCTCATTTAGTTTAAACAAAGTTGTGCATATTATGACTTTCTTGGGTAATTTTATGCTAGAGAATAATTTGAGTAAGATTATTAAAAAGCAGTCTTATTAATATGTGAATTCAGTGCTCTGTTGCTCAAAGCTGTCTTACCCAATGTTCCTTGCTTCAGTTAATGACACTACTGCTCATGAAAGCCATTAAGATAGAAACCTAGGAGTTATTTTTTGTACCTCTTCCATCTCTGCTCCCCTTTCTTACTCCCCCCACATCCATATCAGTATAATAGCGATAGGTGTGGGCTCCATGTCAGTTGGGCCTTTGACACTCACTAGCTATATGATTCTTAGCAAGTTATTAGCCTCTCCAAACCTCCATTTCCTAATCTGTGTAGTCCCTCCTTATCCATGGGGGAAATGTCCCAAGATCCCCAGTGGATTCCTGAAACCATGAATAGTACTGAACCTTATTTATACTACGATATTTCCTATACAGACATACCTATGATAGATTAAATTATAAGTTAGGCATGGTAAGATATTAACAATAACTAATCATGTAACAGAGCAACAATAAACTGATAAAAGTTATGTGAATGTGGTTTCAAAATATCTTCTGTACTTATTCTTTTTGTGATGATATGACATGATACAATGCCTACGTGATGAGATGCAGTGAGATGAATGATGTAGGCACTGTGATCCAATGTTAGGATATGAACGCTTCACTTATGTAGGGATTTTATTTCAGGAATCTTCCATTTAATATATTAAGACTCTTATTGACCATGTGTAAGTGAAACGCTAGCAAGGGCAACTGTAGGTAAGGAGGGCCACTATAATTGAGATGACAATAATGTATACTTTTTACAATGCCTAGCTCTTAGCAAACACTCAGAAAATGTTAGTGATCACTCATTATCCTTAAAATATACCACTAAGTCTTTTTGATTTGTTTTCCCAAATATATTGCTAATCCATCCATTTCTTTCTTCACTCTCCCATCTTATTAGCACAAATTACCACTACCTTTCACCTGTGCTACTTCAGGTTTCCCCACATCATTTTTGTTTCTCAGATCCTCACTGTAACCACAGCAATTTTTATTTCTTTTTAAATATGTAGTTATAAGTGGACACATATCTTTATTTTATGTGCCTCTTGTATGCTAGGCAAGTGCCCTACCTCTCAGCCACAACCCCAGTCCACAGCAATTTTTCTAATATACAAATCTGATCATGCCACTTTCCCTTCAATGTCTTCCCATTACTCCTGATAAAAGCCTTGGTGCAATGAAAACAGCTCTACAACCATTGGCCCCTATCTCCCTCACAGCTACATTGCCACATCTGCACAGTGCTCCTTTCTGCCCACATCTTTCTTTCCAAATGTTCCTTCCTCTGTCTTGCGCTTTCTTCTTTCTAACTCGCCGCTACTCTACCAATTCCTGTAGGGTTTCACTCAAATACTTCTCAAGAAAACTTTCATTTGTCTCTAACCTAGGGCAGGTCACCCCATTTTCCACATTTCTACCTCTTTAGACTTCATACATTAATAATAACAATAATTAAATGTGAAATCACTTGTTTAATATGTGTCTCCCATCTAGAAAAAAAGGGTTGAGAATTGTAGAGACTTCCTAATTCACCACTGGATAGCTGATGCCTAACAGAGTGAGTGTTGAATGAAGAAATGTGGTTTTCCCTATTTCAAAGGTAAGAAAACTGAGGCTCAGGAAGGTTAAAAACAAAAAGAAAAAACCCTGCCCAAGTCATAGTGGATAAGCTTAGCAATTATTAGAATAGCTCAGATGAGGTGATTTAAACTATGTTCTTTTCACCAAAGCACATGAGTAAGAGTACTTTGCCAAATTTAGAGGTGGCTATCAGAATAGAACTTACTAACCAAATTTTCTCCATTGAAAAGTTTGGTGACCATCTAAAATTATGTACATTTTTTAAAAGACCTTCTCAAATGATAAAATTTAAAATATTGTAAAATTATTTTTGTATTATTCTTAACAAAAGGGTCATAAAATGATGATATTCAGTTAGTTCAAGGCTATAAATTTAACTGAACTTGCATACAATTATTATATTGATTGGTATAAAATATATTACATAGATACATATATTCATATATATGCATAATTTTGTAATAAAACATCTTTCTGAAAATAGAAAGCAATGACATTTTGGGTATTTGAGTATACAGATCAAGTACAATAATTTAAAAAAATGCATGAAGTAAATAGAGTCAAATAAGATTTATCATTTTTCCCCACATACTGGGAATTGAATCCAGGGCCTAGCATGTACTAGGCAAGTGCTCTACCACTGAGTTACATCCACACCTCTTCTGCTTTTTAAATTTTATCCTGAGACAAAGTCTTGTCAAGTTACCCTGACTGACTTCAAACTTGTGGTCCTCCTGCCTCAGCCTCCTGAGTAGCTGGAATTACAGGCATGTCACATCTTATCTGGATAGATTTATAATTTTTTTAAAAAGTCAGTCCTTCACTTACACATTAAAAAATGGAAAACAGAAAAACAACTTCAGCTTTTAAGTATGATCAATTTTCATACATCCAGGCAAAGATAATATATTGTACTCAATAAAAATATATGAAAAAAATACATGGTCTGGAGGCAGAGGAGAAAACCATAGATGGGGAAAGGCATACTCTAACAGGGTTAATGACACTTTATAATTAAAAATATATATATATTATTTAACTGTCCTTCATTTAATATGAGTAGATGTTACCATTTACCTTACTCATATACACTAAGAAGGCCCCTGGATATTTTCTACATAGTGAATCTTCATGTATTTGAATATGCTATTGAAAGAATGCTGAGGGTCTTCCTTCTTTTACTCTCATTAATTTCAATCAAATGAAAACCAAAGTCTCAAAATTAGTTAACACCTAGTTGAGTTTTATTTCTAAGAAAATCTCAGCAGCATAATTTAAGGAAAAAGTGCAATAAAACAAATTTCCAGCAATGGTATAGACACAATATATATATATATATATATATATATATATATATATATATATATATCATGATCAGGTTTTAAAGAAAACAAGACAAACTGGTTTAAGTTTCTATAGGATAATCCTATAGTACATTTAAATTGACAAAAAGCTTGGTAATTTCATTTCACATATGAAATGGACCAAGAAAAAAAGTTTAGGATTAATTCCTGGTGGGAAAGTTTGCGTGAGATCATCCTAAAATATATTTTGCCTGTCTAGGGGAAAAAAAGCAACTAAAGGAAAAAAAAAAAGTAAGGTCAATTAAATAAACCTAGGATGTAGGCAATAAACTCGATACTCTAGAAATTTTCAAATCTTTGTTTTAAGGGACTGCCACTGTGCCTAAATTCAATGTAATCATTATTATATAATTCAGTTGAATGTTTTCATTCATGTTTACTAACAATTTTAATGTTATTATGGAAAACTTTTAAATTATTGATTTTTCCCTAAGTGTTTCAGAGTTGTTTAAGTTTATTACTGGTAAGACATTAAAATTATTATAATATTCTACTCAGTTTCATTAAGAAAGTATTAAACACCTGGATGACTGAGAAGACTAACCATCTAAATTTTAAGAGGATAGTGATAAGACTGATGCAAGTGAAAATGAATAGTATAGTTTACATATAGATTGGTTATCCAATTTGGTAGCCTGTAGCCATGTATAACTACTGACAATGTAAAAAGTGGCTCGTTTGAATAAGGAATTAAATTTGAAATTTTATTTAAATTTTAGCATTAATAATTTAGATATTAAAAACTCTGAAACAACTTGGATATGTGACTCCAATTTTTCAAATGTAAATTTTACAAATTCAATAGAGACCAAGTATTTCTCATAAAAATTTAGTATTTGAATGGAGTCATAAGTATAAAATACTTTACATATATTACTTGCATTGTAATTTTTATTTATTTTAATTTTTTATTTGTTCTAATTAGTTATACATGACAGTAGAATGCATTTTGACACATATATAAATGGAATATAACTCCTCATTCTTCTGGTTGCACATGATATGAATTACATATACATGACCACTTCTACTGGAAAATACTAATACAGATTTTAAAAAAAAGGCCTACAAAATGTTCTATTGCTATAGCTCTTGGGTCTAAGAAGATATCACTGTTAAATGCTTGTGTAAAAATGATTTAACTCAGAAACTTCTGTTTTGAAAAACTATAACTGGTATAATAACCAAAAAGCAGCTAGAATTACCTTTTTGTCTTCCCATTCTTTGACCGTATTCTGCCCATTTGCAAATTGCAACACACCTCCAGTGCCAGCAGATAACAGTGGAGGTTGAACCTTGCTAAGAATCTTTGAGCACAGCCTGAGAGAATCTGTGAGCTCAGGTAACCGCAATGTTTGGAGGTGGCTTGTCAGGGCAGAAATCATCCTGAGAAGCAACTGGGGCAAGTGTTCTGTCTGGATTTCAATATAAGTCTCCTGGGGAAAAAAGTGAAATAAGAAATAATTAAACATTTATAACTTCAAAATCATACTATTTTTCAATCTATACAAATTCAGCAATAATTTCACTCATTTTACAGATATCATGCTCTTAATTAACACTGTATAGTTAATTTATTATTGATGACATAAAATTTCTATCCCCAAATTCTCAATTTAAGTATTTCAAAGCATATGTTATAAAATAACCCCAGTTTTATCTGCTATATTATTGAACTTATAACAAAAGTGAATAGAATCAGTTAAAAACAAAACAGGCTGAATGTCATACCTGACACAGCACCCTCATACTTCTAGTAGGCTTCAAAATGAGAAAGCAAAAAATTGAGGAGAGAAAACATAAGGGGAAAAGATTTCCAACAGTCTTCATTTAATAGAAAGAACCATTAATGAATACAAATGCAGCATTACATTACCACATACTGAACAGTTAAGATTTTATAACATGCAGTTAGAAAGTATATTCCATGTATTTTATATACATATATACACATCAGAGGACAAAACACTTGACAATTTTATGAAAAAAAAACTATATACAAGGGAAGTAAATCAATTTAATTTTAAAGATAAAATTTATTTGGGGCTGGAGGAATAGCTCAGTGGTAGAGCACTTGCCTAGCATACATTAGGTCCTGGGTTAAACTCAACACCATAAAGAAGAAAAAAAAATGATGAAATTTATTTGAAGATGAGATTTTATCTCCAACATGAAATATCTGGACTATGGTTTTAGATTTCCTTGATATTTTGTTACCAAGGTGGTCTTACCAAAGAAACTATATCCAACAAAAAATCCACCAGTAAGCAGAAATTGGTCAGTTGTAACTCAGATGACTCACTACTATCTCCAGGCCCAATCTGAAGTCTGGCGTGCAGTGTCCTCCTAAAAGGACAAAATTCACTTTATCAAGTATACTATCAAGTGATATTAATACATGGACAATATCAATGTCTTTCTAATGAGAGCCAAGTCAAAAATGGGTCATGCATGGTAATTGTAATGTTCTGGTTATGACATATTCTCTTTTCCCTTTTACAGGACATTACTGTACCTCTGTGGAGAATTCTCAAAGCAAGATTCCTAGTTCTAACTGAAACTCCTATCCCGTACTTTCCGGTATTCTGGATGGATCTTACTTTTGGGGACTTATTTACCATTGCCCCCACTATAGACATCATCTCCTAGTTAAAAATGAATTATTTGCTAGTTGATGTCTAAAATTAGGGGCTTTGTTTAAACCATTTTGTCCTCCTGGACTACTATCCTCCCCAACTTCATTCTCTCACATCTAGAGTGTATCTATCTTTTCAGGTCTGAGAATAGATGTTACCTCTTCCAGGAAGTCTCTTCTTATCCAAGTAGTAGAGATCATTCCTCCAACAAACATTCATATTAAATGATATTAATCCTATATTACCATACATTGCCCTATACTCTGAAGATACAAAGAATATGATATAGTCCCTGCACAGTAAGAAATATAAGCACACAGACAAATGACTACATCAACATTGCAGGAGTAGTTGATTCTGATGGGTGATGTGAGGCAGTCAAGGAAGGCTATTGAAAGGTAGGTGACTTCTGTGTAGGACTTTAGCAATGGGTGAAGAGGGCAGAATATTTATAAAGAATAGCAAAAAAATTCAGCTTCATAAAAGGTAATGTGCGTTCAGTGAGTAGTTCATGTTAGCTCAAGATGCATGGATATGTGTCTGTGAACACAGAAATAAACAGAAGGGTAGATGTATGTTTGTGAACATAGAAGGTAAAAATCTAGGGTAAGGTCAGGTAATAAAAATATATTCATAATTCCTCTGCATTTCTATATTTTAATCTGAGGCATTTAAAAATTTTAATTTAATACTAGGAATATACATGTGCATGTCTTACTTGACCCATAATAAGATCTTTAAAGGAGGATTATCTATATGCCTACTATAATGCTTTTCACTGGGTGTTCAACTCTGCCAAATGTGAAAGCAAACAACCTTATAAGTCATTAAAGAAATTCACAAATAACAGTAACATTTATATCTTGAAAGACTCTTAAACCAAAGATTATATATGTTTACTTTCTGACTATGTGCTCCCTGAGGCTTGAGAGGTTAATTTGGTTTTGAGAGGATTTAAACTAGAATCCAGTTAGATTTTACTCTGGTTTGTTAGCATTCTAAAATTTTCAAACCATTTTTTTTTTAGGTTTTATATCCTAAGAGGTATTGCTTACCATTGACAATATGGGCTAATCCTATAGCTTTAAAAACACAGAAACGACCAAGGGAGTTTTAATCAAAGTGTGCTTCAGCACACTTTCCCAACAGCATACCTGCTATCTTCTCTCTGACAAACAAAAGCTGGATTACTTACTATAGGCTAGAGAGGTAAAATCTTTCATCTATACTGGTAAATGACTATCTCATCTTTAAGCTGCTTTCTAATTCTAAGATTATATGATCAATGATTTTTTATCCTAGAGTGACATGGTAGAGCCAGATTATGGCTAGTACATAATTAATAGTTTTCAGTAATAGAATGTATTATTATCATTAGAACATTATTATCATTAGATTGAACAATTAAAAAAATCAAATGTTGGCATTGGATGTTATTAAATAGTTTAACATACCTACAACATTCTTCAAACCAACGAGCAACGTAATCCCACATATAATAAGGTTCAAAGGAATTAAAGAGAAGGTTGGCAGTTTTAATCAGCTCTGCTGTTTTCTTGTTTTCCCTTAATTTACTAAAGAAAAGAAAAGAAACAAAAACTAAAAAATATTAATATTTGTTTTTCAAATTTAAATTTGAGTGCAATATTATTAGGGCACACATACTCCTAGGTAGCTACTAGAAAATGTGCTAGTAAAAGGATTGCAACAAATCATTTTTATCTATTACACTCCTGTTACTTTCTACGTAATTATTTTTCACACTTTTGAGTTTTCATAATTCAAATGTATGATCAAGATCAGAAATTAGGCTTGCATAATTCTCTGCATAATAAAAACTACAAAAGAACAGGAAATTCTTTTAAAACTTTTTAAGTGCATAACTCTTAACTTTGCACCAAACTTTGGCACATCAGTAGTAATTTGATTTTAACAGCCTTGATTCTGAAGAACTTTGCATTCTTTCCTATGCTATTTAGGAATTTCTTTTTTTAGTTAGTTAATTTATTTTAATTAGGTATATGTAAAAACAGAATGCATTTTGATTCACTGTACACAATAGCAGCACAACTTTTCATTTCTCTGGTTGTACACAAAGTAGTGTAACATCATATGTGCAGTCATACATGTACCTAGGGTAATGATGTCCATCTCATTCCACCATCTTTCAGGAAAGAAAGGGAAAGTTTATTTTGATCAGTTTCACCCTTATTATTATTCTTACCTTGAAAACTAAGAACAAATAGGACTACTATCATAAAAAGCCATTATTATCGAAATTTAATGAAGGAAAAATCATTTTGTTATTTCAAATGGCTACCCTTAGCCCTTCAGACTATTACTTATCTATTTTTCTCCTGCAATAGCAATAAAATACTTTAATATTTTAACCCTTTCTAACAATTAAAAAATGTTTTTATAGAGTGAGATACTGTAAATACAACTAGTAGGTGACAGCAGAAAAGACTAAAACTATATTGGGCACGATCAATTCTCAGGTAGAGTATGGAATATAGTGCTAGGTTCATCATTAACTTTTCTAACTAAAATAAAGGTTATTGTAAGGTGCATGCCTATAATACTAGTGGCTTGCAAGGCTGAGATAGGAGGATCACGAGTTCAAAGCCAGCCTCAGCAACAGTGACGCACTAAGCAACTCAGTGAGACCCTGTCTGTAAATAAAATACAAAATAGGGCTGGAGATGTGGCGCAGTGAAGTTCCCCTTAGTTCAATACCAGTACCAAAAAAAAAAAAAAAAAAACAATAAAAAAATACAGGGTTTTATAACATCGGAAATAAAAAACTGTCTTAAAATGCTTTTATATGCAAATAAAAGTATGCTTTAGGAAAGTCTAGGGTATCTCTTAACACAAAGGAGATAACAATGAAATGCAAATTAAATAATGTATAGCCTTAGAATTTTTGTCATATTATAATGACAGATGTTACTAGAAAAGAAGTAGTTTGTTCAAGCAGAGAAGAAAAAGAATATCAGCATGTATTCTGTTACTGTCTTTGGGAACAGGATGTGCAAATATTATATTATTTGTCCCAGGCATTAAAAAATATGTATTTACCTGAAAGAAGAAATAAACTTAAAATAAGTGAATATCCAGTGGCTTTTTATTCCATCTTCCTCTTTTTGTGATCGTATAATCTGAGTATGTCAAGTCACCAAGAGGCACTATCTTATACAAACAACCAGGACTGGTTACCAAGCAAGATACAACTCCCTTTATTAACTGACATGTGGCACTCTCCTGTGCATCTGGTAAATGTAATCTCTTGGAGCCAATATATGTACATTAACTGCCTAAATCTAATTTGCTAAACTGGTGTGATTAAAAGCAAACTCTGGAATGTGGTGGTTGTACTGTCATGCTTAAAGTTCTGCTTGAATAATGAGGCCAGTTAATTAGGATACTATATACTATTAAAATATAGTGATATTTTAAACTTCATTTTACTCATCAAACATAAAGTTCCACCAGTTATTACTAGTACTTCAAGTTACATTGACTGAGTAGTATCTACTTTATCAATATTAATAAGTGAGGATATTTTTATGTCATGCTGAATTTTTTAGTAATCTACCTGCTTAACTGAGCATGATCCTTGCTGAAGGGTGGTTCCATTTGAAGATCCAATTCTGCTTTGCATTGAGAATATAATGTTCTAAACACTTCAATCAGAACATCTTCTAGAATTACAGGTCCTAAAATAATAATATACAAATTAAAGACAGTAATTAATTAGCAATGGCAAACCTTGATTATCTGGAAATTGGCCCAATTAAAAGATGATTTAAAACAAACATTTTTAAAAAATTTATATTCAGAATCTAAAATTAACTTCACAATTTGAGAAACTTGTTAACAAATAATGGAACATATGTCTATTTAAAGTATAGATTCACATATTAGAGAAATGACAGAACCAAGACAACTAGTTTGGTCAGTTAATAGTTCTGTTTACTTGGATAAGTTATTTAACTTCTTAGAGCTTTAATTTCCTATTCTGAATAAGGATAATAAATACCAAACTTAGAAGGCAGTTTTAAGAATTAGGAAAAATATTTATATACTAAGGGGTATTGGGCTACTCCTTTGTAAGGTACAAGCATAGCTCCCAGAATATATTTTTTATTCAGTAAAATAAAACTGGCATTACAACTATTAATTAAATAATTGTAAAATACATAAAGCTAAATTTTATTGCTATAACAGATGCCAATTTCCTTTAAAATTTTTTCTCAGCTTCATTATAATACCTAAAATGTAAACCTTCTAAAGCCACTGATTGAACTTGTTATTTTTATATTTTAAAGTATTCATTTTTCACTTTGAGACTTGATGAGTTTTGTCCTATTTGCTAAAACAGCTGTATGTAATTTGAAGAAATTACATACTTTCTGATTTCATTATTTATAATATTTATATTTTTATTAATTTCTGTCTCAAATATAATAATTAACTTCCCAATAGATCTAAAATATAACAAATATACAGTGAAGAAATGGACAACAGAATAAAAAGCATTGTGGGGAAGAGGAGAAATATAATAAAAATATTTCTTCTTCAGTCCTTGAATTTCATGAACTACCAGTTAGTTACAATAGATCAGAAATTATTCAATTTCAGTTATTTAATAAGGATTAAGAAGAACTTGAATAAAACATCTTGAAATCATAACTCTTCTGCTACATATGCAGCAAAAAGTACTAGGTCTGTTGATAATATACAGGCTGTATGCATACTTGTAATCTCTTAACTTTGAAGAATGAACTTTAGAAAAAAAAAATTTGAGAACTTGTATTTAAAACCCATCAAAATACTGCAATTTTCCTGTGGGGTGTGGTGGCACATGCTTGTAATCCCAGAGACTCAGGAGGCTAAGGCAGGAGGACCATAAGTTCAAAGACAGTCTTAGCAACTTAGTAAGGCCCTAATCAACTTAGTGAGACTCTGTCTCAAAATAAAAAAATAAAAACAAATATAGCAATTTTCCTAATGACTTTGTCTTAATTTTATTATGAAGCAATATAAAACTACCACATGTCATGTTTAAACAGCAGTATATATTACCTAGCTCAGGTTTGTCCAGCAAACTGATTAAAATACGAAAAGGTTTTAGATCCTGCATTAGAGTGCTCTCTTCTCCAAATCCATTCACTTGTAAGATTCCCACCATTGCCTTTAAAACAGAAAAGTACACTAGTCATTTAGTAACAGAAAATTTTTAAAGAAAAAATATTTTAAAATATAACCACATGCGGGCTGGGGATGTGGCTCAAGTGGTAGCGCGCTCGCCTGGCATGCGTGCGGCCTGGGTTCGATCCTCAGCACCACATACCAACAAAGATGTTGTGTCCGCCGAGAACTAAAAAATAAATATTAAAAATTCTAAAAAAATATATATATAACCACATGCAATGGAGATTTATATATCTTCCTGCTTTTGTGATACCTTCTTCCTCTGACAGGAAGAAAAATGCTATTTTCATCTCTCTGGAGAGAAGAAAACAGTGGATACATTTTCTCTAGGAAAAAAAGTAAAAGAATCAAAAATAATCAAGAAAGACATATTCATGAGTTGAGTGTTTGCCCTCCCAATAAAATGTTTCTTTTTAAGATCATGATCTCCAAACTAGGCCCTGTCATCATGGCATTATCTGCTGTTACACAATTATTTTGCCATTAGTGACTCAAAACTCAGCATATAACCTCATTAAAATGCTTCAGATATCATGAATTTTCTCAATTTGAGATATCTCTAATACATAAAACTTAAATTAATATGAAACAAATCTATGAATCATTTTAACTTTCCATTATAGTGGCAATTTTGCCACATTTAGATTCCTGTTACAGCCCAAATTTCCTGGGGCTTTTTAGAAAATAATACAGGTCTTAGCCTACTTTTGGAAAAGCTCCAACTTTCAGAGGCAGAAATGTGAGAGGATGCAACTATCTTTTAAAAGTTATGAAAACAACAAAATAAGGAGACAAAAAACCTTTGGCCTTATATGACAGTGTAGCTTATGATTACTGATTTTATTGTAGCATTATCTCATTATAGTCTCATTATAGTCTATTAGATTATTCATAGGAAGTTTCTGAGTCTTGTCTCTGCCCCTTCAACTATGTATTCAATTAAGCAAGATTTGTCTGATTTTTTTTTTTTTTTTTTTTTTTTTTTTTTAGTAACTTTAGTGGTTACCGAGTAAGCAAAGAACAATGAAAGCACTTATTACCTGGACCAACAATTCTTTTGAAAAGGTAGTGAAATAGTAAGTGGCATGTTCTTCAGGATTACTGTGTCTTGTGCTTCTGGGTCCTATGATAGCACCGTTGTTATCAAAACCTCCATGAAAATAAATCACAAAATGAATTAAAATGAAATTCTCAAAACTGTTGCTTACTAAACACCAAAACAGCAAATATCTCAAAAACAGCACTAAGCACTTACCAATTAGTAGCCCATTCAATGTCAGCAAGAGAGATCATTTTAGATAGTTTAATAAAGGAAAACCAATTCAATATATAAATTTGATAATATTCTTCCAGAATTATTGTCCACCCCCCAAAAAAAATTTTTACTGAGATTGAAATAACTGAAGACTCACAATATCTAATATAATTAAAATTATGGGCTCTCATTCCTAGCAGTAAGTTGTGTGGACAGGCCAAAAATTCACAGAAAGTATAAAAGATCAAAGAGTATGTTTTATTGCCTGATTGGGAGACCTGTACCATATGTGAGATATTGGTATTTACTAGTCCTTTAATGACTTGAACATTTTAAAAATTTTGTTATCATATTGATTATGGATTCAAATAGCCTCTTTGACTAAGAAGCTTCTGAAATTTCTTCATATAATACACCAATGATAGTTCTTTTTTTGTGCACTTACAAGAAAAACATAGTTTTTTTTCACTTGGGACATATATACAATTTAATAATAGTTATAAATGGAAACTCTCCCTTCACCTTTTCTCAAATACGACCACAAACATCAAATACGTACCAAGAAGCCATGCATAAAGTCTTCTGTTCAGGGACATATCCCTCCTTAGTACTACATGAAGGGCTGCTGACAAGATCCTGATCATATCTGGTCGAGTAGCCTGAAAAAGTTTGAAATGTGGTTGTATTTAATCATATATAGAAGTATATCACTGTTTTTCTTCCTTAAAAAAATGTTCTGAGCATTAGAGTGTACAAAGTATTCTCATATAACATTATTTCATTTGGTCTTTCAAACATAGGAATCGTTACTTCCATTTTACAGATTAGAAAAAAGGAAGAAATTTAGGAAACATCATTGTTTAATTTTTTAACTGAAACCACAATGGAAAATTAGCAAAATCTAACACAAAACAGGGGAAATAAAGCAAGATGGGAGACTGACAAGAAAATCACATGCCAATTAGTGTCGTCAACTAACTCCTTAGAAGGTCACTGCCTTCATCAATTCTAAGATCTTTATTTCTTCTTTTCAAAAATTCTACTTGTAATATTTCAAACATACAAAAATACAGAAAACAATATAATGTACCTTCTCTGCAACCAATCATCAAGGTTTAACCAATTTTAATATTTTTTCATTTTTCCCAGATTTTAAATAATTTTTATCCCTCTTTCCCAGAGCCATAAAAAAATGATGAAAGGAGATGTGACTTCAATTAAAAGAGTAAAAAGTTGAAAAAAATATGGAAGTCAGATAATGACTTTGCTGTTAATTTTTTGAATATTACTATATAATTACTTTAGAATAGAATCTTTGAATTAGAAGGTAATTTAGAAATTGGCTAGTTTAACATTCACTCTATAAATCAAGGATTGGAGCTTCCCAGGGGCCAAGTGCTTAGCCAAATTCAAATATCTGGTTAGTGTCACTGATGCATAGACCAGTAAATTGTTTCCTATCCCATGCTTACTGAACTGGAAATAACTGAGATGTTACAGAACATATATCATTAACAGTTAGTGTTACTCCTTTGAAAACAAATCATCAAATGATCTATGTAACTTTCAAAGTATCCCTGGGCCCTTGGGAATCTCTAAGACTATTTCATTTCAGTAAACCAACGAGGTATTTATATCCATACATAATCAATGAAGCTACACATACTTAGAACAACATCAAGATGTTACTTGCTTTTTTTTTGCTTTTGGTGTGGACATTTGCCCTGATCACGCAATAAGTAGGTTAAACAACTGGCACTCTTAGTATAAAAAAAAAGTACAGTAGCATTCACCCAACTTGTAATCATCATATGCTTATTGCCATATTCTTAAAGTCAAAAACAAAAACAGCAAAGTAGGCTCATTGTGTAGCTCAATGGTGAACATCATTACCATCATCAAGGCCCCAGCATGCATGTATAAACATGCAAAAGCCATTTTAATAATTCTTTAAGAATGTTGTTAATGAAACAGCAAATATTTGTTTCATTAAATATTGACCCTTGAGGATATCTTTTAATATTCTGTTTAATGAAATGTGAAATACACATAAAGCACTTAAGTATGATACTTGTCTCAAGGACAAGCTTTGTGAAACTAAGTATTGTGAACTAAACTACCAACTTTTTCACAGAATACCATTTTTAACTGAAAGAATGACTAATCTACACATGATGAGTATTTAGAATTTGTCATTTGGCAGTCATTTTTCAAAAGTGATACAGTCACTTCAAGGAAAATAATTAAGTTACAAACAATAAAATTTGAGATTATATGAGAAAACTCAGAATTTTATAAAACTTGTATTTATGTTGAAGTTGTATTGTTTTGAAATGAAGTGGTTTGAAAGCTTTCCATTATTGGGCTCAAAAGTTTCACAATACCTAAAATGTCTACTGACAAGATTAATAGTAACAACAATAAGTATAATTGATATTATATAATGAAATATGTCCACATTTGGAATGTCTGAATAATTCTCTAAATTAGGATTTTCTAAATAAGCAATCATGATGTTACAGATATATGAGTAAATGTTCCAATAAAAGTGCAAGATAGACAAGTGAATTTCAATGAAACAGAGTATGTTGGCATGTGTGGCGGCACATGTTTGTAATCCCTGATGCTTGGGAGGCTGAAGCAGGAGGATTGCAAGTTCAAAGCCAGTCTCAGCAACTTGGTGAGGCCCTAACAACTTAGTGACATCCTATCTCAAAATAAAAAAATAAAAAGGGCTAGGGATGGATGTGCCTTAGTGGTTAAGTATCCCTGAGTTCAATCCCTGGTACCAAAACAAACAAACAAACAAACAAACAAACAACAACAAAAACCAGAATTTGTAAAGTTCATTGATAGTTTTAGACTCCATTTGCAATAATTTTTAAAAGCTATAGTTTCTCAAATTTTGGTGTAATATCAAAGAATATGCAACTTTAAAAGGATACTATTGAAGTACTCCTTGCTTTTTTTTTTTTTTTTTTTTTTCTTTTTGGTACTGGGCATTGAACCCAGGGCATTTAATCACTGAGCAACATCCCCAGCCTTTTTAAAAAATTTAGAGACAGGGTCTCAATAAGTTGTTGAGGCTGGCTTTAAACCTGTGATTCTCCGGCCTCAGCCTCCTGAACCACTGGGCATATGCCATTGTGCCTGGCTACTTCTTGCTTTTCTAACTACATATCAATGTGAGAGCATATTTTTCTTCATATACTTCAAACAAAGGAATTTATATCACAGAAGCAGGTATAAACTTTCTGCTTTGTGCTTTTAGGCCAGATATTAAAGAAACTGGCAACAAATATGAAACAATGCTTCCCATTAAGTTTTTTTTATATGTGGGAACATACTTTCAAAAACTGTTATGCTAATATAATAACATTGTTATTGCTATTTTAAAATAAGTTAATGAATATTTTTAATTTGCCAGTTTTAATTTTTAACATAAATACAGATAGTTCTAGCATATATAATCAAAAGATATTTAGAATCCTCAATATTTTTTTTTAATATAATGGGGTACTGTAATCAAAGCATTTGAGAACTGATGATTTGTCTATTCAATATCAGATATGTGGTTTATGGATATTCTCACAAAATTTTTTAAAAGTTCATTTCCCAATCTTATTTGGGGAAAAAAAACTACTCTTAACAAAGCAAGAAGTAGTAGATGTTTGTCAAAGGATACAAAATTTCAGTTAGACTGGAGGAAAAAGTTCAAGAAAACTACTTGTAGGACATGGTTATTACAGTTAGTAACAATGTATTATATTTTTGAAAATTGAATAACAATGTATCATTTTTCAAAATCACTAAGAAGATTTCAAACGGTCTCAATACAGATAATGTTAAGGATATGAACTAATAAATTCATGAATTACTTTGCTTTAGACATCCTATAATGTATACATATTTTGAAATGTTACACATAATATATATATGATGTTGTCAACAAATACATAAGGTATAAGAAGTCTTTTATTTGGGAGGGTGGTTCTTGAGATTGAACCCAGGGTCCTGTACATCTATCACTGAGCTACACACCCAGCCAAGAAGTAATTTCTGATTACTACTGACATTCCACACACTTGTACTATATATATATATATATATATATATATATATATATATATATATATATATATAAAACTATTATAATTTCAAAGGTGTATATACTAGAGAGTCAAGTCAGCATTTCATGAAACAAGCTCAAGTCTAATAGTCTAGTTGTAATATAATATCTATCATACTTTTGGGATAAAGAAATACAGGCTCTATTAAGATACAATAATAATTAATACTTGGTAAAAGTCTATTATATGCAAGATATAAAAAGAGGTAGACTAGGAAAAGAAGATGACTCAGGTAGACTAATATTTGGTATAGCAACAGGGGTAAGAGTATTAGAATTGGGTTCAGTAATGGGGAAAAGAATATTAGAACTAGGTGTGTACTTTAAAAAAATCATATTCAACATAACTATGTTTTTTATGTAAAAAAAATGTAGAAGGTAAGGTTTGAGAAAATCTTGGCTAGTAGGAGCACAAAGATGGTAAAATAATAAAGTAGTAAAGGAAGTACAAGCTGAAAAGGTTTAGAATCACTGATCTAGTGAGGTTATAAATTAAGTTCTTACCAATTTAAGTCTACCAAGACTTAATTCCTCAGATCCTGTTAAGGAACCCATCAACTGAGAGATTATTAATATTGACCATTTAGAAGGGAAGAAAATTCAAGAGCACAGGTCAATAAATTTTTTTGATAAAGAGCCAGATAGTAATGTATGTTTTAGGTTTTTGGACCACATATATTTTGGGGGTATTCTTTGTTTTCTTTTACAAGATATTTTTTCAATTTCAATTTTGATTGGTTATTTTTAGTTACACATAACAATAGGATTTATTCTGACATAATCATAAAAGCATGGAATATGATTTGTTCTAATTCAATTCCCCAATATTTCCCCTTTCCTTTGCCCTCTACCACCTATTTTCTTTCCCTCTACTGATATTTCTGCTATTTACTTAATTTTTTTGTTAATGTCTTGTGGATGTATATATACTGGTGATGTTCACTGTGGTATATTCATACATGCACATAGCATATATGTGGTATATTCATATATGCACATTTCCTTCCTTCATTCTCCTTTATCTACTCTCCTGGTCTCTCCTTCTCCTTCTCCTCCTCCTCCTCCTCCTCCTCCTTAAAAAATCACCTCCCTCCTTATTTAAAAGCTTTTAAAAAAATTAAAAACTCACTCTTACCTAGTGGACTATTTGTCCACACCTATACTAGAGCATGGGCAGGTTTAGAGTATACTGAAATTTTCTAGTAGGGGTTTCTGTGAAAAGCTCAAGGGCAGAATAAAGGTTCCTGGTTAAGGGGTGAGTTTCAAAACAGAAACTAGAGGTGGTTTATTTCCCAATTAGTGACAACATAGACAATGAAGTGTAAGTCTTCAATTATTACTTGATTTGAATAAATAATAATAAACTAACAAAAACAAGTAGAATGATAAAGAAAAAATTGAGTAAAATAACACAGAAAAATTAGCCAATGGTCATTATGAAAATCACAGTAGTCTTTTCTGCTAATTCCTTTTTAGAAATAAGCTTACTTTTTCAAGGTAGAAATTCTCTGTATCTTATTGCTTCGTTTAAGTATATATTTCCTCTACTCTGAATGCTTACATTCTGGTGCTCTAAATCACTCATCAAAGTTAAAAATTAAAAAAAAAATATTTAGATCATTTCTTTGAAAATAAAGACAGATTAAATTAAGCTCCAGTAATGGAAACACTTTGTTATGATTTGACAAGTCAGTTACTCTGATCTGAAATAAAATTATTAGCAGATATCACTGTGACTAAATACTTGTCTCTCAAATTATACCCAACTCTTCTATGGTTCTGGTATGAATCCTCAAATCACCAGAGCAAGATAAGGCAACATCAGACAGATTGATATTGGCTAGATAAAAGCCTGGGTCAGAGTATTGGCTTTGAGTTAATAATGAGCCCCTCTTGCTTTTTTTTTTTTATTGGTTGCTCAAAACATTACAATGATCTTGACATATCATATATCATACATTTGATTCAAATGGGGTATAAATTCTTATTTTTACCACGTGTACAGATTGTAGGATCTCATTGGTTATACAGCCACGTTTATACATACTGCCATACTAGTGTCTGTTGTATTCTGCTGCTTTTCCTATCCCCTTCCTATCCCCCCTCTCCTCCCCTCCCCTGCATCATCTCTCTCTACCCTCTTGCTTTTTATAGAACTTTGAAGTATTCAAATTCAATTACCATATTCTATCAAATCAGAAAATCTATTTTTCTTCAAAATTTAGATATCAAATCAGAGACACTGCGTCTGATAGAAGAAAAAGTTGGCTATGATCTACATATTGTGGGGTCGGGCTCCAAATTCCTTAATAGGACACCCATAGCCCAAGAGTTAACAACAAGAATAAACAAATGGGACTTACTTAAACTAAAAAGTTTTTTCTCAGCAAGAGAAACAATAAAAGAGGTAAATAGAGAGCCTACATCCTGGGAACAAAGTTTTACCCCCCACACCTCCGATAGAGCCCTAATATCCAGAATATACAAAGAACTCAAAAAATTAAACAATAAGATAACAAATAACCCAATTAACAAATGGGCCAAGGACCTGAACAGACAATTCTCAGAGGAGGACATACAATCAATCAACAAGTACATGAAAAAATGCTCTCCATCTCTAGCAGTCAGAGAAATGCAAATCAAAACCACCCTAAGATACCATCTCACTCCAGTAAGATTGGCAGCCATTATGAAGTCAAACAACAATAAGTGTTGGCGGGGATGTGGGGAAAAGGGTACACTTGTACACTGCTGGTGGGGCTGCAAAATGGTGAGGCCAATTTGGAAAGCAGTATGGAGATTCCTGGGAAAGCTGGGAATGGATCCACCATTTGACCCAGCTATCGCACTTCTCGGACTATTCCCTGAGGACCTTAAAAAAACGCTCTATAGGGATACGGCTGCATCAATGATTATAGCGGCACAATTCACAATAGCTAGACTGTGGAACCAATCTAGATGCCCCTCAATAGATGAATGGATAAAAAAAATGTGGCATCTATACACAATGGAGTATTATGCAGCACTAAGAAATGACAAAATCATAGAATTTGCAGGGAAATGGATGGCATTAGAGCAGATTATGCTAAGCGAAGCTAGCCAAGCCCTAAAAAACAAATGCCAAATGTCTGCTTTGATATAAAGAGAACAACTAAGAACAGAACAGGAAGGAAGAACATGAGGAAAAGACTACAGTAAACAAAGACAAATGGGGGGAGAGAAACGGAGAGAGAAGGGAAAGCACATGGAAATAGTAGGAGACCTTCAATGATACATAGAATTATAAGAGGTTATGAGGGGCAAGGGGGAGGGAAAAAAAAGGGAGAGAATTGAACAACAGCAGGGGAGGTAGAGAGGGAAGATGGGAGGGGAGGGGAGGGGAGGGGGGATGGGAGGGGATAGGAAAGGTAGCAGAATACAACAGTCACTAATATGGCATTATGTAAAAATGTGAATATGTAACAGATGTGATTCTGCAATCTGTATTTGGGGTGAAAATGGGAGTTCAAAACACAATTTGAGTCAAATGTATGAAAGATGATATATCATGAGCTATGTAATGCTTTAAATAATCAATAAAAAAAAATTTGCACAAATTTTCACTCCTAAAAATGGACTTGTAGCAAGGGTGGTGGCATGTGCCTATTATCCTAGTGCCTTAGGATGCTGAGACAGGAGGATCCAGATTCAAAGCCAGTCTCAGCAACTTACAGAGTCTCTAAGCAGCTTAGTGAGATCCTGTCTCAAAATTAAAAAAAAAAAAAAAAACCACAAAATAAACAAAAAACAAAAAAACAGGTTAGGAATGTGGCTCAGTGGTTAAGCACCCCTGGGTTTAACCCCTGGTACAGATATACATATATATGAATGAATAAGTAAATAAATAAATAAAGGAACCTATTTTTTTTGCACATGCTGATTTATAAAACAAAACACTCTGCCATGATACCTTTAAAAAATAACCATTCATCATGGATCTGATTTTCTATGAATGCCTTGTATTGATAGTAGCAATGTTTTACCTGACTCATGTGGAATGGAAAACAGAAGAGTATGAGGTCCAGTGTGCTTCTCTGTACAAGTACACTTGAGTCCTGCACCGAAGTACTTACTGCTTCTACCTGAAATAAAATAATCTTTATCACCTTTTGTCTGTTATGCTGGGAAATTTGCCATAAAAAATGTAACAATTCTTCATTTTCTCTAATACATAAAAGTATGCTTCTGAAGATCAAAGAGGTTACAAACAAATGTTTACAGTATTAGTATTATATAACCTGTGGGGTTTTCTAGTAACTTCACCAAGCAATCCCTAACATATGTCTATACAAATATCTGTATGCAAATGTTTATTGTAGCTTTATTAATATTTGCCCCAAATGGGCTCCAAGTTAAATGTCCATTAATCAAATTGTGGTACCATCTTACAATGGAAGAATATGTAGCAAATCAGTGATACATACAAAAGCATGGATGAACTCAAATGTTAAGAAAAGTGGAAAACAATACTTGAAGGCTAAACATAGCATGATTTCATTTATATAGCACTCTGGAAAAAGCAAAACTATAGAAACAGAAAACAGAACAGTGTTTGCAAGGGCCTGGTGTAGAAGGAGGGGACCAACTAAAAAGGGCATAGAACTTTTGGAGATGACGTAGTATTCTGTATCTTGATTGTAGCAGAAGTTACATTATTTTATGTGTTTGTCAAAATTCATACAACTGTTCATACAGAAGGATTAACTTCAGTGAACGTAAATCACACTTTAATCTTGAAATTAAAAAGCATAAATAAATATTCAATGTGATTCTTTTCTACTATCTTACAATGTCTGCTTTAGTACTACATCTGTCACTCAAATCCCATGCAGAATCTGTCTACGTTACTTTATATAAAATTCATGTTTTCTTATAAGGATTGAAGAAAAGGCTCATCTTGGAATATAATAAATGTAACTATGTTAACAGTAGTTGGATCAGTTAGTAAGATAATAATAATAGTACCCATTAATTTGCTGAATAACAGATAATAGAGATAACAGACATAAATAACAATTCTTATTCATGAAAATATTAAGCTTCTTAAGATCAATAATTATTGATAATTTTGATCTTTAGGGATTTTTGGTAAAAAAATGTAAGCTCTGTGAAAAATAGAAATTTTATTCATTGAATAATCCTCAACATCCATGTTGAATAGTGCCTGGCTCAAAAAAAAAAAAAAAAAAAAAAGTTGTGAAACGAGCAACCACAATATTAGACCTACCATTAGCTCAATATCGCTACCAATTATATAAAGTTGATCTTCCATAGAAAGCTTCCTGTTCAAATGGGCGAGCACATAGGTAATTCCAGGTAAACGAACAGCAGGACTGGTGAGAAGGCTACCCCAAAGAGCACTGTAGAACGCTGACTGGTCTACGGCAGCGGCAACCTTTTCCAACAATGTGTTTGTTCTTAAGTAACAAAATAAAGTGGTGTAAGAAAGGAAATATTTAATATCACATTAAAGGATATCAATTATTTTCTTCCAAAAATGTATGAAAGCATCTATGCTGTACTCATATTCTCCACTCTGGAAACATGTGTGATAAACAGGAAGAATAATATTCTTCAGAGTTAGAGGACTAGATTAAGCCATGGCTCCACTATTTACTTAATCTTTCTTTAGTTCAGTCTTCTCATTTGTAAAATAAGAACAATAAAAACACTACCACAAGTCTATTTAATGTCATTAGGTTGTTAAATTACTCTAATAAAATACCATATACACATTTTAGTTAATATTAAACCAAGGTAGAACATATCTTTTATTGTCCTACAAAATCTTAAGACATTTTCAAATGTCTTTTTTTTTTTTTTTAAAAAAAATCACATACTATATAGTTCATGATAGCTTTAATGAATCAGACCTATGAAATCAAAGGTGCTTTAGTGCTTTAAGAACTGCATAAAGATTAATTACTTGTTTTTAATGTAAGATAAACCATGTAATACATAAAGACTATTAAAGTATTGTCAAATCAAGAGATAACACTGTAATCTCTTTTGGTCCCAACTTATCTAAGCATTAAAATAGTAATGCACCTATGAGTCTCCCTTTTTCCTTTCTTTCTTTCTTCTTCTTCTTCTTCTTCTTTTTTTTTTTTTTTAGGTACCTGGGATTAAATACAGGGATGCTATACCACTGAGCTAAATCTGCAGCCCTTTTTAAAATTTTGAGACATGGTATCACTAAAGTTCCCAGTTTGGCTTTGACCTTGTGATTGTTTTGCCTCAGCCTCCTGAGTAGGTGGGATTACAGGTGTGTGCTATTGTACCTGGTTTACAAACCGCAGAATATTATAATCAGAAACAAAACTGATTTATAAAGGAAATAATTCCATATTAAATTTCTAAAATTATAAGCAAAACTAGTTAAATTTAAATTAAATTTAAAGAAAATAATAACCTTTGAGAATAAAATTATTTCTTTCAAAGTAGCCTACAAGGTAATCCAATGTTTTCAGGGTTAGATTCTTACTATATTATGGGAGTACATAAAATACAACAAAATAACTGGTCAGTGCACATGAATAAATTATTTAAATTTTAAATAATCAAGTACACTCAAAGTAAATTTGGCATTTTCAATTTTTCCTACCTAACTGAGTTTATTTGGTAAGAATATCAGTGATGAAATAGTAAAGATACTTTATGTTCATTGTCTACAACTATTAGCTATCAAAAAATTATAACAGGTTCTAAAATAAATCAAATCGTTTTCTTTGAAAAGCTAAAATATCAAAGAGTATCATGTCAATACCTAGTAAAATAGCACTATACTTGATATTAAGGCTATTTTTTTCCATTACCAATTTTAAAACTTTTGGTATAGTTTTGGACCATAAAACTTTAGGACCAGTTTTCCATTCTTTTCATTAATTGAAATGTTCTGTTAGCTGGGCAAAGTGGCACATGCCTGTAATACAAGCGACTCAGAAGGTTGGGCAGGAGAATCACCAAATTTTAAGTCAGCCTGGGAAATTTAGTGAGGCCCTAAGCAACCTAGGGAGATCCTGTTTCAAAAAGAAAAAATTAAAAAGGACTGGGATGTAACTCATTAGTAAAGCATTCCTAGGTTAAACCTGTAGTACCCAAAACAAAAACAACCACTCTTGATAAATATCTTCTTATTTTAAATTTTGAATCACAGAAATAAGAGAAAAAGAATACTAATTATGAATCACAATTTTTTGAATAAGTTATATGTGCAAGGCACTGGACTAAGTGATTTCATTATTATAATAACACAGTAAAATAAATATTAGATAGATGAATAAGTTTGATAGATGAAGAAACTATTTTAAAAGCTTTCCTAAGCTCATTAGGCATGTATACAGGCAAGATTTAAACCCAGTCCATCTATCTCCTACATCTGTACTTATACCATAGAGCTATACTTTCAGTATGTTATAGATATAATAATTTTATTGCTATAGAAATCTTAATGTGATATAGAAATCTTAATGTAATATACTGAAATATCTAGAAGTAAGACATAAAATTAATTTTTATGATGTTAAAACATATGTATGGATGCTTGCTAACAAATGCATGATGTAGATTACATAGTTGTACCAAATACCAGTTTACCTCTCATAGTACTCTGATCCTTCTTCTAAGCCAGGGAGAATACCAGTTAGCAACCCTTGTAGACCAGGCTTCAGTGTTTTACCCAAAGGCAAGTAATATATCTCATATAAACTGAGCAAAGTTGGTTTCACAGACATGGCAGCATTTGCAAGAAGAGGAAATAATCCAGAACTATTTAAAACAACAACAAAAGGGGGAAGGGGAAAAAGTAAAATAATGACAAAATATCAGTTCATTTGTAATTATAACTCTATATAAATCTTTTATGTTTTGAAGAAATAGTAAATATACTGGCTGCTTTAAAATGATACTATAAATTGAAGACTTCTACATACATTAAACTAAACCAGTTTTCTCACCTGAGCTTCATACTGAAGAACCCAGGAGCATCTTAGCTGTTTGATGAAGTCCACATATTTCATAATTCCCAAACAGAATTCTCCCCTTTTCACTAAAACCAGTTTCTTACTATAATACTGCCATTTCAAAATACTGTTATCACCATCTATCTGGCTCACTCTAGACCCTTTAAAAAAAAAGTCTTCCACTCCAAAAATCAATCATCAGGTTTTCTCTCCATATCACACTCCTTGATATTTTTTTTTGAATATAATAAATTCTCTTTATCTCTACCAGACACGTACCTAGAAGAGACCACCATTATTTTATCATCTTAATGAAATTGTTGGTCTCAGTTGAACTTTCATTAGTTTCCTGTTGCCACATTCCTGTTGGCAATGTGGCCTTATCTTAAGATTCGGCCACAGGCTGGGGATGTGGCTCAAGTGGTAGCGCGCTCGCCTGGCATGCGTGCGGCCCGGGTTCGAGCCTCAGCACCACATACCAACAAAGATGTTGTGTCCGCAGAGAACTAAAAAATAAATATTAAAAATTCTCTCTCTCTCTCTCACTCTCTCTCCTCTCTCACTCTCTCTTTAAAAAAAAAAAAAAAAAAAAAAAGATTCGGCCACTGCATGCTTCTGTACACCCCATGTACACTCACCAATTTTGTCCCTCGCACCCTCTACTCCAGCTATACTGGATGATTCCTCACTGATTTCTTTACTTATATCCTTTCTGTATGTCTGGGTGATCCTTAAATGTTCAAGTCCAGCCTATGTCATTTTCTTAAGGATACTGCCTCCTAATTAGACTAGGTTAGGTTCCCTAATTGAAGTTTCCATTGTACTTAATATTATCTTATTAGAACATTTACTGCTTTAAATTGTTTCATGTGTCTTCTTTAAATGACTGTAAATATCAGAAACCCACAGAAATATCATGATGTTTTTTTTTATTTCTGTATTCAAGTCCTCAGTACCATGTCCTGCACTTAGGAGGCCTTAACAACTGAATTATGACTCTCTTAATTCTAGTTTACATACAAAATAGAAATAATCTTCAACTCCTTACATTTCTGCCTCCAATTTTAGATACAGTTTGACCTAAAGATGTAGTCACATATAATTACAGTCAGCCTTTGAGACTACTTTCTTTCATGTGCCCCAGGGCCCATTATTTTTAATTTGCTAGGGACCAGCCTCATTCATTTTCCTTTTTCTTTCCTGTAATTTCTATCTTCTTCCACCGAAATCTTTGCTTTTCAACACTTTGTACTCAAATATTTCCGCATGATTCTAAGAAGAGAATAAATAACAGCAACAACCAAACTCCAAAACCTTTATTTTAACTACCTCCTGGATTAAACCTGCCAAGCTATATCAACTTTTAAGGGAGGAGAGATATATACACGTATGTATGTATTCATGCATTTCTTCCAACTTATCACCTCTGTGTCTTAAATCATGATAGTTCTACATGTGATGCTCTGATATAAATTTGGTTTTCCTTTTTATTTCAATTTTTAAAATTGGTGCATTATAGTTGTACAAAATGATGGGATTTGTTGTTACATGTTCATAGATGCACACAATATAATTTAAATTTGGTTTTCATTCATGGTTCTTGGCTTTTAAGTCTGAAAGCTCTTGTTACTTATTAAATCACTACTGCAATAAGCATATCTTTTATTAGACTACATCACCTCTGTTCTAAGTGAATAGAGCAATAAGCATATTTTCCGTTTAAGTATTTGACCATCTGTCCTTGGTTTATAGCAATGAAGATGAAAGACAATGTTTTGTTATGATACTGGGGGAGCTTTAGGTTTCATAAAGCAAAGAATCTTATCTTTTATCTCCCTTTCACCTGCTCCTTTTTATCTCAAAGGCAGGCCACAGAAACTAGAATTTCTCTTCATTCAAGGTGGACCATAGAAACTAATTTTTCTTGCCTTTCTGACTTTCAGGTAGCCATAAAGAAATTCTCTGACCTACCATGGTTGATAGATCAGAAAACCCACATTTCAGAAAGAGTCCTCCCCATACCAGGGAAGAAGGAAAGCTACCCAGAAGGGCCAAGAACAATCTGATGAGGCATGCTTTGCTGTTTTCCCTACTCAGTCTTTTGCATTCAAGCATACCTTTTTTTGTCTAATCATGTTTCTACACATGCTTTAATCACACATATGTAGAAGTGTCCAATAAAAACCCAAAAGGATGAGGGTTCAGAAAGCTTCTGAACTCATTCACCCATCAGGAGGGTGGTGTATCCCAACTCCACAGGGATGGAAGTTCTTGTGCTCAGGACCCTTCAGATCTTGCCCCATCTCTCTCCTTATGGCTGTGTATTTGAATTTGTTAAAATATCCTTTATGATAAACTGGTGAATGTTTCCCTGAGTTCTTTAGCTGCTCTAGCAAATTAACTAAGCCCAAAGAGGAGGTAGTGGAACCCTAACTTGTAGTCAGTTGGTCAAATGTTCTGGAAGCTTGGACTTGCTCCTGGTGTCAGAAGTGGTAGTAGTCTTGTGGACTGAGCTCTCAACCAGTGAAATCTGACACTATCTCCAGGAACACAGCATTAAAACTGAATTAGACTAGAGGATGTCCAGTTGAGGTTCTCTGCAAAACTACCTACTTGCTTCCTGGTAGGGAGAAATCCTTGCACATTTTTTTGATCACAAAAGTGACTGGAGTTATATACATATCATAGGAGAAATCAAATTTTGAGTGTGATTTTACATGATGTCTAAGAAGATACAAGAGGCATTATTTATTAAATATTTTAGATTATTTTGGTACTGTGCAGAGAACAGAGTTTAAGAAAATCAGGTGGTGGGTGAATGTTAGGAAGCCAATGACAAAGCACAGGCTAGAGGTGATGCTTACTAAGACTGGATGCTGCCAGTGAAGGTGCTGAGAAAATAGATATATTTGACATATATCGTAATAATAGCTAATATTTATTAAGTACTTGCTATATGCAGCACATTGTTCTAAGTACTTTTGGTAACTTAACATTTTAAATTCTAACAACCTATGGCATTAGTAACCTTATTTCTATTTTGCAGGTAAGTATATAAAGAGGTGAAAATGGTCAAAGATCATAGAGCTAATTTGACTCCAGAATCCTCTGCTCATAACCATTATGAGACAGAAGTCTTAGTGGCAGACTGTAAAGGGGTGGTGGGAGAATATATGTGGGACTAATAAGATATCATGTGTAGCTCTGATTTCAGGCTTGTGTGAGTAGACAGAAGGTAGTGCAATTCACTGAACTTTAGTACACTGCAGGAAGACCAGATTTCCAGGAACAGAGGATGAGTTTAATTTTGAAAACGTAAAGCTGTACCTGCCTGTAAAGATCCTCAGAGATCAGGTAATTCAGGAGTTTAAGGCTAAATCCAGAGCTAGAGATATCAATTTGGGAGTCAGTGCATAAAGGATAAAACTCTGATTATGAGGGATGAAAGAAGATAGGAAGATGTAGGTCAATGAATTCAAGGCAGCAGATAAGTATAATGAAAATTATCTTGAGGTCTAACATATGACATGAGGACCATAGTTAATGCTGATTTGTTTAAGGAATTTTTACTAATTGGGTAGATTTTAGTTGCTCTTGCCTCTCTCACATACACACATACAAAGTGGATGTGGAACCGATGTGAATCTGCAATATGTATACGGGGTAAAAATGGGAGTTCATAATCTGCTTGAATCAAATGTATGAAATATGATATGTCAAGAGCTTTGTAATGTTTTGAACAACTAATAATAAAAAAATGTTAAAAAAAACAAAGACTCACAAAAAGGTAACAATGTGAGATAATGATGGATATATTAATTTGCTTAATTTTTTTAAACTTTTCTTTCTTTTTTTTTTTAAGATATTTATTTATTTGTTTTTAGTTTTTTTCGGCAGATACAACATCTTTGTTTGTATGTGGTGCTGAGTATCGAACCGGGGCTGCACGCATGCCAGGAAAGCGCGCTACGGCTTGAGCCACATCCCCAGCCCATAATTTGCTTAATTGTAGTAACCATTTTGTTTTATGTATTTCATAACATCATGTTGTACCTTATATATACATAATAAACTTTTTTTAAAAATCATGCTTGTAACAGGGCTGGGGCTGTAGCTCAGTGGCAGAGTACTTGCCTAGTATGCATGAGGCACTGGATTCGATCCTCAGCACCACATAAAAATAAACAAATAAAATAAAGGCATTCTGTCCATCTATAACTACAAAAAAAATTTTTTTTTAAATCATGGTTGTGGATAAACTTACCTGATAAGAAAATATAAAGTGAAAAAAAAAAGAAAATATAAAGTGAAAATATAAGAATGTATAGGTTACTAAGTAAGTCTTAAGAAATGCAAATATTGAATTCAGGTAAAGAAAAAAAGGCTGATAAAGGAGATTTACAAAGAGTAAACAAGAAAAAGTAATTCCACGGAAGCCAACTGAAAATAAAGAATGGTAAATAATGTTAGAAATCAAGGTATTTTATTTTTTATCAGGCAAATTTTCAAGCTTAAAAATGGTAGACTGTTCTATAGTTCCAATGATTTTGAATGAAAATTCTTCTTTCATAAATGACTGCTGAGAATAAAAAAGAAACTTACCTTAAGGAATGGTCTAAGTTTTTCTATATTACTTAACTCAAATAGTTAAGATTGGAATCAAAAACTTTTGGTCATGAAGGAGCTTTCATTTTTTCAGTTTTTAGTGCAGAAAGCTTAAGAGTTAGCAATACATTTTAATTTATATTATATGAAATAGATAATAAAATTATTCTTACCTATATAAAAAAAGATCTTTGGCAAGTCGCTTAGGTCCAATGATTTTGAAGATGATTTCATATGTTTCAAGTGCCTTCCGATGAACTCCACCTGGTAATGCTGGATGTAGACATTGAGCAAGGCGCTTGCCTATGGTCAGCTTTTTGGGTACTACCTGGTACTTTGCATTATTTTGTAAAACCTTGAAGAAAACATTTAAATGCAGATGAGAAAAAATATTTCGTTTTATTCCATTTTCTCACATGTTATAAAAATTATCATTGTAGGGCATTCATTATTGTCTGTGACATCAATATATATTTTATTTGAAATTTTTAAAAATTATTAATTTGCTTAAAAATACATCCTTTCCATGTTAACAGAAAGAACATATTGTTATTGAAACAATACTTGCCAAGACAAATTTATGGAGAGAAGAGGTTATTATCTGTAGTGAGTATTGAATTGAAAATGAGTGTCTTTGCTATGTATTTTAAGATAAATTTCTAAGTGTGCTATGACACTTGATGTTGATTATTGTAAGACCATACTTTTCCCGTATATCCTTTTTAATATTTAGAGCATTCTTAGTTAATAACAAAAACAATTGTAAAATTATGGGTGTAAGTTGAGAAAATTTTCATCTCAGTTACAAAGCAAAAAGTCAAAATGAAAAGCTAGGAGATTATCAGTGATGCTATTTTAATAAGCGTGGTTTAAACCAGATACATGAAGAAGGATCAATTCAAAGCCAAGCTCCAAGGTCTAAGTGACTATATATAGAGTTGCCTTTGTAAAAAGTACTGAATCACAGCGAAAGCTTATAAAACGTTTCCTTGCTGCTATACACGCATCATTTGGAAAGGATACAACAGTTACTGCTTTCCACTTGCAGTTTTTCATTTTGTTGCCAGGAACTCCAGAACCATATCTGATGCTCAATTAGAAAACTTACTAACCCTTATAGTTAGTTAGCAGCATCTTTGCTTCCCAGTCTTGTGTTTTTATAAGTGATGACAATGATAATAACTCTATTTTTAAAGCTCTGTTTTTTAATTAGAACTTCAAAAGTGCTAAACAGTATGCTTTGAAATAATAAAGTAAAATAGCACTATCAAAATTAATGTTTAGTTATGACTGCATATTCTTTACTTCAAGATTTAGAGAAATCCAATAAGATAAACACAGATTTCTGATTTTTTTAATCTTTTAATGAAATGGACAAGATAAACATACCTTGTTAAGTTTTCCAAGTGCTGATATCAAATCTGCCCATTCACTGGAGTATTCAAAATTCTTCAGTGCTTTGTCAATTGCAGCTACATAGTTTCTGTACTTGGAGTCACTCAATAACTCCACTTCTTCTGTGTTCATCCTCCCACAGTGTTCAGCTAAAGACTAGTTCCAAACTCATGCAAAATCATTACCTACAAAAGAGTGTGTAGGAGGACTCAAGGTTACAAAGCAAATTACTGAAATGGGTTCATATGGTCCTACTACAAAGGTAATGGCTAACTTTAAAATGTTTCATAAGTTAGAAGTGGTAAAAATTTTGGTCTCTTAGTTCACAGGTGATTGAAGTATTCAAAAAAGACTCAATGATAACTACATGTACATTCTTTCCTGTAGGGAAACTGGGAAATGTTTGAGAATTTAGGGATACAAAAAAGAAATTTTATGACATTTACTTCAATTTAGAAATCATGTTATTTCTGTCACAATTGTTGATAGAACGTTTTATACACCCACCCACCCACATACACACACACATACACACAGCCTTCTACTTTGTCTTGATGCTAAAATAAAGTAAGACTTGTTAGACTGGAAACATCGAGGACATGGGGGGGGGACAATTTTGAAGATCATTTTATTTATTAGGTATCTAGCATGAAGGAACATCAGCTGTATGGGATTAGATTTCCCTTTGAATAAAACTGACCAGAATATGTGGCTTAAAATATGTCCACAAAATATTTGATGTTCCTTTGAAAACACTGTGACTCAATTTTAATGAAAAGAATAAAAAAGACAAGACAATAGATAATAACCAACATGCAATAAAGGCACTTCACTTCAGTTTCCTGTGTGTTTGTGTGATACTGGAGATTGAATCCAGGGTCTGCCCCAAACTAGGAAAATGCGATGCTACTGAGCTATATTCCCAGCCCTTCAGTTTCCTATTTACTCTCTCTTAAATCACTGGGCCAAACCAGCCACCATATCATGAAATACCTCAAGGAACTCTACATAGAGGTCCCTATGGTGAAGAACCAAGGCTTTGTCACAGCCCCCGTGAGTGAGTCATTTTAGAAGCTATCTTCCAACCCCAGCCAAGCCTTGATTTGACTGTACACCCAACAGACACCTTGAATGTCACTTAGTAAGAGACCCCAAAGTCAGAACTACATAGCTAAGTTTCTCAGATTCATGACCAACAGAAAGTTTTCTGTTTTAGGTCACTGCATTCTGGGGAAATATGTTACAGTTACACAGCAATAGATAATTAACAGAATAACAACAAGGACTTAATTGAAGCTTAACTGAAAAATCAATGTGGTTTCTCCTCTACATTCTTTGTATCCTGAGTTTTAAACACCTGTACCTTTACTGATGGCTATGTTTGTGGATGGGCAGGGAAGTCTCAGACTGGGCTTCGAGGATACCAAAACAATTCCATTGGGATATAATAATATTTTCAACAAGTAGTTTAAGATAACTGGATATCTCATGCTTGAAAAAAATGAATTTGGCTCAACTGTACAAAAATAAACTTAAAATGGATCACAGATCTGAATGTACCAACTAGAGCTATAAAACTCCTAGAAGAATATACAGGAGTTAATCTTCATGACCCCTTTAAATGTTTATGTGGGTCCCTAAAAACAATATTAAAAAAACACAAGCAAAAAATAAAAATAAAATATACAGTACAACTTCATCAAAGGAGAGCTTCTGTGCTGCAAATGATACCACCAAGAAAGTGAAAAGACAACTGAAAGGAGAAAATATATCTCTCACATATCTGACAAGGTGCTTAAACTAGATATATAAAGAATGTTTCCCAGGACAATGCTAAAAGAACAAAAAATTTAAAAATTGAGGAAGAATATGAATAGACATTTCTACAAAGAAAATACACGAATGCTAAGTAACATGTTACATGAAGTAACACTCAACATCAATCATCAGGGAAATGCCAATCAAAACTATGAGATAATATTTCACACCCCTTAGGATGGCAATAATAATGATAATGATGATGATAATAATAACAATAATAGACGATAACAAGTATTGGTCAAGATATTGGGAAACTGGAACACTCATAAACTTCTGGAGTGAAAACTAATTGATGCAGCTTCTTTGAAAAATAGTGTGATGGTTCTCAAAAAGTTAAACATAAAATTATCACAAGACTCGGCCCAGATCCACCTCTGCAGGGCCCTGGTTCACCCCTTTCCTGGTGGGGCAGATACTCACCAGAGCCTATCCTCTGGTGCAGGACCGCCCCTTCTGACCAGTGGACAACTCCAGGAGCCAAGATCCAGCCCAGACTATCCACATCAGCATACAGGGATCCAGGCTCTCAGTAGGCCTGGTTCACTCCTCCCCTTCGAGGCAGACACTGGCAGAGCCAAGCCATTGGCACAGGACCACCCCTTCTGACCAGCAGGAGGAGTACAGCAGGAGGTCAAGCAGGGTCCCAGATCCACCCACACCAGCCTTTGCTGGATCCAGGAGCACAGCAGACCCAGTCCACCCCTCCCAAATGGGGCAGACACCCAACAGAGCCTAACCTCTGGCGCAGGACTGCCCCTTCCAACCAGCAGACTACCATGGGAGGAAAGTGCCCCAAACAAACTAGGACACGATAATAACAAAATCTATAATCTGTGAATTAAATAATGACCTAGATGAGAAAATACAAGCAAAAACTGATCACTCCAACAATGAGATAAGAGAAAAAATACAGGTAGCAAAAGATGAGAGAGAGAGAGAGAGAGAGAGAGAGAGAGAGAGAGAGAGAGAGAGACAGACCGACCCTGAAAAAAAAAGTCAAAAATCCTTGAAATGAAGGATACAATAAATCAAATAAAGAACTCAATAGAAAGCATAACCAACAGACTAGATCATGTGGAAGAAAGAATGTCATATAACGAAGACAAAGTATACAATCTGGAAAATAAAGTTGATTACACAGTGAAGAAAGTTAGAAACCATGAACAGAACATCCAAGAATTATGGGACAGCATCAAAAGACCAAATCTAAGAGTTATTGTGAAAGAGGAAGGCACAGAGTTTCAAACCAAAGGAATGCACAATCTCTTCAATGAGATAGTATCAGAAAATTCCCCAAGCATGAAGAATGAATTGTAAAACCAAATACAAGAGGCTTACAGGACTCCAAATGTACAAAATTACAACAGATCTATGCCAAGGCACACTATAATGAAAATGCCTAGCATACAGAAAATCTAATCAGAGGAGAAACCAAGTCACATTAAATACCAAAAATAAACAGAATGGCTGGGAATACAAATCATGTCTCAATAATAACCCTGAATGTTAATGGCTTAAACTCACCAATCAAACTCACATAGACTAGCAGATTGGATTAAAAAAAAAAAAGACCCAACAATATGTTGCCTCAGACCCATCTCGTAGAAAAAGACATTCACAGACTGAAGGTGAAGGGTTGGGAAAAATCATACCATTCACATGGACTGTGGAAGCAAGCAGGGGTTTCCATCCTCATATCAAATAAAGTAGACTTCAAACTAAAGTCAACCAAAAAGGATAAAGGACACTACATACTGCTCAATGGAACCATATCCAACAAGACTTAACAATTATAAATATATATGCCCCAAACAACAGGGCAGCTATGTTCATCAAACAAACTCTTCTCAAATTAAAGAGTCAAATAGACTACAACACAATAATTTTGGGTGTCTTTAACATACCTCTTTCATCACTAGATAGATCTTCCAAACAAAAGCTGAACAAAGAAACTATAGATCTCAATAATACAATCCATAACTTAGACTTAACTGACATATATAGAATATTCCAACCTTCAACAAGAGAATATACTTTCTTCTTAGCAGCACATGGATCCTTCTCTAAAACAGACCATACACTATGCCACAAAGGAACTCTTAGCAAATATTAAAAAGTAGAAATACTACCCTGCATTCTATCAGATAATGATGGAATGAAATTAGAAATCAATGATAAAACAAGAAATAAAATCCACTCCAACACTTGTAGACTAAATAATATGCTACTGAATGAACAATGGGTTACAGAAGACATCAAGGAGGAGATTAAAAATTTTTAGAGGTGAATGAGAACACAGATACAACATATCAAAATCTCTGAGACACTATGAAAGCAGTTCTATCTAAGAGGAAAGTTTATTGCATGGAGTTCATTCCTTAAAAGAAGAAAAAGTCAACAAATAAATGACTTAACACTACATCTCAAAGCCTTAGAAAAAGAAGAACAAATCTACACCAAAAGCAGTAGAAAGAAGACAGGAAATAATTAAAGTCAGAGCTGAAATCAATGAAATTGAAACAAAACAAACAATTGAAAAACGTGACAGAACAAAAAGTTGGTTCTTTGAAAAAAAAATAAATAAAATTGACAGACCCTTAGCCATGCTAACAAAGAGAAGAAGAGGGAAAACTCAAAGCACTAACATACGTGATGAAAAAAGAAATATCACAACAGACACTACAGAAATAAAGAAGATAATTATAAATTATTTTTGAAAACCTCTACTCCAATAAAATAGAAAATATCGAAGACATCAACAAATTTCTAGAGTCATATAATTTGCCCAAATTGAGATAGGATGATATACACAATTTAAACAGATCAATTTCAAGTGAGAAAATAGCAGATACCATCAAAATTCTACCAACCAAGAAAAGCCCAGGACTGAATGGATACACAGCCGAGTTCTCTAATTTATTTCACTCTCCAATTTATTTCAGGAAATAGAAAAAGAGGCAGCATTTTCAAACTCATTCTATGAGGCCAATATCACTCTGATTCCAAAACCAGGAAGCAAAGACACATCAAAAAAAGAAAACTTCAGACGGATATCTCTCATAAACATAGATGAAAAATTCTCAATAAAATTCTGGCATATCAAATACAAAGACATATCAAAAAGATCACGCACTATGATCAAGTGGGATTCATCCCAGGGATGCGAGGTTGGTTCAACATACGGAAATCAATAAATGTAATTTATCACATCAATAGCCTTAAAGATAAGAATCATATGATCATCTCAATAGATGCAAAAAAAGCATTTGACAAAATACAGCATCGCTTTATGTTCAAAACACTAGAAAAACTAGGGAACATATCTCAACATTATAAAGGCTATCTATGCTAAGCCCCAGGCCAACATCATTCTAAATGGAGAAAAATTGAAGGCATTCCCTCTAAAAACTGGAACAAGACATGGATGCCCACTTTCACCACTTCTATTTAACATAGTTCTTGAAACACTGGCCAGAGCAATTAGACACACGAAATAAATTAAAGGGATACACATAGGAAAAGAAGAACGCAAATTGGCACTACTTGCTGATGATATGATTCTATACTTGGAAGATCCTAAAAGTTACACCAGCATACTTCTAGAACTAGTAAATGAATTCAGCAAAGTAGCAGGATAAAAAACAACAACCATAAGTCAAAGGCATTTCTGCATATCAGTGACAAATCCTCAGAAAGGGAAATGTAGAAAATTACCTGATTCTCAATAGCCTCAAAAAAATAAAAATAAGAATAAAATACTTTTGAATCAACTTAACGAAAGAGTTAAAAGATCTATATAATGAAAATTACAGAACCCTAAAGAAAGAAATCAAAGAAGACATTAGAAGATGGAAAGATCTACCTTGCTCTTGGATAGGCAGAATTAATATTATCAAAAGGGCCATACTTCTGGGATGTAGCTCAGTGGCAACGCGTCTGCCTTGCATTCGCAAAGCCCTGGGTTCGACTCACAGTTCCAAAAAAGACAAAAAAAAGAACCCCACCAAAAAAAAAATAAGATTAAAAAAAAAAAAAAACAACAACCAAAAGGGCCATACTTCCAAAGCACTATACAGATTTAATACAATTCTGATCAAAATTCCAATGACATTCCTCATAGAAATAAAAAAAAGCAATCATGAAATCCATCTGAAAAAAATAAGAGACCCAGAATAGCTAAAGCAATCATTAGAAAGAAAAGTAAAGCAAGTGGCATCACTATACCAGACCTTAAATTATACTACAGAACAATAGTAACAAAAAAAGCATGGTATTGGCACCAAAACAGACTGGTAGACCAATGGTACAGAATAGAGGACACAGAGTCAAACCCACAAAATTACAATTATCTTGTGTTAGACAAAGGTGCCAAAAACATGCTTTGGAGAAAAGATAGCCTCTTCTACAAATGTTGCTGGGAAAACTGGAAATCCATATGCAACAAAATGAAAATAAACTCCTATCTATCACCATGCACAAAACTCAACTTAAAATGGATCAAGGACTTAGGAATACAACAAGATACCCTGGGTCTAATAGAAGAAAAAGTAGGCCCTAATCTCCATCATGTGGGATTAGGTCCCAACTTCCTTAACACTCCTGTAGCACAAGAATTAAAATCAAGAATCAATAAATGGAATGGACTCAAACTAAAAAGTTTCTTCTCAGCAAAAGAAACAATCTGTGTGAGGAAAAAAAAAAAAACAATCTGTGAGGTGAATAGAGAGCCTACATCTTGGGATCAAATCTTTACCCCTCACACATCAGATAGATGTGTGAGGGCTAAATAAAGAACCCAAAAAGCTAAACAACAACAACAAAAAAAACAAATAACCCAGTCAATAAAAGGGCCAAAGACCTGAAGAGCCACTTCTCAGAAGATGATGTACAATCAATCAACAAATAGATGAAAAAATGTTCATCATCACTAGCAATTAGAGAAACACAAATCAAAGCCACTGTAAGATGTCATCTCATTCCAGTCAGAATGGCAGCTATTATACATACAAAAAACAATACGTGTTGGTGAGGATATGGGGAAAAGGGTACATTCATTCATACACTGCTGGTGGGATTACAAATTAGTACAGCCAATATGGAAAACAGTAGGGAGATTTCTTGGAAAATTGGGAATGGAACCACCATTTGACCCGGCTATCCCTCTCCTCGGTCTATACCCAATGGACTTAAAAACAGCATACTACAGGGACACGGCCACATCAAAGTTTATAGCAGCACAATTCACAATAGCCAAACTGTGGAACCAACCAGATGCCCTTCAATAGATAAACGGAAAAAAAAAATGTGGCATATATACACAACAGAATATTACTCATCAATGAAAGAGAATAAAATCAGGGCTGGGATTGTGGCTCAGCGGTAGAGCGCTCGCCTAGCATTGGCGTGACCTGGCTTTGATCCTCAGCACCACATAAAATAAAAGTATTGTGTTGTGTCCATCTACACCTAAAAAATAAATATTAAAAATAAATAAATAAATAAATAAAATCATGGCATTTGCAGGTAAATGGATGGAGTCAGAAAAGATAATGCTAAGTGAAGTTAGCCAATCTTAAAAAACCAAATGCTGAATGTTTTCTTTGATATAAGGAGGCTGATTTATAGTGGGGTAGGGAGGGGGGCATGGGAGGAATAGAGGAACTCTAGATAGGGCAGAGGGGTTGGAGGGGAAGGGAAGAGGCATGGGGTAGAATGTGATGAAAATTATTATCCAAAGTACAGGTATGAAGACATGAATTGGTATGAATATACTATTTATACAACCAGAGATATGAAAAATTGTGCTCTATATGTGTAATAAGAATTGTAATGCATCCTGTCATATATAAATAAAAAATTTAAAAAATTATCTCAAGACTCACTAATTCTACTCCTAGGTATAGATCCACCTCCACCCAAATGAAAACATATATCTGCTCAATAATCTTTACATGAATGTTCACAGAAGAATTATTAACAATAGGTGAAAGGTAGGAATAATCCAAATATCTATCAAGTGACACATGGATAAATAAGCTGTACTACTGCCAATTTATGGTTTCTTTCACTATCAAAATCTAGATTAAACCATAAACACAAAATAGAGAAATATATGTTTCACATATAAAAGACTGGCATTCTAAAACAAAGCCAAAACTATTGTAACTAATATAACATTTAATTTTTTTTTTGAGAGAGAGAGAGAGAGAGAGAGAAAGAGAGTTTTTTTAATGTTTATTTTTTAGTTATAGGCGGACACAACATCTTTGTATGTGGTGCTGAGGATCGAACCCGGGCTGCACGCATGCCAGGCGAGCGCGCTACTGCTTGAGCCACATCCCCAGCCCCACTAATATAACATTTAAAAACTAATAAATAGTGTCATATGGAATGAAAGCTAGAATGAATACAAAACAGCATATTTCTAGTTTTGTTTCTGAGAAATCAGAATAACAGCAAAGTTAAACTCAGGGGAAATGACTGGATTTTTTCTATATGTATATGTATATATATACCTATATAAAATTATGCTAAATCCTAGTCAATAAACCTAAAAATGTACTGTTCTAGTAGTAGATGGGATAAAGCACATGCATCAGTTTTACTGACTGGGATAATTTTTTCCTCTTAGCAAAATTTCTAGAAGATGATATAATATTCAATTTGAATCTATAAAATATCTGATACATGAAGAAGATTAATCTGGGAAGCAATTTAGTGATAATTTCTACTAGTGAAAATAGGAAACTGGGTGCAGTGGCACACACCTGTAATCTCAGTGACATAGGAGGCTGAGGCAGGAGGATTACAAGTTTAAGATCAGCTTAGTAAGGCCCTAAGCAACTTAGCAAGACCTTGTCTTAAAAAAATAAAAAGGGCTGGGGATGTAGCAACTCACCGGTCCAATGCCCTTGAGTTCAATTCCCCAGGACCCCAAAAAATTTTTCTCAAAAAATAGAGTTTGCAATATTATCTCAATAGATATATCCTTTAGGCAAAATTTTTATTTGATATACAAAAGTCAACTGATAATGACCAGTCAAGTTTGTAACTATTGCATGTTTCCACGGCTATAAAGGTGAGTGAGGCAAGAAATTTGAAATATGTTAGTTACTATTTATTTAACCAAAAATTCTAAATATTTAAATATAATTAAAAAGAGTTCCTACAGTTTTGGATACATGTTACTCTCAGAATATTAAAAGTAAAATCTTATGAAAAGAGCTGAAATATGAGAAAGAACTTTCTGTTGGAGCTTTTTTTTTTTTCAATAACACAACTGTTTTATTTAACATTTCTTCCCATCCTCCATTCTATGATTCCAGAATGCTAAACCTCATGTGCATATAAACCCACCTTTAGCAGCAGACAAGGCAAAAAAGGGAAGGAAAGTGCAATTTTGAACGTAACACCACAGAACCAGAGTGGGAAACAAAGATAGACAGAGGGCAGTGAGTTCCTTGGTTGATGCTCTGCCCACAGACCCTCATCCTGCTCACTGTCTCTGAACAGGAAACATTCAAGAACAGAAACTCTCAAGTGTTAAGTAACTGCCCAACTCTCTTGGTAGCATCCCTCTTCCAATCCCATCTATCCTGGTATCCTAATGAGCTTACTTGAAAACTTAAGAAATTCCACTCCAGTTTACATCCCTGTTAATTGTCCACCTCCCTTTGAGTTTCAAAACCACAAAATACAAAAACAGAAAAGCAGTCAGTGAGTTTCAAGCCTGCTGAAACCCTTTACAAATGAATCTCCTTCCTTGAAGTCACCTGGACAAACATATGCACAGCTGGAGGCAACAGACTGTGCAAACAGATCCAGCTAGAAATATCTCAGGTACCCAATAAGATCCAGTTATTCCACATCTGTGAATTTAAAGTGATCATCATCCACAGTAGAATAGATGTGCCCCTTGTTGTTAAGAAAATCCACAGCTTGCTTGATTGAAGCTACAGCCATGTGTTGAGGCTGGATCCTGTGATTCTCTAGGTCTTGGGCAAGTCTTAATCAAATTCAGCACCTGGTTTTGAGCCACAGTTGGGTCATTTGTTGGCATGAAGCTATTCCCACTGAAGTTTTCTGCTTCCCCCATTCTTGGATTGCTGATAGATATTCTCCCTACTGAGGGCTGGCTATTGGATTTGCTCAGCACCATGTGCACGTTGACTACTTCTAGGATACGTGTGGTAGATTTGTTCATATTATTCAAGGGCATGATCTTAAAGGCTACCAGGTTCTTTTTGTTCTAAAAGGACTGTCGGTGGTGGCCAGCCACTTTTACACACGTTTATGGAGGAACTACAGTTTCTCAATACTGGTGTCATCTGTGTCTACTCCCTGGCGAACATCCATGGGTGCACCTGGCATGTCATCTATTTTGTAAACAATATTGGTTAGAGCCTTCTCGGCATGTCTAATTATTCTCACAAGAGTGACCTATGAAATTTCAATATTCCCAATTTTGAACACTTCGTCAACAAGAGTAACAGAAAGTAGCTGAGATATGGTACAATGTGCTAGGTTTGGGCTCTTGATTTCCTTTTAGCTTGATAAGGTGTGGGTGATCCCAAGTCCCCCAGGGACTGAGCCTAGCTGCTGGCTTCTCCAAAGGTGGTGGAGCTGCTATAGCTTTCAAATCCACTATTCCACATATTGGTTGTGATTTCTTTGGGAAAGAAGTTCATAAAGTTCTGGTGTGGTGGGCTTGCTGAACACCTCAGAACTCTGCTGCTGTGAGAGCATTCTCTATTGAAGTTTTATTAGCAGAGCTGCAACATATATATGTGCATATATTAAAAAATAAGATATATATGCATAAATGTGTGTATGTATGTGTGTGTGTGTGTGTATGTATGAGAAAAGATGGTGACTAGAGGACTCGGGACTAAAAATTTGCTTATGCTTCACTAGTGATTTTAATGCAAATAAAATTCTTCATTATATATCAGAAGATAAAAAGATGCATCACTTTTTAACTTTTCATCTAATATATAACAGAAATTCCAGTTTTCAGGTATTTTCCCTACATATTTTATTATAAAATGGCTTAGATCTGTACTTCTCAAACTATCTGAAGTGAAGGAGTCATTATTTCTCCTCGAATCCATTACTGACTGTACTTTTCTAAAATGTAAAACCATGTACTTAGTTGTTGCAGCACAGTCAAAATTGCTGAGATTTCTAAATGTTTCCTTTTACCTCTGGGTTCAACTCATCAAAAAGTTTGTGAAGCGGCCAAATACTATACTTTGAACCACCACTGGCTTAGATCATAATGCAAATATAACATGTCCCATGTTATATCAAGGAAACTTTATACCATGACTCTTCTGCAGAAAAGTCATGGAATAGAGAAAAAAAAATGGAATAAAACAATGTTTCATAGAAACCCTAGGACATAAAAAGATAGTAAAAAATAGATCTTCCAAGCACTGGGGTTGAAATCAAGTCAGCCTGAGTAAAACTACAGTTCTAATGTTTACTTAGCATCTGTATGACCCTGAACAAAGAGCTTAAGTTTCTCAAGACTTAGTTTCCTCATCTGTAAAAGGAGGTAAGACCAGTCTCAATGGTTGTCATAATTAAATAAGTAACATATGAAGTTATCAGAGGGCTCAGCACATAAAAAAATGCTCAAAAACCATTATTGTCACCATTATTTCTTATGAAATCAAAGAAATAACTGAAACAAATATGTTAATTATGAGAGCAAGTACATTATAATTAAGCATTAGATATGGCTCTGAATTTGGCAGCAAATTGGAAAATTGGACACTCTCTATTCTATATTTGAATGATTTCCTGAATGCAAATTAAGGTGAAGTGTTTACTGCCACATATGCTATCTTACAACTTTATTAGATTGTACATACAGTTGGCCTTCTAAGTCCGTGAGTTCTGCATCCATGGAAACCAACCATGGTTGAAAATATCTACAGAAAAACCTGCATATTTACCAAACATACACAGAACCTTTTTTGTGGGAGGAAGAGTGCTGGGGATTGAACTCAGGGCCTCTCTCATGCTAAGCTTGAGCTCTACCACTGAACTACACTACTAGCTTCTTACAGGATTTTGTCATTATTCCCTAAACAATATAGAAATTGTTTTATATGACTTCACATTAGATTACATATTACATATTATAAGTAATCTATAAATGATTAAAAGTTACAAAAGGATGTGTGCAGATTGTATGTAAATATAACACATTTTACATAAGGGACTTGATTATCTACAAATTTTGGTATGGGGTGGCTCCTGGGTCCAATACCCTGTAGATACCAAGGAACAACTGCATTTAATATTCATATGCGATGATCTCTGATAAATGCATGCACCCATAAAGCTATCACCACAATCAAGATTTCTCACCACAAACTATGATACAGAACATTTTTCTGATTCTAAACATTACTGAACATTTCCATCACCTCCATAAAATGAAACTAAAGTCTCAAACTTATTTCCCAGGAAGTAAAACAAACTACTTAATATAACTACATGCTATAGTTTGAATATCTCCATTAAAATTCATGTTGAAATTTAATCCTCACCCTGAGGTGTAAGAGGTGAAACCAGGTGGGACCTTTAAGAGGTATTTAGCTCAATGGGACTCTGCCTTGTCAATGGAATAATTCATCGGTGGGTTAATAGGTTATCTCCAGAGTGGGTCTGTTATAAAAAACAGTTTGATTCTCTCTTGTATGTGACCCTAGCATCACTTGATATCCTGGTTGCCTCAAGACTCTATAGAGTTCCCACCAGCAATAACTTTACCATCTGTGACTTTGAACTTCTCAGCATCTAGAACCATGAGCTGAAGGAACTTTTTTTTCAATATTTTTTTTAGTTGTAGATGAACACAATATTTTTATTTCTTTATTTTTATGTGGTTCTAAGGATTGAACTCAGTGCCTCCACACATGCGAAGCAGGTGTTCTACCACTGAGCTACAGCCCCAACCCTGAATGAACTTTTATTCTTTTTTAAAAATATTTCATAATGCCTTTTATTTCTGTTTTCTTTCTAAGAATAACATTTTGGGAAATAACTATTCCTATATTTTTAAATGCCTCCCATATGTAAAACATGAATGACAAACTTTTATTCTTTATAAATTACTTAGTCTATGGGATTCTAATTAGAATAAGATATATTTCCTCTTTGTATAAATATATCAAAACAGACTCTACTATCATTTATAACTAAAAAGAATAAAATAAACTACTCAGTCTATGGTATTCAGTTATAGCAACATAAAATGGATTAAGACTAGGAAACTTGAAATAAATAAAAAATTGTAATTTGTTTATTTTTTTTTAAAGTGAAACAAGTAAATTAAAATGGCATTTGCAATCTTTCTTCCAGTGGCCATTAATAGCTTTTCTGACTTCATCTACTGTTGCATTTCGTTCTTCCAGACTTATAACTCAAGTAAAGTGGATGTGAATTTTCATAAAACATGATTTATGTAGTGCTGTAGCTCTCAAATACAAAAACCAAGCAAAATAGCTATTTACTGAAAAATAAAAAAGCATCTATATCTTAGGGCAAATCAGGCCCTATGAAAATTATCAGGTAGTACAGATTTGTTTCAATTTGACAGTGTAAAAAGCTAAAATTTAAATAAGAAATACTGCATCAGAGCATCTGAATTTCAGAAAGTTCTGCATAAATGGTTATAAAAAGTGAATAGACCTTATTTCATAATTGGCACACAAAGACACTTTGGCTATTTTGTCACTCATTGAAACCTCCTCTTCCTGTCTCCTTTGCATGAGAGAGAGGAAGGAGGAAGAGAGAAAGAAATATTCACTAATCAATTCTAAAGATATATCTAGGAGTAAGTGTTTTTAATTAGCACATGCCTAAAATATAAATGAATGTATTACCACCAACCATTGAGCAACAAGGGGAAAAAAAAACTCTGTTGATTATGAAAAAGAAGAAAAAAGCTATACATTAAGTAGATGTTCTTTCCAAATGTTTTTGACTAAGTGAAAAATCATCAATTAGTTCTTGTTATCATCTGACAAGTTAATGTGACAGTTATTAAGTCTATTTCATTTTGATAAAAAGTTCTGAGTTCAATATTGACACTGTCAGTAAACAATCTTTAGCAAATCATTTATTTAACCAACTCATAACATTGGAGAAAATTCACATAACAAGGCTGATGGGCTGTACTTAAACTGAGAAACACAAATCTTAAAGAGGTGCTCATCATTGCTTCCTTAGCAAATTTACCTTTCTGACAATTATTTCATAACTTCTTTTCTCAAAACTCTCTCCATCCCTGCTAAAGATCTAGCTTCAAATATAAGAGATGGGTGTAGTGATATACACCTATAGTTCTGGCTACTCATGAGGCTGAGGCAGAGGATCCTTGGAGTCCAGGAGTCCAAGGCCAGCCTAGGTAACACAGTGAGATCTCTTCTCCAAAGAAACAAAACAAAATATAATTAAGGAAACAGAAGCCAAAGGAATGTTCTTACTTTCCTTCTAGTAAATCTACAACCTATCGTCACTTATATACCCATATTCTCTACTTTATCTCCTCTTGTGAGAAATAAAGGAAGTGAAGACCTACCCCTTTCTGTATTCTGGAGTTCATCACTGCTTGCCTTCTCAAGGACTCCTCATTAGCTCACTTTTCTTTAATACCAGTTGCTCACTCTCTATGGTCTATCATTCCTTATTACCCTACCTATAAGTCCTGGAACTTTCCAAGGTGAAAACCTGAAATCCATAGCCTTCCTTTGATTTTCCCAGGCTCTCTACCAACCCATTTCTCTCTTCTCTCACAGTAAAACTTCTTGAAACATTTCTCCACACTATTTCATTTCCTTATCTCCAATTCATTCTTCAGTCAGCTCAAAAATATGCCTTATGGTACTGTCCTTCCAGAATACCACATGTAAAAGATCACCAGTGATCTGCATTAGCCAAAGCCAACAGTCAGTTCTGCAGCTTCTCATCTTACTCCTCAGCAGTATTCAACACTTTGTTCTTGGATTCCAGGGCTCTTCACTCTCAAGGTAGGTTCCTATCTTTTAGCCACTCTTTCAGTCTATGTTGGCTCTTCTATTCAGTTTTAAATGCTGAAGTACGTCAAGGCTCAGTCAATAATCTCTCCTACAGGTTATTTCCTCTAGTTATAACTTTAAACAGCATTTATTAACTGGTGTGTCCTAAATTTCTTAAAGGTTATTTCCTCTAGCTATAACTTTAAACAGCATATATTAACTGCTGTGGCCTAAATTTATAACCACCACCTTTCTTCTTCTATTATTCTAACCAGTTAAAGCTAACTTTAGCACACTATTAAATTTCACTTCTATTCCTGAGCCTCTATAATCTCTCTTCCACAGAGAAGTCAGAGATCTTTTAAAATCATATCCTGTCATTCCTTTGTTCAACACCTATCAATGACTTTCCTCTGAGCTAAGACTAGCCAAACTTAAATACACCAAAAATTTTGTATTGTGGGCATTTTATAAGTGCTATCCTCTGCAGAATTTAGGTCAAGTTTTTATATGACAAATTAATTCCCATACTCCAGTAATAACAAAACCTCAGAGAAGCTTTTTCTGATCAGTCTAAGCCTGAGCCAGGCCCATACTCTTATCATCTACCTAAAATATTATGTGATTTCTTTGCTTGCTCTTGTTAACAGTCTGAAATTGTTCTTTTTTTTTTTTTTTTTTTTTTGGTTTGTTTGTTATTTCATCTCTTAATGAAATGCAAAAGCTATGAGGTCAGGAGCTTTATCTGACTAGTTCATTCTTGTATCAGCAGTCCCATAATAGTGGCTGATACTCATAGGCCCTTAAAAATTTTTTTTTTCTTTTTCACTGTATTAAGGACTGAATCCAGAGTCCTCAGCATGCTAGGCAAGTACTCTGAGATACACTTCAAGCCCTTTTAAAATTTTAGTTTCAAACAGAGTCTCACTAAGTTGCTTAGGCTGGCCTTGAATTTTTTATCCTCCTGCCTCAGCCTGCCAAGTAGCTGGGATTACAAGCATGATCCAACACATTTGGCTCTTCAAATATATTTTGAATAATCTGTTAATGCCAACAGAGTTCACAAACCATTTTGGTTTGTTTTCTCAGAGAAAAACTTAGTGGAAAAAAGCACACTACAACTCTTCCTAACCACTGTAGCCACACTTGACCTCATTCCTTTATTAGATTATATTCATATGGCTGTTAAGTACGTTAAAAAACAGATTCACCTAAGAACACCTACACAAATGTGCTATACCCAGTTACTTGAAAAAAGAAAGGACCTATTCATTTTCTTAAGCAGAACCATGTAAATGTGGAAGATGTAATGTTATTCTGACTTTTGTCAAAGAAAATAAGGTATATTATGAAGTGTGATACATCCATATTATTATGACACATGGTAATTTCAAAATTAATTACATGCAAATCTTTTAAAGTTCACCATGCTTTTATTTCTAATTGTTAATAATTGTGCATATTTATGTGGTACAATGGTATTTCAATACATGAATGCAATGTGTAATAATCATTATCAGGGTAACTGCCATATGTATCACTTTAAGCATTTATCATTTCTTTGTGTTAGGAACACTCAAAATCTTTTCTACTAGTTTTCTTGCAAAATACAATTAATTGCTAAGTATACTATTTACATGGTTCTGTAAGAACATTTACATGATTTTGCTTAAGAAAATAAATAGGTCCTCTCTTTTTTCAAGTAACTGGGTATAGCACATTTGTATTCCTACTGTGCTACAGAATATTGGAAATTATTTTCCCTATCCATCTGCACCCCTATATCTGATTACCTGCTAGCAATCCCCTTTACCACCCCTGCCGGTGCCATACCCTCCACCTCTGGAAACTACTATTCCATTCTTGACTTCCATGAAGTCAATTTTTTCTTAGCTTCCACATGTAAATAAGAACGCAGGGTAGTTGTCTTTCTCTGCTTAATTCATATACTGTCTCCCAGGCTCATCCAAGTTGCAGCCAGTGACAGGATTTTCTATGACGGAGTTAAATTCCATTGTGCATGTCTACCACATTTTCTTTATCCATTTTTCAGTCAATGGACACCTAGATTGATTCTCTTATCTTCTCATTGTGAGTAGTCCTGAATTAACATGAAAAGTCAGATAACTGCTTTGACATAATTCACTCATTCCTTTGGATATACTGCAAATAGTGTGATCACTGTATGATATGGTGGATCTATTTTTAGTTTATTTTTAAAGATTTCTATACTAGCTGGGTGCTGAGAGCCATAGCCAAGTAGGAATGATGCATGGCACTTTTGGTTGAAAGGTGACACCAGCAAGCCATTGAGATGATAATGATTATGTTAAGATCTGCATTCAATTGGAGATTAGACCCCTGCTGTCCGCCTTGGCCTGCTACTTCAGAGCTCTCACAGGACTCCCGGAGAGTTCCCATTGGTTGGGGAAGTGCGGTAGGAGGGATTTCCGGAGGAGGGATTTCCTGTTGGTGTAGTGTGTGTAGGAGGGATTTCCTGTTGGTGTAGTGTGTCCCGAGAGAATGCCTCATGCGCGGTTCCCGGGAGAATTCCCGGGTAGCGTGTGTGGAGTGTGCTGGTGGAGTTCAGAAATAAACTTTGTTCCTGCTTCAGTGGCTCTGATTTGTGGCCAGCCAGACGGCAGCAGCTGGGTGCAGTGGTACATACCTGTAATTCCAAAAGCTTGGGAGGCTGAGGCAGGAGGATCAAGAGTTCAAAGCCAGACTCACCAAAAAGCAAGGTGCTAAGCAACTCAGTGAGACCCTGTCTTTAAATAAAATACAAAATAGAGCTGGGGATGTGGGTAAGTGGTCCTGTGCCCCTGAGTTCAATCCCTGCTACCCTCTGGCCCCCAAAGAAGATTTCTATACTGTTATCTACAGTGGCTATACTAATTAACATTCTCACCAACGGTATATAGGGTTCCTCTTTTTCCATATATTTAACAGCATTTGTTATTTTTTTGTCTTTTTGATATAATCATTCTAACTAGGGTGAGATAACATTTCACAGTAGGTTTAATTTGCATTTCCCTGAAGATTAGTGAGGTTGACCACTATTTTTCACATGCTTTTTGGTCAATTATTTATCGTTTTCCATAAATGTTTATTTAGATCGTCTTTTTTTTCTTTCTTTCTTTTTTTTTTTTTTTTGGTACCAGGGATGGAACCCAGGGGCGCTTAACCACTGAGCCACATTTCCAGCCCTTTAAAAAATATTTTAATTTTTATTTTTTAGATATTGTTTAATTTAATTTTAATTTGTTCTTTTTAGTTCTACATGACAGTAGAATGTATTCTGCTGACATATCACATAAACATGAATTATGACTTCCCATTCTTGTAATTGTACTACAGAGCTCTAACAATAAAAAATGGCATGATATTGGCACCAAACAGACATGAAGACCAATGGAACAGAATAGAAGACACAGAAACAAACCAAATAAATACAGTTATCTCATAAATATACATTGGAGAAAAGATAGTCTCTTCAACAAATGGTGTGGGAAAACTGGAAATCCATATGCATTAAAATGAAATTATACTCCTTTCTCTCACCCTGAACAAAACTCAACTCAAAGTGGATCAAGGAGGTAAGATTTAGACCAGAGACCCTGTGACTACTAGAAGAAAAAAGTAGGCCCAAATATCATCATGTCAGCTTAGTAACTGAATTTCTCAACAAGGCTCCTAAAGCACAAGAAGTAAAATCAGGAATCAATAAATGGGATGGTATCAAACTAAAAAGCTTCTTCACAGCAAAGGAAACAATCAAGAACATGAAGTCTACAGAATGGGAGAAAATCTTTACCACCTGCATCTCAGATAGAGCATTAATCTCCAGTATATACACAGAATTCAAAAAACTTAACACCAAAACAAAAACAAGTAACCCAATCAATAAATGGGCAAAGGAACTAAACAGGCACTTCACAGAAGAAGAAATATAAATGGTCAACAAATATATGAAGAAATGTTCAACATCACTAGCAATTCGAAAAATGCAAATTAAAACTACACTGAGATTCCATTTCACTCTAGTCAGAATGGCAATTATTAAGAATGCAAACAAAAACAAATGTTGGCAAGGATGTGGGGGGAAAGGTCCACTCATACATTGCTGGTGGGACTGCAAATTGGTGCAACCATTCTGGATAGCAGTATGGAGATGCCTCAGAAAACTTAGAATGGAACCACCATTTGACCTAGTTATTCCACTCTTTGGCATGTACCCAAAGGACTTAAAAATCAGCTTACCATAGTGATGTGGTCAAATTAATATTCATAGCAGCACGGCAATTCACAATAGCTATGAAACCAGCTTAGGTGCCCTTCAACAGATGAATGAATAAAGGAAATGTGGTACATACACACAATGGAGTATTACTCAGCCATAAAGAAGAATGAAATTATGTCATTTGAAGGTAAATGGATGAAACTGGAGACTATAGTTAAGTGAAATAAGCCAGTCCCCCCAAAACCCTAAGGCTGATTGTTCTCTCTGATATGCAGATGCTTACTCTCCCTAGGTGGTGGTGGAGGGTGAAGTTTCACCAAATTGGACAGGGGGAATAGGTGGAAAGCAGACAACAATGGGAAAGACAGTAGAATGAATTGGACATAACTTTCCTATGTTCATAAATGAATGAATACACAACCAGTGTAATTCCATATCATATATTTTCATTTTGAGACAAGATCTTGCTAAGTTGCTTAGGTCCTTGCTAAATTGCTAAGGCTGGTTTTCAACTAGTGATCCTCCTGCCTCAGCCTCCTGAGATGCCGGGATTAGAGGTATATGCCACCACACTGGGCTCATTTGTCTATTTTAAAATGTGATTGTTTTTAATGTTAAATACCTCATATTTTGGATATTAATTTCTTGTCAAATGAACAGTGTGCAATTATTTTCTTCCATTTTACAGACTGTCTCTAAACTCTGTTATTTCCTTTCCTGTGCAAGAGATTTTTAGTTTGATGTACTCTCATCTGTCAGTTTTTGCTTTTTTTGCTTGTGCTTTTGAATTTTCACTCAAAGAATTTTTTGCCAAGGTCACTGTCCTGAAGTGTTTTTCTATGTTGTCTTCTAGTAGTTTCATTGTTTGGGATCTTACATTTAAGTCTTAGATTTTTTTTTATATCTTTGTTTATTTATTTTTATGTGATGCTGAGGATCAAATCCAGTAACTTACATGTGAGCCACAACCACAGTCCCACTTAGATTCATTTTGAGTTGATTTTTTAATGCAGTTTTCTAATATTTTAAGATAGTACACTATGATCAAGTGGATTTCATCCCAGGGATGCAAGGTTGGTTCAACATACGCAAATCAATAAATGTAATTCACCACATAAACACAATTAAGAACAAGAATCACATGATCATCTCAATAGATGCAGAAAACACTTTTTACAAAGTCCAACACTCACTGATGTTAAAAGCATAGGAGAAACTAGGGATAAAGGAACTTACCTCAACATTATAAAGGCTATATATGACAAACCCAAAGCTACCATCATAATGAATGGTGAAAAATTGAGTGCATTTTCTCTAAAATCAGGAACAAGATAAAAATGTCCACTCTCACTATTCTTATAATACAATTTTTAAATGCTACCCAGGCAAGAGAAGGGAATTAAAGGAATAAAAATAGGAAAAAAAAGAAGTCAAAAATCTGTTGATAACATGATTCTATATCTGGAAGAGAACCCCTCAAAGAAAAAGTCTCCACCAGAAAACTTCTAGAGCTGATAAACAAATTCAGCAAAGTAGCAGAATACAAGATCAAATTTATAAATCAATAGCTTTCCTTTAGAATAAAGAATTTGCTGAGAAAGAATTCTGGAAAACTATTCTATTTACAATAACCTTTAAAAACAACCTTGGGAATAATCTTACTAAGAAGGTGAAAGATCTCTACAAAGAAAACTATTAAACACTGAAGAAAAAAATTGAAGCAAATCTTCAAAGAGTAAAAGACCTCCCATGTTCTTGGAGAGGCAGAAGTAATATTTTCAAAACAGTCATATTACCACAAGGGTTTTATAGATTAAATGCAATCCCCATTCAATGCAAGAGACATTCTTCATGGAAACTGGGCAGAGTGGGGGTTGGAGGTAGAAAGAAGTCCTTAAATTCATTTGGAAGAATAAAAGACACAGAATAGTCAAAGCAATACTAAACAAAAAGAGAGACTAAAATGGAACAAATGGAAGCATCAAAATACCTGACCTCAAATTATACTATAGAGCTTAGTAACATAAAAAGTATGGTACTGACATTGAAACAGACATGAAGATAGTAGAACAGAAAACACAGTGACAAATTCACATAGATACAGTCAGCTGATACTTGAAAAAGGTGCCAAAAATATATATTGGAGAAAAGATGGTCTTTTTAACAAATGGTGCTTTGAATTTGGATGTCCATATGTAGAAGAACTGCTACCTCTCACCCTACACAAAAGTCAAAGTGGATCAAAGATCTAATAATTAGAGCAGAAACAGCTAGAAAAAAACATAAAGTTAACATTTTGACATATTGCTACCGGCAACGACTTCCTTAACAAGACTCCTAAAGCTAAAGAAATAAAACCAAGAATCAATAAGTGGCACAACATCAAATTAAAAAGCTTCTGCATAGCAAAGGAAACAATAATGAGGAGAGAGGGCCTGTAGACAGGAGAAAAATTTTTCCAACTACTCCTCCAACAGGGGATTAATATCCAGAATACATAAAACTCAAAAACAACAACAAAACCCAAATAACTCAATATATAAATGGCCAAAGAATTAAACTGATGTTTCTCAAAACAAACACAATTGTCTAACAAATGAAAAATGTTCAACATACCTAGCAATCAGAGAAATGCAAGTGGAAACTACATTGAGATTTCATCTTAATCCAGTTAGAATGGCAATTAGAAACACTACAAATAGTAATACATGCTGGTGAGGATGCGGGGAAAAAGTACACTCATGTATTACTGGTAGGACAGCAAATTAGTACAACCAACCTGGAAAGCAGTATGGAGATTCCTTCAAAGACTAGGAATGGAACCACCATATGACCAAGGTATCCTACTCCTTGGTATTCATCTAAAAGAACTAAAATAGGCATACTATAGTCATATAGAAATGCAAATGTTTATAGAGGTGCATTTCACAACAGTGAAGTTACAAAACCAGCTCAGGTGTTCATCGACAGGTGAATAGATAAAGAAAACATGGTATATATCTACACAATGGAGTTTTACTCATCCATAAAGAAGGAAATTATGGCATCTGCTGGTAAATGGCTGGAACTAGAGAACATCATGTTAAGTGAAATAAGCCAGACTCAAAGTGAGGAGTCAATTTTTTTTTTCATATGGAAAAGCTAGAGCAATTAAAGAAGGTTAGATGCCATGAAAATAGAGAGGAGATTAGAGGAGAAGAGAAAGGAGATTAAAGGGGAGGGAAGGGGGATGGGAAAGGGAGGAATAGTGGAGTAAAATATGTATACAAATTATCCTATGTACATATATGAATATCCCACAATGAATTCCACCTTTATTTATATCTATAAAGCACCAATTAAAAAAATAAACAGAAGTAAGACCTGTAGAGTAGAGAAAGGGGAACAGGAAGAGGTAGGAAGAGAAGGAAAAAAGGAAGTACTGGGGACTGAAATGGAACAAATTATGTTCATGCCTGCATGGTTATGTCTTTGACAAACCCCACTCTAATGTATAACTAAATGTACTAATCAAACATCTTAAAATTCTGTGATTTTTAGTACACATAAGCAATATGAAAAAAGTGATTTAGAAAATAGAAAACTGAATGTAAATTCACCTATATCATTAATTAACAGGTAACTAGGATTCTACTTTAAGAATCAAATGGCAAATAGCTATGTAACACATATCCATGAGTTAGAAATTATCATTCTGCCCACAAAACACACTAGTCATATAAACCCCTGTCTATACAATATTCAAGATGATGATGATAATAATTAGACTGAAGCTGACTTAATTATTCTGTGTCAGGTAGTATGCTAAACCTTTCCATATAAATTATTCATGTAATGTTCACATCAAATCCATGATGGAGATAAACTCATGAATTCATACACATATAAAGAAATTAGTGTCTGAGGTTCTTCAAAGAGTAAGAAGAACCAGGAAGATATCTAGCAGGCTGACTCCTGAAACTGGCCCTTAATCAGTATCTTTCTGAAGTACTTTTCCCACATCTCTTAATTCTTTTTTCTGGAATACTCTCTCTTTGCTTATTCATTTTCCAAAAGCCTGTTCAAGCTATTTAGACTTTTTGTTTTAGTGACAGTGCTTTCTTTTTCTACTGCATTTTTCTAACAAAACAAAACAAAACACTATAATTTATGCAAGTACATACTGTTTTATCATTCTTCCTAAGTCCCCAATTTAAGTACAGGGGCCAAAACTCAACTCTGAAAAATCCAAATAGCTGACTGCTCAGTACTGATAGTGCTTAGGTTAAACTAAAATCTAAGGTAAAATAATTAATTAAGATGTGGAAGGGGGTTTTGTTCTTTAATGCTCTGTAAAGCACTGATTCTAATTCAATCAATCAGATGGCAAGGGGAAATACATACATTATTAACAAAAGGACAATGTACTCCCCTGACAAAATAATTCTGAAGAAGTAAAAATATGCTTCCAAGTGAAATGAAATCCTAGAGATACTGCAGGTTAGGATGTGCATCCCAAAAGAGCATTATAGGTGAGATGGTTCCCAAATTTAGGATGCACAGGACAGTTGTGAAATTCCTGGTAGAGCAGAAGTATGCTTCAGTTTATAGGTCTACTATTAAATGTTAGGTAGCACTTAGACATGAACAGTGGATCAAGAATACTTGGTACAGGGCTGGGGATGTGGCTCAAGCGGTAAGGGCGCTCGCCTGGCATGCGTGCGGCCTGGGTTCGATCCTCAGCACCACATACCAACAAAGATGTTGTGTCCGCCGAGAACTAAAAAATAAATATTAAAAAAATTCTCTCTCTCTCTCTCCTCTCTCACTCTCTCTTAAAAAAAAAAAAAAAGAATACTTGGTACAGAACAAACTGGTTAATCAATAGCCCTGCTTCAGTGGTACCACGAGGTCTGACAAGATGGCTATTTCAGGATCCTTGCCTTAGCTCTTACATCACTGGAGGAAGATAGATGAATTCAGGGGGTGGGAACCAAAGGGCAAGAGTAGGTTTGCTCAAAAGAGTCTAATTGTTAAAAGAAGATCCTACACAAACAATACAGACCAGAGTCACAGACCAGAAAAATAGGATGATTAATACTGGAGCCCACTGACCATAAATTCTGTAAAACCAGTTCCAATTAGGATTTGTTGCCCAGGTGAAGATGACCAAGAATTGCTCATAGGTTGTTGGTTAATGTAGTTTGTCAATCCAGAGCCAAGAGGTGATACTTGGGCAATCTCTCTCCTACCTCAATAAAATCTGGGGCACAATGAAGTGAGTAGTCTGCTCTCCTCTCAGAGAGGATCCACTCTCTCCCTGAAGGGTGCTTCCCCCCACTTCTTTCTCTTCTAATAAACTTCATTATGCTTGTACTAAGTCTTACTTTAAAGCCTCTCAGGTGAAGACAGAGTGAGAAAACAACATAATCTCCATGAGATCAGATCTTAGTTATCATTAAGCATCCAAAGTATGATTTATAAGACCTAATAAGACAGTTCTTTTTTTCTTCCTGACACAGAGATGTAATTCATGAGAGTTGATCATTAGGTAGGGTCAAAATAATAGTTCAGAAAATAAAATTTTCAAATAAGTTTCATACATTTTGGTGAAACCTGCAAACATCACTGATAGGTCAATTACATACATGGTCTAATAGTGTTAAGTATATTCACGTTATTGTGCAGTCAATCTCCATAACTGTTTGTTCTTGTAAAACTGAAACTTTCCATTAAACATTCCCCATTTTGTTCTCCCCAAGCTTCAAGCAACCATCATTCTACTTTCTGTTTTTATGAATTTGACTATGTTAGATATCTCATATAAGTGGACCATACAGTATTTGTCTTTTCATTATGACTATTCATTTAGCATAATGTCCTCAAGATTCATTTATGTTGTAATACATGTCAGAATTTCCTTCCTTTTCCTTCCTGTAAAAGGAAGGAAATTCTCAAAAAGGCTGAATAATATTCCACTCTACACGCATACTGTCTTTTGCTTATGCATTTATCTATCAATGTACATTTAGGCTGTTTTCACCTGTTGATTATTGTGAATATTGCTGCTATGAATGTGGGTATGCAACTCTCTCAAGATTCTGCTCCCAATTCTTTTGGATATATATCCAAACATGGGATTCCACGATCACAGGGTTCTTTTATTTTTCATTTTTTTGAGGAACTATAATAATGTTTTCCATAGGAACTACACCATTTTACATCCTTATTAACAGCACACAGGAACTTCTAATTTCTCTACATATTTACAAATGTTTGTTATTTTGTTGTTTTGCTTTTATAGTAGCCCTCTTAATCGGTGTAAGGGGTAACTGTGATTTTTATTTGCATTGTGACCTTGAGCATTTCCCTGTCTTTTTCCTGGTAATGGAGACTGAACTCAGGGGTGCTCTACCACTGAGCTACATCAATAACCCTTTTTATATTTTGAGATATGGGAGAGGAGTCCCTAAGTTGCAGAAGTTGGCCTTAAACTTGGAAACTTGCAATTCTTCTGCTCCAGCTTCCTGAGTTGCTGGGATCACAACTGTGCACTATCATGCCCAGCAACTTTGAGTATTTTGTTAGTTTACTGGCCATTTATTTATCATCTTGGGAAATATGTCCATTCTATTTAAGTCCTTGGTCTATTTTAAAACTGGGTTTTGTTGTTATTATTGAGTTGTAGGAGTTCTTTATGTATGAGCATTAGCCTCAGGTCTTTTCACTGTTGTGTCCTTTCATGCACAAAATTAAGTTTGCTATGTTCTATTTGCCTATTTTTGCTTTCACTGTCACATCCAAGAGATCATCACAGAGCTCAATGTTATGAAAATCTTAAATGAGTTTTATAGTTTTAGGTCTTATGTTTAATTCTTTAAACATTTAGAGTTAATTTTTGTATACAGTATAAGAGTCTAATTTCAATCTTTTGCATGTGGATATCCTGTTTTCCCATTGCTTTTGTTTGAAGAACTGTTCATTCCCTATTGGGTGGACATGCACCCTTGTTGACAACCATTTGACTACACACATTCAAGCTTATTTAGGAGTTCTCCTATTTCATTGATCTATCACACTGTTTAGATTATGGTAACTTTGTAATATGTTTTTATAGTCATTTATTAATAGTTTACCTTTATTCCTTCTGTTTACATCTCAACTTATCTGGCTAATACCTACTCAGCATTCAGGCCTCAGATTTTATCCACTTGAGAAATCTTATCTGGTCAGATATATACCTCCTTCCTATGAATGTCCATTACATACTCTACTTCTTCTGTCCTAGAAGTTACTTTGTTTTATTGCAATTTAATTGTGATTCTCAGGGGTCATAATTCCTATGACAGAAAGGCTTAATCTATTATTAAAGCGTCCACATCCCTTGCCCCTTGAAAAGTGCTTGAATAATACTGAATAATCAATAAACATTACAAAAATTGAATGATGAAACAGAACATGCTCAGCTGGTAAAAAAGGATAAATAAAATTTAAGCACTGATTTTGAAAATGTTCAAGATACACAAACTAAAAAAAGCAAGATGCAAGATAGTGCTTATAATATGCTCTCATTTATATAAAAGAGGGAAATATACATTAATTTGCATATGCATGATCTGTCTCTAAAAAGAATATACAAGAATAATGAATCTCATTACCTTCTGAGGGATAAGTAATAACTGGGTAGATGAAGGCAAGGTAGAAGCAGCCTTTTCACTACATACTTTGAATATTTTTAAAGTCACATGAATTATTCCCTACTTATGGTAATAAGTTTAAAATTTAGATGAGTGAATGAATGATATACCTAAAGAACATGAAGTAGTAGCTATGCAATTTATGACATTTCCTCTGTTCACCACATAATAACTGAAAATTAAGATCTATATCTTAAGTGCTGAACTCAGAAACTAGGTTCATGGAGTCCACATGACATAGAAGATAGTTTGCCCCAGAATGGGTGACGCAAGAAACATCGAAGTGGAAGCTACAATGTCTTTTACTTTGATTTCATTAGTATTCTACTTATTCAAACAGGCCAGTAGTAATTTTGTGTAGGAAGAACTGCACAAGGGTGTGAATATCAGAAATGAGGATCAATAGAAGCCAGTGTATGAATGTGACTAAATAATAAGCAGTACATATTTCTCAACATGCAATATCTATACTACTCATTGTGAATTTGAAAAGAATATTCAAAAGATATTGAACTGAGACTTCCCACCAACTGCCGGAACTTGCTAAACACATGAGCAAGGTGCTGTGGAAGTAGATTCTCCAATCCTAAACAAACGTTCAGATGCCCGCAGCTCTGGCCAATGTCAGACTGCAACCTCATAAAAACTTAAGCAAGAACTTCACAGTCAAATAACTCCCTCTTCCCTTCTGACAAACTGTGAAGGAATTGTTTGAAATCACTACAATCTGAGATAACTTGTCACACAGCAATACATGAAAAAGTTTATTCTCAAATAATACTTTCCTTTGAAAAACTTCTGTAACTTAAAAAGACACTGTATAAACAGTAGTTATCAGATTTTGTAAAATTGAAATCATCAAGTTATAGAACCAGGTAGGCCTGGAGCATAGAGCTTTGAAGACAGCCTTGCAGTAAAATGTTAGATGCTGTAAAAATGATTATGTTGCTGGAACCCCTCTTTCAGATCCAGAGGTAAACTCCTAAATGGTGGTAACACTGTATACAATATGCATGTAATTTAAATATACATATTTTTTACAAAAGTGACCAGAGATGAATTTAAAGTAAGTACTACATTTTACTTTTTTTGTTAGGAAGAGAAAAACTTCTTTTCAGGAAATTTGAAAATTGAGACACAAAATGTTAAGACATGTCAATGTATGGAAAAGTCACTGTGCCAGTTAGATCATATAAAAACAAAAAACATAATCAGTGGTCTGGGATGGCATTTGTGGTATATAAAAAACTCTAGAACATGTATTTGGAAATTGAATGAGAATAAGATATTCTAAGGAGTTCAGATAGCTGATATTTTATAGCATCTTTTCATAAACAAAAGCAACTGAAAAATGTAGGGCCATTTTACCTGTATAATTCAAAGGACTAAGACTGCTATGCTTTCATACTTTTTCTGATTAGTCAGTTGTCACTCCTTAATAATGACATTTTCTCTGCATTGCTGCTAGACTTCTACTTTATTTTACAGTAAAAAACAATAAACAAACTACTTAGTTGGAGAGGACTCTATTATGCAATGAACTGTATGGATTCTAAATAGCTCTTTTCTAACTTTCAGTTAGAAGTTGTACCCAGAACCTCAGATCAACAGCAATCTAATTTCTTGTTGAGTAGCAAACCATTGTGTGTACTGATAAACTTATTATCATCACTCAGTTTTTTTTTTCTTTAAAACAGTAATACCAAACTAATGGTTTACTTAACTGATCTCCTTGTGATGAACTCAAAATAACAGTAAACTTTAGGCTCAAAATCACTATATATTCCTGCAAATAATAATAACTTGAAACATAAGATGTATTATATACAATGGAAGTTCAGGAAACTTATATTCCTGCCTAATTACATGAAATTCCTTCTATGAGAGAGGAAAATTTGTCATTATCTCTGAAGAAAAAAACACTAAAGATGTCTCTGGAGGATGAAGTATGAAAACAAGGCTATATAAAACTTACATGACGAGATTGAAGTAAAGGAGATAGGAGATTCTTTTTATTACCTTTATCTACTCACATAGGAGCTTTGCCAGATAAACATATTAATATTCCATCACTCCTAAATCAATAGTTATCATTTCATCTAATAAAAGATTCCCAGTGATTCTGACTTATTCTTTTAGATTAGGTTTTATATATAAAATGCACCTTAATAACAATAAAGTGCTAGGGTTGCATTTACACAAGTAACATTACTAACATTAAGGGCGTTTTTTTTTTTTGTACTGGGTATTGAACTCAGGGGCACTTAACCACTTAGCCATATCCCCAGCCCAATTTTGTATTTTATTTAAAAACAGTTTTTATATGCTCTCAATGAATTGCTTACTACCTCACCTTTGCTGAGACTGACTATGAACTCATGATCCTCCTGTCTCAGTCTCCTGAGCCTCTGGAATTACAGGCGTGCACCACCACACCCAGCATTAAAGACAATTTTGAAAGAGTAATCACTTCTGATTCAATATTAAGTTTTCAACTTTGTACTGTATTTTAATAATAAGTTAATTATAATACTTTTTTGGGGGTACCAGGGATTGAACTCAGGGGCACTTGACCGCTGAACCACATCCCCAGCCCTATTTTGTATTTTTTTAGAGACAAGGTCTCACTGAGTTGCTTAGTGCCTTGCTTTTGCTGAAGCTGGCAACTCCTCCTGCCTCAACTTCCTGAGCCACTATAGTACACTTTTAAATTTACAATAACACTTTATTTCTGGATTCTGGATTGCACAGGTAGAATTCCAAGGAATTTTCAAAACCTCATTATCTCAAACTTTGGGCCACCAAAAAGATGGAAGATGATTCCATGGAATAAGAGGACTATGCTAAGTGATACTCAAGTGAGAAAGTTACTCCCTCTTCATTCTTGTTCAATTCCTCTAACTGAATTAAGAAGAAAGTCGCAAGTTTGGTGCTAGGATATTATCAACACCATTGAAATTCTGGCTAGACTCCCTTTTAAACAATGAACAGAGTCTCAGGCTTAGAGCCTTTAGAGAGCAATAGTTTCTAGCTAGAAACTAACAATGTTTTGTTTTCATTATTTTTACCAATGTATCTAACCTTCTGTTTATGGCAAATGCTACCTGCTTTTAATTCATAGTTATTTCAAGTTTCTTTTAAAGATAATTTTCATAATCACATTGATGTAAGGAAATGGTATATAGGAAGTATGCAAATATGGTTAAAATCTGGAAGATGATATAACAATGACTTAAGCTTCAGAAATAATTATTCTTTTGGATAACAAGTGCTTTCTAAATGTATGTCATTGGTTTAGCTATTGTGAAGGACAGAGAAGAATACTTAAAATATATATAAGAAAGTCAGAAGAGGAGGAAATTATTTCAAAATAAGGTAATTAATATATCCACAGAAAAGGTGGCATTTTTAGCTAGGACTTGAAAGACAGCTATAATTTAGATATGGTAAGAATTTTAAGAAAGCAAAATATAACAGTATAGGCATGATTGTTGGCACATTCCAAATCCTGGTTCTGGTGGTGGCTACATGCTCATAGATTGAAATGTACCATAAAATGGGTGCATACTATTGTATGTAAGTTTATTCTCAATAAATTCGATACTATCTTTGATATAAACAATGAAATGTTACTGAGGTTTCAGGCTTAGGAAGCTTGGGAAGGAGGAGATAAAAGCAATAAAGAGAAAAGGGAAATCACAACTTTGAATCAAAAGCATTTATTTTCATATAACAATTCTCAATTAAAGCTATTAGCAATTAGCTTTACAATAGAAAAATATTAGTCTTATAGTTCTACATATTAGTTTTATTTCAAGGAGAGAACTTACTGGATTTAAGATTTATCTATTAAAATTAAATGTTATTCCCATCCCTCCCCTCAAACAAATCTATACATTGATAGTACTAACCCATAATAAAGTTAACAAAGAATAGACAGAGTATCTACATGGGTCATAAACTAATGATACCTAATATAGTTTAGAAAAATAATTTAAGATTTTATTCAACACTTGTATACTGTTTATATGCAATTTAGAAATAACTGACTCATGGGGCTAGGGATATAGCTCAGAAGGCAGAGTGCTTGCCTCACATGCACAAAGCCGTGGGTTCAATCCCCAGCACCACAAAAAAAAAAAAAAAAAAAAAAAAGGAAGGAAGGAAGGAAGGAATAACTGACTCACAATTTGTTTTAACCTTTGCTTTCTTTGATGGCCTAAACTCTTGAAATTATGTAGGTATTAAATACTAAGTTTTAAGAATTCATAGCCAGAAAGAGAAATCATCATGATAAAAGTAATGTCACTATTGTCATTATCAAAAAGTCTACTTGTTGGCACCTTAAAATGCCAATCTGAATAAAATCAATAAAACTATAAAAATCAAATTCAAAAAATGAACTACAGTTAAAGAAAAGCATCGATAGACCAAAAAAGAAGATACTCTTTTGCCATAAAATAAAGCATTAAGACTCACAAGAGACATGTGTGCATATTTAATATTTTACCAAGGAAAATATAATGATTTTGTTATAGCAATGAGTTGCAACTAGATCTTTATGCTCTACAAAGCTTAAATTGACAACAAAAAGGCATAATGCATGGAATTTTACAATTGATAGTGGATTCAGTTCAAGTATAATGATTTTCAAATTGGTTTTCTATGTAATTATATTTTAAGAGATGTTAACATGTCAGTCATGAGAAAACAGGCTTTCTGCCAAGGTAAATTTAGGAAATGCTATGATAACCTTCTCCTGGAGATTATATACATGTAAGTATAGCAGTAAAAGTTTTTACGAGTCTGCCTTTATAAGCAAATCAAAATTAAATTTAATCCAGTAAGTTCCCAAATCATTTGTCATGGAAAATTCTTCAGGAGAAAGAAGCCTAGTAATTGCTTTGTATCCTGTTCAGGGGAAACATCAGTTTGGAAAATCCTGGTCTTTCCAAATTCCCTTTAATATCAAAAACTGAGGCCTAGCATGTGCATGGCCATGGATTTGATTCCTAGCACATGCAAAACACATACACACACACACACACACACACACACACACAGTCACACAAAGAAAAAAAAAAAGAATGTCTACAATGGATTATAGTGATAAAAAGCATGAATTCCTGGGCTCAGTCCTAGCACTTCCCACCCTCACCTTAAAAAAAAAAAAAAAAAAAAAAAAAAAAAAAAAAACAAGAAACAAAACCAACCCACAAACCCACAAAAACTAAGGCCTAGGGAAATCACACCTGGTTGACAGTATAATGAACTTTAAGCTCATCTCTTCATCTTCAGACCAGAGATCTTTCCACTTCAACTACAAAATGGGACTCCTTTGACTGCATAGTCAATCTTAATTGATAGCATTAAATTTACATCTTATATTTTATCATCACATTTTCCGATTTGTATATTAACCAAGGTGTTTTTAATTCTTTCTTCAAAAGATTGGGTCCCTGGGTTGGGATTAGAGCTCAGTGGAAGAGTGCTTGCCTAGAATGTGTGAGGCACTGGGTTTGATTCTCAGCACCACATAAAACAAAATAAAGGTCCATCAACAAATAAAAAAACTTTAAAAATATCTTTAAAAATTGGGTCCCTAATAATGAAGTCTGCCTGGGGATTAATTAATGTTTAGCAATTCTGAGGAGTGATTAGGCTTGTCTGAAAGCAATCACTAAAATAAGGCACTTGGACTACCTGTGGTTGTATTTGACAAAACTTTTGTGTTGGCCATGAAGCAGTGACTTAGTACATAAAATGCTGACATGTTATTCATAGAAGGCTATATTAATATTTACAAATAAAATTAAAATATAAGAATTTATGTCTGCATTATCAAAAGCCAACAACATCAAAACAAATTTCTTTCCTCAGTAGTTCAAGGCCTATGTTTTCTATATTTTGTGGTAAACCAAAATGTTTCTCATTGTTTTAACTACAGTCTCTAAATCAAGCTTTTTCAATCTTTATCTTTAACTCCATAGAACTCTAAGATAATGTAAGATTAATCAAAACACTACTCACTTAGCTTAAGAGAGAGTGTGTGTGTGTGTGTGAGAGAGAGAGAGAGAGAGAGAGAGAGAGAACACTTGTGAGCCATTCGGGCCCCCTCAGGGTAGAAGAATGGAGGAAAAGGAACAAGTAACTATTGTTATGTTGCAATTTCAAAAGACTTTGGAAATCAAAGGTGAATAATTGTTAACAACTTCCGTATGACTATTCCGGCTTCCTCTTAATAAACTTCTGTACTCCTTTCTAACCCCTTACTTGGGACCATTGACCATAACTGACATTCGCCCTCCCTACTCAAAAAGAACCCACCAGACCAAGCAGACGACACGATGCCTCGACTCCACCAACAAAGAGGCTACTCCGCGCGCCTTTACAGCACAGGTGGGGACCTCTTCCCCAGCCTTGCGCACTGCTTGACCCCAGCGCCAAGGCTTGGATCAGGTCACCCGACGCCCCGGCCCCGCCTCTAGTCACCCCTGCCCTGGGCCACTCTCGCGCCTCCATCTGGCCCTGGCCCTTGGGTCCCTGCGCAGCTCCCGAATCCCCGGAAACCAGAGGGCGGCTGGCGGCGTCGCGGCTCCAAGCGGGACCGCGGCTACACCCCCGACGCCACAGCAGGCAGACACCGCGGGGCATCCCTGTGGCTCCAGAACGAGCTGGGCCGAGGAGGCTGCTCGGGACAGGCAGCTAGCCAGCCTCGCGACCGCGCTGGGGGCGGGGACGCTGTTACCTGCCGTGGGCTCAGCCGCTCCCCGCCGGCGCCGCTCTCCTGGCAACCGCGACAGCCACACGAAGGCCCAGAGCCGAAGGGCCTAGTGACAGCTCCCAGTGTGCACTGCGCGCGCCCACGCCGGCGTCGACGTTGACGGCCCTCGATCCCGCCCCCGATCACTGCGTGCCAGCTGACGCTAGTTGGTGCTACAGCGCCCTCCAGTGTATATTAATGAGAAGCGGTCAGGAAAGGGGGTTAGCAGGCATTTTTTGACTCGCCTGGAAAAGTCCCAATTTGATGGAGAATTTGAGGGGCTTATAGAAATCGAAAACAGATTTTAATTATTATTTAAATAATTATTTAAGTAGATGTACAATTTTTGTTCTTTAATAATTTAAAGAGTTATGAATATTTTTTATGAATAATTTAAGGTCCCAAGACGGCCAGTGTGAAGTTAGGAGACAAATATTGATGTCATTGGGTACCGAGTATAAAGCCCTTTCGATCATGTCAAATTATGTCAAGGCGGATTTCACCGTTTCGCCTACACTATAGGGGAGAGAACAAAAGAAGGTTTTTACAAATGTGTGACTCTTTAAATAAAATATAACGATCTCTTTTTAAATTTTAATTTGTTATATATGACAGCAAATTGCATTATAACTCATATTACACATACAGAGCAAAATTTTTCATATTTCTCGTTGTACATACGTAGCACCATTCGTGTCTTCATACATGTTTTAGTGTAATGATGTCTATCTCATTCCACCATCTTTCCTACCCCCATGCCCCTTCCCTATCCCTCCCCTTCCTTTGCCCTATCTTTAGTTCATCTAGTCTTCCCATGCCCTCCCCACCCTTAAATCAGAGAAAACATTGGGCATTTGGTTTTTTGGGATTGGCAAACTTCACTTAGCATTATATTCTCCAATTCCATCCATTTACCTGCAAATACCATGATTTTATTCTCTTTTAATGCTGAATAATATTGCATTGTGTACATGTACCACAGTTTCTTTATCCATTTATCTATTGAAGGGCCTCTAGGTTGGTTCCATAGTTTAGCTATTGTGAATTGTGCTGCTATAAACATTGATGTGGCTGTGTCCCTATAGTATGCTGCTTTTAAATCCTTTGGGTATAGACCAAGGAGTAGGATAGCTGGGTCAACTGGTGGTTTTGTTACCCCTGTTGACTGGTGAAGAGTCCTTGCTTCCCCAGTATTGAAGAATAACACCAGAGAAGCACACTGAGGCAAGGTCAGAGTGGAAACTAGAAGTTTATTAAAGGACAGCAGAAAAGACTTCTCCCGGGGGAAGAAGGGGACCCAAGAGATGGAATCCGTGGAAGTGCGGTTGTTTCCCCTTTTTATAGTTCTTTCAGTGATGGAATGTAGGTGGGAAGGCCCAAGGGTGGGGCCCAGGTGAGCCAAAGAAGTAATCTGGTCAGGAAGGACTTCTGAGTCAGCATCTTCAAGTTTGCTGGGGGCTGTTTATTAACACTTCTTTGGGATGGGCTCTGGACCTTGGACTTTTCCCGGACTTCATTAACATTCCAAGAGTTGTTCAACTTTTCCCAGAATTCATTCTAAACATGGCCTCCATTTTGGATCTTACTGGATATTAGACCCGATTTACCTAACTACACTGACTACCTAACTTTAAATCTGGCTTCAGTTTCATTCCCAGTTTTCCAAGGGATCTCCATACTGTTTTCCATATTGGCTGCACCAATTTGCATTCCCACCAATAATGTATGAATGTGCCTTTTCCCCTACATCCTCGCCAACACTTATTGTTGTTTGTATTATTAATAGCTGCCATTCTGACTGGAGTGAGATGAAATCTTAGAGTAATTTTGATTTGCATTTCTCTAACTTGCTAGAGATGTTGAACATTTTTTCATACATTTGTTGATCGAATGTATATCTTCTTTTGAAAAGTGTTCAGTTCCTTGGCCCATTTATTGATTGGGTTATTTGTGGGTTTGGTGTTAAGATTTTTGTGTTCTTTATATATATAGAGATTAGTGCTCTATCTCATGTGCATATGTTAAAATTTTGTTCCTGGAGCTGGAGTTATGGCTCAGCGGTAGAGCGCTCCCCTAGCATGGGTAAGGCCCTGGGTTTGATCCTCAACACCACATAAAAATAAAATAAAGGTATTGTATCCAACTATAACTAAAACAAAATATTTAAAAACAAATTTGTTCCCAAATTGTAGTCTATTCACCTCACTGATTGTTTCTTTGGCTGGGAAGAAGCTTTTTAGTTTGAATCCATCCCATTTATTGATTCTTGATATTAATTCTTGTGCTATAGGAGTCTTGTTAAGGAAGTCAGGGCCTAATCTCACATGATGGACATTTGGGCCTAGTTTTCTTCTATCAGGCCCAGAGTCTCTGTTTTATTTTTTTTATTTTTTATTTTTTTTTTTTAAGAGAGAGTGAGAGAGGAGAGAGAGAGAGAATTTTTTTTTAATATCTATTTTTTAGTTCTCGGCGGACACAACATCTTTGTTGGTATGTGGTGCTGAGGATCGAACCCGGGCCGCACGCATGCGAGGCGAGCGCGCTACCGCTTGAGCCACATCCCCAGCCCCAGAGTCTTTGGTTTAATTCCTAGTCTTGATCCACTTTGAGTTGAGTTTTGTGAATGGTGAGAGATAGGGGTTTAATTTCATTTTATTGCATATGGATATCCAATTTTCCCAGCACTATTTGTTGAATACAACACTCTTTTAAACTAATAAAACATTAATTGTTAAGAACATGCTGTTCTAAAAAATATGCTGTTTTAAGAATGTTATCTATTTTGATATGTCAGTATTTATGACAGCCTTGGGGGTTAATGATGGAATAGTATATCAAGTGATCATCATCCATTAAATAGATGAAATAGTTGAAAACGAATAGAAAAGTTTATTTTTTTTTACTAAATTTTACCAAGTTAATTTATTTTTACCAAGTTCCATGCATGATTTCAAATTATTCTTACGGAACAAGAATTTGTGCAGCAAATACCATAAAGTTTAAAACTCCAAAAACTGATTTTAGAAAAATTATCTTAATCCAGTATCTTTATAGATTTTAAGGATTTTTTTTTAATTGATATGCTTCAAGTTTGGTGTGTAGTAATTATGACTTTGAAATGATAAAATTAAGCATCAATAAACAGAATTTTTTATACAAACCATCATTTTTTTCTTTTAAAATAAGTGTTCTTTGTTTTTAAAGAAGTCCTTTTGTAATTCTACTGTGATCTTATATTTTTACATTTCTGCATTATAAGTATGTATATTATAGTAGATCCTTTAGCAAACTTTCAAAAATTATCTTGTAATGAAATTCTGATTTCTCTGAGTTAGTCTTTACTTTTGTAAAATAGTAGAAATGTGTTATCTGGAATTATTCCAGGTTATATGAATGATTGATCCTTTAATTTAAAATACTAGACTTGAATCACAGTCTTTTATTAGGTAGCAGAAAACTTCCTTACATTTTGAAACTATTTCAATCTTGAAGCTATCCTGTTTAAACTGAGAAGCAATGCCAAGTTGATCTTTCACATTTTTGTTGTCTCAGAGGCTAACAAAAGACCCTATTTCTGATTCTCCCCTCCTAGGGACAGTGCCCACCTGATCACTTCCGTCCATTATCTCATGCCTACGCAAACTAGCTAGAGTGTGCCCCACCACCGTCGATTTTTATAATCCTTTTACAGGGAGGCTAACCAGGTAGGTGGTCCTTTTAGGAAGTGTAACCTGGCTCTGGCCATCAGTTTTCTCAGCGGGTTTTGAGAATGTGCTCCGGGGGGTGGGGCCCCGCGACCTTAAGGCGGCGCACTCTCCGCCCGGCAGGCGGCGCTGTGGGCTGACAGAGGGCACCAGCCGTGCGATCTGGTGCTGGAGCTGCCGCTGTTGTCGCCTCCTCTATTTCAGCTGCACGTGCAACTGCTCCTGTCCCTCGTGGCCCGGGTTCGTGAGAACCCCCGGCTCAATCCAGGGCGGACCGGGTGCTGGCGATGGGAGCCAGTGCGGTGGAGACGCGTGTGTTCATGGAGGTGCGGAGACGGCTGCAGAGCGCGCTGCTGATCGTGGGGTAAGGCCGGGCTGGGAGTGCTGATCCTGGGGTAAGACCCGGTTAGGCAGAGCCCAGCTCGCGCTCCTGCCGCCGGGTCCAGCGGCATTCTCCGCCTCCCTCAGAACCACGGATTTTGAGTTTCCTGTTTCTAGCTGTTTGTGCGTCATGATTACTCAGAGCGAAGCACCACTCCCTCCCCGCGACTGACAGCCGGCACATCTTTTGGGAGCATTTTAGAAGTTTGGGGTTTCAGCGCCACACCAGATCTGCTGAAGCAAAACTTAGACTTCTAACAATATTCCCTGGATTCAAATGCATGTTGAAGTTTGAGGAAGAGTGACGAAAAACACCATTGGCAGTATCAGGCGTTTCCAATAAAACCATAAAAAAATACCTGACTATCTTTATTCAGGATCATCCGTGTAAAGATCAATTCCAATGTTGGGCTTCCTGTTTTGTAAATAACCTCGATTTGGGGATTTGGAGGTTGTTTGTTTTCTCTCCCCAAACTGCTCAATACAGAGGAACTGAGGGACACAATCAATAAACCCATGTTCAGTGAATGCCTAAAAGGGATTGCAGACTTCTTATTGGAGCTCATTATCTTTTATTCGTATTCCAAGTTCCAATGAGAAGTCTGCAAACTTTTATTATTCACTATATTGACAAGAATTTCTTGGAAAAAAAGTTCTCTTATTGTCAGCAATTTTAATGGTTTGTGGCCCTGTCGCCTACTTCCTTTTGACAGCTCTTTCAAATAGAATAAGTGAGAAGTTAAGATCCTGAAATTTTTTATTATACAGTGCCACAGCTAGATAGATGCTCAACTTTTCATCTTTTCTTTAAATCTGCCAAGATCTGGTGTGGAGGTTTTGGATTTGGGATGATAACTGACTTCAAATCCTAGCTTCCTTGAAGATAGGTTAAATTAATCTGACTTTCTTCAATTTTAAAATGGGGGTATTAGTACTTCTGGATTTTTTCCCTTCTTTCTTTCAAAAATCATGAGTTCTGGCTGGAGTGTAGCTCAGTAGAGTACTTGGCTAGCATGCTGGAGGCCTGAGTTCAGTCCCTAGCACTGCAAGAAAGATCTTTATTCTTGCTGAGTAGTTTTCCATCAAATGAATGGTCCACAAATCATTTATACATTCTATTGCTGGAAGTTTTGCTTGTTTCCAAGTTGAGTACTGTTGCCATAACATTGTTTTCGACTTTAGATGGACATATATTTTCTTTTTTTTTTTTTTAAGAGAGAGTGAGAGAGACAGAGAGAATTTTTTTAATATTTATTTTTTAGTTTTCAGTGGACACAACATCTTTATTTTATTTTTATGTGGTGCCGAGCATCGAACCCAGCGCCGCGTGCATGAGCCACATCCCCAGCCCCATATATTTTCATTTTCCATGAGTCAATACCTTATAGTGAAATTGCTGAGTCATATGATAGATGTGTGCACTTCTTTGTGAGAGACTTCTGAACAGTTCTCCAAAGTGATTATACCAGTTTACACACTCACCAGAGGGGAGCTTCAATTTTCTTCAAATTCTTGCCTGCATTTAGTATCATCAGTCTTTTTGGTTTGAACCATTCTAGTGGGTATAAAGTAGCATCTCATGGTTTTAATTTGCATTTCTCAGATGACTAATAACATTGAGCTCCTTTTCATATGCTTTTTGGCAATTCAAACATTTTCTTTTATAAATATCCTCTAGTTTTCTTGCATAATTACATGTACTTTACTTGTTGAGTGTCTCTGATCTGAAATTCTCAGTTTGGAATTGTCTAATGTCTGAAACTTTTTCATTTTAGTTGATTTTGAATGTTTGAATTAGGCATGCTCAACATGTGGTATTTTTTTTTTCTTTTTTTAAACAAAAGGTAAATTTATTGAAAGTGAAAGTGAAAGTAACATTCAAGTAAACTAGAGCTGAATGTGCCCAACTTCAGGGAATGGCTCAAGGCTAACTTGGTATCTTTTAATAAACAGAAAAATTAATTTTAATGAAGTTTAGTTTATCACTTTTTTATATAACATTTTTGGGTTTTTGGTACTGGGCATTGAACCCAGGGGTGTTTTGCCTCTGAGCTACAGTCCTTTTTTATTTTTTTATTTTGGGATAGGATCTCATTAAGTTGTTGAGGCTGCCCTTTGAAGGTGTGATCCTCCTGCTTCAGCCTCCTGAGTTGCTGGGATTATATGTGTACACCACTGTGTCTGGCTTCACTAGTATTTTGTAATAAAAAAAAAGTTTGTAGAGAGTTTTTTCTTAAGTTTTTTTTTTTTTTTTTTTTTTTTTTTTTTTTTAATTGCTATTATTAGAGATGTGGTTACACTGTGTTGCCCAGGCTGCCCTTGAATTCTAGGCCCAAATGATCCTCTTGCCTTAGCTTCCCAAGTAGCTGAGACTATAGACTGGTGCGCCACTATGTCTGGCCTACTTTTTAGAAGTTTTATAGTTTTACCTTTTGTGTTTTGATCTATGGATGATGGATTCATTTTTTTTATTTGCAGTGAGTTGGATAGGGGTGTTTATTTTCTTCTAAATGAATATATCTTCTATAGAATGGAATGGTGTTATATCACCATTAGTCAAGGAGACCATTATTTCTCTCATTGAAATAATTTAGTATCTTTATCAGAAATTAATTTACTATACTATTTGCAGAGTATGTCTTTTCATACCCTTTTCCTTTTTTTTTTTTTTTTGTACCAAGGATTAAACACTGAGCCACATCCTTAGCCCTTTTTATTTTTTATTTTGAGACAGGGCCTCACTAAGTTTCTTAGGGTTGCTGAGGCTGGCATCAAACTTGCAATCCTTCTGTCTCAGCCTCCTGAGCTGATGGGATTATAGGTGTGTGCCACCATGCCTGACTACCTTTTTACTTTTAACCTGTATTTATATATACATATATATATTTTTTAATTTTTTCAACTGTTTTTGAAAACAGCTGGGTGTTTTTTTCAAATCCATTTTGACAATCTCTGCATTTTAATTAGAATTCCCTGAATATTTATTGCTAATGTAAATATTGATATGATTGAGTATATTATTATTCCTAATCTTTTTAAAAATTAATTTATTTATTTTAATTAGGTATATATGACAGCAGAATGCATTTTGATTCATTTGTACACAACTACAGCACAATTTTTCACTTCTCTGGTTGTACACGATGTAGCGTCGCACCATGTGTACAGTCATACATGTACCTAGGGTAATGATGTCCATCACATTCCATCTTTCCTGCCCCCTCCCCTTTGCCCTATCAAAGATCCTTCATTTTTCCCATGTCCCCCCATTATGGATCAGTATCCTCTTATAAGAGAGAACATTTGGCCTTTGGTTTTTTGGGATTGGCTTACTTTGCTTACCGTAATATTCTCCAATTCTATCCATTTACCTGAAAATGTCATAATTTTATTCTCTTTTAATGCTGAGTAATATTCCACTGTGTATATACACCATAGTTTCCTTATCCATTCATCTATTGAAAGGCATCTAGATTGCTTCCACAGTTTAGCTATTGCGAATTGAGCTGCTATTTACATTAATGTGGCTGCTTTACTAGAGTATGTTGATTTTAAGTCCTTTGGGTATAGATCAAGGAGTGAAACAGCTGCATCAAATGGTGGTTTTGTTACAAGTTTTCTAAGGAATCTCCATACTGCTTTCCAAATAGGCTGCAACAATTTGTAATCCCACCAGTAATGTATGAGTGAACCTTTTCCCCCACATCCTCACCAACACTTATTGTTGCTTGTATTCTTGATAACTGCCATTCTGACTGGAGTGAGATCAAATCTTAGAGTAGTTTTGATTTGCATTTCTCTAATTACTAGAGGTGTTGAATATTTTTTCATATATTTGTTGATTGAATGTATATCTTCTTTTGAGAAGTATCTGTTTAGCTCCTTAGCACATTTATTGATTAGGTTGTTTTTGTTGTTGTTGTTGTTGTTTTTGGTGTTAAGTTTTTTGAGTTCTTTATCCTGGAGATTAGTGCTCTAACTGATGTGCAAGTGGCAAAGATTTGCTCCCTAAATGTAGGCTCTCTCTTTACCTTATTGATTGTTTCTTTTGCTGAGAAGAAGCTTTTTAGTTTGAGTCCATCCTATTTATTAATTCTTGATTTTATTTCTTGCGCTTTAGGAGTCTTGTTAAGGAGGTTGGGGCCTAAGCTGACGTGATGAAGATTTGGGCCTACTTTTTCCTCTATTAGACACAGGGTCTCTGGACTAATTCCTAGGTCCTTAATCCACTTTGAGTTGAGTTTTGTGCATGGTGAGAGATAGGGGTTTATTTTCATTTTGCTGCATATGGATTTCTTAGAGGTAAATAAGAACTCCCATACAACTTATCAATGTAATGTTTATGTATGGATATACATACATAAATTTATGTTTATATTATTCTGCATACATCAAAAAACATGGCTTCACACAGATATTTCCAACTGTATTCCACAACTATAGGATCCGTTCTAGTTTTATTTCTTTTTCTCTTTGTATCTCTAATTTCCCACATTAAGAATACTTGCCCTTATTATCTCATGGTATTTATTTCCCTGGCGGGTCCCCCTGTGTAACTAGTCTTCTCCTGGCATTCTTTGCTGCTTTCCCTTTCCCCATTCGTTGTAAATACCTCTTGGGCCCTCTTTTAGACTGAATGCTGTGTCCTCCCAAAATCACAAAATTCGTATGTTAAAGCACTCATTATTCAAAGTGATGGTGTTGGAGGTGGGGTTTGTGAAGTAATTAGGTTTCCAATGAGGTCATGAGGGTGGAGCTCTGTGATAATTTTAATGTCCTTATAAGAAGAGGAAGAGACACCAGAGTTATCTTATCTAGCTCTCTCAGTCCAAGGTACAGTCAGCCCTCCAGATCTGAGTTCAGCACCCTCAGATCAAAAATGATTCATAAAACAATTGCAACTGTACTGACATATAAAGGCTTTTTTTTCATCATTGTTACCTCTACAATACAGTAAAACAACTATTTACATAACATTTGCTTTGTATTGGATACTTTATTCTAGAGATGATTTAAAATATATGGGAGGATATGTGCAGGTCATATGCAGATACTACATCATTTTATAAAAGGGAATAAAGCATCAGAGGATTTTTGTATTTGTTGGTGGTTCTGGAATCAATTCCCATGGATAGTGAGGCAGGACTGTATTTCTTTATAACAGCCTGAGCCAAGCAGGCTCTGAAACCCCATGCTGTGCTCCCCTTCCATCTCCAGCCTAGATATCTTCCTTATCTGTCTTAGGGTTCAACTTCCACACCTAATGTTTCTCCTAGTGTATTCTCTTCTCACCATGCTTGGCTTCTCACATCTATGCCAGACTACTGTGCTTCCCTTATCCTTGCATTGATACCTACCTTGCTCAGTTTCATGTAATTGAATTTTCAGAAAGGGGAAGAAAAGTGGCAAGCCAGAGATGGAGTGGTGATTAGTGAACTTATGCACCCAGTGGTCTCCCTGGAGGCACCTGTAAATGCCAACAACTTCATCCAGTTTGGAAATCACTGAGGTAGCAAAAATGACACAGTGTATCTTTAGAGTAGTGGCTAGCAACTGTGGCCTTTGGGTTATATCTAACCTATATCCTGATTAGGTAAAAGCTGTGAGCTAAGAATAGGCTTTGAATTGTTTAAAAATATATATACAGAATATGTAACACAGACCATATATGACCCACAAAGCCTAAGATAGTTACTGTTTGACTGTTTATAGACAGTTTTCTGATCCTTGCCTCTGAGAATCATTATTTCTTAAGTATAATTTTTTTTAAATTAAACTTTTAACTCAAGAGTTTGAGACTGTCTTACTTGTAAACAAAACAAAACAAACCTCAGATTCTTGATATTCTGTTTTCCCAATGAAGTGCAAGATCCATATACATTGAAAAGGTACTAGCCATTGAGTAACCTTAAGACTTTGTAAGACAAATGAAGAAGCCTAACCAAGATTCACCCCTGAACACATGGTCTGCCCTCTGTTCTTAGGTAACTCTCAAACAGATGGAATGAGACATTAGGTGGATAGCTTGCCTTCTGCATTTAAGAAGAAGCCATGGGAGGTTGAGGATGTAGCTCAGTGGCAGAGGAGGTGCTTAGCATGAGCCAGGCTCTGTGTTCAATCCCCAGGACCAAAAAATAAATAAATTTAAAAGTAACCATGGTTCTCTGCACCTCTGTTACAATGCGGAGCATAGTTCAGCTTTATGGGAGGAGGTCATTTCCGTATATGCCATCATCGCTTTCTTCGTTATTACTTCGTTATTACTTCGTTATTACTTTCTTCGTTATTACTTTCTTCGTTATTGCAATTACTTCTGTGTATGTCCTCTCCTCTTCTATGTTTTTCATTCCTGTTGGACAGGGACTGCATTTTATTTTTGTTGCCGATACTGAGTATAGTAATTAGTCTTTATCGTAAATTAAATTAGTCCTCTCATACCTGGGATTCATGTGTCACTTTTTTTTTTCCATTCATTCTTAGTATTCTTAAAATTGGACAGAAAGTTTTTGTTTTGTATCTATTGTTTCACTTAATCCTGTTCTCCTTATCAAAATTCTGTAATATCAGTTAAGGTACAAGGTGATTTTAAGGCTGGTCTTCATAAGGATAAGAAATGTGTTTGGAGACTTTGACCTTGCTGTGGCAGTGAAGGGTACTCTCTGACCTGATCAGACTCTAGTGTAGCTTGGTTTCCTTTAGGATCTGTTTGCTGCTTTTTTTCTGAGGCAATGGTTTTAGGGTCTCTAGTGAAAAGGAATAGAGAGATGTTTAGCCATTTTTGTTTCTTTTATTGTATGGTTTTCATCAAAGGGAAATAATTTGTTTTATTTTTAATTATCAGGGAGCCAAAAGAAGGAGTTATGCCCATGGATGTTTCCATAATGCCATCCTTGCTCCAGATGAAAACCCCCACAGGCTGCACAGAGGTTCGACTCCCAGCAGAGGTCAGGCTTGTACCTTCTTCTTGCCGTGGACTGCAGTATGTCACTGGAGATGGACTGCACCTTCGGCTGCAGGCACATACAGAATTCAGCACAAGTGAGTCGGTTACCACTTCCGTTCTTCATTTACATTTTTGCAAGTAAACGAAGATATTTATTATTTAAGTTGAACTTTTCCCAGGTGAAGACTCCTTATCAGTTCCTGGAAGGGCTAGGAGAGAGAAGATCTGGGGTGTAAATAGCACTGCTATTTACTAGCTGTGTGCAGTTGAACTTGTCACTTAAACTTTCTGGGCTTTATTTATTTCTTTTTAGTGTTTTGCTTTATAAAAGTAGACTTTGTTTTTTAGAGCACTGTTAGGTTCACAGCAAAATCAAATGGAAGGTACAGAGTTTTCCCCTAGAATCCTTGTTTTTTTTTTCTTTTTTTTTTTTCTCCTTTAACTAAAATTTCCTGGCTCACAGTGGGATATGAAAATATGAAAATGAAATCAGATGGTAATTGTACAAGACCTGGTTGATCTTAAAGCATTGTATGGAAATTCATTCAACATACAGCTTACCTCATACTCTGTGCAATGGGTTGCTCTAAGTGCTGAGGACACGGTAATGAACAAGCTAGGGAAGGTCTCTACTCTCATGGAATTTAAATGCTAATGGGAGAGAATAGATACTGAACAAATAATTTATTGCATAGTGAGAAAAACATTATAGGTAAAGTAAAGCAAATAATGGGATGGGGGATGACTTAGGGTTAGCAGAGGGTAGGAAGTCAGGGAAGGCCACTTTGAGTAGGTGATGTTTGACCAGAGAACTGAATGATGAAAATTATCCCATCCATATAGAGACTGTTCCAAATTGAGCAGCACGTGAAAAGTTCCTAAAGTTGAATGTGATGCATAATTTAATTTTGATTGTCACTGTGACTGTTACAAACACAGTATTTTGTAACTGTATACAAAATTCAAATTACATTTTGATTCAGTAAGGACGTAGAAAAGTAAGTTTTGTAAGTTCTCATTATTTATTGAAAAAAATTGGTTTATTACATTTCTTAAAGTCTAAGTAGTATGCTTTGGAGGATTAAAATGATGTGAAAAGGGGAAACAGTAGAGTAAGTTTCACTCCTTTTTTGCCTAAGAGTAACTTTTGCTAAAGTTCTGGCTTAGCAAATAATAAATTTGATGGTAAGAGTTGGTTTTAAGAACAAGGGGCAGTGAAGCAAGATGTCATGGAGCTGAAGTGGCTTAGGATAAACACTGAGAATGACAGTTGAAATAATCATGGAAAGGAAAATGAGGTGGAAAACTAGACTAACAGACACCCTGAGTATACTTAACACCGGGTCAAGGTAGTACTGGTTTCCAGGAAGAAGATGTGGGAGTTTATATCTTTGATGTCATTACCTTCTCCATTAGCAGCAATAACCATAGCAGAAATTTTGTGTGGAGTCTGTGAGCTGGGGAAAGACAGGCAAGAAAGCCTCAGTGTTGTCTAGGATTGTGGTTTGAGGGATAGAGGAATAGAGACCTGCAGGGAAATAGAATTGAGTTGTTGCCTACCCATGTTCTATAACTGTGAACATACAAATAGCAAAACTGAAATTAATTATAGGATGAAATAAATTGACTGTCATATGTTGGTTTGCATATTGTTTGTGTACATTGGTTTCCTATTTCTTTACACTTATAAAACATTTTATCTGAAAAGAAAAAGTTTCAAAGACCTGTTACATGGTGCATGAAAGGGTAAAGTAGATTCCTGGGCACTTAATTGCTTTAGTGCTTTCCAGATCATAGGTAGGAAATAAATATTTGATGAATGAATAAATAAATATCAGGTATATACTTGATGATATGAACTTGAATCAGATTGTACTGTAGGAAGTGACTTCAAATTTTTAGCATTTGGTTGTTTCAGGGATTGTTAAAAATGTGCTTTTCATAAGAACACCCTATTCAGGACAACCACAACAGACATCATGCTGATACACTATTGTGAGCATAATATAGGTAGGTTTGTGACCCAGCAATGGAACTGTCTACCTGGAATCTTCGACACCACTGGTGTTGGATTCAGCCCCAGAAGCATTGCTCTCCCAGGATCCCTCTGTATTTGAAAGTTCTGTCTTTTAAACCTGACCCAGTGGCCAGCAGAGGGTAGTATTTCCTTGAAAATTTGTTTATTGGTCTAGAAAGAACATTTTGTATGTCTTACCTAGGTCTCCTTTTTTTCACCTTAGTGCTATAGGAATTTGTGTACCCTTATAAATTAAACTAGAGTTCTTAATTGCCAAGGTTTAAATTTTCTAGCATCATTTTTTTTTGTCTTTAAAATATATACAAAGTAACCCAAACCAAATTCAACTTTCTTGCTTCTAATGGCTATGACCTCATTTCTTCAATTATGTTTTTATAGGCAAATATTTTAGTTTTTTTAATGAAAAAAATTTTATTTTCTACAAATGGAATAACAGAAACTAAGGGAGCATGCTGCCTTGTGCTGCTATTTCTCATATTGTGAAAAATACACATTTTCCCCATTACTTTCAACATTTTCTCACAGCTTTCATCAGAAATTGAATTTTGGTCTTGGAAGATTGGACTCTTCTTTGAAACTATAATGTTTCCAGGGACCTGCCCCAGAAAGACCAGTTTCAAGACTCATTTTGTTTGTATATCCTGGTAATGTGCCAGCATGGATATAAACCTTGTTAAAACCAGATTAAACATACATTTTAGGAGCTCTGTGTGCTAGCAGTCACACTGATGACAAACTACCAAAGGACAGCAGAGGAAAACTGAGCATAGCGAAGATCTGGTAGTTGGCTAGAGGTGAAGGAAGCAGGCCATCTTTACTCACCCCTGGTGCAGGTATTCATAGAATGAGAGCAGTAACTCATCCGTGTGTTATATGGGTAATCTAGGGCAATGCCTAGCTCTGAAACTCTTGGCAAATCTGTTGTTTTTGAAAACACTTCACAGTGTTTGCTTCTGGTTGAGTCATCTGGTAATACTAATTAAATGTGTATGTCTGCGTAGATCATAAACAGTGTGTATTGATGGTAATTTATTGTGACTAGTAAACCATTTAAGTATGCTAATATATTTGTTCCAAATCTCTAAGACTCGCTATTTCATTGATTTTCTTTAGAACTGATTTCAATATTTAATCAAAGCTTACAAGCCCAAGAATGTTGCACATTTTATTGCCAGTCCTGCGGTGAAGTCATAATAAGGGACAGGTAAGGAATGCAATTAATACTGATTAATTCTGTGCCTGGGAATATTTTTTTTTCTTTTTTCCTTTCGCTATTATAATTTTTGAAGTTAATTACCGAGGGAGCAGTGTATGCTCTTAAAATGAGAGCCAATGTAATGTCACTTTGAATAATATCAACCACAGACCTTGCCAGCAATCACAGAATAGCAGGCTCTTCTCACGGAGATAAAGGGGAACCACAGGATGCTGGCTGAGGCAGGATGATTGGTCTTGGTAGAGAAGCTGCGACAGGTTCCTGAAGCACCTCTCTTCTGAAGAGATGTGGGATCTATCTCATCTGTTTAGTCCCTCACAGTGATGAGTTAGGGTTTCAATGTGAAGTTTTCCACCTCACAAAGCTTGTGAAGTAGGACTTTTGATCTGAGCGATGATTTCTTTCTGTGCCTTTCTAAAAATCCATTTCCTATTTCCCCTGCTTATTAAACCAGAGCATACAAAGCACAAATTAACCTTTTCTCAGTGATTAGGTTAATCTTATAACCCATTCTCCTTGTGATGCGCTGCAATTACCCTACTGAGACGGGAAGGGCTCTTTTGCTTTTTCCTTTGCATTCCCAGGTCGACTTTTAAAATTATTACTGTTATTTTTGTCTTCTGAGGTCCTCCCATCAGCCTTGTTTTTTCCTGTGCACAAATCCTTCCCCCTGAGCTTTCAGCTTCTCATCATTTATGATCTGGAAAGACAGATGAAAACCTATTTACTGTTTAAAAATACTTAAAGAAGTACCTTGGAATTCTTTGATGGGTTTCCTGAGTCAAGTGTCTTGAGACTTATGAGTGAATGGATCCTTCATATCTGAAACCTCTCCTCTTCCAGTGCTCTGGTCTCAGTCATGTCAGCCTCTACCTGTGTCCTCAAGGTAGGAATCCTGTGGCATTGCATTGGGGTCTTCCTTCTTCCAGTGTAGTCATCAGCTACAGTGGCTACTTCCTTGGGAACCTCAGTCCACTTTCCTCCACCCCTCTGCCTTAGTCAGGGCCACTGTCTCCTCACCTAGTGACACCTGTTGCTAGCTTCTTGTCTGCTAACTCTTCCTCTGCTTTTGCCCTCCTCTGACCCATTTCTGCACTCTTGAGTGATTATTCTAAAATGCAGCTGTCTTCCCTGTTCAGACCCTACCATGGTCCTCTATTTTTTCCAGGATAAATTCCTTAAATCTTCAGCATGCCACATTAGTTCCTTTATGAGTTCACCTGTGTTTACCTCTCGACCTCACTTCAGCCCTCTTTCACCCTCCTTCCCAAAACACACCATTGTGTCTTACTCAAATTCTGTGCACAGTTCTGGAGATCAGCATGCAATCCCATAGTTTCTTTATGCTTTTCTTCACCCTGGGGCCTTATGGAAGCTACTCCTTCTTCTGAATGTACCCATACCCTGTCACTCCCTGTTTAGCCCCTGCCTGTACTTCAGAATTCAACTGGCAGGGCCTGTACTACTTGGAGTCTTCCTGAACCCTGGTTTGCTTTAGATGTTCATTTAAGGTTTATTTGCCCATTTTTACAGTTAAACTCTAGGCTCTGGGGGCAGGCAGGGAGAATCTTTTTGATTTTTGTATCCTTTATGCCACTGTTGAGAGTACAGTGTAGGCTAATGGCTAGCAGTACAGACTGAGAAGTTAGAATGAGTTGTATCTGACATTTATTAACTGCGTGACCTTGGACAAGTTATTTAATCACTCCATGCCTTAAATTTCTTTTTGAGAAAATGTAGATAACAATAGGCCTTACCTCATAGGGTTGTTGAGAGGATCAAATGATCATGTTTATAGCAATGTTTGGCACATTGTTAGCATTTATTATGTTAGCTACTGTGATAATTATTCTTATCATCATCATCATTCCTGGAATCAGGCACGGTGCCTGGTGAATAGTGTGCTCTTAATATAGTTTTGCTAGGTTGAATTGAATAAACCTCGGTGTGTTTATTTTGGTCTTCTACTAGCCTTTCTTGCTTGTTTTCTGATTCCTGGCAGCATCCCAGGTAGATGAGAAGGCACAAAGTTACTCCTGTAGGAGAGGTTATAAATGGACTATCCTCAGAATGATTATCTTGAGTGAGAAATGAGATGGCTTCATATCTACTGAGGAGAGAGGAACGTATTTGCTCAGATTACGTAAGGGTTGAAGTTGCCACAGAGTGCTTGCTTGGTGACAGGCCCACTTTATCCTGAAAGTCCAAGAGATCCCGGTTTACATTGTTGTTCAGCCACAAATGTTGCCCTCCTCTCAGTCCATTTCAGAATTTGGCTTAATTCTCAGATGAAATTTCTGAAACACTGACTTCTATATCAGGAGTTAACCTGGAAGTTACAGTTAACTTTAATGAATAAGTTAAATTCAGCATAGCAATGTTTCCTGGTGCCACTTAGTGGCTATGGTTTGTTCATTATTGGCTAATATTTGTGCTTTACTGGAAAAGGAGGAGGATTTTGAAGATTCTAACCTACAGTGCCTGCTTTTCCTATCAGGAACTGTATTTTCTGTTTTGTTCAATCCTGTCTATAATCATGGAGTTGAGAACTAGAAGGACATGGAGGCTAACAATGAAGAATGCACACATTTTCCCTATCCCTATCTGCTGGGAAGCTGTAAGGGTAGAGGGGGAGCAGGAGAATGGAACTTGGGTTTGAACTCCAACCTTACTACTTAGGAGCTGGGGGGCCTTGTTTGTATCACCTCAGCACCTGCTAAAACCCACTTCCCAAACTTGTCAGGAGAGTTAGGGAGTATTACATACACTGTAATAGGTATATGGCAAGTTTTTTTCAATTGGTTTTAGAGACTCCTTCTAGTCTCTTTTCTGACTTGTGCTTATTAGCACACTAGCAAATTCTCTAGTTCAGTGTTTCAAACAGTTTTATTTCAGGACTCTCATTCATATAGTCCATATGCATCAGAGAAATGAATCACCTTTTTGATTTTCTCTGAGAAGATAAACAGTAGACTTCACTCTCACTTCATTTAAACAAGTCTTACCTGAAAGCCTTTTCATACCACATCTGTGAGCCTGGCCTGCATGTGCCTCTTGAGCTGCACAGAGAAATCTTTAGTAAGTGACTTAAGTCTTTTCTTACATCTCACTCTTGGGCAGCATGCCCTGTGACTCTGTACAACGAAAGGCTAGGCTTCTTCCAAGCTCTGCATAGAGATCTTGTGCTGACCATTGGTATCAATCAGGGTGGTCTTCTCACTTTGGTTTGGTTACTTGTTTTATGTGAGTGATAAGGACAATTCTTGTAGTCCTTAAATAAAAAACAAGGCCAAAGTTTCTCCAAAAGAGTCTGTATGTGCTATAACCAAAATCATATTATTGTAAATATCTTTCCCAGGAAGGTACTATGGACTCTGCTGACTGACTTGTAGTGGGTGCTCCTCTAGTAGGAGTAATGGGTAGAGTGAACATCTGCCACCAAGTCTTTTTTTTTTTTTTTGGCAAACATTGGTAACTTTTTATTCAAAGATTGTATATTTAATACAGAAATACAGAGACATCTTTCAGTGGGTTCTTATATACAACAAAGCATGTACCAAGCTTTCTTATCTTAGAATTAAGGCACTTTAATTTTCTGGGCAGTCTCTTTGTAAAATGAAGAAGTTGGATTAGATAAACTTGACAGAGTCCTATTGGCATGACATTTTCTCATTGATGAACCCCATAAAGTTGTACTTTGGTTTCCTGTGAATCATGATGATTTAGATAGTAAAAGGCTAAAATTGGTTCCTTTTTTTTTTTAACTTGATATCAAGCAAATTATGGAAATAAGATATAGGGACAATTTAACCAAATAAGATTCATTAATGGCTTTTAACATTTAATGCATGAGCACATGAAATCTGCTAATGAATGACATTTTTTTCTTTATTTAGGGTCATAAGCTCTGAGCTAATTTATTTTAGTTATTTGAAACTAATGCCTTTTTAAAAAAAATACAGTTCTCTAATTTATAAATAAGCCAAGTTTTTCTATAAAATTTGTCTAATTGTATAGTTTTTTAATTTTTCTCTTGTTAAAACTAAACAGTTCACAATATCAATCAATAATAATAAAATTACTTTGTGAATAGTCTAAGAAACAATGAAGTGGTCATTGTGTTTGAATTGTTATGGTTTTTAGAAATAAATTCATGTCAGACTTGAATGACATTAGTTAACACAACAGATTTTCAGACCCAGCCCTTTTGATTGTCAGACCATTTTGAAAGGAGTATTCTCCTGGGGTCTCTGGAATAGTACAACCTTTCCACCTGTACCTGCACACTGGGTTTCAGTCCAACATTCATGAGGGCATTGAAACTTTGGGAGACCAGCAGAATGAGCTTTATGGAAGCAGGAGATGATTGATTTTCAAACTGCTTGGTTGGTCCTCTTGGCACACCAACTGTAATTGTAGCCTGAAAATAACTACTTCTGTGAGTGAAGTTACTTTTTTAGTGAATGAAAACAAAGCAATTAAAAAGTGCAGAACTGGGGGTGTAGCTTAGTGACAAAGCATATGCTTAGCACAGAAGCCCCTGGGTTCAATCTCCTGCACTAAAAAAAAAAGGCAGAGCCCAAACTGGATTATTGGCAACATTGTATAAACTTTTGGAATAAAATTACTATACTTTTAAAATCTAATCATACTATATAATAATAGTGTTAAAATGTAAAGCTAGTTTTAGAGGATTCATGGCCTACTAGTTGGAGAATGTCACCTGAATTTATATAAATTCCAATAGTCATATTTTGAGTTTTAGATGTTTAATGTTATTTTTTAAAATTTTATATATATTTTTAGTTGTTGATGGACCTTTATTTTATTCACTTATTTGTATGTGGTGCTGAGAATTGAACCCAGATGCTAGACAAGCACTCTACCCCTGAGCCACAAACCAGTCTTGATGTTATTCTTAAGACCCTTAATGTTCACTTGGTTTTAATCCATCTATAAAAGCCCTGTTACTACTATTGTTATGATCACTAACTAATGATTGATTTTAAAGGTAAAGGACATTATATATATAATATATATATATGCTTAAGTATCAAGTAAAACATCATTAATTAGTAGAATTTATTAAAATTGCATAAGTTATTTTCTAAAAGGTTATGATGACGATGCATTAAAATAACTAGCAAATTTTATTTTATTATGAACATATGTTGTTCATCATAAGCTCTTAAGCTCAGAAAAAAATTAAGAAATCATTTCACTTTTTTTCTTAGCTCCAGATGTTTTTTTACCTAAACTACCTTAAAAAAATGGTATCTATTTTATTTTGAAGGTTCTCTCGGGAAGTAGATCATATCAAAGTACATTTTTCAGGGTTTTGGATAGATATACTTTCAGTAGAGTTGTGATTAAAATACACCTTTTGTTCTTTAAGGTTTTATGTTTTTTTTCAAAACATCAGAAAAATTTCTTTCTGTTATAAAGATTCTTTTATCATTGCAATGACTTGGAAATTAGGCACTTTCTTGCTCCCAATGTCTTATGTAGATGGTTAAAGGATGCATTATGACTTTTATTCAATGTGATATGGGGTCAAGTTAAGTTTGAAATCCCATACTTTCGGGCTGGGGATGTGGCTCAAGCGGTAGCGTGCTCGCCTGGCATGCGTGCGGCCCGGGTTCGATCCTCAGCACCACATACAAACAAAGATGTTGTGTCTGCCAAAAACTAAATAATAAATATTAAAAATTCTCTCTCTCTCTCTTTAAAAAAAAAAAAAGGAAATCCCATACTTTCTGTTAATGTGCATTGAGTCTCCCAAATCTCTATAAAAGCATTTTCATTTCTTTGATCACATATGGAATTTTTGAAGGTCTGTTTATTGGCCCTACAAGAAGAATGTCAGGAGACAGAGAGGTTTTTATTATTATTATTATTATCATCATTATTATTATTATTATTTTAGTTGTAGTTGGACACAATACCTTTAATTAATTTATTTATTTTTATGTGGTGCTGAGTATCAAACCCAGGGCCTCACAGTTGCAAAGTGAGCACTCTATCACTGAGCCCCAGCCCCAGCCCCAGAGAGTTTTAATGATGGAGAAGATCCGGGATCCTATTCAAGCCTTTACTCTTAACAGGCAAGTTATTTGCCTTCTTTCTTCTTGGCAAAAATCACACTCTGACCTGTCACTTCCCTTCCCAAAATACTATACTGCTTCCCATGTGTCTATAATACGGAGTTCTACCCATTGGCATGGTATATGGCTCCTCAAATAGTCCACCACCATCCCACCTCCCCAGTTTCCTCTATTGCTATTCTGCATTGCTAGCACAGGGAATATATTCTAAGGGAAAAAGTTTAATTTTGGAGCCAGGAAGACCTGGGTTAAGATCCTGGCATCAGTCATCACCTCTGATTCTGTGAACTTGTGAAGATTATGTAACAATCTTAGCCTCACTGTTCTTCCCTGTAAGGGAATGGTAATTCTTCTGTCACAAAATCGTGAGCATTAAATGTACAGTGCTGTGTGTAAACATTCAGACTAACAAAACTACCACAGGACACATTTTTTCCCAGTTTGCCAACAGGGCAGTATCAAGAAAACTTCTCAGCAAGGGCCATACAGCAGTTCATACAAGTGACAGCTCACATACAAGAATCTGAGGACTCTTGCCTGCCTACAAGACACAGTTTTAGGTACAAATCACATGATCACATCAGGCAAGTGTATTTGCTGCCCTGGCAGACAAAGTCTGTTATAAGAACTCTTTGGCTAGTTTCTAGGGTTCCACAAGAGAATGCATTCAGGGAAGCTCAAAGCATGGCGTTCTTATTAGATCTTCATAGCACTTTCACAAATTCTTACCAGTCCAGATGCAATTTACCAATCAAGGATCATTTTTACTGTAAGCTGTGTTGCCTAGCAATATATTTGATGCCTAGGATCTTACCTGGTTTCCAGGGTAACAGAACTAGGTGGTTAAACCAAAGATCAGATTCTCAAGCAGCAAAGGGAAGAGTTTGTTAACCCTTTCATCCCAGTATGCAGTAGACCCAGCCAGAGGTCTCACACATTATAATTATCAAAATATGCTAGTTCATTCCATCAACAAAAAGGAAATGTTTTGGGCGGTAAGAATATAGTGGTAATGTAAAAAGATGCAGTGTCTGCCTTCATATCTTTTCTTCCATGATGCTGTATATTTCTTCCACTGTCTGTAGAACTTCTATATATCCTTTAATGGCCAGCTCAGATGTTATTTCTTTTCTAAAGCTCATATAAGTCTACTTTCCTAGCACTTTGTGCAAATTGCCCTGAATTCAAGGATTGGTTTTGGGTGTCCTGAATGCTCTACATCAAATGTGGGTTATGTGTACATGTGAAAATGTATGTTTGAGGAAAGGGGCTAGTGCTTTCATCAAATTTTCAAAGTAATCTATACAACCCCTCCCCACCCCCAAGAGTTTGGAGTCCCATCACTCTATTATAAGCACGTTTTGCATGTGGCTTTGTTATTTGCTTATAGGTCTATATTTCCTATTGGAATGTGAGTACCTTAAGAAAAAGGGGATTTGAATGACTGATTCACAGTAGACTCAAGGAAATGCATGTTGAAAGAATCACTTCTCAATATCCTCCATATGCCCAGCAGCTTGAAGGATGCCAATGGTGCAGCATATCCTATTTTGAAAGGGAAAGTTCTTCCTTAAACTAAAATCAGCCTTTCTTGTTTTTGCCTCTGTCCTCTAAAGTTATAAGTGAAATGTCTTCCCTCTTTTAAGCTGAATTGCCCTTTTGTGATACTTACAGTTGATTGGGAGACAAAAGAGAAGGTTAACATAAGGGAATTATTAAAAAATATATATATATATATTTATACATACACATATATATATATACACACATACATATATATAAATTTAATTTAAATCTCAAATACACAATCACAGCTCAAATATTTTAACTTGAAACTTCTAAATATACATTAATTTACTAATGTTTTACTAGGGGAAGAAACTGCAGATAACCCCTGAACCAGATGATTAAGATTAATATCATCAATGAAAGTCATGTTGATATAATATACCCTGTGATATAATATAATGAGAAGGATACCTCACCTTTGTGGAATTCTTTCTACAAACCTATAATTCCACTGTAATCATAAGACAAGATCCAGCAAATTCACATGGAAAGATATTTTATAGAATGCCTGACAAATACTATTGAAATATATCAAGATCTTGAAAAATAAAGATTGAAAAACTGTCACAGATTAGGTGGAAAAACTGGTGTAATCCAGATTAAAGTCTGTAGTTCTGACATATCTATCATGGTTATATAAAATATTGACATTTTAGAGAAAGACGGGTACAGTATATATGGGAAGTATCTGTACCATCTTTGTAATTTTTTATTAATCTAAAATTATTTCAGAAAAAAATTTATTAGAGTAATAGAAGAAATCACAGAAGAAGGTGTTAGGTGATTTAAAACTTAAGACATATAAACCAAATTAAAAGACAGTAATACTGAAAAGATATTTATAACAAATGATAGACAAAGGGATAATAAAATAGTAGAATATATTTTAAAAATCAATAAGAACATACTATTGCTTCAATTGGAAAGTACTCTGATTGCAATTCACAGGAGAAACACAGTGGCCAGTCAATATAAAAACTAGTTCAGTCTCACCAGTAATTTAAGAGTTGTCAATAAAGCAGTATTGAAAATATTTTTACTTGTGCAAAGACAGAAAAAAAATGATTCAAATAAGAAGAGGATAAGTGAAAGGATTATAAATCGGTACAAACTTTCTGAAAAGGAAGTCAACAAATGGGTATTAAGCTTAAAAATACGCAAATCATTTGTGCTTACAGTCTTCCACTGATAAGATTTTTTTTCCCCAAGGAATAATCAGACATGTACATAACTTTTCTAACAGGAGTATTCATCACAGGGTTATTGATAATAAAGAACTCAAATCTTACATATCCAACAGCAAGAGAATGATCTATAAAGTTTTGACAAACCTATAGAATAGAATATTATAATCATTATGAATCATAGTATAACTAAATAAAACAAAAGCAAGATACAGTTTGTATGTATTCTCTGATCCCAGACAATGTGTGTATATACACAAATGTATCTCTTGAAAGGGTGGTAAAGAAATACACATCATGTTAAAAAGTAGTTACTTATCTTTGGGTAGTGAGAAAAGGATGAATTTTGTTTTCTTTATACCTCTTTGCATTTTCAAAATCATCCTAGAGTGAGTATATATTACTTTTATAATTGGGGGGAAATTGACATTGCAAGCATGTGGCTAATGAGTTTCTTTCATCTTTCATGCTGATTTAATTAAGAAAATGTTAGTTCCATTTTGTGCTGTGAAAAATTGTTTTTCCTCTTTCAACCAGGAAGCTTCTCAGGATTCTCCCACTGCCGAGTGAGAACTGGGGAGCTCTCGTTGGAGAGTGGTGTTGTCATCCTGACCCCTTTGCTAATAAGCCACTTCATCCAAGAGAGAATGACTGTTTTATTGGAGACTCTTTCTTCTTGGTGAATATAAGAAATGATTTGTGGCAGGTAAGACCTGAACCATTCCCAGTTGAGATGTGCTTTTTTCTGTAATCATTTTAAATTAGTAAAATATCTTTTCAGTCATGCTAACTTAGATATTTGCTTAGATACCCATTTCCCCAATCTTCTCTTAATTCAAAGTGTGTTAAAGAAACTGTTCTAAAGGCTCAAATCCATTATTTTCAACTGCTTCTGTCCTCTAGCTCTGCTCTATTGATTTAAGAAGAGTCTTATGCAAAAGCACATACATGGGCTGGAGGAGCTGGAGAAGAGAGCTTCTTCATGCAGATTTAGGAATATTACCATTTTATAAACCAAATGCCTTACTTTCTTGTTTTGGATAACATTTCATAATCTGTGTGCATTTGAATCTCAATAGTCTGATTTAAATTAGAAGTGTACCAGGATATGTACCATACAATTAGATTCAGGGATTTTACTGAGTTTGCCCATAGTCTAGGCTTCTGCTGATGTTATAAAAGCAGATTCCATCAAGGAAAAAGAGGAAAATGAAAGAACTGGGGAATGGAAATCAGGATTATGCTGTAGTGTTTAAGTTGGTGCTTAACAGCATGACGTCAGAATGGCCCTTGCTAAATAATTTGCATTAGGAAGAAGACAGTTTCCTCTCATTGCAGAAAATGAGTGGTTTACTTTATTTTAAAAGAAAATCAGTAGCATTGACTTGGCCCTTGTGAGGAATCATTCCCCAATAGCCAGTCAATACAGATATGATTTAAAAAGTAAAGAAAATCATTGGTAGAGAATCCTCATTTCAACACCTGATTACTAGTAAGAACAAACATATTGTATTTTAAATTTCACTGCCTCGTTTAATTTTTGTAATCAGAACTGACCTGCTACAGGAAACATATAACACTCAGACAACAACTCTCACATTATAAATTAGTTTATAGAACTATTTTGAAGGAAATTTGTCAAATATCCAGATTAAGTTGTTGTCAGTTATAAGTAATTAAATGCCTCATGTCTCATCACAAAAAGAAATCCCTTTATGTAAATATGGTTTGCTTTAAATTGAAGCACTTTAACATTCTGTATTTTTAAAAGATAAGTGGTAAGAAGTTAATATAAAAGTTATAATTACATTTAAGATGATTCTATTAAATTTATGTTTTACTCTAAATATACTTACTTATTTTACATGTTTTTCATTTTTATGAATAAACTCTACATCTTAAAAATATTTAGAAGAGGTGAATGGAAAAAGAATGGAGAAAGATTAAATAAGAGAAGGCATGTTTCCCTTTTTAGATACTCCTTATTCTGTGCTGAGAAATGTTCTTCACATTTACATTCTCGTTAGTTATGTGATGCCACTTACAAGTATTTCTCTTCATTGTAAACAGCTATCTTATAAATTGAAAGAAGATTCTTCATATTTAGACACTACAGGTTTTGTTATCAAGGACAGTATGGGAAATTACTATCATGACAAGCTGCAGTTGACAAGATTGTTTTCAAGTTGGTCTGGATGGAAGTTTCTCTTTAATTGCATATTGTAGCAGTTGAAAGAGTGTGCCTGTGACCAAAATAGTAACATAAATTTAGAGAGACTGCTTAAACAGTGCTCTCAAGGCTCCTCTGGGAACAAGGCTGCTCTGTGCTATTGAAAACCTATTTCTCATATCACCCAGTCTAACCATCTAGCAGGGGTTTGAAATGTCACATGGTGATACAGCATCCTAATGGTATCTCTTGGGAAACATTTTTTTTGGCGAGACAATATCAAGGGTCCTTAGAAATTGAAACAACACAAAGGAAAATAAAAATGAGGATAGGAGGCTAATCCACCTCTCTGAGCAGCACTGCCATCTCTCAGATATATTGATTTAATTAGTCCCCAACAATGTCTTTCTTTGAGGTTTGCTCTGTAGAGTTCCCACACTGTTAGGCTGTTTTATTACACAACTTGCTTTATTATTTCCTTGAACCGTAGATCAAGAAAAATGCATTACAAAGCAGAGATTCTCTTTAAACAAAATTAACATGCTAGAAAATCTTAATTAAAAAGATCTGATTTTAAAAACAGCACATAGAGCCCAACATTATTTTGTTCCTTCAGCACCCTCTTGGAGTTTACAGAATCTTATATGTGCCTCCACTGGTGTGGCAGGATGTGCTTCTTATTTTCAAACAATTTCTGCTGAAGATTCTCCTATTCCTGCAGTTTGGTTGTCATCTCTTGTACTATTTTTCCCATGTACCAACATACTATCAGTTTTGTCTATTGGAATAGGAGGACAAAGATGGCATCTCCACCTTTTATAAAATTCATATTATTTAAAACTTTGAAAATATAAGCCAGTATAGCCAGTATATGGTAGCTCACTCACATCTGTAGTCCCAGACATAAGGGAGGCTGAAGCAAGAGGATCACTTAAGTCCAGGAGTTCAAAAGTTCAAGGCCAGACTGGGCAACATAGTAAGAGGCCATCTCAAAAAAAAAAAAAAGAAAGAAAGAAAAAGAAAAAGAAAAAGAAAAAAGTATAGCTAGACTTATAACTTCATTCTGTTTAGTAAAAAACAAAAAAGAAAAGCAACATTGAACTTTGATTATACTATTACTTATAAGTATAACCAACAACTTTATATTTTTATTCATTCTTGGGGTACTGAATAATAATTTATTAGTTTTGGTAATTTGTTTTATTAAATTCGTAAGTGAATCTTTTGTTTTCTTAGAAAAATATGTTGGTGAAGTTTGTAAACATTCACAAGGATAAAAAGAATAATATTATCACCTTCAATATGCCAATTGTCTTGACTTAAAAGTGGGTTTTTTTTTTGTTTTGCTAAAGTGTTTTTAAAGCAAAATCCAGTATTATGTGGTCTCATCCCTGTTTCTAAATGTATGTCTAAAAATACAGATTTTTTTCATAAATCATACTGTCATTATCACACCTGATATTAATAAATGATAGAATATCAGGCCCTGACAAAATTTCTTAATTGCCTTAAGAGTATCTTTTATGCTGGCCACGGTAGCATATGCCTATAATCCTAGAAGCTCCGGAGGCTGAGGAAGGAGGATCTCAAATTCAAAGCCATACTTGGCAACACCAAAGCGCTGAGCAGCTCAGTGAGACCTTGTCTCTAAATTAAATACAAAATAGGCCTGGGGATGTGGCTCAGTGGTCAAGTGCCCCTGAGTTAAATCCCTAATACCCTGTTCTCTGCAAAAACATCTTTTACTATAGGTTTATTTGAATGAAGATCCATTAATTTGGTTGTTTGAGCTAATTTGCTTGTTATTGATCAGATTTTTGTTTTTTGCTTATGTGTGGTACTACATATTAAATATAGAGGCTCTCTACTACTGAGCCACACCCCCAGCCCTTTTTATTTTATTTTGAGATATAGGATCTTGCTAAATTATGAAGGCTGGCCTCAGACTTGCAATTGTCCTGCTTTAGCCTTCCAAATCACTGGGATTATAAGGATTTCAGGCATGCGCCACCACACCCAGTTAGTTGTTGATCAGATTTTAAGATTCTGATCACCCATGTCTGATAAGGGTAGAATCTTATTTTAAAAACAAACACACAAAGAATAAAACACTTTGCCTGCTTACTTGAAAGACAATGGGAAATATTATGTGAAAACAATTATAGATGAACTGCATAATAAAGCACCTGACAGTTTTCTGCTTTGAATAGAAAAATTCTTTCTTCACAAATTTTGCTGTACCAATACCTGATATTAGGTTTTAGTAAAACGTTTACATTTTTTGATAAGATTTAATGAATATGGTCAAATTCCACTTGTATAAAATAACATCCTTTAAAAATTATTTTCAGCACCTCTTTGGAACTGTATAGATAGATCTTATTGTAAAAAGCATGAAACTGCCAGAAGGTCTGCCTTTACAATTGAGCATACTGGCTATCAGGGCTCTCTTCCTGGAACTGAGCAAACTGGTACCTTCCTTTGTTTCTGTCTGTTCCTCAGAACAGACAGAATTTGTCTCAATGACACTATCCTATCACTCATCTTGGCCAGACTCTGCTTCTGCTATGTGCAATGTGCTGGATGCAAGGTTATCAGTGCCCTGGCCAGGGATGGTACTGTCCCTGGGCCCCACCTGGTGTACCTTGATAAATATTTGAGCCAGGTGTGAGCTGATTTAAAGAGTTCATATTTGCTTGTTTCCTCAGCAGAGACTTTTAGAGAAAGACTGGAGAATCTGTGCAAATCCTGTGGCTAGACCGGGGAAAAATAGGATATGTTTTTTGTATTATCATAGATTTCTTCAGCATATGAAAGGATTCATCTCAGGAATCATTGGTATGGAAAAGAGCTGGGGGGTATTTACGGATTTTCACTATAACATGATTTTGAGGCTGGGTAAAAGAGTGAGTCAGACATATAGACCCCAGTATAAGTTGTACAATTGCTTTCGACTATTTGACTTTTAACTAAAGTAAGAGATATATTTTTACATCAGTGTCTGATCATGTATACATTTATGCACACACACACACACATACACACACACATGCATGTGTACGCTATATAAACACACTGTAAGTAAAAATTTCTTGAAGTAATACCTATCTGATGTTTGAAGCAGTCATGCTTTCTATTCAGCATTTTTAAAGACAAGCTATAACCCATGGAATTAATTCCATGAATTGATTCCCACTAATGACATATGACCTGTAGTTTGGAAAACACTGAGCATAGTGCTTAAAAGCATAAGCTTTATTATCTGGATTCAAGCATAAGCTCTCTCAGTTACTAGCAGCTTGTCTATGGAACTAAATTTAAATGTGCATCTTATGCAACTTGTCAGGAAATATTCATTTATACCAAGGAAAATTACTTGTACTTAAATTTATACTGATCCACTAACTTATTCCATTAATTAATACATATATTATTCCATATCAGAGAGTCACTGCCCTTCTCACTTCACCCTACACTGTTCTGCAGTTTTCCAGAAGGGATGACCTTATGTCCAGAGTTGCAGAGTTCTTTTTCCTTGACCATTTCTTCAAGATGTGTGCCATGTTGCAGTATATCTGGGTGGGAGGGATGTTGTATGGCTTTAACAGAGCTATTACTATGTATTTGAAAAGGAGCATTCTTTGTTTACAAATTTGGTGAATGCAAACTAATTAATATGTATCCTACATAATGAATTTGAATTTTTGAAGTCTAAGAAGTTTTGAAATCTAAGAATGCTCCAGGAATTTGTCTCAATGACACTATTCATCCTTCTGGTTATAGTGCATATCTTAAATGGAAAAAAAAATAGAATTGTATGAACAAGTTAGATAATTTTAACTTCTGAATTATGGGAGGCTATGAGTTATAGGTTACTTACACATAAATTACACTCATTAGGAGTCAAAACAATATGAGTTCAAATTCTGATTCTTCTGTATTCTATACACATGAGTGGGGGCAAGTCATTAACTCTCTCTGCCTTTGTTGCCCACCATCTGTGGATTTCAAATTATGGCTATTTGGAAATAGTTTTTAGAAATGTAAAGTGCTTCTTGTTCAGATTATTGGCAACATTTGGATTATCAAGAAGTGGCTAGGTTTGAAAAAGCCAATGTGTGCATTCTATCTTAAGGCAGAAAAAGGAAATTATCTCTGTGCATGTGAATTATGCACACAAGCTAAATGCATTCCCAGTATTTAGTAGAGGGCAGAATAAAATGTAAAGTTCAATGTATACTCTGGGGACTATGTTAAAATTATATATTCCTTTTAAGGAAAGCTGAATGACATTTAAATGACATTTTTCTGTTCTACAGGAACCAAAAGCAAATACCAAAGTAATTTGTAAGCGTTGCAAGGTAATGTTGGGAGAGATCATGTCATCAGGTAAGAATTTCATAAACAAGAAGCCAAAATGATTACCTTCTTTTTTAAAAGCCAGAAGGAGATTTTATAAAAAATACATAGAAAAGATACATGGATAATAATATATTTTATAGAATTGGTGCTTTTTAAAATAGAAAACAATTAACATATCATCCAATATGTACAGAAGTTTGTATATTTTATGTGCGTATTGTATTGACTTTTAAGCATTGAGAAGTTGGGTCATTTTCAATGTTTCTTATCTTCTTTATAGTATAAAGCAATAGTACAAAGTTTGTACTTGGATCTATCTTAAAGAAATTGGATCCCTCTCCTCAGTACAACCTGACAGTTAGAAGAGTTGGAGAAGTTACTTTTCTTGGCTGCCATCTGCCTCAAGGCTGTATTTTGGGGCTGGAGGTGGGAGAGGACATATTGAAATTGAAGAAACCACATTCTGAGTTTTATACTTTGTTCCTTATTCTTTTTTCCCAATGGTGTTAATTATATTTTATGTAAACTCTATGTTATACTACTTTAAATATAATAATGAAAATCCTGATAATTAAAATGCTGTTTAAAGATATGGTTTAAAATGTCTAGAGAGTTACAGCATTGCTGTGTTAACTTTGCAGGTGAGGAATAATCACTTTTAATTTAATTAGTTAGGAGATATAATGTAAGTGAGGCTATTGTACTTAAAGGAAAGCAGATGGTGGTATATTTTGTTTGTTTAAATCATCAGAGTCTTTTAAGTAATTACTTGTTCAAAGTGAGCAGAAAAGGATGCTATCCTCAAAGTCATTTTTGGAGAATGAAAACAAGCCTCACAAGAAACTCCTTAGAAAACTTAAGGTTTCCAATTTAAGGTTTTTCAATAAGATGAATTGATTTTTAAATTCTTTTCTTTCCTCCCCGAGGAGGTCCAGTTAAAACGACAGTTTAGGAATACAAAGATGTATATCTACAAAGACGAAGAGAAATGGAGAGGAAATGATAATAATATAAATAGGACATAGAAGCAAATTATTTAGGAGCATGCTTAGCAGTTCCTCAACGACAAGGATCATGGAGTGCCCTAGTAGTGGAGGGAGAAAAGGGAAATACTAACACTGAGAAATGTTACAACAATAAGGATGAAGTTTCCAGAAGGGGAAAAGCAATTAGTGTATAATATATTAGGAATTAGGAAAGCATGGAAATTTTTAAAAGTAGAGCTGAAAGCTAGAAGACAATCAAGCAATGTCTTCCTAATTTGAGGGGGGAAAAAGTTCACCTGGAATTCTCTACAAAATCAAATCATCAGTCAGATGTGAAGATTATTTATTTATTATCTTTGTTATTTTATTATTTTATTTTATTTATTTATTTTATTTTATTATCTATTTTGGAGATAATAAGGTTTCAAAACAGACTTAAAAGGTATATTTTCCTTGGAAATCTATCATTCCTACGGGGGAAAAAAATGAGGGATTCAACCTAGAAAGGGATGATATGAGTTTGGGGAAATAGGCTATCCAATATAGAGGAACAAGGTAAGAAAGGCCTTGAGATGTATAATTGTACCACAGAAAAACAGCCTGATTGAAGTGAGGAGAGAGAGGGGATTGTAATAAAGACTTTTCCCATCTCCCATCATAAATAAAATTTTCCACATGTAACAAAGTAATGTTGATATTATTGAGACAAGCCATTTCATTATATGGGAAGAATTACCTAAAGTTGCTTGGAAAACTAAACAAATGAAAAAAAGAAGCAATTGTTTACTACAATAAAAACACAAGGTAGAACAAGAAAGGAAAACATGCCAGGATATCATTTTTGGTCATAGTAATGTAAATACTGGATATTCATTTAACCATACATTATGATGTTATTCATAAGTATATCAGAATATATGAGTGTGTGTATATGAGGTGGTTTAATAGAACTACATCCACATCAACTCAAAATCAATAGAATTCCACTTCCCAAAATGGTGGTGGTAAGAGGATGGACAAATCTGTACCACAAAAAGCAAGCACAAACTGAACAAGTTAAACAAATTATTCAATATCAATATTATGGCACTGGAAAATGAACGAAGTGAAACAACAATTTAGTTTGTGAGGGGAAAGGGGAAAAAAAACAAGGGAGAGAATTAAACAACAGCAGATGGGGTAGAGAGGGAAAATTAGAGGGAAGGGGAGGGGGGATAGTAGGGGATAGGAAAGGTAGCAAGATACAACAGTCATTAACATGGTATTATGCAAAAATGTGGATGTGTAACCGATGTGATTCTGCAACTTGTATTTGGGGTAAAAAATGGGAGTTCATAACCCACTTGAATCAAATGTATGAAAGATGGTATGTCATGAGCTTTGTAATGTTTTGAACAACCAATAAAAAAAAAAAAGAGAGAGACAGAAGGGGTGAAGGGCTCCCTGTGCCACTCTGAAAGGTCACTAATCCTATGCCCAGGGCTCTGCCCTAGGTCTTCATCACCTCCTCAAGGCCCTACCTCTTAATCAATATTTGATAAATAGTATGAGATTGACTTTGAAATATAATGCACAAAGGTTGTTAGAAAAAAAAAAAAGAAGTGTTTAGTCATGAAAAAATACTACTGCATTGGGAAAGAATGGCAAGTTTGTGATCTTTTGCCCACAGAGTAGGCCTTGCTGTCTCTTGCCTCCGGAACTTGGGCAGAGAAATCCTACAAATGTATTGTTTACAGGTGTTGAGTTCAATTCAGGGTAGGTGACAGAGAAAGTAGAAATTTAAGGGGGGGATATTTTGAAATCAAGGGTGATAGAAGGGCCAATACAATAACTTCTTCATACAAGTCTGGCTGACTACTGAACTCTGCATACAATAGGTGCCAGGAAGTATTTATTTTGTGTATTTTCAATAAGAATTGAAAACTTAGACCTGTGAATTTGCTGTGCCTTTGATTGCATTCCTTAATCCACAATCAACCTGAGCAACAGAAAGCACTTTTTTTCTGAGACACCTTAGTGGCAGTGGATACTCTAGAGAGCCAGACTAAACAAAATAAAACTTAGCAGTGACATTAGCAGCTACAAACTGTGGGGCAGGGGGAACATATTTCACAGTAAGTTCAAGCCAGTTAATTGACCACTAAACCATTAAACCAACAATCCTCAGAAGAACAAAACAAAATTCAGAGCTGCTACAAGATATTACATACATTTTCTTGCTTCTGTCTAAAAATTATGATATATGCAAAGAAATAGGAAAGAATGATTCATACTGAAGGAACAAAAAAGGATTGCATAGACTGAGTAAATACAAATGTTGTATTTAGTAGAATAATATGTTGAAGTAGCTATGTAAATATGGTAAGGAATTAAAAGAGAAAAGTCCTTGAATGAACAAATAACAAATATCAACAAGTTGGAAACTTCAAAGAAAAAGCAAATTGGTAATTTTAAAATTGAAATGTGTAATAACTGAAACTACAATTCAGTAGATGATCTAAACCACAGATTTGAGACAACAGAAGATAAAAAATTATTGAACTTTTAGATTAATACTCATTAACCAGTCCAAAGGAAAAATTCTGAATAGAACCTTAGATCTGAGGGACAATATCAAGTGTTACAACAAGTGTATAAGTGGACTCTCAGAAGGTAAGGAGAAAAAGAAAGGGTCAGAAAAATAATTACAGAAAAAACTGGCTTAAATCTTGGCAAATCTGGTGAAAAATATTAACTCTGGGATCTAAGAATTTCGGTGAACCCCAAGCAGCTAAACTTCTGATAATTAATGAGGAAGAGAGAATCTTGAAAGTTTGACAGGAGCAAAACAAAACATCATAAATAGGGATTTTATGATACAATTAAGGTGGATGTTTAAGGCAGCCTCAACAATGGCAAGGTGCTAAGCAACTCAGTGAGACTCTGTCCCTAATACAATATTTTTTTTAAAAAAAGGTCTGGCATGTGGCTCAGGGGCCAAGTGCCCTGAGTTCAATCCCTGGTACCCCTCCCATCAAAAGAAGACTGTCAACCAACCATACTGTATCCAGCAAAAGTGTCTTTAAAAAATAAAGATGTGCCTGAATAAAACATGTGTAATAATGTGTTACAAACAGACCTGCTCTAAAAAAAAAAAAAAAAAAAAAAAAATCTTAAAGGAAATTTTTCAGGCTGAAGCAAAAAGTACCAGATGGTAACTAGAATACTCAAGAAGGAAAAAAGAGCAGGGGAAGTGGAAAATATAAGGATAAATTACCACAAAAGCAGATTCAAAAGAGGTACACACAAAATTCAAGTCACATTTTTCTGCAGTTTGCCTGTTTTCTATAATTAGAACTTTTGTTTTGATTGCTTTGAGAAGGAAGGACAGAAATGAAAGACTACACAAGATGGGAAATTTAATGGGTGATTATCTCTACAAAAACATGAGATTCTAAAGACCATCCCCTCACAGTGAAGTGAGTTAGAAGGGGAACAGTCCTGTAGAATTATAAATAGGTATCAATTCCTGGGGTTTTTAGGGAATTTCAAATCTTGAATTCAGTGTGTTCTGACAGAATAGCAGGTACCTGGCAAAATCAAATGCATATCACCTCTGGAGGGAACACTTTCATTGGAAAAAAATTGTTATTCTCACAAATAACTTTTCAAGTACAGTGTTCAACATATAACCAGAGATAAATATGGACACAAGTTAGCAAGACTTCTATCAGTAAGAACTAACAAATATATCAGACAATGGAAACAAGCTTTTACTGGAATGATCATAAGTAAAATATAAAAGAATACTGCTTAGTATATTTAACAATGTAAAAGACATATTTAAAGATAGCACAATGAAAACGCAAACAATAACAGTATGTATCTTTGAAGAGGAGCCACAATGGAATTTCTAAAAACATGCTGTATTATAATTGATATTAAAAATTCAGAGACTGGTTTAATAGCAAAGCAGGTACAACTTGGAAAGAATTAATGGACAGAAGATGGATGAAAGTCTAGCCTCCAGACAGAGGAAAAGAGTGAAATACAGGCAATATTTGAACAGTTGAGAATTTTGTAAAAGTAAACAACAATCTACATATTCAAGAGGCACAATGAATTCCAATTCATCGAGGCCCAACTAAGAAATGAAAAGAAGTCTATACCTAGATACATCCCAGTAATACTGGAGAATGAAAAGCCAAGAGAAAATCTTAAAAGCAACCAAAGAAAAATGACAGATAACCTTCAAACAAGCACCAGTAATGGAAATTCGAAGACAGTGGAATGATATTGTCAATGTGCACAAAGCAATAACCGTTAACCCTAGGACTTTATGTCAAGTGAAAGTATCCTTCAACAAAGAAGGCAAAGATAAATATGTTTTCTGAAAGACAAAAATTGGGATAATTTACCACTAGTGGCTTCTTGGTAAGAAAAATTCTACCTGTAGGCAGGTAGAAGAAAATGACCCCAGATAAATTTAAGAAAGATTGGTAAGAAAGTAGTTAGTATTTGGATGACATGAAATTAATATTAACTGTATAGAACAACAACAATAGTAACTGTGGGATTTAGATATATAATAATAAGTAAAGCATTTTAAATTTTTTTGCCCTTTTGTTATATTGAGTAATTGGAACTTCTTAAAAAATTACTAGGAATAATTTGACTTATTAAAGTTGTTAATTCTTTAATTTGGCCTATTTAAAACATGCATGTAATTCTGTTGCCAAATATACAATTATTTAATTCATCCTTAACTTTTAGACAAATTAAAACAAATTTTAATTTGTTTTCAGCATTTTTCTACTAATATTATTATGATCATCTTTATAGATAAATTTTTACACATTTTTACCACTGAGCTACATCCCCAGATTTTTTTATTCTTTTTTTTTTTTTTTTGAGACAAGGTTGTGCTAAGTGGCTAAGGATCTTGCTAAATTGCTGAGGCTGCCCTTGAACTTGTGATCCTCCAGCCTTCCCATTGCTGAGATTACAGGTGTTTGCCATCACACCCAGCTAAAATAATTCTTAAGTATTTAATTATGGTGTCAAATATATATACAAAAGTTTAGGCCTTTTGCTTCTAAGAAATCTATCATCTTTAGTTATGATAGCATATCCATTTCTTATAAGCCCATCTGGTACTACACCTTATCATTTAAAATAGTTTGATGCTAAAAAATACTTGTTTTGATTTGGATGTCCCTCGTTAATAAAACATTTTTAATGGATTTTTCTAAAGCAACCCAAAATGGTTATTGAATATCTGGCCTACTGTTTACATAAACTAAGTAATCAGATAAACAGCTTTGGTGAGAACTGTACATGGATAGAGTCAGTGACATTCTGAGTAAATACTGCTATCAGGATTATATATAGCATCTGTGCATGGGCTTTTGGATTCTACAACTGAAAAGTCTTTTTCACTGCCTTTCAGATTTGTGGCTAATCAGTAGAAATGAGGAAATCCAATGTCTAATTTTTATGTAAATGGGCTAAAACTGTGATGTGACTAATTTTTATAACCTTTTGTATGTGTGAACTGTTTTGCTGCTACAGATTCACATTTGAGCATGACATTCTAAACAGACACTGTGCTGTTTGATCTTAGAAATATCTTCTTGTAGTCATCAGTGCTTTTTCTATTGATACAAAATCATTTTGGAAAAATGTTTACTGAATGGTCATAATTGAATATTTAGTTTGGAATGTCATAATTTGGGACCAACACACCCACAATAAAAATATTAATATATTGGGAAGATTCTTAACTTTCTTTCTTTTTTTTTTTTTGTTTCTAGAAACCACTAAGTTTTATATGACAGAGATAATTATTCAACCATCTGAGAGAAGTTTTCCTATCATACCAAGGTACAAACAGCAAATTAAATTTATTATGTAATTTTGTAGGTACAATTGATTAAGAATTCATTTTTATTCATAATTTTCTTTATTTGGAAAGGGGAAATGCCTTAGAGAAAAGTTTTGAAATACTTGAGCCCAACTACACATATAAAAAATTTGAGGTTTTATTTCTTTATGTTTTGCTTATATGGTATATGTAAATATGTTCATATAAATCTTCTAATTCTGAAAGTTTTTTGTGCTTCTTTCTATGTTCCAGAGATTCAGAATTTTATAACATAATCATCAATCTTTTTCTTGGTTTTTTTTTTATTTTTATTTGTTTATTTTAGGTACTGGACATTGAACTCAGGGGTGCTTTATCACAGAATGAAATCTCCAACCTTTTTTATTTTTTTTATTTATATGTGACAGTGGAATGCATTACAATTCTTATTACACATATAGAACACTATTTTTCATATCTCTGATTGTACACAAAGTATATTCATACCAACTCGTGTCTTCATACCTGTACTTTGGATAATAATGATCATCACATTCCACCATCATTAATAACCCTATGGTCCCTCCCTTCCCCTCCAACCCCTCTGCCTTATCTAGAGTTCCTCTATTCCTCCCATGCTCCCCTTCCCTATCCCACTATGAATCAGCCTCCTTATATCACAGAAAACATTCGGTATTTGGTTTTTTTGGGATTGCCTAACTTCACTTAGCATTATCTTCTCTTGACTCCATCCATTTACCTGCAAATCCTTTTTATTTTTTTTTATTTTTTAATATTTTATTTTTTTAGTTGTACACAATATCTTTATTTATTTATTTTTTTATGTGGTGCTGAGGATCGAACCCAGGGCCTTGCATGTGCTAGGCGAGTGCTCTACTGCTGAGCCACAACCCCAGCCCTCCTTTTTATTTTTTATTATGAGACAGGGTCTCACTAAGTTGCTTAGAGCCTTGCTAAATTGCTGAGGTTGGCTTTGAACTTACAATACTCCTGTCTCAGCCCCAAATTGCTGAGATTACAAGCCTGTGCTACCACAATGGGTTTTTGAAAAATTATTTCTGGTTTTCATTTGACCTATTTAAAATTTGAAACATAGATCCGTTTCAAATTATTTCTGGGTTTCAAAATAAAGGATCTTCAGCCTCTAAATCTATTAATTTTTCTTTTCTTTTAATCTTTTCTGGTTTGCAAACAAAAGTTAACCATAGACAGTCTTTAGTATATCTATGATATCCAAAAATTATGGCAACCTGAACATAAACTTGTATTTTATCATTCTATAAATATTTTCTGAACCATAGAGCTGTCACTTTAAGGAGATCTAAATGAAAAAAGAAAATGCAGATTATACAATGTTTGGAAGGAAATTTCTCACATTTTTTTGTAACCTAGCTATCTACTATTTAATGTGTATATCATCAATGGAATATCTACTATCACTAACATGGTATTTTTTTATTCAATAAAGAGGAATCGGTAATTTTGGGTGGCAACTGTATTACTAATTGGAGAATAGATTTTAAGAAGAATGGAGCAAACATAAATACACTAAAATCCACATTACCACAGATTGTGAGGGAAGGGGCAGTGGACAGAAAAGTCGGGGATGCTGATGTTTCTGCCTTTTAGGTACCCTATATGTAATTTTGGCTTATCTTACTAGAGTTATTATGAGAGTCACTGTACTTTGGATAATAATTGATTTCTGTTCAAACAGGTCTCAGTTTGTCCAGAGTGTTATTGCCCAGTGTCTGGTGGAACTCTCCTCTGCTAGAAGCACTTTTAGATTCACTATTCAAGATCAGGATAGTAAAGTGTACATCTTGGTAAGAAATCATTCTCTCCAGTTTTTTTGTAGCCTAGTAATCCAAGATCTCAGAAAATTTCTCTTTTGTTTTTATTTTTTCTTAGTTCATAGGTCTAGAAGTTAAGTGATCAAGAATTGAATATTTAATATCAGCTTAATTCATAAGTCAACCTTCCTTAACTTTATGACAAATGATTGGGTATTTCCATGTATTAGGTTCTAGGGATACAAAAGGAAAGAAAACCTAATTCCTGCCCGTAAGTAGCTCAGACACAAAATAAGGGTTTTCACTCTGTTTTTAATGGTCAGTATAACACCATTCTGTCTGTATTTCTTTTTCTTTCTATTTGATACTTTTTTTCCCTTACTGGGCTATTTGATACTCTTAACTTTAAAATATGTTTTATTGCTTCTGTTATTTTTTAATTACCTCTGACATCTTGATGTTTGAGAAAGTGGCAAGTTTGGGAGAAAAGGCTCTGTGGTTAGGACTCATCCCTTACGTATACCACAAGGGTCTAATATTACACTACCTCTATTAAAAATAATGCTTTGCAGAAATGAATCTGGGGCATTTATCTGAAAACCAAAGCATCATGGACCAAGTCTCCTCTGTCTGTACATCTGTTTTATTCAACCAGTTAATATACATGAAACACTTCTTATTTGAAAGGCACTGTTCTAGGTGCTTAAGGTAGAACAAGAATGCCTTGGCCTGGGGTAGAGTTATGTATGGTTTTGCTGCTGGCCATCCATTTTTGGCAACTCTGTGCTTCTCTATTTCCAGAGAACTTCTGTGGCAGGCTAATATATTTTCCAACTTCAGTTGATATTAAATCATAAATACATAAATAACAACGTAATGGTAACTTCATAGTCAAAGTCTGAACACAGGTTTAGTTTTCTTTTCTTGTAAGATTTTTAAGTTGAACATCAGGAGTAGGAACTTTAAAATTTTTCTAATAGATATTTAAATTTTTAAAAATTTCCTTTTTATGGAAATAATACATTCTTGAAACACATTGAGACAACATGAAGAACATAAAGAAATGTTAGCTTCCCCATTTGCCCCTCTCCTCCCCATCACATAGTGCTTTCTAGAGGTAATTTATCTTAATAGTCTGATGTGTGAATGTTAATATTTTTCTATCCATATACAACTTTTGTTTATGAAAGTGAAACAGTATGACATGATCAGAATTTTTTTGTAACATGCTTTCTTCTCATATCAATAGATCATTAAGGGTGATTTTTTGTTAGTGTTAGTGTAGGTTTTACTCTTTAATGACTGAGTTCCATTGTACAATTATAAAAGACATGCTACAAAAAATCTTTGCACATGCATTTTAGTGCTTCTTTAGAAATGAATCTTTCTACTCTAATACAGCATTGGATTTGTATGATATAAACTCAGATGGTAATCACCTTGTAAAACATTGCACTATTATTGTTCTTTTACAATGGATGTTCTTGGTGCCCCACTCAGATCTGGTTGACTGGGTTGCTACACCCGTTCCCAGCTGCTGACAGTGTTGGATGCCAATAGTTCATAGATGTTCCCTTTTCCAGAAACTTGCCTTGGATAATGATGTTGACTTCCTGAGGAGGTTTCCTTTTCTTACTGCCCCATACCCATTCCTGCCCCGGTCAGTCTGTCAGTGATTTGAATCTGGGCCACAAAAAGCTGAGGCCTTGGCCTCAAGGTGGGGCCAATTTTGTAGGTATAATTCAAGCTCAGGATCTCCCCATGGGATCAGGCTGAAGCCCAACTCCTGCTGAGCTTGCATTCTGCATCCTTGCAGGTCTTTCCCTCATATTTTCCTGTTCTCCTGAAAGTATCTCAGTGAATCACATATCTCTGCATCCCCAAACACTCCTCCATTAGCACATAGGGAATACTCATTCCAAACCCATTCTGAGATGGATGTTACCAATCTCTTCACAATATTTTTTTTTAATCTAATCTCATAGGTAAAATATAGTGGCATTGAAATTTTGCATTTCCTTATTATTAGTGCTATTGACGTTTTAATTTTCATTTATTACATTCCTTGTTAATTTGGTTACTATTCTTTGCCTATTTTTATATTGGGCTATTTTTGCCGCTTACTGATTTCCAGAAGCTACATATCTATAGATTATAGATAATTACATTGTTATTTATATATTGAATATTTTCTCCTCATTAGTTGTCTTTTTTTTTTTAACTTTATGATGTTGGTTGCACTATTAAATGTCATGCTTTGAAAAGCCTACCTTATTTTGAAATTATGTGCATGGTTCCCCTCTATTTTTTTTTTTTTGAATAGGTTTTTTTTTTTTTTTTTTTTAATAGTGGCTTAAAATACAAATAGGGTGGCAATATCCTCATACGTAGATTTTTCTCTTCACACCTTTAGCTCTGGCTTTTAAACTCAGACAGTGTGGTGATTGAATCTTTGAGTTCCGACCATATCAAAAAGTTCCCCCTTTTGGAAGATACATTAAAAGCAGGCTTCAATTCTGCCTGGAATGCTATCAAGGTCCTCTACCAGCCATGCCTCAGAAGTGGAGATGAAAAGTGAGTTTTGCTTTTGTTTCCCACTCCACACTGTTTTAGCTTCTGTTGTCATGTTGGTGTTAAAAAAATTAATGAATTTAATGGTACTATACTGCTTCCCTTCTTGAAATTTCTAGGAATCATGCTGCTAAATATGCTTTTAAAGTAGATTGAGTTATTACAGATGATTCATGATAACATGCAGAAATCTTGCTTTTACTGAAAGTAATTGGTCTTGTAATCTCAGCTGTCTGTATATAGACTACAGTACTAGATTAGGCTTCAACAATCGTGAGTACTTACTGGTAAGCACTTTCCAGTCATTCAGGATACAATAATAGACATAGTCCTTGCCTCAGGAGTTGTCATTCAAAGGGGAGGAAGCAAACAATAAACAAAACCATCATCAACAAAAAAGTCAAAGGCTTATATGGTTTTTTTGTGTGTGTCCATTACTCATCTAAACTCACCTGAGCTTACAGTTCTCTTAAGAAGGGGGTGGTATGTTATTCTGGTAAAAAAATAAATTAAGATAAGGAAGCAGTGAAGTGTTAGATGGGTATAGGCCATTGTCATTTTATATTGAAAAGTCAGGGACAGTTCCTCAGGAAAAAAATGATATTTAAGTGGAAAATCTGAAGGATGTGAAATGGTGAGCCATAGCCGAGGGTAGAGTGTTCCTAGTGAAGGTGTTACAGAGTGAGGGCCTTCCAAGAAACTGAGGCAACTCGAAGACCCTCTCATCAAACCCTGATTACTCATCAAACCCTGATTCTTGTAATCAAGTCAGCAAGATTTCAGACATGTTGCTTAGAGTAACAGGAATAAGTTTATTGAAGGCATAGGAAAAGGGAAAGGGGACACTCTCAAGGGAGAAAATGGGTCCTCTAAGAGAGGAGAGGGACCACATGCTTCTCCTGTACTCCAATTTTATTGGGGATCCCAGAGAAGTTTCCAGGGAGTCCCACCCAGGACGACCTTTTGACTTTTGACTAACAGCAACAGGACATCAGACTTTCAAGTACCCATTGCTATGGCAACTCTAGGTCACCTTGGGCCATACTGACTGGTTCTAACTGGATTCTCAACCAGGAGGAACTATCCTGTCTCCTAGAGTTTCAGGATCTGATCACAAAAGTCTGGGTTCCTCCCATCAACATCATCTTGGGTCTGCATATTTCTTGCAGTTAACAGGTAGTTTGCTGAGGAATGTGACATATCCTATGCACTTAAGCCAGGCTGGACTGCAGGTAAATTACTTCTTGGAAAAGAAAGCATGTGGGGTAAGCACAGTGGGCCCGTTTTATAGAATTATTCTCTTAACCTTGTGTTCCCACCATCCTTATCTGTCTGTTCCTTAACAAAGGAAACAGCAAGTATTTTATTGGATGGATTGAAAGTTTATACTTGTTCTGTATTCTCAGATGGGTTTATCAAATTTCTGCTAGGAACAGAAAGATCCCAGTTTTTTTTCTGGGAAATAAATAAGACATTTAAAACAATTACTGCTTTTCTTTCATCTTTTTTTTTTTTTTAATTAAGCAAGCAGTGCAAATCATAAGAGATTCAAATACTGAGAGACATGTAAACCAAAATGTGAAGTTCTTCATCATATGCCTCTCCAGATGTAAACTGTTCTGCAGTCTTCCACATTGCTTACTATTCATTTTGCGTCTTAACAAAATCTAAATGATACATATGTTTTTTAAAAGAGCAAAACACTTTCTCTTGGAGATTCTTTACATATCAAGGCTTGACATTTTATGAAATGAGTATACTATAAATCACTTGACCATTTTACTATTGATTACTTTTTGCTGTTATAATTAGTGTTGGACTATGTACTGTTGTATATTTGTTTTATGATTATATGTAGGTTTTTTTATAAGAGGGTTTTATAGAGGTACAATTGTTGGGTCAAAAGGTGTGCACATTTAAAATTTTTATAGATAATCTCAAGTTGTTTTGTAAAATGACAATGCAAATTTATAATCCCTCCTAATATTTTCTTAAATGCCCATTTCCATACCCTCTTATCATTTAGGTTTTTCCCTATCTGATGCCAATCTTAATGAAACAGATTTAATCTACTCTCTTTGTGGTATTGAGGTACACTCAGAGAATATGATTTGTGTTCTATGCTTTTGAGACTTTTTGGGTGGCCTAAGACGTTAACTTTTAAACTGTTTATTAATTATATTTTCTGTTGGTGTGTGTATGTGTGTGTATGTGTGTGCACATGCCATAATGTAGATTTATATAGTCAATTTTATTAAATCCTTTATATTCATCTTTACTACTTATTTGAAATGTAGACTTTTGAAAAGGTATGTTAAATTTTACACTGATTATGGAAGTCATTTTCTTCTGGTTTTTATATGTTTTTGTATTTTTTCTTTTGAAGTTAACTTAATAGATATTAAAGGTTTGAAATGCTACAGTTTAACTAACTGATTGTATATTTTGTCAATAGAAAATTTTGTTCCTTTTCCATTCAATGCAAAGTTCTTTCGTTTAATTTGCTTTGTGTTAATACTGCTATATTTAATTTTAAAGAGATTATTGACTTGTTATAATTTTTTTGCATTTCTTTATTTTCACCTGTTTTATGTCATTTTATCTTAGGTACATGTTTCATTATTATATGCTTTGTGAACTGCATGTAGCTGGACATTTTAAAACTCCAATGTGATTGCCTCTTTATCTTAATAGTGAATTTAATTATTTCACAATTATTGTGATTATTGAGATAATTGCACATGGTATGCTAAGGGGTCATTTCCTTCCCCTGATGATTTGGAAATAAAAAGTAATTCCAAAATTATTTTTAATGGTTAATTTTAAAATTTTAATATACTTTACTATTTATATTTAGATTTAATATCCCTACTTTTCACTAGAACAAGAAGGACGTAAAGTTTCACATTTCTCCTCTGGCTTACTCCCTTCCCTACTCCCTTCCCTATGTCAACATCATCTGTGATTCTAATGAAGGGGACTGCATTTCTTCCTTCCTCTTTTCTAAGCCAAAGTCCTGTACCATATTTTTATAAAAGTATGTAATGTTATTTTATGTATTTTAACATGATTTATAAATGATACTAAACTCCCATCTTTCTGCAATTTGTTTTTTCATTCAATATTTTTTGTTTCATTTTTTAATTTGATCAAGTATATTCTTCAATACATCTTTTAAACTTGGATTATAGTTAGTCCTTGAATATCTGAAAATTTCTTTTTTTTTCTTTTTTAGAGAGAGTGAGAGAGGAGAGAGAGAGAAAGAAAGAGAGAGAGAGAGAGAGAGAGAGGATTTTTAACATTTTTTTTTTTTTTTAGTTCTCGGCGGACACAACATCTTTGTTGGTATGTGGTGCTGAGGATCGAACCCGCGCCGCACGCATGCCAGGCGAGCGCGCTACTGCTTGAGCCACATCCCCAGCCCTAAAAATTTCTTATACTTATTCTGACTTTGATGGTCTTCAGGATTTTCTCTGTATCTTTGATTTTCCTTTCTTTCTTTCTTATTTTTTTTCTTTCTCTCTCGGGTACTAGGGATTGAACTCAGGGGCACTGGACCACTGAGCCACATCCCCAGCCCTATTTTGTATTTTATTTAGAGACAGGGTCTCACTGAGTTGCTTAGTGCCTTGCTTTGCTGACGCTGGCTTTGAACTCTCAATCCTCCTGCCTCAGCTTCCTGAGCTGCTTGGATTATACGCGTGTACCATCACATGTGGCTTATCTTTGGTGTTCTAGGATTTTATAAAGATGTGTCTAAATGTGAATGTTTGCTCAAAATTTTCTCATATCTATTTTTAAAGATACAATATGCTTTCAATCTCTGTAAGAATAGTAATTATACTTAAATTCCTCTGTTTTCTCTATTAACTTTTTTCCCTTGGGTGTTAGCTCTTTTTGAAAACAGAGATTGAGTTTAATGCTTCTTTTTTCATAGCATTGCTCTTCCCAAATGTTTGATGGGTTGACTAGAATTCTTGCACAAGGGTTTGAGCTCCATGCCAGCTAGGACCGTGTCTGTCCTGCTCACCATGAATATTTGTTAAATAATTCAAAACATACAATTTGTGTTTATATAGTGGTACCTGATATTCTACTTATTCTCATATTTGATAATTATAATTCAGCTGTTGATGACTATGAGTTCTTGGTAGCATAGCCTGTGCTTATGGATTAGTGAAAGATAACTCAAAGGATTTGCTGGTCTGGACTTATCTTTTTTCAACTTTTGGAATTAAGAAAAAGGAGGTAGTCACAGATTCAGTTATGGTGATAAATCTTATATTAATTATATGTAGGATCTTTATACTTCCTTTCTTAAGGAGTATTAAAGGAACTTGGTGTACTTGGACCATATTTACTCATTCTGAACCAATTCCTATGATGCTAGAAATAGAGCGACATTAGTCAGTTGTGTTCTGTATTCCATTAGGAGACTTTTTTTTTTTTTCAACTCCACGTGTCTTGGAAACAAGTTAGTGTCTAATGAATGAGTTTACCTATTTATAAAACTACTTTTGTTGTGCTTTTCCTCCTGCTACTTTTTGGCTCTGTGTGCCCCAAGGTAGGAAGAAAATTTTTCCAGTTGGATAAACGTGCTGTGAGTTATTTACTTTTGTCTTTTAAAGATATTAGTGTCTTCCTTTCTGGGGCATGACTGAGCAAACTTTGGACCCGTGGTATATTTTTGATTCATGGGGTGGTACATTAACTATTTTAGTCCAATTGGCTAGAATTTTTTTCTAGTGGAAGTGTGGATTGCCAGATGGTCGTCTAAATAAGGAAAATAGCAAATGTAACTATGGTTTTATTTCCTTGAGCACTCACAAAAAAGTGGCATATAATATTTTTAGAGTGTTCTTTCTAGCAATCTTGCTCAACATTTTGAAGTATATTGTGTTTTTTTTTTATCCCTTCCTTTCTTACTTCAGCCAGTGTTTCACATCTTAGTGAAACCAATGGTTTACTGTTTCATGTTTTATATTGGCAAAATAATCTATCTTATATCCCACATTCTTTTGTTTGTATATCAGAATTCAGATTCTATGTATTGACTCTCTAGCTTTGGACTCTAAATTATCTTGTGAAATTCATTTCTGCCATTTTGTCAATTCACCCATGGCCTCAAATTCTAGATAGGGTAATTTTGTCCCTCAGGGAATATTTGGCAATGTCTGGAGACATTTTTGGTTATCATTACTTAGAGGATTGGCATCTAGTAAATAGATAAGATTGCTCTTAATATTATATAACACATAGGAGAACTCCCACAGCAAAGAATTTTCTGGATCAAAATGCTGAAATAGTACCAAAGTTGAGAAACCCTGCTCTGTACTGCGTCTTGAAATCAAGCTGTTTTTGCCTTCTTCTTTGTGTTATAGCCCATAATTTTCTTGAGATATATTTAGACCTGAAAATAAGAGAAATTCTAATATGGCATGAATTAAAATCTCTATAACCTCAGATGTTAACTTTATTAGAATAAACAAAATAAATGGTGAATATTATGTAAATGTTTATCATAACACTTATTTTTTTTTCTGTAAGGGAAACAATTCTTTTAACTGTAAGGGAAACAATTCTTTTAACTGTATACCCAAAAGTGGGTTTGCCAGATCATATGGGAGTTCTATTTTTAATTTCTTGAGGAATCTCTGTACATTTCCATAATAGTTACAGCATTTTGCCATTTTACCAATAGTACACACACATTTCAGTTTACTCACATCCTTGCTAACACTTGTTAGCTTCTGTTCCTTTTTTGATACTAGCCATCCTAATGGCTGTGAGGTGATATCTAATTATAGTATTAATGTGCATTTCTCTGATGGTTAATGATGTCAAGCATCTTCTCATATGTTGGTCATTTGTATATCATCTTCAGAGAAATATCTGTTCAAGTCCTTCATCCATTTTTTAAAATTTGGGTTATTAGATTTTTTATTGTGGAGTTATATAAAAGTGCTTGATATATCCTGCTTATTAATCTCTTATCAGATATATGATGTATAACTTTTTTCTTTCATTCTGTAGCTTGCCTTTTCACTCTGTTGATTGTATCCTTCAGTGTACAAAAGTTTTTAAGTTTAGTGTAGTGTCATTTATCTGTTTTTGTTGCTGCTTGTGCTTTCAGTATCATACCAAAAGAAATCATTATCAAACTCTGCTTACAGTGATGTGGCAAAGACTTCATTGCTTGAAAAACTTTGGAATAAAAAATAAATGGTTTTGACCAGATCTACAGAAATTTGTTCTTTTGTTTGATAAAAACATAAATCAAACTAAATGTTAGTTTATGATAATTTTACATCCAGCAGAATATCTAAAGACCTATTTAATAATTTTGTAATCTGCTAAAGCAATGCTAATTTTTTTGAAGTATGAATATTATGCTAAAATAAGTGAATGAGTGAATCAGTAAGTAGCTGACTGAACTGATACATGTTACCCAGCCCTGAAGAACACTTTATTACGGCATCTCAAGGAACCATCTCTTCTACTTTCCACATAGGAGCCACAAGGTGACTGTCGTTGATGCATTCCAATTAGATACACTGACTTTGCAGAGTAGGTTGGACGTAAACTTCAGATATGAATGTTCAAGTCATATTTTACATATTCGGAACCTAAAGACCAAAAGGACAAATAACTTCAATTAGTCACCTTGTCAGTGATAAATTGAAGTTCCAAATTCAGTGCTTTTTCTTTGTATCGTGTAGTCTCCTACCATAAAATTTTAAGAGATCTGAAAATGTCACTTTAATTTATGTTTTCCACAAGAAAAATTTCCCTGGTAGTTTAGAAGGTGTCGGCACTGTGTCACTGCTCTCAAATATACTGCTTATTATACTATATTCAGTGAATATTTATCTATTTAGTTATGTAATATCAGTAGCAGGAACTTCAGATTTATAGGATGTTCATGTCTGATGTCATAGATTGGAATTTTAGTATACAAATGTTGGTCTTTTTTTTTTTTTCCCTCCAGTAGTCCCAGGCCTAGAACAGGAATGCATTGAATCTAAATTAATCCAAAAATATAACAAAGTCATCAGTACCTATTAGAAAATGTTAAGGCTTCTTTTGAAATCACTTTTATACACTTGCTAGTACAATATTATCACCAAAACCAACTTATTGAGAGACCACTCTTCATTATTAACCAAGTTCAGCACACATCTTCAATTATAATTGGAAAGATTCCTCCTTTAGACTATGTAATTACAGTGGTCTAATCTAAAAGTGATTTTGTTTGGAATTCCTACACTATTCATGAATCCATTTGTAATAATTAAAGAAGAGACAGGAAATAAGACCATGACATATAAAAAATATGAGCTTTTCCCCTGGAGCTTTTCCTGTGAAAAGCAGTTTATCTCTTGGGATTGCTTCCTTGAGGAGAATCTGGCTTCCTTTTTCTAATGAGAAAATGTGAAACAAGTATTGTCATGACCTGTGAAGGTAAAGAGGAGAGGGAACTGGCATTGGGTAGAAGAAGGAAGAGGAATGTGTACATGAAATTGTTTCTTCACTCTTATTCTCTAATCATCTGTGAGATATTTCTGATTCAGACTTAAAGTATTGTGTTAATGTTTCACATCTTTAGAAAGGCTTTGGTTTTAGGGTCTGGGGGTGTAGCTCAGTGGTAGAGTGCTTGCTTGAGTGAGGCCTTAGTTCAATTCTCAGCACTGAAAAAAAAAAAAAAAGAAAAAAAGAAAAAATCCAATTTCTTGGTATTACTATGTACTTGGTAATATGTTTGATTCCAAAACAGGAGAATGAAGATTTCTGCCCGACAGGAGTTTCACAGTAAAGTTAAGGCAACATAATAAGAAAAAGAAAACAAACCTAAATAAATAATTCTTTCAAAAGATCAGAATGCACATAATGCTAATAAGTTAGTCCCATAGTGCTACCATAACAAAATACCTGAAATAGGGTATTTTAAAAACAATAGAAGCTTCTCACAAATTTAGAGGCTGGAAGTCCCAAGAAAAAAGTGCCAGCAATCTCTGCTTTCAAAGTTGCTCCTTTTGCTGGGTCCTATGTGGCATATTGCACACAGTGTCCTCACATGATGAAGAGGAAGGAAGGACCTATAGCCTCCAGCCTATTATGAGACACTATTCCTATCCATGAGGGCAGAGCCCTAGGACCCTGGCATCTACTAAAGGCCCCACCTCTTAATACTTCTGCCTTGGAGATTAAGTTTCAACATGAGTTTTGGAGGAAACACAGACATTTAAGCCATGGCAGCTAAGGAAGAGATGTTCATGGCTTTTCTAATAATATATTCATTAGCTGGAGTAAAGAAAATAGAACAAAAGGTAGAAAGTACTCTGTTCCCCTCCCTTCCACTCCACCCTCTCTCTGATGAAAATTAAAAGGGATAGACAAAATGTGCCTGTGATCACATAGAGGGGCCCTTAGTAGGCTGCATCTGACAAAGGGATATGTGGCCCCTACAGGCGTTGAGGGGTGAGGGGCAGTCAACTATCTATAGAGATGCCTCCTTTTATCTCTTTAGAATATTAGGCTCCTCAAAAGGTTTGGTTGAAGGGAGGGGGCCCCAGCCATAAAGAAAAATAATATCTTTGTGATATACATTTTACCATATTATGTTTGATTCCATTGGATCAGGCAAATTTGCAACTTACTAAAACAAACACATTGTGTTATTGTTAGAATAACAATTGTTAGAATGGTCTTCACTGTTTGAGGAGGACTGAAATCTACCTCCCAGAAACTCTCAGACGGAGCTACCAAAAATAAATCTGCTGAGTCTTCAATATGACAGCTCTAAATATTCAGGTACCTTCACATGTTCTCCTAGGGTCTCGTCTCCAGGCCAATGTCCGCAGATGAATGGTTTCAAGCCTCCCCTTCCTTGCTCTTTCCTCTTGACTCCCTGGTTTTGTTTCTATCTTGATTTCTATAAGAAGATGTTGCCTTATATCTTGTCAGTTTTGCATATATATGAGGCTGTTATGGATAGGAAAGATGCTACAGCTAGGGATACATTCTACAAGGTTGTTAGAAGTAAAGGAAAGAGTGTTTTTGGTGGAACTAGACAGGAAAAGCTGGACTTCAGTAATTCATAGAATTTGGACAGTAAACAGAAAAATTTCAACTTCAGGCATTAGAGAGGGTTCTTTCATTCATTTATTAATTCAGTAAGTACTTGTTAAATGCATACTATTGTGCTAGGTATTGGGAATATAATATTGAGCTAGCAGATTCCTGATACTTTATATCATAGATCTTATTATAGTCTAGCAGAAAAGACAAATAAATGCATAGTTTGCAACCTGATCACTGCTATGACAGAGTTACATGATCCTTTGAGAATAAATTGTAGGGAGACCAACCATGTCAGGATGAGATTCTATGCAGAATTGATGCTCCACTGCTGTCTAAAGGACAAGAAAGAGGGTGTGAGGAGCACCTAAGGAGAAAGGCAATTTAAAGGGACCTAGGGTGTGAGAGAGTACAGTGAGTACAGGGATGGGAGGAAGGCCAAGGTGGCTGAAATGCAGAGAGTGGGTAGGGCTGGGAGGAGCCAGAACAACTCAAGAGTCCCTAAGGACACTTGAAAGAATTTTGTCTGTGTTTATCCCAGGAACAGTAAGAACTTACTGAACATTTTATCTAGAGAAAGGGTAAGATAGTTTAATTTATATTTCAGAAAGATTATTCTGGCAGCCATCTAGAGAACAGTTGGATATGGTACATCAGATAGGAAGCTATTACAGTAGCCCAAGAGAAATGATTATAGTTTGGACTTGGGTGATGGTAGCAGAGATAGATGTGAGACATACTTAGTAAGTAAAATTGCAGTGCTTGGTGATTGATTGGATCTGGGGAATAACTACTATATATGGGATAGATAACATTGCAAGAAAATCAAGTTTTGGTTTAAGATCATGAAGTTCAGTTTTATATATGTTGAGTCTGAGGTACATTTGAGTCATTCCAGAAGAAATAACAAATTGAAATATAATATACAGACCTAGGACTTGGATGAAAATTTTGGGCTGAATTTATAAACCTGTGACCATCTGCATCTTTGGTCATAATTGAAAGCAAAGTCAAAATTCAAGCCATGGGTAAGGTTGTTTAGGAAAAAAGAATGAAAGATTGAATGGTAAAGAACTCCCACATTTACAGGCCAGATAAAGGAGAATAAATCTGGAAAGGAGATGAAGGAATGGCTAGGGAGGTAGGAGGAAAGCAACAAAATATTATTTCATATAAGCTAAGGGAAGAAAATGCTTATAGGAAGAAGTAGTTCAGGCAAGACATTGAATTTAAAATGTGCATTGGATTTAGATTATGAAAGTCATTAGTGACTTGAGCAGGTATTGTCTTGTAGGTGACTGGACTGGAAGTTGGATTGGAATGTTGAGCAGTGAGTGAGAAATAATGTGACAGAGAAGAAAACCAATACAGGCAGCTATTTCAAGAAGATTGACTGCACTGGGCAGGGTGGTGTATGCCTATAATGCCAGCAGCTGGGGAAGCTGAGGGAGGATCACAAGTTCAAAGTCAGCCTCAGCAACTTAGTAAGGCGCTAAGCAAATCAGCAAGACTCTATCTCTAAATTTTCTTACAAAGAACTGGGGATGTGGCTCAGTGGTTAAGTGCCCTTGGGTTCAATCCCTGGTACAAAGGAAAAAAAAAATAGAAGAAAAAGAAGAGGAAGAGGAAGAGGAAGAAGGAGGAGGAAGGAGGAAGAAGAAGAAGAAGGAGGAGGAGGAGGAGGAGGAAGGAAGAAGGAAGAAGGAAGAAAAAGAAGAAAAAAGAAGAAAGAAGAAGAAGACTGTGAAGGGCAGGAGAGTGAGAAAAGGGGCAGACTGTGAAGGGCAGGAGAGTGAGAAAAGGGGCAGGAACTGATTGAAGGTAAGTGGAGTTAGGCTCTAATGAGTAAATAAAAGGCCAATATGGAGTCTCCTGTTGAGAAGAGTTTGACTACACAAGAGAAAGAAGGGATGACTGATGACTAATGAGGCAGGAATCTCTGATGAGTTATAAGGGGCTCAAGCTCTTGTGGAGCAGCTTGCCTTAGGAGCAGCAATGGCTTCCCTTTTTTAACAAAGTAAGAAGATCAGAATTGGAGAGGTTCCCATATTAGGTTTTAGAGAAGATGAAAAACATGTCTAATGATGGCTTCTATTTTATCTGTAAAATAGGAGCCAAGGGGGGAAAGGCACAAGAGAGAAAGGGATGGGGGTAACGATCACAAGTTTGGGGAGAATGGAAAATTGTAATGGTCATTTGGAGAGGAGTGAGAACCCCAAGGATGTGTGGGATTTGTAGACACTGTCCACCTGAGGCTTGTGATCATGATTTATAGCCATGTTAAGCTTTCTTACACTGCGGCTTTCCCCAGTTTATCATCTACCTAGTGCCAGCATACAGAAAGCAGATAGTTGGGTTCATCAGAGTTAAAGTTTTGTTGTCTCCTTGCAAAGAGTATTGTGTTACTCTTGTGTTATTAAAATGATAGGCTCTAGAAACTATGTGGGCTATTTTAATGAATATTAAGGGTTGGAAAGGGACTGTAGCTTCTAATTACTTACTGAAACTTAGCTGTGGCTGAGGAGAAAGCTTTTAATTTTATCTCTGAGGCTTCTCAAAATGTTATTTTTAAAAATACCAAATATTATTGATGGGAAATGATCTCTTTAAGATATATTAACGAAAACTCAAGTACCTTAATGGAGTTTTAGCAGCTATTCAACTGTATACCTAACATTAATTTTCTTCAACATTTTCCATATGATTTTTGTGATCTTATTCTGTAAGGAAATGTATTAGACTCATGGAATAATGAGTATAAAGTAAAAGGCGTGTAATCTTTAGTGTCTGCCGAATCTGACTTTGACATTCATCATGTAAAGCAACTACAATGTTCCTGATTGGTTCTGCTTTTATCACAGACATTGGGATGACAAATGAACTTTAGATTCAGAGTTCAGCTACAGTGGAGGGAAGAAATCAGTTTCTTTCATTATCACTTTAGGATTTTTAAATCCAGATAGCTGTAAGAGCCCTCCAGGTGCATGCACCTGTATTGAAAACCACTATAAATTGGGCATTTCATTATTGTTGTTTCCATTGTTAATTCTGGCTGCTACTGTAGCATCCTCTGTGGGAGCAAGTGCTTGTCTCAGGCACCAAGGCAGGGCTTCAGGCCAAAAGCCTCTAGCAATTTTGTTGGCCTCTAAGGGACAGCCTCTGCAGACTACACCATATGAAGTGCCAGAAACTTACTGTGGCCAATCTCTCTTCCAAGTCAGAGGAAAACTGTCTCTCCAATTTAAAAAAATCTAATCATTCTTAATTACCCAGGTAAATGATAGAGATATTCTCCCTGTAAAAGAATTCCCAAATTCTAAGTTCAAGCTCAAATCCTCTGATGAGCATCTCCAATTCCAGTTCCTTCTATATAAGTTGCAAGGTTGTTGTATACCTTGCCAGTCCTTTATTTAAACATATACATATTTTTACATATGCCCCCAATAAATAAATTTAGGAATATTTTGTTTTCCTTTTTCACAAAAATATATACCATAATATTTTTCATAATTTATTTGTTCATGCAACATTATGTCTTCTCAGTATGTATAGATGTATCTTATTTTAAACTGCTGTGTAATATTCCATAATGTAGGTATTTCATCAGTTAGACATTTTATTAAAATTATTTTGAATTTTTCTCTGATACTAAGAATTTTGTGGAAGCACTTGTGCCTAACTCCTTATGTACCTCTGCAGGGATTTCTTTAAAATGGATGAAAAGTAGTAGAGTTGCTATTATTGGAGTATATTTATGTTAAAATTTTAAAAATAACCTTTTGATTTTAGAATACTTTTAGATTTATAGAAAAATTGCAAAAATAATACATTTTATTCAAGTGAACCTCTCAACTGGTCTCAGTTTCCCTTCTTTTATCATCTTAAATTATTATAGCACCTTTGCCAAAACTGAGAAACCAACACTGGTAAATTGCTGTTTACTAAATTCTAGGCCTTATTCAGATTTCACTAGTCTTCCACTGGTGAAGTATTTATATCAGAAGGACTCACATCTATTTTTTCATATAATCCAACATTTGGGTTATAATCTAATATTATCCTATTATTTTGTTTGTATTTATTTTGTTGCTCAAATTGTTCTAGCCTTGGCCATTAGGAGCTATTTTAGGCCAGCTCCTGTGTCCCATTTATATATCTCCATACTTCTAATTTTTGAACACCTCCTTAAAATGTTTCAGAGACTAGAATCAGCCATTGAAGGAGCCCTGATATCTTGCTATTAAAGAATGGGAATGCTCCTTATACTTATATTTGGAATTTTTATAGGTATTGCTCAGTAACCCTTCTATAGACTTGTCTAGTTGATACTTTTATCCTCCTCACCCTTGTTTTTGTACAGGATATTATCATGTTTACTACTTTTGATCAATCTGATAGAATGTATCTTTTTTAAAGTAACTTTTCTCTGGTTACTAGTGTATCTCAACTTGGTTCAGGTGTTTGTCACTCTTTTTTTCCGGGGTGCGGGAGGGACCAGGGATTGAACTCAGGGGCACTGGACCACTGAGCCACATCTTCAGTCCTATTTTGTATTTTATTTAAAGACAGGGTCTCACTGATTTGCTTAGTGCCTTGCCGTTGCTGAGGCTGGCTTTGAACTTGCAATCCTCCTGCTTCAGCCTCCAGAGCCGCTCTTTTTTTTTTTTTTTTTTAACTATATTTCCTTCGCATCTGATATTTCCATTATTTTTCTCCTGTTAGCAACATATAATAAAGATACCTTTACTGATGAAGTGACATAACCTTGTTAATTTTATCACAGGGTTTGTTTCTAAACCAATAAGATTGAAAGGGGGGAAATTGGGAGGCATAGCTGACAGTTTTTATCCTGGGTTATTCAGGTTAACAGGGTAACAATGAAAAGTTACTGGTTGCTGTGTTTCCTGAATAAAAATGTCTTTGGGTTCACATTAGGTTTCTCTAGATAGTACGGATAGCCCACTCCCATTCTTGGGGCTGAGAATATTCTTTTGTTTTATATGGATTTTTTTCCTTGTTATAAGCTCTTTCTCCTTGAAAGTTTTTAAGGGTAAATATTGTGATGTTAATAATCTAATATTAACTTTAGAGCTATTTTGCCTCAGATCTGTGTTACATTATATCATCAAATTCCCAAAAGATCTCTGTGAGAAAAGTGCTGTATAGAATTTAAGGTTTCTTGCTCACTGAGGCACAGCTAGGCTGTAGTGCATTTTGAATTCAAGGACAGGTCTGTCTTCAAATTCCTTGGTTCTATTGGCCACATGTCCTTATCATGTCAGTATTTATAGGCTATCATCTGAAACCACTGCCTGTGAAGCAGAAATTGTGGTAGAAATGGGTTTATTTACTTAGAGCTGCTTTTGGACTCCTCAGATTTATACTATCAAGACTCCTTCATGCTCCCACTCTTTTTATCTGCCTAATGAAAGCTAAAACTTGGCCACTGCTTCTGAACCGAATTTTATTGATTTTTTTTTTAACCCCGGCCCCTTAGTCGGAAACATACCTTAATTGGCTGCCCCCAAGCCCATCTTAGTTTACTGCCATGTTATCATACACCCACAAACAGCTTCAAATCATTGTGATCCTTTTTGAGCTGATTCCCTTCCCTTTCTTTTCCAGATTTAACTCACCTGTTAAGCTTTTTGGCAAATGATTAGTTTTTTCAATATAATGTGTATTGAGCTCTCATTTATATCTCCTGCTTGATTTGCTTTCTCTGAGCTTCTTTGGACCAAATTCCAATAATTACTTCTAGACCCATCTCAACCTCTTTTCAATCATTTTTTAGTCTTTGTATGATCTACAGACTCATCTTGGTTTACCAGCCACCTTTAACCTCTTTTATGAAATCATTTGATCTGTATTTAAAATCTACTGAAACAAAACAGAACTTTAGGATGAGGGATTGCTTAGAAATACCTTGTTCTCAACAAAATTCTTAACCAAACAATTACAAATGGTTATCAATATATTCACATGATTAGTTCACTTTACATATAACTCAGCAAATGTGCTCTAGAAAGGTAGAATGAGCCTGTCTTCTTATTAAAAAAGATTGCCATGGGGCTTCATAGTGTAGTTGTGGAAATATATTTCTTGAGAGTTTGGAGGTTCTAGAGGGCAGTGCAGCTACTCTAACAGCCCTGAAGAATGGTTCTTCTCCCTGGAAGGTCATCTTCTTTCACCTAAGTGAGCTCAGCTCAAGGAGGGAGGCACATGGAACAATGAGAGAGGAAGGGGACACCAGATTAGTTGAATCAGTCATGGTGATCAACAGAGTGACAAAGGTTGCCGCCAGATCTCCCTCACATCTTAGAAGCTTGTTTCTTAAAGTTCGTAATCTTCTCTGGTGTGGAGACTTTGGCACTCTGAAATAATAGCCACAGGAATAATTCCCCCACCTGTAGTTGGAAGTGATTGTTAGGGTATTTGATGTTGAGATGACATGAAATATTTGGGGTATTTACATACTATAGGGGGGCATTTGTCATTATGTAATGGGAAGTGTATAAGAATAGAACAAAACATGGAATGCAGTTCCAGATTTTCCATTAACTATAGCTATGGCCAAGCCAAGTTATTGCCCCTTCTCTGGGCCTTAATTTCCTCATCTTTTGGAATAGATATACTCAACATTCTGTAATTCCATGACTTTGGGATACTTATAGACATTTTAAAGAATGTCTTCTCACGCTTTTTGTTTTGTTTAATTTGTCTTATAAACTGAAGGTTAAATTTTCTCTTGCTGTATTTAATGAATGTAGTACTCAGCCTCAGATTCAGTTCAACAGAAAATTCACTTAGATTTTTCCACTTAGAAATGTGGAGAATAAAAGCATAAATAATACAGAATTCTTATTTCTAGAGTCTAACTTTTTTATCTTGGAAAATGAAAACTTACGTAAAAGCTCTATATGATATGCATCCTAAGCAAGAGGTTTTCTGATTCCTTCTAATTAAGGAAAGCTTCATGGAGAAGGTAACACTTTATCTGAGAACCAACGGATAGAAAGATAATGGGCCAGGAAGTTGAAGAGAAGACAGCTTGAGCAAAGGTGCAAAGATATTTCAGAATGTATTTCCCAAAATATATTTCAAAGGACATTAATAGCTTTGTGTGGGGGGGATGCTATTTTCAATAATATTATCTTTGTATTACATTATTGTTAAGGTACTATAATTGCTACCTGTTTTTATAATTTATATTATTAAGCAAATCGTGAATTCATT